>NC_137460.1:90344634-90960106 GCF_964235325.1 Thermobia domestica | reverse complement strand
ACCCTATCAAGGGGAAAACTAACTAAATATTTAGAGTAGCTCCGCCTTTGTCTATGATTCTAATATAATTAAAAATTTCATGTTAAAATGATACGAAGCGTAAATTTAAATTGAATATGTTTATGGCATAAGAAAGAAATCAGAAAGAGGTAGGGGCGCCCGAAGAAAATTTTCTAGGGAGGGACGTCTCCATGGTTACTGTATCACGTCTGGTATGTCTGGTATCTAATATACTGTACGTGGTTTGCTATATTACGTATACATTTTTGTGAGCCAGGGGGGCGACCCCTGCCTTCCCATCGGGCCCCCATGGAGAAAAGGTGTTCATCATTTGAGGATATCAAAGAAATCTAAAAAAACGGTGTATTCGAAGAAATTATTACACAAGTTACAAATCTCTCGCAGGACTTAACAGTTCGTCTAGTTATAAGGGATTATTTCAGATTGCTACACGACAAGCTTTTATGTATAAGTCAAAACAAGGGAGGAAGGCAAATTAAGCAATTAGTTTACCTTTTAGTAGCTTACAATAGGGAAGAAGGTAGTTTAAAGAGTTTGTTTACCTTTTGAATTATTTAGAGTGAACTCTGCATTGTAATTGGTGGGGTTGGTTGACAATAGCCAATCAGATGTAAGGGATCTCAAAAGCTGTCTTTTATCATTGACATTTTTTTTCATTTTATTCATAGAGTGTTAGGAAGTCTAAAAAGTAGATAGTTGTCGAAACTGTCACACGTTTTAAGTTTTTCAAAATAAAATATATTACTGTGCTTAGTTAGTAATTAGATTTGAATCAAATTAAGTACAGAAAACAGAGCTTTTGAAGAAAGGGGATATTACAACTAGATTTTCAATAATTACATACTAGGAATATACTTTTCATGGAAATATCCCTGTTGTCTTGTTAAGTTATTTGACTATGTTTTATGTCAAATCTAACTCAAAATAAGTTTTATTTGCAATCACAGTAGAGGAAAATATATTTAACGAACAGTATCACTGACACGTACATATTTCATACCAAGGTTGTTCGGGCGCTAATAACGCCACAGGCAAACATATTTTACGAGATGGAACCATATCATCTTCTATCATCTCAATGTAAATGAATCGGTCGCTCATAGGACAGATAACAGTTCCTGTCGCTAATAGGACTGTCGCTTCTGGGACTAATTCAAAGAAACAGCTTCGTATATACCAGAGCTGATAAAAATCTATGTGTATAAAATTTGGGGCCCTTTACGTCACTTATCTACGTAAAAATCTGTTAAATGACACACAGACAAATACAAACACGTTCTTTCATGTTAGTATAGATTTGATTCATCTATAACTTCTGGTTAGTATACTGGACACATATGACTTGTATTTTCACAGCTATTTCGTCTTAAAGTTTGTTTTCTTATTCTTCTTGTTTCACTTGCTGTCGAGTAATTCGTTAAGACATAATGTAAGTACATTATGTTTAGTTTTATGAATATGTTTTATAAACATGATATAAAATGGGTTGACCGGATTTACAAAAAAGAAAGTAAAGAAAAAGACAGAAAAGAACAGGACAATAAGGAAATTGGAATAATTTGGCAATCCACCAGCTATAATCTTCGAAATCTTTGAATGAAACCTCTAAGCTTTACGTCCCACGATTAGGCTAAGCTAAAGGAGATAGCGATGAAGAGAAATGAATAAAATAGTGGAATGAAGAAAGTTTCAGGACATGGGGAAAACCCGAGAAAACCCACGCACTCTGTGTTTCTCCACCATAAAGATCACTTGGCACGTGCTGGGATCAAACCAAGGATCCCATGCATCAAAGGTGAACCCTCTTCTACTGAACCACTGCGGCCCTATAATCTTCGAATATCTATCCCCAGATAGTTATCGAATATCCTAATACAGTGTTTTTTTTTTTTTTTTTTTTTTTTTTTTTTTTTTTTTTTTTTTTTTTTTTACGAAGTTATATGTTCTAAAAATGTGAAAACATTTTATAAAATTTCGACAGCTTTCTAAACAGAGACTCAACTATGGGGTTTGGGAACACATAAAAATTATACTTCATAACTCCAGTCAAAAAACAGGAGGTTCTTACGTAAAAAAAGAAAGAAAGAAAAGAAAGAAAACATAAAGAAAGAAAGAAAGAAAGAAAAAGAAAGAAAAACATGAAGAACGAAAGGAGTTATTTCGCCTCCAAGTTTGAATTCTCTCGGGACACTGGACAACTTTCTTAAAAAGAGAAATACAATCCCGTTAAAAATGGGATGTCTCAGCTCCTCAACTTAAGGATATGTGACAAAACAGAATGGAATGATTAGTTCCGTCAAAATCACTTACACGTCCATATAAAGATATAGCCATAAGGTCCCGTTTAATCTGTAGTTTTCTGTTGCCGATAAAAATAATTTTTATTATGGTTTAAATCGATATCATCTGCATAAATGGTTATCAACTAAAATTTACATACAGTAACAAAACTGCATGTGAAACTTATATTCAAGCAACTGACACTATCTTAATGTATTTCGTGTTTAAACCAAATTAGGCAAGGAAAAAATAAACAGGATGCTGATTGATTTTTTTTTTTTTTACAATTTATCTCGATCAATTTACGATCTACTACACGACACAGTGAAGATATGATAATATACGGTAAAATTGAATTTTATGTATAGAAAATATGTTTTTTTTTTATATTGTAGAGAAATATATTTAGTTTCGCATATACCTTAGTTAATTTTTTAATGTTAATTAAGTACCTTTTGAGTGCATATTTACGAGGAATTGTATGGTTTGTAATTATGTATAACCAACTGAAGTTCTACAAATGCTCGGGAAACCAATAATTACTAAAAAAAAAATGTGAAGGGAGATAAAGGGCTGTGTTCATGAAATATCTTTAGTAGCGGGAATATGAGGAAATGAAATTAGATCTTCCTATTTATGCCAAAACAGGCGATGAGAGTATTGTAACTTGTGGAGTGAAACAGGAGGTACCTGCCCCCATTTAAGGCACCTGCCGTTCGAAGGGCCCACTTTAACTTTCTTACTTCATATAGGTCTATTGCGATATAAACATGAATGTATGATGAAACGAAAATATGATGTGGGGCCCTTTCCAATAAAATGTCTTAAGATCTTAAGAGGCCCCATCATGGCGAAATTAAAATACCGTTAATTTTACAGCATTTATGTGATATCTTCAAACAGATAAACGTAATTGAAAGATGGAACAAGAGCTCGCTAGACAATATTATTTTACATGAGATACCGTTATCACGACTCACTTATCTGCTTTCGATATCCAGCTAATTCAGAAAATCGGCTTTTATTTTGGCGTTTATGAATGGCTGCAAACGAAAAGCTACTAGGTGACTCGTGATAACGGTACCTCTTGCAAAATAATATCGTCTAGGGCGTCCTTGTTCCACATTAAGATTATCGTTTATTTATTTGAAGATATCACATAATTACTGCAAAAATTAGTTGTATTTTAATTTCACCGTAATGGACAACCATATACCATTTCCAAAAGAAATTAAAAATAATTTAAGGTCCAGCTGCTGGTTCCATCTGAACAAAATTTATTTTCCATCTTGTTCCATCTGAACAAGATGAAGTATGAATCTAATTTGGGAACTACTTCAATAAAATAGCAACAGATGTCCACGTAAGTAAAAGAAATGACTATTAAGGTTTTAAATTCTAAAGGACCAAATTTCAAATTTCGCGTTTTTCTGGCTTTGAAGCTTAAAACAAGCCCTTATAATTGGACTAAAACTGCACGTGCAATATAAATTATATTCACTTCAATTAAATATTTGTAAACATACCTGTAAAAGTTTGTGACCCGTCTACAATTGATTCTTTTTGCTCACTGCAATACTTCTACATCTCTGACAGAATATTGTTATGTTACGAAGTGATGCCCTGCCTTTGAAGATCAGCATTAAGAATTGATAATAAGACAATTGTTATTCCAAAACGCCATCGCTAGTTCATAACTTCCTTAGTTCCTTTATTTTACTTTTATTATATCATAAAATTTGCTTTAAAAAAAACAAATGAATCATACATAATACCTAGCTACAATAAAGAAAATTTTGTTACAAGCGATCAATTGTTTAGTACGTATTCTTAACCATCATCACTACTGTCCCATTTTTACTGGCGGGTCACAGATTGAGAAGCAGTCGTATAATATAGTTCTTAGCCAGTAGCGACGCCATGTCTAGTTGTTTGGGAGAAGGAGACAGACAAGTTATTTTGGGAGTCAGCTTTTTCTTCTTTTTTGCATACCGAAAAAAAATATATTTTTCTTCTATTACTTGATCTACATTATGATACAACATATCCGAGAGAGCAGTTGAGGGGGCAGAAGTAGTCAAGGGATGTACCCGTCCTTGCTGCTAAGCCAGGTCACTTCCCTTATCTAATCTCTTAATTTTCTTCTTTTTCTCTTAATTTTACATGTGTTTCACTATTTTATTTGTGTTTGAATGTTGTTTCGCTGCTGAGTTTATTTTATTTATTTTATTTTCCAGTCTTTGATATTTAAATATAACATACGTTTAGATTTTGAATTAGAATATGTCAGGAGCGTAGCAAAGTTGTTTCTTATGTGTTATCATACTGGAACAAACTCAACCAGTGTAAATAAACTCAAATTTTCAATTTCTTGTAGCTTTGTTCCTGTTTATCCGAAATGCGTCGTATCGTGATCATAGTATCCGACATTAAGCTACTTTAGATATGCATCGCTCCCGTTCGTCTCAGTTGCCTTTTTACTATTGTAGAGTCCTCGAAAATTGGGATATGTTTGATACTGTAGGATCTTGAGTTGGCAATACTGAATAAAAATTGAGGTATTTTAATGTAAATTTAGAAATATGTAATAACCTGACGTACTGTCAGTTGAAAAAAATGAAACTTTGTATTGAGATGGCAACACTGTTAAACATGTGATATTGTCGAGTATGTCAAATATTTCCTCCTTTTGATATTTACTTGGTGCAAAATTTTAGTTATTTCTGTCAGTTAGTTTAGAAAGTACAACGAGAAGTCACTTTAAGTGGTTCACCCTGTACTATATATGTAAGTAGTGAGACAATGACACTAAAACACTCTGTTTACTATTTAGTAATTTACAGTATGATTAATACTATTTAGAAGCAAAAAACAGAAATATATTGCAATAATCAAGCACAGACATCAAAGAAATAAAAGCTACATACATTTTGCAATCACACCTTTGACGTCAACACAAAAGTTTTATCTTCGAAGTGCTTTCTTCTATTGTCAATAGGTCGAGTAGTGCATGCCCCTCATAAGGACTTTATGAAAAACAAGCTCTTAACACTCGTACGGTACGTTGTAATCAATACTAACATCATGAGTTAACCTAGCAAAAGAGAAGAAACAGAAAAATGTGTATATATATTCAAAAAAGAAAAAGAGAAAAATATATATTTTTGTTTTTCTAATTCTTTCGAGTGTCACGCATGTTCAAATGTACTGCACGCAATAGAACTATACGTCACATCACTCATACATTATCGGAGAGTACGTGTAGGGAAAACTGCTCAGCAAATTAGATGGAGAAATTGATCCGTAGTATATGTATTTATGTTCACACAAAATATTTATTTTTTTGTTCCTGTTTATTTCCACCTTCTCCTCCTGCCCACTTGTTAATAATAATAGTAATATAATTAATATTAGTAATATGATAAAAAAATTCGGTTCGATTTCTCTTTCAACACAACACAGCAAAATTATTGTCGTTAGTCCATTTCATAGCAGTAGTAGAATACATACATGCATACGTTTCAATGTTCTCTCTCGGACAAATACAGTGAAACTTCTACATAGTGGACAGTAACAGGAAATGTAAAATTGTCCGTTATTCTGGAAAGGCTTAGGGATGAAACACAAGAAAAATTACTGAAATGTACATACAAATTTGGGCAACATAATCTTGTTGTTTATTTTCATTCGTAACACAAACAATCCTTCTTCCTTTCCTTTATATTGTACTGTATTCGATGCCTGAGTCTTGCAAATGGGTCACTTGTAGCCAGACTAAGATCAAATGCACGTCATTGTTCAACCAATACAGAAAATTGCTACTAAACAATATGCACTTTAAAAATAACTAAACGAAATACAAAAGAAATGCAATGCCTTACTCAACAATGCTCGATAATGTTAGAAATCCTGTTCGTTATTGTATGAAATTCTAGAAAATAGGAGAGTTTTATTCTTAGCTCTCCGTTATTGTGGCTTAACAGATCAACATCAACATCCCAGAAATGCGGTACGTGTCTGATCGATACCAACCCAGAAATCTGACGCGTTTCTAACTCCAGTTTTATCATTAAATTGATAAGGATCTGTCATACACCAATCAATAGATCCCACTCAGCTGCAGAAAATGACATTGGAGAATATAAATCCCCATGCGTAGTTTACGAGACATCGAGGAAAACGATTTTTTTTAATTTTTAAAAATGATAGTGTGTGACAACCATGTATTAAAATTAAATGATGAATATACTTCTGAAGCATTTCACTATGACAGCAGAAAGATGACATTGAACACTACGGGTAATGAGATATTACCCAAAATTGAGATATGAGATATTGTTGTTTTGGTTCACCCTAAAACTTCATAAGTTTTGTTTAATTACAACATTATGTGAGAAAGGGACTTGTTTTAATGGCTACATGACGCCGAGCTAAACATAATATGATCGAGGGTAAATTTTGATGTGTCGTTTTCGAAAAAAAAAAAAACTAATTTTATTGCTTTAAAATTGTGTCATTCGTTCCGAGAAATATGTAAAGCAAAAATCTCTGTTAAGTAACAGATTATATCTTGGGTTGTCTGTATGTACAGAAGGGTGAAAATATTATTGTTATTTTCTCTAAACTGGCTCCAAAGGCATACCCACGGGAGAAGGGAGTTAACCGGGTCCGGATCACCTTCTGCAAATCTTCTTAACTCAATACATTTGTACACTTTCTCAATAAAACTATAGTTGCTTAAGAAGGAAATGGTGGATGTAACATGAAAAGTTGATCTTCATCTGTACTCTTTCCTTTAAAAAACAATTAAGTTCTATTAATTTTTTTTCGGAAAATATAAGTGGAAGTGTTTTACAATTACCTATCGTCTTTTCGGCTGCAGAACAATACCAGCACAATACTACAGAAACATAGTGACTTGTAGCATTGGATCCCTCCCAAAAGTTGGACCTCTCAACAAAAATTTCTGTGTACACGTCTGAATAGTTCAAATGGTTTTGTTTCTATATCATAGATCAATGTTTCTTTAACAACTTTATAGTATGACGTAAGTTATTTGACAGAGAAAATCTAAGGACAGTTTGTTCTAATGACTGACTCAGACGATTTTGATCACATTTCATAAGTAAATGTTTAATTGAGAAATCTACAATAGAGTCAACACGAGGGCGAAGTGAGTATATTTCAACTGTTATTTTGACAGGTAATATCAACTTTGAATTATTTCTGAAACAGACAAATATGTCCTATCTATTATTAATTATTATAAGTGAAATAGTATAAATATGCACAGTAATTCATGTATCAAATAAAACACGTTATCAACACACAAAGTACTCGTTACATACCTTCTTCTGAAAAAAGTTATATCTCCGTTGGGAATATAACAGTAAGATATTAGGAGATCTTCAGCAAAGGGTTGTTCTTCGAAGTTTCGTACTTTATTCAATTTTAAGGAAATATACGGTAAGTGGTGCTGAGAACATCAAGTTTTGAAATCAACTATAGTGCATGATTTAAAGGAGATGTGCGAATTACCCATTTCACCCAAATAGCGGGAGTGGAGGGGATAGCCCTATGAAGTAACATAGGTACACTATAGTAACATTAAAATAATATATTCTACTACTGCAATATGTATAGCTATTGTATCCTAGATGCACTGTGAACCCTCAAAACATATTTTTCAAGCGTGAAGTAAACGATTAATTTTGTAAAAGTTGAGATTTAAATGGAAATCAACTTATATGATTGGCCAGATAATGTAGAGAAAGGAAAAAAAAAAAAAAAACAGAAATGATCTATTTTAACTCTACACCATTTTAACTTTAAATGGCAGAGTGCTTGGAATGTGAGAGATTAAAGGATTAAAGTCAAATAAAAACTTTGGGCTTACTCTCAACGCACTGTCCACAGACAAACTAATCTTTATGAAGAACATCAACACAATACTCATGATGTCAAATTAATACTTGGTATGTTTCAAGATGTTATTTCATATTCGTCAGGTATTCGTATCTGTACCCAGTCCGACGATTTCAGAATATTTCCGTCGGGAAAGCACTTCAATTTATGAAGGATGAAAGAGATACTATGATACTAGTACGTGAGCACGATCAGAGATTTGTTCCGGGTAGAAAGATTACTCTCCCAAGCCATTCCCTGGAATTATCACTGCCTATATATACACTTCCACCCCTCTCCGTTTCCCGCTTCATCTAGCACTATATATTTTTCATTTTGAAACTGCTTTTACGATGCAATCTATCAATGGCAATCGTCACTACATTTAATTTCATCAATTTCCTTCCTGTACAACTCCATGCCAGCAGCTTTGTTCTAATCTCGAACAATTGCTAGAAATTACTTAGAGTAAATGCTGCAAACTTATTAAGAGCCATTGACAGTGATACGTGTCCACTTATCTACCCACAAAGAAAGACATCTACTGCCTATTGTGTTCATTAGAATCCAGAGACAACTCGATCACACGCATGAACGAACTGTTGGTTTTAATAAGTGAGTCGTTTTAGAGAAAATGCAAACAATCGCTGTGTTGCCAGTTCTAATTTTCTTTTGTATTATTCACTTCGTCCTATTACCGTCTTTGCCACCAATTACTCTATGTTATAGATCGTTTCTCACTTAAAAAAAAAAAAAAAAAAAAAAAAAACAAGAAGGGATTTTGTATTGGGATTTAGTTTTCTTTCTGCACTATTTCCTTAACGGGGGCTGCAGTGACTCAATGGTAGAGCGTTTACCTCTTGTGCATACGGTCCTTGGTTCGATCCCATCTTGCACCAAGTGACCTTTGTGGTGAACAAATACCGTGTGGGGGGGTTCTTCCGTTTCCTCCAACTTTCATTATTCTTTCATTCATTCTTTTCTGATCATCACCGTTTCCTTTATCCTAGCCGGCATTTACCGTGGGACGTCAAACTTAAAGATTTCATTTTATCTTTTTCCCCTCAACGACAGACGATTTGTTCATATTTTGCAAATAAATGTTATTAACAATCCTATGATATGCTGTAAGTGAATTTTCATGAAAAAATACACAAAGGAGAATAAGTTTTCTTCAGACGAAAATTTTCCGAAATCTCTATTATAATTTGATTCATCAGGTAAGTGCTAGACTAGGGAAGGAAATCACAGGGAGGTGCAAAAATTGGAAGGGTAGTTTGACAGGATGCTGTCCCTCGCCTACATTATTTAAATATATATCTAGAATAGGCCTACAAAACGAAGACAGCATTTCAGAAGGAGATAGAATGATTAGGTATATACGGTTTAAAGATGGTATGACAGTTGTTGCAGAATCTTCAAAGGAAATCAATAAGATGTTAGAAAGCGTGAGGAAGTACTGTGTTGGAAAGACAAAAGTCATGGTGATTGGAACGAAGCGCTCAGTGTCGAATATAGAAGTAGGAGGGGAGAAAATAGAACAGGTGACTAGTTTCCAATACCTGGGTAGTTTTATTAGTAATGATAATGAAGTGTGAACATGAAACAAAAGCAAGGATAGGAATGGCGAAAGAAACCTTTAAGAGGAAGAAGGAACTATTTTGTGGGACCTTGAATAAAGAGTTGCGAAAAAGACTTATAAAATGCTTTGTTGGAATATTGTGTTGTATGGGCCGGAGTCATGGACCTTACGCAAAAAAAAAAAAAAAAAAAAAAAAAAAGATGAAAAGCGACTGGAAGCTTTCTAAATGTGGGTGTGGAGAAGAATGGAAAGAATTAGTTGGGTCCAGCGGGAAACGAAATAGTGGAGGAGAAAAGAACAATTTTAGATATTGTTAAGAAGAAGAAGAGAATCTGATTGGCACATTGGATAAGAAGGAACTGAATCATGAGGGATGGGTTAGAGGGTATAGTTGCAGAAGAGAGGGAGGTTGCGAAGGAAACTACAATTAATGGACGATATCAAAACAGAGAAGACGAAGAGGATAGCGGAAGACCGTAGAGCATGGAGGCTTCTCAGTTGCAGAATGTGATCTGCCAACAATGGCAGAATTCCTATGTTGATGATGATTCCATAAGTAAATACCTAGGTATTTTCGTAGTAAATGTACCATAATATAACAAGATTTAAGAAATAGAAGAGAGCATCTTAAGTTCGGTGGTCCATACCTTTTCTTATTTCATAAGATCACTAAGTTTTAGAGAAATTGTACTGAGAAGTCGAACTTTAAATTTTGAAGAAGAGTAAGAATAGGCGTCAGTCTGCATCGAACTATGCGTAATAAATCTTATTTTAAAAAAAGTAGGCAATTTCAAATTACATGACTGACGGAAGTTAAAAAAAAAGTTACACTATTTCTTTTCCATCAATTTTTGTTCTGTTGCCATCAGTACATGCCTGCATACAACCCACTTTCTTGGGATAAAATAAGACTTCGAAAAAGAAATTAAGATAGTTCACAAAGTTAGATTGTATTAGATTGAGTTTGAGTTGAATATCATGTTGGCGCCATGACTTTTTTATTTTTAATCTTTCGTTGTTTTGTTCGAAAAATATTCTCGTTTTGAGATGACCTTGAAACTCATCGCCCTGATGTCTCGACGGTTGCTTGGCGCCTCGAAAACCCGTCAGGATGGTCGAGTTGAGAGGAAAAACCGGGTTTTTTTTGCTGAGTTTTCGTGGGAAGTAGTATTGGTAGTAGTGCTGGTAGTAGTAAGGTTTGTTACGACAACTAGTGTGGCGTATAAAATGAAATGACAGCTTGAACAGCGTGGGAGTAGAGAATTCAGGGTTTGGGGAGTTGAAGAATAGGAAGACAAATGAATTTGTGTAACTTGTAGGAGTTTTCGTTTGAAAGAAAAAAAGGAAGAAAAGGGAAAAACAAGGATGATTTTTTTTTGCCCTTCATCGCACGGAAAAGGATATTCGTCAGCAAAATCCTAGTTCTTCCCACCTTGTCATCGCTTTAGTATCGTAATCAATTACTGTTGTGGTTATTTCTCCTTTCTCAGAAGACTAGGCTATCGTGTCAGTAGGATAATTTATTGCTCAAGAGATCCTCCTTTAGAATACGCCAATCCTATTAAAACTGTTAGGAAAACCAAAATTAATCATAAACGTTATTCAAGACATGGAAATCCTTTTGCTATCTCACCACAAAGCTCAAAACATGTAAGCTAGTATACAGGGTGTTTCAAAACAACACCGACAAAGTTTGGGAGGTGATTCCTAACACCAAGATATGACAAAAAAGACCAACTTGGGTGCAGAAATCCGTCATTTCGGAGTAATAGGCTGCCGACGACATGAAAAAATGAACTTTAAAGGTCCATAGATTCAATATTATGGGACCTACCGTAGTCTAGTCAAGACTTCACTTAGAAACTAGTATGTGTTCTATCCAAATATCCATGTTTCAGAATCGTGCGGTACTTCTGCAACAATTTTTATGGAGGTAGTTGGCGAATATTTCAAATTATATGCCAGTAGCCAAACTAACTCTATATTGTTGCGTGAGTACCGCACTACATATACTACATTCTTTGCAAGTTGAAGTTGTCGTTGTTTCGTAAAGTTTAAAGTCACTTTCAGCACTGAGGCTATACAAAACGAGGACCTACAGTTAATGGTGAGATCCGAACAACAATAATCGTTTCATATTTCAATGCATTCCTACTGGAAACCAAACCCTGAACTCCGTGTACCAAAAGCGCTACTAGACCAGTGGGTAAACACATTTAGGTGGAAAGAAAACCAGACGAGCTCCTACCTAGAATCGAGCTAAAGATTTCTTGTGCGTTATACCAATCATTTAATCAGGATGGAGCTAAATCTGTACATTTACAAAACTCTACACATTGATTTGCCTATATCCTCTTTAAACAGACCAGAAGAGATAACGGAGAACGATTAGGTAGCCATGTCTTGTGGAAAATCGTTTGGAAATGTCAAAATGAATTTTCTTCACTTTCTAGCTCGTCCCCGCTAGAACTCCGTTTCCCGCTTTCTTTCTTAAAAGGCTCTTCTTCCTACCCTGTGCAGATAACTTGCTGAGTAACTTCATCAGTCGAAGTGGCTAACCGTGTAACGATCCGTTTTAGTACACGTCGTGTCTCTAACACGCACGTATCCATCACATAGACAGTCAATGAGGAAGAGGTGAGCAAATGTATACTGTATATAGGCTCGCACGAGAGCACACACGGATACTAGCTTGCTGTCTATATATATATATCCCCGTTCATGTAGATGAGACACGCAAATTGTATTATGAGATAGTAATGGACAGTTTTCTGCCATCCGCTGCATTTTTAAGGGTTCCCTTGTCTATCGTATAAAGAGATTCCTAATATACACATTCACTATCTTATTGTCCCATTGTAGCGCAATTCATGTACTGTTTCGTGCAGAAACAAACATACACGTACTAAATGCTAATTAGAAATGAATACTATGATAGGAGATGCAACTAATGTACTATGAAACAACCGTACATAGAGAAGTGTAATGTGCATTATTTTCACTGTAAATGTTTTGTAATGTTTCTGTTTGTATTAATTGTAAATGACACTTCATTACTTGCAAGTGTAGCTGGGGATTTAGTTTTGAAGTTTACATCAAAATCACTACAAAAATTTCAGAATAATTTTACCGAAAAATTATTCCATCAAATATACTGCACAGCCTTTATAAATTTTTGGATACAAATAAGCTACCAAAAATGTTAGGATTGTTAATGAAGTATTAATTGTAGGATTGTTAATGGAAAATATTTTAAAGCAGCTTTTCGACATGGTAGTGTTGTAACTATATGGTTAATAATATCAAGTTTTATTTTATTAAAATCACGTAGAGAGATAATCAATGCCGGTTTTAGGTTTCATGATGTCCTAAGCAGCCTATGTTTAGCAGAAGAGGTCCAGCTGTTTTCTCTAAAAAATGATACAATTTTGGTAATTTCTGTTCACATTCGGTTAGTTTATGGTAGGGTTGGTTAGTTTAAGTTAGGTTAGGCTAGTTTAGGTTACGTTAGGTTATGTTATATTAGTGTAGGGATCCCGCATAATTTTCCAAAAAATGATACAATTTCGCTTATTTCTACTAATATTACGTTAGTTTAGGTTAGTTCAGGTTAGCTTACGTTAGTTTATGTTAGGTTAGGTTAGATTTGGTTACATTGTGTTACGTCTAAGTACTTACATCATTCATTTCTCCTGTAAATTTTGTGTTTTTTATAAGCTTGTGGACCCCTTGTACTAAACATACTTCCCCTAAGCTATTGAAGATAATTGGGTCCTTTACGTGTCTAGCTTTCTTTTTCATCAATAGCGTCTTTTGGGATTTGAATGTAGGTTATATGGTAATTTATGGATCTAATAGATATCTAAATACGATTACACATAAAACGTGTATTTTATTAACTTACATCTCGATCAACTTATAACATTTTATATAATCTTACGACTTTTTACAAAACATTGCACATTTCTTTAGAAACGCACCATACAAACTAATAATCTAGGCTCTAGAAGCTTGATATAACATGAAATAATAAGATATATTACGCAAAATACTAATAATCGTATGAGATCGTTATTAATATGACATTCTTATAAGTTGTATACAATGCAATTGTAGGTAATTGAATGCATTTATATATCAATATGGCCACACTGTTCATTGGGACAGCAGATTTTGTGTCATGTTACATGACTTAGGTGATTTAAAATACTGTATTTCTAGTAATATGTCTATCCATATAAAATATTAATTAAAATATTTAATAAGACTAATTATAATAATACATCTGCCTTACACTCATTCAACTCGATATACACTGGGTTTACAAACAACAAAAAAATGATCTATATATTAAAATGCTATGTTTATATATTTGTCTCCAAAGAAAAGCATATGTTTCCTTCAAAGAAAAGTTTATGTGTTTGCCTGCAATCTTTTTTACAATGAGATCTGGAAAACCACAAAATCTTGCCGTTTTCGCTGTCCGATTCCAAATTTTGTGTAGATTGTTCAGTTTTAATAGAATATTTAAAATACAGTGTACATGGCTGTTATTTCTTTATCACATTTTTTAGAGGTACGCTGGTTGAAATTTTTAAAAATAAAGCAGCATATCCTACTAGTTAATATTCCAATAGAACACTTTTTTTTTTTTTTTTTTTTTTTTTTTTACAGAGGTTGTATATCTCTCAGCCATTTGTTTCATGCCCAAATGATAATTAAAAAGGAAGGATAACCATTTTTCCCGTCTAGGATGAATCTTTATTGTTTTGAGTGTTTTGACCAACAAACATAATATATCACTGATATTATAATTAATTGTGTATGCAGTATGTATCTCCATACATACTGCATGCAAGAAGAAAGAAAACACTGACCATACATGAATTAGAAACTCCAACCGAAGGTAGGCTCAAATCTTGCAAACGGTGAGATATTGAAAAACTAATCGAAAAATCTTCCTTTTATGGTACCCCTTGACGATTTTTTCACTTGTGTCTGTAAAGGGACATGTACATATGTTGTGAGGAATGACAAGGAGATTCATGCCAAACCAAAGTCATTGATGATATCATCAAACGATAAACTACGAAGCTTGTTACTTTTCATGCACATGAGGTTGAGGTTACATAATTTATCCTCAAACATTGTTGTTCTACATTCATTTCTTTATCCCCTTTAACTGAGAAAAAGATCTTTCTCCATAGCAATTTGAAATCACCATACAAAGAAACATCCTCAGAATTGCTTCTGCATTAGGGAATACTGATTGAACATGGTTCTGATGTATCAGATTCTCACGTTCATGGCTTTGACTATGTCTAATATACTGATGAAAATGTTTAAGTTCTCCAATAAGGCTCATGTCCACATTTTCAGTATATGTTTGGCTTAAAACTTCCACTCCTTCACTGATTTCTTCTTCTGTAGAATCTAATTTTGTTAGGGATGAAAACTTTTTTGCAGTATCATTGTATACGGATTCCCTGTATGCCAGATTAAATTCTAACGCATCTATCACCGGTATAAATGCTTCGATTCTAAACTTGTTTCCTGGCTCAAGATTCTCTAAAGCATCATCTTCGTCTTCACCAATACGCCTCTTTCCAGGCCCGTATCCAGGGGGGTCTAGGGGGTCCGGGCCCCCCTAAATTTTCGCTGCCCCCCTAAAATTTTCACGGTAGGCTTGCAAATGCACTATAATATGGTGATGAACTATAAATGGTTGAGTCGCCCCCCCAAACTTCAGCCTGGCCCCCCCTAAATTTTTGGGCTGGCTACCGGCCTGCCTCTTTCTGCATTTTCTTCTGCTTTTCTCGTAGTCAACATAATGTAATTTGTCCTTGGTCTGTTCTTCAAAATGGTCAAAAAGATCTCTGGAATTTTTAACAAAATCTGAAAGTGAAGAATACAATTTACTACATACATCGAGGCAGGGCCGTAGCTTGTGGAGGACTGAGCTCCAGAGAAGCTCTCCGCCGTTCGAGGGACACTTTAAAACAACATTTTCTTACTCCATATACTACAATACGAACGTAGAATTATAAGTGAAGCATCGAACAGGTTCACAACCTAACATAAACAAAACAGCACACAAAAGGTAAATAAAACAAAAATGAGTCGTGGACCCATTTCAGTAAAAAGTGTATACTATGAGAGGCCCTAAAAATAATTTTTATTCGTGTTGCTTTGAGATTTGTTAATTTTGTCCCCTTAATTAACTTGTCATGTATGGAACTTTCCCAGGGGCCTTGCGGGAGGGCCCACAGGCTCGGGGGGCCTTGCGGGAGGGCCCACAGGCTCCGAGGGGCTTTGCGGGAGGGCCCACAGGCTTCGGGGGGGCCGATCCAAGTATTTATGCTTGCCTCCCAGAAACAAAATCTAAGTTACGGAGCTGCATCGAGGCTAATTTTGGGACCTTGCAGTGTTTGATTAACTTTGCGAAATGACTACAGCAAATAACTCCAAACATATAACATTATCATAAATTCATGCTCCTCCATTTTATTCAAAAGGTTTCTGGCTTAATTTCTTGTGTCATCCTTTTGTGCAGTATCAATATAAAGCTGATTCAATGCTGAAATTATTTGATCGTAACTGTCACTTACTGTAGTTGTGGCCTTTGAATCAGCTTCCCATCTAATCTTTAACAAAGACTTTGGAACTTTTGAATCATCTTTGAAGAGTGACAACAGCATTGCCCATCTATGGGTAGATGATGAAAAGAAATATATTTCTTGAATATTTCCAAAAAAGTTCGGGGCCGCGGTGGCTCAGTGGTAGAGCGTTCACCTCTGGTGCTTGGGGTCCCGGGTTCGATTCCAGCCCCCGCCAAGTGAACTTTGTGGTGGACAAACACCGTGTGCGTGGGTTTTCTCGGGGTCCTCCCGTTTCCTCCCACTTTCTTCATTCCACCATTTTCATTCATTACTCATCATCACCGTCTCCTTTAGCCTAACCGGCATAAAGTGGGACGTAAAACTCAAAAATTTCATTTCATTTTTTTTTCCAAAAAAGTTCACTGAATCTAAGCAACAGTTAACTGCTGCTCTATCAACAAGATTTAAGGAATGGCCTGCACATGGAATATACATAGAATACTTATTAACCCTCAATATTATTTCTTGCGTACTCTTGTATTTGCCTGACATATTGGCAGCATTATCATGTGAGTGGTCTAAACACTTATTAAAATCAATTTTACATTCATTTGTAAGATAATGACGTATCATCTGAAGCGGGGCTCTGAAACAGGGGACTCTGTTACCAAGCACTACTTGTAAAAAGGAGAATCCCATTGTAATCAAGGCTGGGTAACAGGTCCCCTATTACAAGTGGAGTTGGTTTGACGGGGCCCCATTACAAGCAGGGCTAGGAAACAACTCGATTACGTGCGGGGCTGGGTTATCGGGACCCAATCCCATCACAAGTGAATTGACGTGAGAAACAGGCTCCAATTACACGTCAAGCTGGAAAACAGGGGCTCCGATTCATAACAAATACATAATACAAAACACCGTTGTTGTATGTGCGTTTTATCGTATTCGCCTTTTTCCATTATTTTGAAATTACATTACCGCCAGTTTTTTCTTGAATTTTTTGGGGGCCCCCAAGGGAGTAGGGCCCTAAACTATAGCTTGTTTAGCTTATACGTAAATACGGTACTGGAGACAATATTGTATATGTAGTCCAGTATGTGGAAAAACAAACAGTACTGAAATCACATCATTGATATTTATTTATTTGTTGTACAACACAATAAATCACAAGAAATGTCAAATGGATGTCAACTAAATGTTACTTAGCACATATTGTAAATTTAAGAAGAATAGCGCCTGTACATCATGTGTTCAAAATGTTAACCAGTACGTCACACGCATTCTTCATAGCAGTCCTGTAGATCGATTAACATATTAATGAATAAAGGTTGCTGGAACGACAAAACAAATGAACGAATCTTCTCTCTTAATACCGGTATTGTGGTAGGGGGGGTATATGTTCGGAAAATTGCTTCCTTCAGTATACTCCATGTATGTAGACACCTGAAGCCTTGAGATTACGGGAATGAGAAGGATATGGGAAATTGTTCCACGGAAATCAAGTGATGTCCAAATTCTAGTTGCAGAAGTTCAAATGATTCCCTTTCAGTATGGTTAGTAGCTTCGTCTTGCTGCAGCCAGTATTGTTGCAACTACAGATGCGCGCAAATCATGCAGGAATGGGTCAATAATAATCAATGAGTCTAGAATATCGATTGATTTTCAGATCAAGGTACACATGACTTTCATCATTGAATCATAGGTTACTGATGAAATCTTAATTTTTAAATATCGCAAAGTAACATTCTAGATCAATACAGTAGACGTGCGCGCTCATCTGCTGCAGTGTGATGCTGCTCCACGTCGTATCAGCGGAAATAGTGCTCGACAATAAACACTTTATCCCCTGTTGTGAGTAACATTGTTATCTTAGCCCCAGCTACACACTACGCTAGTCCACATACAACTAAGCACACATGTGGTTCTCACAGCTCATACCACATTGCATCTGTGCGCCATTCGTACGCGAATTTAAGTACTGTTTGTTTTGTCGCATACTGTACGTTCGTCAGTCCGTCTGTTACTACGCACGATAACTGTTGAACAGATGTGATTTTTTAGTTTATTTTTTTATTCGCAATAGATCACTAAAGCGGTTAATCCGGCCTAATTAGTTAAAGAAGTAAATTTGTTGACGTATTAATGGACATCGGGAGCTTTAAAAATGGCTATCTATAGTCCCGTACGTGTGAACGAATTTTAATTCTGTCTTTTGTAAGAGATAGCTAGAGCAATTATCTCCATTAAACTCGTCAATGGAGTCAAATCTTTAAATTATTAACGGATAACTGCGATTTTAATGGTTGCTATGTATAGCCCATATTTCACACTTGAAACGATTTTTTTTTTAATTTTTGTTTTGTAATAGAGTGATTGTTTCCACGGAGTTAGTTAATGAAGTAAAGTAACAGCCCATACTCCATAACTGAAACGAATTTTTAATTCTGATTTTGCAATAGATAGCTAGAGCGATTGTCTCGACCAACTTCATTAATGAAGTCAATTCGTTAATATATTAATGGATAATGGAGACTTTAATTCTGGATATCTTTAATCCATATCCATTACATGTAAGTAATTTCCGTTAAAAACTTAATGCGTTAACATGTTAACAGATAACGACCACTTTAGCGATGAAAAAAATGAAATGAAATCTCTAAGTTTTACATCCCACGGTTATGCCGGTTAGGCTAAAGGAGACGGTGATGATGAGAGATGAGTGAAATGGTGGAATGAAGAAAGTGGGAGGAAACGGGAGAACCCCGAGAAAACCCACGAGCACGGTGTTTGTCCACCACAAAGTCCACACGGCGCGAGCTGGGATCGAACCAGGGACCCCAAGCACCGGAGGTGAACGATACTTTAGAGATGAGTGCCTATAGCCAGTATGTGGCGTGTCTGTGAGTCTGGTTTTGTTAGCTATGAGTGCCATATTATTAACGCCATAAAAATTCTACTTTTGTCAATTTTTTAAGATCTTAATGAATAGCGGAGACACGTCAGTCCGTTACTCCATACGACAACACTTGAACGGAAGTAAATTTTTAATTCAGTCTATAGAATAGATAACTAGAGCAATCATCTCGACCGAGTCCGTTAATGAATTCAATCCGTTACTGGTAACATCTTAACGGGTAACGGTGACTTACGTCGATCCGTTACTGCACATGATAACGTTTGATCGGAAGTGAATTTTTAATTTCGTCTTTCGGAATACATAGCTACAGCAATTATCTCGACGGAATTCGTTAATGAACTCAATCCGTTAATATTTTAACGAGTAACGATGACATGTTGATCCGTTACTCTACACGATAACGCTTGAACTGAAGCGAAATTTTGAATTATGTTTTCCGCATTAGGTAAAAAGAGCCAAGTTGGTTAAGTTGATACATTGACAACTTTACTGGTAACGGCGACTTTAAAGGTAGCTCTCCGTATCCAATTTCCTACTATAGAAACAAAGATGGTAGATATTACGCTTGTCGCCGTTAGATGGCAGCAAACATTCTCCAGTTGCTGACATCTACCAGACGAACGTGAAACGTCTACTGCGTGATTCTTTTTACTGTGTAGCAGAGTTAATTACATGCCTTAATTCTAATGTGGAATTAATTATTATTTTAGAGACGTAAGTTATTAGACATAATGACGGAGGTATATGAACAAAATTATTTTATCGAGATACTCTTCGGTAAAAATCACACGAGTGAGAGCTCACTATCTCTGACTAGCAGATCCATAAAGGTCGTTTAGAGCAGCTGGATCGCCTTGTGGACGATTAATATTTTTGTTTCAATAAAGTATTACACATTTAGTATACATTTTTAACTCATAACAAATAATATGCACTTCTTGTATTTTTGTCGAAGGTGTTTTGTGTATGATACTGTATATATAATAATACTGTAATAGTTGTAATGTGATGCTAAATAGATGAGTTTAGGTTTTAAAAAAAGGCTTTGGATGGTCACTTCCACCATCCTCCATGTGGATTCGCCACTTTCGTCTCTCAAATTTAAAAAAATGAAATGATTGTCATGACTGAAAACCGGGACAAAATATAAACTTACCGGTCAAAACTGGACATACGGTATTTCTGATATGTAGACCAGTGATGCCAACCTCAAACGTTACAAAATCTCATTTTGAGAGGCAGATATTCCCATTTTGCTCTGGAATTTCCCATGTTAAACTAATTACAGAATTTAATATATATGTGTGGAAAATATTGCATATCACTCACTTTCTTCAATGTATGAGTGAACGTGCCTATTCGTAGATTTGGATCTCTGCATTTATCAAATAGTTTATGAATAAGTATTTGAAGAGAAATTGAAAATATGAACGAAAGCAAGTACATTGTTTGCCAGCATTTAGTATGTACATCATGCTTTTGTGAGATCACCTTTTAATGAACGTAACGATATTGGAAGAACTTTATTCTCCAGTCAGTTAGTGTGGAACATTTTTCTAAGTTCATTGATTCTTATTTTGTATTTTACTCCTGCACTAGTGTGTAACAGGCCCGTATCCACGGGGGGGGCTAGGGGGCCGGTCCCCCTTTAAACTTTGGCTGGTCCCCTAAAAGTTTCACGGTAGGCTTGCAAATGAACTATAATATGGTGTTGAAGTATGATATGATTAGGTCGGGCCCCCCCTAAATTTTGGGGCTGGCTACGGGCCTGGTGTGTAATATGATCTACTTTCTGACAATAGGCAATTTTGTTGCTAACAATGAAGTGTGAGAAATAACACATATGTTGCCAATTACAGCGAAAATTCCCTTTATTCCTTTCTGAGAACTAAATGTCAAAAAATTCCACAAAATGGGATTTTTCTCACGGGTTGGCATCACTGGTATTAATATTACGATAATAACTAATACATAAATATGAGAAAAGTTTTGCCTTTCGGAAAAGTAGAATTGCCATATCTAATAATATTATTGAACACAAAAACAATAAGTACATATTAAGATTAACATTTGATTGAGTTTTAACTGGAAAAGGATAATTTCAACTTATTTAATACAAGTTCACAAATATGATTACGCGATGAAAAATGACCTTTTCTCTTCTTGTTTGAAATTACTGAATATAGCCTAACAGAGTCAATAGAAAGAAAGCAAATGTTTTCTTTGTGAAGAAAAATCAACTGACGAGATAGTGGCTCCATCTGTCCTGAGGACAATATCACAAGTTTTACCAAAGAGCCTTTCAACGTCCCTGCTTCATTTCTTCCCGTCTCACTCTTTTTCTGTCTGTTTGTGTGTATGAGTGTGTGTCTGTGTGTAGTCCACAAATTGAACCATTTTTTCCTCTGTCTGTCTCAACAGAAAGAAAAGAGCTCGCTAAGGAAAATGTATTTTTTTGTCAACGTAATTTGGTGGAACTTTTATCTACAACAGAAGTCATTTTGAGTGTTCCCAAAAGATGGCAGGACAATTAGCGTTTCCTCTACTCAACCATTACATAAGACAGTTGAAAAGAACCAGGAAAGTTTTCAAACTAAGTTTTGAACAAAATTAAATAAAGAAAGTCATCTTATAGTCTTAATATTTAAGTCTTTTTCTAATAGCTTTCACAAAGGTTGGATCCACCGACTTATCCGGAGATAACTATGAGTCGTCTAAATCCTCCTGCTTTTCGTAAATGCCTTAAGTAGCTAAATATTGTGAAAAGCGTTTCGTTGTATAAATTGTTTGTTGAGTTCGTCTACTTTTTCGCACACGGCGTCTACACCGTTAAGCATTGATAGCATTAGCATTAAAATATTTAGTTTGCTTTTATGGTTGAACCATGTTTTCCTGATCATAATTTTTTATTTTTCTTTTAAAGTATTTTTGTACTTTGGTTACAAAATACAGGGTGTTTATTTCAAAGCAACATTATAAAAATAGGTCTTATATGTAGCTACTGAGCAGCATTGTCCTATTATGGTAAAATATCATAAGAATACTCTCAGTAATTACAGTTTCGTTGAAATATTTTTCTACAGAGCTAGAAACCACAAATAAAAACATTTAAAAAAAAGAACTTTCGGGGAGCGTAGGAAATAAAGCTTCTACAATACTAAATTTGCAGGCGCGGTGGCTCAGTGGTAGAGCGTTCACCTCCGGTGCTTGGGGTTCCTGGTTCCATCCCAGCTCGCGCCGTGCTCGTGGGTTTTCTCGGGATTTTCCCGTTTCCTCCCACTTTCTTCATTCCACTATTTCATTCATTTCTCATCATCACCGTCTCCTTTAGCTTAATCGTGGGACGTAAAACTCAAAGATTTCATTTATAATACTAAATTTGACTGTCTCCTGTTGACGAAGATTAGAAGTATCTAAAGGGCGATCCGCAAATCATGTACATGAATATTGTATGAAAGCAATAGTACTAATTAAATGATCACTGAAGTTTATAATTAGTGCGTCTGACGCAATAGAATGCGATGTTGCTTGAGAGCAACACTGCCCTTTAAAGGGTTAAACGAACCTTACGTTTGGAACAATTTTGTAAAAAGTTAATAATGCTAAGCCTCTTAATTCAGTATGCGGTGTTTACACTTACAATGTCTCTCAATACAGCCCATGACAATGTATCAATGTTCACATTACGCATTTCACAGCCCAGATCACGCTATTCATATTAACGTTTCTTCTTTCATGTTTTATGTTATAATGTCTGTATACGTAATATGTCTACATACAACGATTCTCATCCTAATTCCTATAACAGCCCCCATTTTATCACATCCTTTTGCCAGCGATCCACTTATAATTTCTGCTGTGTAATAAGCTTGTGTGAAATGTTTAATAATCTATTGCGGAGATCTCACGATATCCATCTATTTCTATAATAGTAGAATCCATTTCTTGTATATAATGAACACAATTACTTCCCTAAAAATGAATGGATTAAAATCAAATTTGGTCAGTTCGTTCACATTACAAATATCGGATCCGATCCGTCCTACTGTTTCAAAATGGAGGCCGTTTGAAAATTTTAAAACTTCATAACTCCCTAAATTTTGGGTCACACGATAAAGAAATTAAAATGATTTCTTATTTTGTTTTAAAAAAGTTGGACTATTGTTAAAAAGTTCTTGACTATCTTAAATGACTTGATAAGGTGTGTCACGAAGATTACACTAGTGAAATCACACCATGCACAGGTATCTCATTAACTTTAAATTAATTTTATTTCAATATGCAGTTTTTGTTGCATTTGTATTTTTCTGGTATTTTAATATGCAGTTCTCATTAGTTTCATATCGTAGCTGCTTCGTTTAAATTGGCTTTTAAACAACTCTGCACCTGTTGAAAATGTTTAGTAAATCTGTTTTTTGTTGTTCTTAACAGTATGTATACAAATTTTAAAAAAGCCTATCAGAATAAAGCTCAAAATAATATTTAAAAATATTTTCCGGTTTAAATTCTAATTATATTTATCTCTTCCGCTTATCTTCGCGACCCTTATTAAACTCTCTCGCGAACCTCCTAGGGGTCGCGACCCCCAAGTTGAGAAATCCTGGTCTATACTAACAGATATATATATATAAATTAGAGGATACCTTTCTCTTCGACCAATTAGCATCGCCCTATTCATAGAGTTAGCCAATCTGCAATGGGATGTGAGATTAGCAATGAAGCTCTCTTTCTGTTTATATTCTGTTACTGCGAATGAAATATCCACATCAGGTACATTATTCCCAAAGGCAAAAGAAAACTACTAGACCTGGTTAATCAAAATAATTGACATCTGTAAGTACACACTTTTGGCATAATTCAGTCAACGATTAAATTTCGCAGCGAAAAAAAAATGTCTGGAGTCCACGTCCGATTATTAGGCAAGGGTATTTCCTTTCAAGAAATTTTTGAGATGCCTGAAGAGGTAGTAGTCCGTAGGAGAGATATCGGGGAAATAAAGTGGATGAGGAAGCGTATCATACTGCAACTCATGGACTCCTTGCGCTTTCCTGTGTACGACAGCCTTATCAAGATAACTTGACCAAACCCTGGCAAGGTGGAAAAAAAAAAAACGCGCTCAGAGCTGTTCAAGATCATTGTGAGGTACTTTTCTGAGGCCTGTCTTATCAGGTAAATTACTGTACAATATGTACTCATAAATTTTCATGTATAGTAAAGGTTCTATGTCTTCATAAAGTACGTACTTTTCCTTGTTTAAAAGTAATTGCGTAGTTTATTGTCTGTTGCATTCTCAAACAACCAATACATACAAGTAGTAATGTATTTTCTGAGGAAACACTCGTACAAGTACTTATTCTTTTTAAACACCCCACTTCCGATAACCCGCTCTACTGTAATAATAAATGTAAAACTCTTATGTCAGTGAACTCTTATGTCACTCGTCCCCATTCATCCTCCCTTGTGCAACCTGAAATAACGTTACTGCAACAGAAAAACAGCATTAAAAGGTGTTTTACTGCGATTCTATTGTGAATAATTAAACAAATCATGATATAATGCTGCAAAAGGCCTGTACATGTAGTGTGTGTTTCTAACCATTTTTATAATGTCTGAAAATTTTGCCTACCTGCATCTTCGGCGGCCTAAACTTTGTAATCAAATGTTCAGATCAAGGTAGAAGAAAACTATTTTTTCCCCTTTGATTGTACCAAACATGTTAAGTGTTCATAAGCGTTCATGCAAATTTTAGCAATTCAATGGCCACTGATTTGGCACAAAAAGAAATTTACAACTCCCTTATTTCATATTTCATATTCTAACATAACCATAATCTTTTACGTCCGCACATACAACTCAATTCCTAATCAAAGTTTAAAAACGAATAGCAATAAAATGCCCTTTTCTTTGGTATAACTTTAGTCTAATTAATCCCCAAAATAGAGAAATAACAAAGGGAAGTTTTAAAAATTTCCTAATACAAATTTTGTTTCGTGATTTTAGTAACTTATAACTTCGTAATATTGCCTCAGGGTCAAATGAAAACGAGTTGAGATATATCTTATTATATTCCAAACACATTGTACGAAAGTTGTATTCACTGAGGTAATAATGCCTGAGGGGAAAATACAGTATATTCTCAATTGTACTTGTAAAAAATGAAAAATTGAATTTAGCAAAGTGGAAGATAATTTTCATTCATACACCTTGTAATTAAAGTGTAGATACAATCTGCCTCATTTGAATTGTAGTCAAGTACTGTTTCCTTTGTTATAATCCTTTGTTATAATCCCAGAAGAGTAGTGGATTTAAATTCATATTTTTGTTAAATATAAATTAATTATTTGCTGAGCAAAACTATATATTTTCGTTAAAATTCAACAACTGTTACAGTTTCGCCAACTAACTCTTTGGCTTCATCAGACACTATGTGATACAGAATAACTGTACAAACGTACGTATATACAGTATCACATAGTGTCTTGATGAAGCCAAAGAGTTAGTTGGCGAAACTGTAACAGGTGTTGAATTTTAACGAAAATATATAGTTTTGCTTAGCAAATAATTAGTTTATATTTAATTATAACAAAGCAAAGCTTCTATTTATGGAAAATATCATATGTTTGCTAAATTAATGATGATCGCGTTGGAAAATTTTACGTAAGCACTTATATTAACATGCTGAATACCAATAAAAAAGAAAAGTTGTTTTCTGCCCCATCAGAACGTTTGCTTGCTAGTGATACTCGCCTGCCTGCCTGACTTCGGCCCTTATACTTTCCGTTGGATCACGAAACAATTCTCCTGGTGTGCAAGCATACTTAGTAAAAGTTCAGAGTAGATACTAGAATAATGTTTTGCATCTTTTATTGTTACATCAAAACAGTTTAAATCAGTTCACAGTTGATGGGGAGCAGGCCCGCAACCAGAGGGTGGCTAGAGGGGCCTACCCCCACTAAACTTTCCGTGATTCCTCCAGACCTCAATACAAAGTACTATTATTAGTGCAAAAATCATAATTTAGGAGAATTTTTAATGATGTGCCCCTCCCCTAATATATTCATGGTCCCCCAAATCTCTGTGGCTGGTTTCGAGACTGATGGGAGACACCAAAAATATGAGTATATTATTAATGGAATCGCGTGTTTGTAGCAAAAAACATCATGTTGAAACATTTTATGTAGAGACTTCCCTGTCCTTAATCTACATGTAGAGATGAGTTTACTTAACTTGAAGCTAAACATTGTGACAAATCCATTCACGTCAATTTGCATACTAAATTTGATACCTAACTTCTATCTGATCTGGGTCTTGAAACTCGATCTCAGCCTATATTGCTTCAACTATCTTTCAATATAGCTACGTAATTTTCGGAGTACTTCATCACTTACCAGTACCTAGTTCTCTAGCAAATGTCTCTCTTGAGATTTCAAAGTCTCGATTAAGCGTCTGCTAGAATATTATCCGATTTTCAAGATTAAGTTAACGTTATTCCTTTAGTTTATTATTAGTGCACCATTAATATCAAACCTAAGTTTTAAAAAAATAGAAAAAAGATAATGTAGCAAAATGTCTGTGAAAAGAAATGAATTAAACGTAGAAAAAGGTTTTTAGTGTTTCTTGTTTACGATGTCTCTTTTTTTTCCCTGAAGGAAAATATTCGTAGATTAACTTTAGGGGAAAATGTATATGGTTCTCCCCCTTATTCATTGTCTTAAATGAGAAATGGCTTGTGAAGACACAGGAAGATAAGGTTGAGGTGTTCCCCTCAGGAGTCCTCACAAATGATCTTCTTTCTTCCCTCGCCTTCGTCCTTAATTTGTTTCCTTCTTCCTCCATTGCTAGTCTTCTCTTTATGATCTTTATTTCTTCTACTTTTCTCCTCTCTTTTCGTTCCATCTTGCTACCCCTAAACAAAGAAGCACAAGGAACATGGTCTAATTCACCTTTTTCTGCTATTTCAACCATTTGCTTATTTTTTTCCTCCTTGTTGTATATGCTAGCTTAAAGGAAACAAAGGATGTAGTAGAACCTCTTTCTCAGTACCTTTATGATCTTTTAGGTTTCATAATTTGAAAGATCAACTCTAGTGAAGGTAGTAACGAGGATAACGAGATAACATGTATGGGATAAGGCATATTGATAGCTGCTTTTCTACATATCCTTTATAATAGGCAACCACTATTTCTTTGTTACTATATAGGTTGCATATACGCTAGGAATTGACAGATTTTAAAATAGGAAATTGATAGATTACTGTTAAAGGTATCATTAACCCTAAAAATGTTAATAAATCGACTTCATTAACGAATTCAGCTGAGATAATCGTTCCAGTTACCTATTGCAAAATATGAAATTCAAAATTTCGCTTTTATTCAAGAGATACCGTGTAGAATAAGAGACGGAAGAACGAGTAAGATATGAATCTTACATAAGCCCCGCTGAGGAGTAGTACTAATAAATATTGCGGAGAAAAACGATTCAGGTTGTAAAATCACAACTCAATAATACTGGTTAAAATATACTTTACTAAGACGATCATATATTTGAAAATAAAAAAAAGCTGATTAAATTTGCAAACTCTGCAATTCATAAGGATGAAAAGTCTTATAACACGACTATATCAGCTCATTTGTCCATCTATCTGTCTGTCGATAGCAATCAGACCAAAACGGTAAGAGATTAGCGGTAAAATAGTTTTCTGACATGGATAAGTTCCAAAAAATAAGTTTCATCTTTCTAAGATGGATAAATTCCAAAAATAAGTTCCGTCTCCGTCCTTATATCTCTTTTTTCGAACCGGAAATAGTAGAAATTCAACTTCCGGTTTCAATGTTAGTAGTAACATGTTGGAATATAAGAGGGCACAAAGTGCTCATTAATTGACACTGTCCGTTAGGAAAAGGAGGAATTTGTATGTGCAGATATTATGGTATAGGATATAAGATTTAAGTGTTAGTTTTACGAAGATTATTGAAATACTAGGAAGAGGATTAACACGATGCAAATTTTGATTATTAAGAGTAAGATATTAAGATACATATGCTATATGATTTAATGAGTATATGAACGAGTACAGATTAAGAATAAAGGGATGCTAATGGATATGTGGCTATAGTGATTTAAGGATTTCGAGATCACACTTAGAATATTACATATAGAGATATAAGTGAGCTAAGCGTAATTTTGAATTAATTGACTTTTTGGACCTAACAATTTTGGCGTAGTCGGTAGGATAAGAAGATTACATATCACAATGTCAACAATTTCCAATTTTCCTCCATTCAATGTTGAGACTGATAAGTTGCAGTTATACTTGGACAGGTTCGAACATTTGTGTATAGCCTCACAAATTCAAGAAGAAAGGAAAGTGTCAACATTTATAACGGTAATGGGTGCCGAGGCTCCCAGTTTTACGTCCCACTTTTATGCCGGCTAGGCTAAAGGAGACGGTGATGATGAGAATTGAATGAAATGATGGAATGAAGAAAGTGGGAGGAAACGGGAGAACCCCGAGGAAACCCACGCACACGGTGTTTGTCCACCACAAAGTTCACTTGGCGGGAGCTGGGATTGAATTCGGGACCCCATGCACCAGAGGTGAACGCCCTACCACTGAGCCACCGTGGCCCCCTAAAAACAGAATTTGTTGAAATTTCCTGTTACTTTTGGTTTCAATACAAAATTGTAAAAATATTTATATTCCTCTGCTTTACTCAGCGATAGCAATGTGTGTTTCACAGAGCCACTTACAAAGATGTCGGCGTGGCACAAAATTTAAAACGTGCAATTCTTTTTGCCTCACCCTGTAAAGTAAAGACGGTTACTTTAATATTCCCTTTATTTTTTACGGGAGAATCACAATTTTTGATCGCCATTTGAGAACTTCTTATCTTGTCTTGAAAGGTTGCGAATCAGTTTCATGTCTAAATACGTTTTCGACAATGTCGCTTTTTCTGCATGGCACCTTGGTTTGATACGCTAACGGTAACTTAATTGAATAATTATTTGATGCCTTTGGGAATCTACAGATATGAACAGAAGAAAAGAGAAGCAGAAATTCAGAAACTATATATACAATACTAAAAACCTATTGTAATATTATGTTCTTTCACTTTCTCTTTATTCCTCTCTCTCTCTCTCCATTATACATAAGATTTTAACGCTCCTAGTACTTCGAAAGGTTTTTTTTAATAAGATTTTGTATTGAGTTCGTACTAGAAGGTGTGATATTTAGAGCAACTCCTTGTTTAGAAGAAAGTAGCAGTGTCACGTGTACACTACGTAAATAAATTTGATTTGTATGTCATCATGATATTTTCTCGATTAATGTTAAAACCGGAAGTGGTAATAGATATCTGGCACTTCCGGTTTTAGTACAGCGATACGAGTGGCGACGATGAAATATGTGTTTTTAGGACACTTAATTGACTATAAGAAAACTGCTTCTCTCTATATGTTACCATTTTTACCCTATAGCGATTAACTTTAAAACCGGGATGAACTGACTTTTGCCAGTACGAAATTGAATACGGCGTTTCTTTATGGCAAGTCTCTTGACATACACAGGTTACCAGGGAGCCCATGTGTCAACATGGCCCAGTCTGATATCTGTCCACAGACGCAATGCCATGCTGTGGGAAACTAGCGCCCGGGGCGAGAGTATACGGTGGTGACCCCGTACATAATTTTTCCTCTCTTTTATTTCCTTCTTTTCATTTTTCTTCCGAAATTTGCGCCCCCTTACTTCGGCGCCCGAAGTCGCCGCCCCGCTCGCTCCCCTCACAGCACGATACTGTACGGATGGATAGACAAAATCACTTTTTTAATGCTTCTCAGATTTAGGCTGTATTTATAGCACATGGTAAGAACTCTAGAAGCTATAAACTGAATATACAAGTGTATCCACAGAATCTACCTTGAACTTTACCCTTAGTTTTTTTTTTTTTTTTTACATTTAAGGCAAACAAACAACAACATCAGGATGTTGTATGTTCACCTTTGCGCGAGCGCTTCAGGTGAGAAAAAGTCTTTGCGTGATGTGCAAGACAGCCATTTGGTAGACTCATTCTAGATCAAACAACGATAATAATCTTTTTCTTGAATGTCGTGATATGCCAATGGGGTCTTAACAAAACTATTTTTCTTCGCTTGCGTACTGTTGAACCAACGACAGGAAGTGGGATCAAAGTGGAATACTGATAACGGATCTAATAAAATGGAAGAATCATGTTAAGTGACCTATATTCCTAATTTAATACTGTGGCCTTCTTTCTAACTTTTGCTTTCAAAGAAGGCAAGAAAATTTTGGAACCTTTCCATTTTTCATGCATTTCTTTTTTTCGTATCAAAAAAAAAAGCAAAGATTACTATCAATACAAATTTTGCTAAACTTTTAAATGTTAATCATGCAAGACAGTGTCAAATCGAAAAATAAATCTGGGAAGCCTACAAATGCATTTCATGTACCCATTTTGAAACGCTTCAAGATTTGCTGCACTCTGAACTGCCAATAGTATACGTTTGATGTTGAATCCTTTCAACGTGACATGTGTAATGTTGATCCCGTTATATTTATAAGAATAGTCACAATAAGAATAAGCACGGTAAATTTGATTCCTGGGACATATCTAAATCGTGTCAAAATTTTTAATGGGTTAAATCATGATAAAGGAATTTCAGTTACGTCTCGAATTAGGGAGATTAGATGTAGGCACGTAAATAGCATTGCTCAAGTAGTTGGTTGATTTGAAATTTAGAATCACTTTCAGCATAGAGGCTATATATGAGACATGGACTTACAGCTTACATGAGATCCAGAATCACATGAGCTCCCATCGGGAATCGATCTCAGATCTTCTATACCAAAAGTGCCTACGCTAACCGTTTAGCCACGGGGAAGCTTGGGAACATGGAATTAAATGCCAACCGAGGTAGGAACATGTGAAGACTATGTGGCTACACGGACTTAGAAGAAAAGTGTTAATAGAAGATGGAAGTAAACGGACTTAGAACATGGGCTTAGAACATGGAAGACACTGTGACTACACGGACTTAGAATAAAAGGGTTAATAGAAGATGGAAGTAAACGAACTTAGAACTTGGAAGATTATCTGACTACACAGACTTAGAAGAAAAGGGTTAATAGAAGATGGAAGTAAACGGCCTTACAACATGGGCTTAGAACATGGACTTAGAACACGGACTTAGAACATGGAAGTAAACGCCAACCGAGGTAAGATTATGTGAAGACTGTGACTACACGGACTTAGAACTAAAGGGTTAATAGAAGATGATGCTTGCAACTGAGCCAGATGGAAGTGAATTATTAAAAATATTGAACCCGCGTAAGCCGAAAAAGACAGAGTAAAAGAAGGAGAATAGTAATTTAATTATCTTAATGACATCTAACGATTGGAATGTCTAGGGCTCCCAGATAACTTGGATTTACATCATCCGTCCTTTTTCTTCCAAAGAAAAATTATTCAAAACTCCAAATTCCTGGTTTCTCTCCAATCGATAAAGGTTTTATTAGTTATCGATATACTCGGCTAATAGGAATATTCTAATTTCTCTCACACTCACTTTTGACGAGTGTTGACATTATTTAATTAATTCTGATGTTTCCGCAAAAAAAAAAAAAAAGCAATGTATAACACTATACTTATACTGTAAATTATCACAACGTTTCGTAGTTTTTAGTCTGCTAAGATCTCTTATCTTTTAAATTTTGTTTCGTTATGGAGTCTTAACATTGAATAGTTTTGACGAAGAGCTCCCTACCCTAATAGCATCCCAGACTTTTGATAGCCGTTACTCAAGCCTTTAAGCCTAACTCTATAGGCTTGCACAAGCTTGCATTTACACTTGCTAGTTCCTCGTTTGTAAGCTTGCTTCAGACTTTAAAAAAAAAATACGTGTTATAAGACTAGCCTTGATTTTTTTTTAAATTGACATGTCTGTGAAGTATGGCTTAAAATTTACACTTGAAAAAGGCATATAGAGAGAGAATCTCTAAGGCTAGGTCTAACGCTCGTGTGTTTTTATGCAATCTTTATTCATACATCTGGTCTAAGCGTATGTAGGTTAGGCTTGGATTCAAAACCTGGGTTCGATTCCCGGCGGTAGCTCATGTGGTTCGGATTTCACGTTAATCAGTAGGTCCCGTCTCATAATAACCTTGCTGCTGAAAAGGACGTTAAACTCAAAATCAACTCAACTTAAAATTTACTCTTGGCAAAGCTATAAACAGCGAATCTCTAAGGTTAGATCTACAAAGAGAAATTAAGGTCAAACTTAGATTTACCATAGACCTGCTTGCTTACTGGCTAGTAATTTTATTTTCTAGTTACACCTTTTATTTCTTGGGGAGCAGGTGAAGATACATAGCATTTGGGGGGGGGGGCATCTATATTTTTTGTTTACCGAAAATATTAGTTTTATATGACTTACATTACAATACTACATGTCCTGAGGGGTAGTAGAGGGACGGGACGATGTCATTGAGAGGTTGCTTATCCCCCTCTAGCGTCACTACTGCAAAAGATTGTAATATCTTGAAAATAAATTGTTCTTTGAAATTAAAAAAAAAATGATCGCTTGTCGCTTTTCTTTCTTACTTTTCTTTTTCATCTCAAACACCTTTTAAGAAGGATTAGCGAAAAAAAAATGTACTCAACTTTTTCTCTACCACCGATCAGATGACACAAGTGTACTTACTAGATTTTCAACTTGATACTCCTTTCTAGGAAAGAGACAGAGAAAAAGTAAAAAAGTCAAAGGAAGGAGGTTATTGTTGTTGCTGTGAAATGTGAAACTAATTGCGAACGTTCATCATTTGATCATTTACAAAAACAAAACAATACCAAAAGAGAGATAGTTGAGCTGAGCGGTTGAAAGGCGGAGAGTCATTTGACAGCTTCAAAAGCGATTACATCACTTTTAAAAGAGGGTGGGAAAAGTGTCACAGAGCATGAGGTTGTAGTCAAACCAACACTGTTAAAACGTTTGATTAGTAAAGCACAAAGTTAATACACAAAGTAACTTCTATTGACACTAAAATCCGTTTTCATGGTACAGTCATCGACAAAAGGAATTACATACAGATTGAACTATTTAAAGCATTGTATTTTTATTTTGTTGCTGACTTTGTTATCTGCATATCGATACATGGAAAATATCCGTTGGGATGTTGTCTGCATGATCATGCGCACAATATACCATACTCTGTTTCCACCAGTTTAATCGATTTGAATGAATCGTGTTTTTTTTACCTAATCTAATAGCCAGAACACTTGTCTTTTATGTACGAGGACCTGGGTTCGATTTATAGCTAGATTGCCACTCTTGTGATTTAGGGCTAGATTTATTTTTAAAAAAATTTAAAAAATTAAAGAAATACTGATCGAGATTTTAGGCTTTATTATAAGTTACAAAGACCAAATTGTCGTTGATAGTGAATCCACAAGGAGGGGGTTCTTCTATCGGGTTCTGGTGCGCCCCAAAACTTCCTAATTCAATATACATTTGTACACTTTTTCAATAAACTATACTTATTTAACAGGGAAATGATTGATGTGAAATGAAAATTTGATCTTCCACTTCATCTGTACTCTTTCTTCTATGAAAAAAAAAATCTAGTTCTATCATTCTTTTCTGAAAATATAGGTGGGAGTGTCTTACAACTAGTAATTATTATTTCGGGTGCAGAACAATATCCGTTCAATATTACATAGACATAGTGGTCTTGATCGCTCCCAACAAAGGACTCTGGATACTTGCCTAAACAGGATCACTGGGAAAGGGACAATCCCTACTAAGATTTGTAAAGCAGAAACACTCACAAGGAAACAATCACGCTACCACGTGTCCACTTTTGGCTAGATTTCTAATTTCGCTTTTTTGTAGGATTCAGAATCTAACACTATTCTTTAAAATATTTAACTATGAACTCACGAGAAAATTGACCTCTTAGTTTGATACTGCTTACGCCAATAGTAAAACTGCTCCGGTTGCGATAAATTAATAATTGTGCTTTTTACAGAAATTTGAGGATCCTAAAACCCAATGAAACTATTTTCAAACATATCCGTCAATGGACTCAGAAGATAAATTTTACTCAAAGCTAGGAAATTTATGTTTATTTATATCCAAAATTTGAGATCAGTTTTCTACGCACCTCTTGTACGCGTTATGTTTGATATTAGTTCCACTGGAATCATTATCCTTAAATTAGTATGGCAGTTGCTGAATAAATTAGAAATATATTCAAGCTTGGACGCTTTTACTATTTGTCATAAGCGGTACTTCACAAAGATCATTCTTCTAATGACCTCATGGACGAATTTGTTTGGAACATACTCCCATTGGATTCAGTATACTAAAATTAGTAAGACAAAGTAGAAATTTATCAAGTTGCATAATTGAAGCACTTAAAGGTTAAAGATGTTATGTGTCACTTTTAGAAATGTTGCATTCTGGCGGTTCATGCATGTGTTAGATATTAATCATGCTATGTATCCTATTATTTAGTAAGACCTCGTCTGAATGCAGATATTTAGAAACGATAAAGGCTGTAATGGACAAAGTTGTGAAAGTCCAATTTCCCGTCATATTCAATTTGTTACAAAACACCTTTATCGTCTAACGCTTCCATTGCTAGTTACTCCTACTTTAATAATTTATTCAGTTATATTTAAGAACAGCAAGAGGAATTCACGTCACACCATATTCCAGTTTTCTCAGCCTAGATACTAATCCAGGCCATGAGATAATATCCGTTGAGAGTTGGGAAGAATTGTTCCCTTGATAACGTCAGTTTGTTCAAAATTAAGAATTTTCTACATTGATTCACTACCTTATTTAGAGTAATATCTCTTGATTCAAAAATTGTATGTTGTTTAAGTTCTGTTATACCGTTAGAATTGAATCGAACCTTTACATTATTTCCGCCATCTAAGATTATCCAATAGCTATTTATAATACAGGAGCTATTTATAATAATCATATTGTCTCAGAAACAAATGTGGAATATCGTTTAAGAAATGAAAGAAAAAATTGTCACTACTATAAGCATGAATCCAAGTATGGTTTTAAGAGTGGTTGTCAAACGCCGTGTTTTGTTTATTAGTATGATCACTCTCATCTAGTGAGATACGAAAGAACAGCTAAACATAATATACAATGATTTAATTCAGTTATATACTTTTCGGACTAATACACCATAGAATTTATTCTAAAAGCTTTTGTACGCGTAAATAAAACCAAGTCTAGTTTTAGGCTAATGTCAGTGAATAATGTTGAGATTACGTTAGACGTCCTATTTATTTAGGTTTTGGTCCTCTTTTGCAAGGACGTAGATTTCTCTGTAAATTTGGGGGACCCATTCAGATGCAGAAAGCATATATTTGAAGATTTTATGACAAATTGCACTCAAATTATGCCAAATATTGCGTATTCACAAATACAATAGGGGGGTCCACATGAGCTTTTGGGAGGGGCCTCGCCCCCCAGGATCGGCGCCCTTGCTCTTTTCCCCACTCCACTCGCCCCGTTCTTCAACCTTTCCCTATTTGAGCCCCGAAATAAAGAAAATTAGCACCGGTAAATGAACGATATTTCTAAACTAACAAACGTGATTAAAACACATCAAGCAATTTGTGTTGATCTTTCACTTGAGGAACACGACTAAATTTTGATTGTTCGACCCCCCCCTGTGCTCTTGTAGCGATGGGTCTGCCCCAGACATGTTGTATTGTTATGTAGTTTAAGCAATATAAAACTATTATTTTCGGAATGAAAGAAAACAGCTGACTCCCTCCAAAACAGCTGACTACCTGCTCCTCCGCCTGGCCTCTCCCAAGAAATTAAGGCTGGCGTTATCACTGCTTTTAGACGATTAATTGACCGCTTTCACTATGTATTATCATGTTGCTCGAAAGCAATCACAAATAAGTCTCTTTAAAACTGGAGGTAGTTGATTTATGCTATTTCCGGTTTAAATAGATCGTTAAGAAAATTGATTGCAGCCATTCTAAACTTACTAAAATTAAATTAATTGCGAATAATCGCTTTTCCCTATTTCTGGATAGATATTGTCTCCAAGACGGACACAGCATAGATATTCATGGTCTCTCGGACGGACACATGGATAGATATTCATGGTCTCCCGGACGGACACATGAATATATATTCATTTTCTCCCGGACGACCACATAGATAGATATTCATTTTCTCCCTGACGGCCACACGGATAGATGTTCATGGTCTCCTGGACGGACATATGTATAGATATTCATTGTCTTCTGAACGGACACATCGATAGATATTCATTGTTTTCCGGATGAACACTTGGAAAGATATTTATTGTCTTCCGGGCGGACACATGGATATATATTCATTGTCTTCCGGACGGACAGACAGGGTAAATATGTAAAGGAGTTTTGGTTTGAAACCAAAATCCTTAGAAACACTAATATTTTTGCACAGAGCTTATCGAATATTGATAGATGTAATATTAAGCAATTTGCAGTGTTACGTGTACACCACGTGAAAGGAGTTTGGTTTGTATGGTGTTATTTATTTTCTTGATTAATATTCAAACCGGAAGTGGTAGTGAATCTCTACCATTTCCGGTTTAGCAGAGATTTTAGAGTGGAAGGTGGAAAATATTTTGGACTATTGATTGATTGCATTAAACGGCCACTTTCTTATCTATTACACTTTCTAATCTATAGTGATCAACGTTAAAACCGGAAGTAGTTGATTTCTGTCACTTCCGGTTTCAATAGAGAGTTAGAGAGAGGAAGATGGTAACCATTCTAAACCTACTAACGCTAAACCAGTTGCTAACAACCGCTTCTCGCTATTTTAACTAGATAAATGCTGAAACGGAAAGTTGTACAGATTTTCTGCCACTTCAAATTTTAATAGAAAGTTAAGAATGGACATAAAATATATACTTAAAACGCTTAATCGGTTACAGAAAACCGCTTCTCACTACCTATTACCACTTTTACTCTATAGTGATCAACGTTAAAATCGGAAATGGTTGATTTGTATAATTTTCATTGAGAAGGCCAAAGGATCTTTTTTTAAATTAGGTGCTCCCAATTTATTATAAACAAAAATGGTACATTTTGCAAACCTTTTTGGAATATTAAGGCCTATTGACTGAAAGATTAGCCAAGAGAATGTGATGAACAAGGGCGCCCATCAGGGGGGCAAGGTGGGGCGCTTGTCCCCTTTAAAGGAAATTGTACTTCAGAATATCCAAAACCCAATAGAATTTTTACATTAGTTACAGCAAAATTTGAAACTATATTTTAAACTTATACTTGCCTCCCTTGGAAACCACAACATGGGCGCCCTTGGTGATGAATAAAGTTGTTAATGCATTTATAAAAAGTTTCTCATTATTTGGTTCGAACAGGGATGCACTGATTTTCAGAATTGAAGTTACAAATTCGCCAGATTAGGAATCATGCCCCGGACAGGATAGAAACTTTCTATGTGACTGCATCTGTCCCACGGGCCATAGTTTGCCCATCACTGTAATAAATCGTCTATAAGTGAATTTGATTCCTACCTTTCTTCATCCTGGATTTACATCCTGAACAAAATTATTGCTGGACTATCAACTAGTTCTTTAGATACTTTTTTAAAAATTTTCTAGGAGGGCGGACACACGGATTTATTGTCTTAGGGACGAATGGTCACACAGACAGATAGGATATATAAATAAACCAAATTCTTTTAAAATACTTTTATTTTTCTTTTAAAAAATTTTGACAGTTTATCGATTATTAATACGTCAAGCATTACAAACGGGGTTGTCTTCGAGTTTCTCCTTGCTTAACACCCCCTAGCCATATGACACTACCCCACAAAACGAGGTATAAGGATTCATATATCAAAACGTGAAATCAACACGTTTAGCAAGAAATCCAAAAAACATATACTAGATGGCAGCTCGTTAGGTATATTTGCATTGATAGATTAAGAGCTCATTGTTCGCATATCTCCTACATCTGCATACCCGTGAATTTGAATGTAGTTATTCCAGCAGTTGGTTAGTTAAGTATTAATAAACTATTCAAAACTGTTAGCTTTTTGGATGTATAAATTTGAAAAGTCATTGCAAGTAATTAAAAAAGATTTATACAAAAGTATATGCATCGAGTACGAACTTAGCCATAGAAACCGGATTCAGTGTTTATGAAACTAATAGGAACTCTACTTTCGTTTGAAGTGCATAATCATAGGCGGGTGTAGAAAGTAAAAACCAGAGGGCCACTCTAGCCTAGAGACCTGCACGGGCCGGGCTGGGGCCGATTAATTGCAATTCTTTAATAGTTATTGACCTTCGTTAAACGATAATTGGAATAAAGCCAAACGTTGAAGAAGTATGCCCGTGAAAAATGTTACAAAGATTGCAATAGCTATTTACAGTTTGTGTTGCTTAGTGGCTCCCACTTTCACTATAGAGGATTGCAGGCATTGTGCGGTAAATTGAGCTATGCCCTTGACCTTCACGGAACCCAAAATATTACAAGAAGGGGTGGGAAAGTTTTGCCTGTCGCTAAACAATATTGCCATCTTCACTTTATGCTAAAAATCAATTAAGTTAGATTTTTGTTACAGGAAATGGAGTTTTTGTTCTCCTGATGACAGGCAAAGTTCTAAGAGGCAATGGTACCGTTCGAGAGGCAAGCGTCACGTTGTGAACCAGAGTTTAGAAAATGTTTCTGTGGGTTAGGTCAAGTTTAATATTAAATTTTGAGAAAGATTGGAGCTCGAGCTAATTTTTTTTTAAAAAATTTATCGGACCCGGGCCGGGCTTGGGCCAAGAATTTTAAAAAACTTATCGGGCCGGGCCGGGCTCAGGCAGAAAATCTTCAAAACTTTTCGGGCCCGGGCTGGGCCGGGCCTAGGTAGATTCGGGCTAGATCCCCCACTATGATAAGTATATCTCGAGTTTACTATACACTTTCAAAAAGAAATAAATAATAGCTTAAATTTTTTGTCACGCAAGAATCGGGAGCCTAGGATCCCCCCGGACCCGGGCTAGATCCCCCACTGTTTGATGCAGTCCTTTCCAACATTTTGTGGCTGACGGCTCACATTTTATTGAACACGATCACATTACTTCTATTTATTAATAATATAAATTATCATCTAATAGTTTTAAACTGTAAGTTTAAATACAGAATTGAGCGTTATTATCCCGCTATAAGAATTATCTTGAAGCACAGTTTGTTTGGAAATTAAATTAAAGGAAATTAAATTATTATTATTATTATTATTATTATTATTATTATTATTATTATTATTATTATTATTATTATTATTATTATTATTATTATTTCTTGTAATACTCTTCACGTTTAACGGTTTATACTCTTACGATAGTTATTATTGTCTTTGTCAGATATCTACAGGAATTTTGTCAATATCATTATATTCACTATTATGTATATTATATTATATGAACTATCTATATTATGTACCTTCTGTAATTGGAGATTCTATTCTCTGTTGAAGGACAATAAATAAATAAATTATTATTATTATTATTATTATTATTATTATTATTATTATTATTATTATTATTATTATTATTATTATTCAAGGCTTAGTGGTAAATATAAAATCTGCTATATGAAACCTAGACATAATAAGCCTTCTTGGTAGCACAGAATTCAATTATAAATGCTGTAATTTCAGAACACATTGCATGCAATGGTAGATGTAGCCTATGAAAAGAGGGGCGGGTTAGGTATCCCAGTTTTCTGAGAGACAAAAATAATTTATTATTTATATATTTTTGAAAGTTTATACTGAACTTATGGTATACCTGGATTTTGGCTTCTCCCCCTTCCCCAGTTTTTACCTTCTAAATCCGCATCAGCCTACATGTTGGTAAATCGAAATTATTTTTCCGAATAAAGTTAAGATATTAATTTGTTATATTCACAGAAACATGATGTTGTATGCATTTTTTTTACGTTTTCAAGTGTTTTTCTGTAACGAAAAATATAGAATGAAAATAATATTATCCTTTAAATGACAGATAAGTAGCTCAGAATTAAACAGAAGCATGCGAAGGCTAAAACAAACAAGCACAAAAAGTAAATTTTGAACACACAAATCTGACAGACAGTGTTTACAGTAAGCAGCGCCGTAACTTAGATTTTTTTCTAGGGGGTAAGCAATAATACGTCTATTTGGGCCCCTAGAAAAAGTTGTTTTCGTAATTCTTGGTCCTCCTCTTTCCATCTTTCCATTCACGAATAAATATTATTTCTAGGGCTCCTAATAGTAGACATATTTTACTGAAATAGGCCCGCGACTCATTTTTGTTTTATTTACTTTTTGTGTGTTGTTTTGTTTATATAATGTAGTGAACCTGTTTGATGCTACATTAATAATTTCATGTTCGTATCGTATATGGAATAAGAAAATTTTATCTTAAAGTGCCCCATACCCCCAAACGACAGGGAGCTTCCCTGGGAGAAGGGGAAGATACCACCCTGACAGTAAGCTCGTAAAAGCAGTTCTAGGCACGTGAAATTCTCGGTACTGGCGTGTGAGTGCACTCGCTTCCCGAGATATTGTTTGTAAGCCGAGGGAAAAAAATGTTCAGAAAACTTGTTCCTAAACCTAACTGCTTGTAAAACGAGGGGTTCGTAACTTGGAGTTCGCTCTATTTTAATCAATTATATACTAATAAAAAAAATGAAAGTATTATGTCGGCCATGTCCTTCCGTGTAAATCTGAAATAACGTTGATGCTGAAAATATAGGAGGGTCGGTAGAATTTGGGGGGGGGCGATCCAACCATATTATACTTCATCATCATATTATAGATACCGTGAACATTTTAGGGGGGCGGCCCCCCAGACTCCCCTGGATACGGGCCTGGTCGTAATGCAGTGGAAAAGTTGCAAATTAAGGAGGCTGAAAAGGAGTACGAAAATAAATACAAAGACTTTATATCTTCCGGTCGCGCACGTGCTCTAAAGTTTGCCGAGTTTCTACGGTAATTTTTGTCTTACTTAACTTGCCAATATTTAAACGTAATAGCTCTAGGCGAATCTTACTTAAACCGATAATGATTTAGAAACAATGTTCAAATCGGTCAAGGTATTCCGCTCGCGTAACGGCTGTCAATTCTAAGAAATTCAGGCGATCGTTGTAACTAGCTCGGAGCTGAGTCTAGGGATGGTTTTATCACAATGCCTCTACTGTCAAGGTCAAACATGCCTAACTTCGCCCATAAATCAGATTTCAAAGTATCTTCTGTGCAAACGGAGATGTTCAATTGTTCAACATGAGTACTGGCGTGGGGAGACCCGGGTTCAATTCCCAGCGGGATCTCATGTAGTTCGGATTCCACGTTAATCAGTAGGTCCCGTCCCATATAGCCTCGCTGCTGCAAGGGACTTCAAATTCAACATCAATTCAACTCAATTTAAACTTACAATTCTTCACACAAAACTTAAACTTAAACTAACTTAAACTTAAACTTAACTTAGTTTTGCCAATAAAAAATTATGTTTATAAATATTACTAATGACCTAAAATCATTTCTTTTTAAACATTTAAAATTGTATTCAATAAATAAAACAAAAAACAAACATGGAAGTTGTTATTTTTCCCCTTGAACGGTGATCTACCTTTGTTTGTACTTAAAAAAAATCATTAATTTTGAACTCAATGCGCGACCAGAAGATGTTGATGGATTTAAATAATATTTAAACATTATTATCTGTGGTTCTAATACATAAGAATTTAAGCTATTACAGGAAGGAGCTAAATCAGGTACAAATGTTAAAAAATATCGTATAAATGTGTTTTTTTTTTTTTTTTAAATTTCGGCAAACTTTAGAACACATGCACGATCGGTAAATATAAACCGATTTTTTTTATTACTCCTTTGTGGTCTCCCCAATTTACAACTTTTCCTCAGTATTATGACTTGAAAAACAATTCTGCATTTTTTTATTTTTTTATTTATTTATTTATTCTTTTTTTTGGCACATTCTACTGCGTATTCGCGATTCCTCCCTGAAAGGAGACGGGATCACAGGTGGACAATCCGGGCATATGAAAAAACGTATATCTACATATCTGTCAAAGTGGGAAAAAATTAAAAATTCTTACATCCATACATAGCTTAAGTACTCATTCCAGTGCGCTCCATACAAACATTTTTCTCTTTTGCAATGAGAGATGAAGCCTGCAAATTGGCATATGCCATTTTTTGCTTCCGACAACCTATTTGCGCTCGTTGAGATAATCAGAAAGCAATCCTGATGGCCAAGAAATCTCTTTTGTGCTGACGCGAACGTCATGATTAACGTTTTTTTTTTTAAAAAAAAAAAAAGTTCAATTTCACTCCTATCCGAAGATGGGCGGGCCGCAGAAAGTAACGCCTTCTCTGAGCCGTAAGCATCAAATTAACTGTACATCTATTTGGAGATGGATGTCAAGATTTTATTTATTTATTTATTTTGCTGTTGTTCTTGTATACATAAGAAAGTGATATGAGTATTGCATATAATGGAAATGATAAAGTGAAGTGATATGACAGAACAGGCCCCTAGGAATCAAATTGTTAAATACAATGAAAAAGAATAAGGAAATAAATAAGAAGATTCTTCCCTGATGACTCAAGGACGTAGGATGTTAGTTACGGCGAAGTTTTAATCTTCTGCTTTGGGGCTACTCCGAGCGGATTTAAACACTTGGAGTCCTGTTAGTTAAAAACAACGGGATGCATTGATGAATTTATATCCAACGGATGAAGGGATGGAGATAATAAATACGACGACGGGGATTAAACTGAGCAGCGGCCTGAACCCGTTTCTTGAATGGAGAGAAAATAATGATCTATTGGTGAATAAGTATAACGTGGTAAAGCTGGAGTCTGGACTAACAATTCATGAAGAATCGGATGAGCGTCTGACATGTGGCATTGAATGTAGCGACAGCGGAGGCTGTCCAGATGCTGGAAGAGTTTTGGTATTGTGCGGCAATCTAGCGTTAGTGATTAAGCAAAGCATAAAAAATGGCGTTCCAGGATCTGTAGTTCGTCACAAATTCTTTGTTAATCTCATTATCAATGCCCATTTCTGTATAGTTACATTTGAATAACGTTTGCTCACAGAACAATTAATTGGTTTTAATGTATTTAGCATTTGGGAGCTCCATAATTTTTCTTTAATTTTATATATGTAAACGAGTTTAAATATAAGAAGTAAACTTAATTCTTTTTATACGTTATACTTTGTTCTACATATTTTTACCCTTTTTGATAGAAAAATGTCTGTTTGTCAGACTCAGGAATATTATTTAAGATAAGAATACCATTGCCATCTTGTGCTTATCGTAATAATCAATCACCAACGCATTCGACCTTGCCTTTTAATATTCTGTAATGAAAAGTCTTGTTTTTGTCTTTGTTTTTATTATTAAAATTGCATAGCATTGGTTAAAACTAATACAGTACAAATTTGTCACTTGACATCTACATTATTTAGATACAAAATGTTTGGATTGATTGGAGCGTTGCGATCATAAAAGTGACACACACACACACACACACACACACACAAAAAAAAAACATATTAAAATTCTTCGTAATTTGTCACACCACATTTTCTTCAAGACAAAATTTGATATGCATATGTCACATATTGTTTCAGTACAATATATTAATACGTACTGAAACGACATAAAAAGAACACATTTGGTCGGAAAGAAGAAATGGCATTATAAATAATTTTTATTCTTTTTTAATGGACATTACAATATTGTTGGATATGAGGAGCCTGGATAACAGGGCAAACAATTCAATTCGATCATTCTTATTATCAGACAGAACCCAACGTATCCTCTATTATCTGCTACACTGTACTAGAGATGCAATGCTACTGTGAAATGGAGTTCATTTGCGGTGATTGATCCTTGAATTTTGTATGAAAATGTTTCTACACAGTTACGATACACCGTAATCCAAGGGCGCCGATTTCTTTGTAAATTTGGGGGAGCCCATTCAGATGCAGAAGGCATATATGAGTATTTTAATATAAATTCCATTCAAATTATGCCAAATATTGTATATTCATAAATAAAATTAGGGGGCCCATATGAGGTATGGGGGGCCGTGCCCTCTCGTCGCCCTTGCCCTGATCGTACAAATTCTAAACACAATACGCACGCTATACTCTTGCTGTCGCAGTTTGTTTTATTAACAATTAACACAACAACCAATACCTGTAGTGGCTTTGATGTGAACTAGAAATACACGCTATAATACTTACAATCTTTCTTTCTTCTTTCCGACCAATGGTGATTCAGTACAAAAATAAATACGCTACGCTTTGTTTTAACGCCATTACTTTTTAGAAACCCTATATATATATATATATATATATATATATATATATATATAACTTGGTCATACAGAGATTTCTACAGATGGGGAATACATGTGTGGATTCTCCCTCTGACTGTAGGGATTCCCGCGGCGACGGCCCTCTCTCATCTATACATCGCTGCATTTTGGAAGTGAGACTTCTGTGCAATCTTTTGATACAGAGATATATTTCCACGTTCTTGACAGAGATATATTTCCACCTTCTCATAATGTTATTATTTCAGCACTTTCGCCGCTTTTCCAGCTCCTCACACGTAAAAACTGTGCCGTTTTCGACCCAAGTTCATTATATAGCCATATATATATAGCATATTGCTTAATTTACTATCACATCATCCAGTCTGTCTATGTATTACCTCACCAGTTCAAAATTACGTATGCAATATACCAGACATGGGATAGATATATTCGGCGTTTTCATTTGAATAATTTCGTGTAACATTAAACGCTTGGTTTGCATTATTGTCCAGTCTGTCTTGTAACGGAAAATTTTACCAATAGTTTTTTAAAGTTCTTTAGCGTATAAAAAATACTCTGAAACAGGGCCGTAACTTGTAGGGGAGCATTAAGGGCAACTGATCCCCTCCCTCAGTGAAGCTCCAGGTCATTCGAGGGGGTCCACTTTAAGACAACATTTTCTTACTTCATATACGATACGAACATGAAATTATAAATGAAACTTCAAACGCGTTCACTCCATTACATAAACAAAACAGCACACGAAGGGTAAATAAAACAAAAGTGAGTCGTGGGCCCATTTCAGTAATAAATGTCTACTATTAGGGACCCTAGAAATAATATTTATTCGTATGCCTTTGAGATTTGTTAATATTGCCCCCTTAATTAATTTGTCATGTATGGAACCGGCCCAGGGGCGTAACTAACGGGGCCGCAGACTTTGTCGTGCAGGAGGCTCACAGGCTTTGGGGAGCTTATAAAGAGTAAGAGAAAGAAAGAAAGTTGGGCCCAAGAATTAGAAAAACAACGTTTTCTAGGGGACCCAAATACGCATATTAATGCTTGTCCCCCTCAGAAAAGAATCTAAGTTATGGCGCTGCTCTGGAACTACTTTCAGACATTTCACCGTAGATTTTCTGAATATTTACTATACCCTAAACATACTAAAAATAACGGAATTTTTACGGGAAAATTCCGGCAACTGAATTCATTTTTCAGAATATTCACTAGACAAATATGTATACAATTGAAGTTTATGTTTTTTTTAATAAAAATCAATATACGAAGTTTTTTTAAAGCCATTAAAGTCTATATTTGGAAGTAATATGGATTCCAAGCCTTGAGCACTGGCGTAACCAGGGGAGGCTCAGCCCTCCCATTATTACAGTAATAGCAAAAATGATTCTGTTTAGATCCAGCAATTCCATTTGTGATCCCTTATTACAACGTAATTTTAATAATTTATCCCCAAGAACAAGCATTGTATAGTCAGGTTCAGAAACGTATTTTCCAGAAGCTAACTACATAAGATTTGAAATCGAATCAAAGACCCCATACACCAAAGATGAACGCTTTACCACGGCACCCTCTCCCTGTCCCCTCGAGGCTATGTAAGACGTGGACTTTTAGTTTAAGATGAAATCCGAACCACTATAGTGCGTTCAAATTTTAATGCTGCTCCATAAAGGATCGAACACTAGACTAGATTTGAAGGCACTCCATACATCTTATTACGATGATATTTCTGTAAGAATAATGTATCCCAAGATATATCAAGTAGATATACTTCTTAAGTGGGTTTAACGCTGTAGATTTAATCCAATGGGATCCAATTATAAACGCATCTAGTAGCTTGTTAATTTGAAATTGAACAGATCCTTAAATAATACCTTTTACAAAAGTAATACAGATTGTTATTTAAATAGTGGAAACATTTATAGTTTGCAATGCGTAATATATTTAAGGGGACAACATTGAGTATATATGTGCGAAACCTGACCATAGCTACTGATCTCTCCCGTTGGGAATGGAATATCGTGTGCCAAAGTCACTAGACGCACCAGCTACTACGCCAAGGAGAAAGGTGTGACCGTAGATGAATAAACATTAGCCTAAGGATAGAAAATTTAACTATATATAATGAAAGCACCTGTAGTATTTTTTTAAAAAAGTGGTTGAGAAGCTTTCTAACTTTTTTGCTTTTTTTATACACAGACATTTTTTTTCTACATTGGTAGCAACACTGTGTGAGAGATCAAATTCGGAGTTTTACTCTTTCCTTCTTTTTCTTTTTTTTAAGTAGTTGTTTTGTTTTGAACTGATGGTTTTACCTTTCATTTGATCCATTGGGTGCATTAGCTTGTTTTCACCGCAGAGTTAGTGAAGTGGATCGAATTATCGTATTAGAGATACGAGTTTGTGGCGGTTTTGTTTCAAAGGATCGGTAACGCGCCAACCTGTTTCCCATTACAGAGATGGGAAAGGTTATGTGATCTCTTTAGTCAAAGCAAATCTCTCTCTCTCTCTCTCTCTCTCGCTTTTTTATTTATGAAAGTGGACAGGTAGCTTTCATTTTAAATTAAGGTTGAAATACAAGGAAGTAAGAGGTTATTTAAAATTGGGTTTTAAAATTCAAAGCATTTTTTTTTAAAAAAAGGAGGGAAATGTTTGATTCATGTAAATGTTAATTAAAATGTTTTAAAATATGTACTTAAATACGTTCAGATAAAATAAACCACTTTCACTGTGGATAATTATATCCTATTATTAGCATTAGCTCCTTGTAACATACAATAGTAAAACATTTTCTAGTATGTTATTCCTAGTGACACACGTAAGAATTTTTGGTGGATATCCGCTAGGTCATTTTTCAAAGATAGAGCTGAAACTCATTTTCGTACACGCTCGTTCACTCTAAAATTTAAGGTGCATATACGCTGCACTATAAAAACATTAGACGCGTATGAACTCCTTTATATTCCTGCTTACTCCATAAGATAATTCTTGAACGAAAGAGAATTTTTCATTTTTTGTGCAGTAGATACCTTGAACAATTATCTCGGGCGAGTGTGATAATGACGTCAATCCGTTAAGACTATCACGAGTAACAATGATTTTAACGTTGACTTTCCATATCACATTTAGTCGTTCAAATGTACGTTTCACATAACGCTAATATGCAACCCACAAATCATTTAAAGAGCTACGGGTTGCATAAACATCAAGGCGTTCACAAATATACGTTTCATTTGCATAACGTTAATATGCAACCTTCAAAACACTTAGAGTTACAAATTGATTACATAAATATCTAGATGAAAAATGTTTTAGATGTTCTTCAACTTCCCATCCATTCGTAAATTAAGTTTTACGAGATCCTTCTTTTTGTCTTTAGCACAGTCCATCACAAGCTCATGTACGAAGTACAATAAGTCTAGATGCGTTTTGTTATTTTATTTTTAATTTAACGATTTTGCATGTTATGCAGCAGTGTGGGAAGTCTTATAGAAAGGATACGAGTATTCGCCTGAATCTTCGTTTGTCTGTCGACAAGTATAAGACAAAAATTGGTAAGAGATAGTTAGAAATACTCTCCTGATATGGATCACAGTAAAAGGTTAAAATCACCGTCCATATGGGCACCTATCATCAAACCTACCTCCTTTACCTTCGTAAGTTTGCTTGAGCCCAAGTGGGCCGATTTCTCTGTAACTTTGGGGAGCCCCATTCACAAAAAATACATATAATAATACATATAACAATAAAAAGTACATATTGGTAAAAATACATGGGGCCCACGTGAGCTTTTGGGGGGCCCGGGCCCCCTGGCCCCCAGAATCGTCGCCCTTGCTTGAGCATCTCAATATCGAGACATCTTTATGTATACAACAAAATGCACATACTATCCAGTGGTGGATCTAGAAGATAAAACTGGTGAGACCAGCCAGAACCCAGACTGTGATAAGTATATCATGAGTTACTATAAACGGATTCACTCGAGCAATCTGTAGTACCAAATATAAAATTTGTAGGTAAAATACGATGTGAAACATTTCTTTTGTAAAGGAATGAGAATGTGAATATAAGTAATTTCTGTCAGTGCACAGGACATTGAAATGAATTTTGAGTGATAGTGAAATCTGTTAAAGTTTGGTATAACCGTCTACTTGAGTAATACCGTATAAACTTTCAAAAATATATAAATAATAGCTTAAATTATTTTTGTCACTCAAACAACTGGGGGTCTATCTCCCGGGCCCGTGCTAGATCTGCCACTGATGCTACTTGAACGGGCACCCTAAACGTTGTAAGCAAATTTGGGGTAGACAATAAGACACTGCCTGCTTGCTTATTCCTCTAACAGAGGGTCGTATAAGTCTATACAATGTTCGATTTTAATCTATCAATATTTGTAAATATACCGTAAAGAGCATAGTGGATTGTCTTTAAGTATTTTAATTTTAACTGTGCATTATGAATATTCAGGCCCGTATCCACGGGGGGCAAGAGGGGGCCGGATCCCCCCTAAATTTTTCTTGGTCCCCCTAAAATTTTCATGGAAGGCTTGCAAAAAAACTCGATTAATTCTATGTGTAAACACTAAGAACAAAATGCAATATAAAAGAGATTATTCCAAGAATTTTTCCATTTTAACTATTAGATGAACACTTCTAAACACATTTTAAAGGAGTTAAAGTAGGCATGAAGTATTATGAACATATTCCTTCTTTTCGTAAAAACTTGCTTCAAATTATCAGTCTTCTCGAATCTCGATATGAAAAGACACAATACATATTGAAACAAGTTTTTAAGAAAAGAAGGAATATGTTCATAATATTTCATACCACAGTTGTAATAGCGATCTGGAAGGTAGGAGACGAAGTGTGAAGTGCTTGCTGCAAGCCAAATCACAAAAACAGGAGCACGAACAAAGCGTTTATCTTTTGTCGATTACAGTAACGGCGGTAGGTTATTGTTATTCTATTGTGTAGTTGTAGTACATACATGCATTCCAAAATCCTCGTCAACAGCAAACCTTAGATTAACTGTGGAACAACTAGTTGTGAATTGAATTAAGAGCTCCGAATTCCGTTAAAGGCGATTGATTCTAGTAGGGTCCAAATTACTGTGATATGATATGTAAAACAAGAACTGTGGTGGAACATTCACCGAAAAAGCAATGGTTGCAAAGGCTTTCATATGTTTGTTCTCGTAGAAGAATAAAGTTAAGCTAAATTACCTTAATTAGATTAGTAACTGAGCAAGTGAACATATTTAACGTTTAAGTTTAAGGATTAAATTCCGGGTTGTGGAGCCAGGGCTAGTAAAAAATTGTAAGATTTAGAGGAGAAATTAAGTAGCAAAATGTTTTGTATTGTACTTGGGGTGGGGGATCCCGTGCAAATAGCTAGTTTTCATATAAAAACGTTGTAAATTGGAACTATTTCTTAGTCACGTACGCGTAATAATGTTGTAATTCAACATGAAAGTAGCAGTGATGCTTTTACTCGATACTAGATGGGTGTAGCGTTTTACTTACATTGAGAAAAATCCGTTCTCCGGACAGTGGTATATTGTACAAATATACGGAATCCTCTTGCTTAGTACAAAAATCAGAACGGAGCATACGTTATCCGTATGCTACATAGGCACTGCCCTTAGGTGTTACATCATGCCGTTGCAGGATGTTTGATGTCTAACAGTACATACATATATGTATGTTACCTTCGTCAGCTATATGTTATATACGTCCATTTGTATGTGAGATCCTGACCGCCTATATTGTTTCATACGGAAAGTATGTATAGATGGAACACTTATACAGAAAGTATTATAAAACATGCGTTTTCAGTTAACCTATATTTTCTACGCTTGCTGTACGTTAAGTCCAAAACCTACAGGATTTACAAATGTAATCTACGATATTACGTATGCCGCATACATTTTTTTCTCAGTGTAGCATTGAATAACATTATAGTATTTTTAAAGCTGTTTTGGTATGTGTTTTCTTGGTGTAGTGTGCATGTGGTTCATTTATATAAAACGAGTTTAATTTAAGATTTTAAACAAGAACTTAGTATAAATATTAAAAAAAAATACAACTGTAATTGTAAACAAGGGGATTACTTCAAAGTTACCCGTCCACCTAATGTTCAACAAAAAACATAATAAAATCTACAATCATCACTTTATACTTAAACTTTACTCATTTTATGTTCTGTTACGTTACCTCGAGGGTGTGAGTACGGGGGGAACCACAATTACATATGGAAATCCATTATTAACCTAAAGGGAAAGACTGGCGGGCCGCGCAGAGCACGGTTGTGGGTAGTTAATGGGACTGCGGAGTTGAGAGGGAAGAGCGAGCTAAGCGAGAAGCCGAAGTAAGGTTGGATAACGCACTACTAGGCTACTTAGGTTAGGTTATGTCTACTTCGCACTTACCTTAGTACGTACTTAGGTTTGTAGAGCTCTCCTATCTCAAGCAGAAACTCGTGAACGATTGTTGATGGTCTTTTTTTCTTTCATTCATTAAGCAATAAATATTCAAAATGTTAACCTCATTATCACCATCATGCTTTACAAATGTTAGTACTGTCAATTCACATCCAGCGCAAAGACCCTGTACACTTGCAGGCATGTTTACTCGAAAATTATCCACAATCCAACCGTCCTGAACCTAGAGAAAAGTAGTTCCCTCTACTTGCGAATTAGTCCCGTCTTTATAACCGCTTATCAAAAGGTATTACACATAAATTACGCTTCACTTACATCACACAAGCAATCAAATTATCAAATTCTTCTAGGTAAATTTTTAAAATTTTGATAAAAAAGGAAGGGCAACTTCGCAAGTTAATCCTAAGCAAGAGCCTAAGTAAAGTTGAATTTCCTTATTTCACAGTAGGTCATCTCTCGTTCTTGATCTTAATGTTAGTATTACATGTGGGACTATCAAAACATTTATATTTTAATTCTAATTCGTGTAGGTAGTAATAGTCATTCAATAAAAATTCGTTTTTTTCATGTACATTACAGAATGTTAACTTAATGTGTGTGTATAGAGGGGATAATAGAATTAAGTAGAAGCAAAATACTTAAACATTCAAGAACAGATAAGATGAATTGCTGATGTTACTATTTGATTAACTATAATATGGTTGGCTCGCCCCCCCCCTAACTTCTACCGGGCCCCCTCTACATTTTTGGGCTGGCTACGGGCCTGTGAATATTATTAGTGCATACTATCTATGCTGAATACCTGTACTGAACAGTGGTATTCAACCTGAGATACGCGATAAATTCTTAGTGTACAAAATTATATAAATAATAATATATTGTATTACGGTAGAATATTTATTGCAAGCTAACTGAAGTATACAGTGGCATTTATACCGAAATTGGTCATCTGCATGATTTTCCACAAAATGCGTAATAACAACTATGAAAATCTAAGGATCATCCATTTTATCGTCACTTTAAAAATATATAGTAGAGTAGGGTAGTGTCGGCTTAGTTTAGGAAAGTTTGGATCCGTTTTGTTAAAATTAAAATTTCTCGTCTCTGCGTAAGGATACCAAATGGAGCGTCTCTGTAAATCTTCAGCCACATTCAGAATACAAATCCTCGTTACTTTCCCACAATTCAACCCTGTGGTAGCCTTGCGAGGAAATATTTCCTTCCACTTTCCTAATAGTCTCATGTTTATAACTGCTTATTAAAAAAAATAAACGTAACTTCCGCTCTCCTTACATATGCACACAAACGAGCAAATTATACATGTCTTCGAGGAAAATTTTCAAAAGTTTGCTAAAAATGGACGGCCAACTTTGCAACTTAAAACCATACAGTAGTTATATTAAATTTATAACTTGGTTCTCCTGTTTAAAAGTTAACATTGTGCTATCCCATTGATAAAAGACAAGAAAATTCTATCATCGTGTCACACTAATTGACTAATAATAGACAGTAATAGATATCATAACTACTAAATTACGCTCTCTGCTTCTCGCCAATAGATTTCGAACCGAATATGCAGATTTTAAAGTATTGTAACTATTTAGTTGCACCTTAAAGACTGCATTGTTTCACTTGAATTATTTTAAAATAAGATAACACTTTATAAGGTTGGATTTTACCATTAGTATTTGGGTATTTCTTCAGTAAAATATCATATGGCAGCTTAAATTTCAGATTCAAAATGTATTGTTTTAATTTGAATATGGATAACAAATAATGTTGAACGTGCTTAATGATCTATGGTTATGACAAGGACTGTAACTATATTTTAAATTCGAACATTAATATTTTTACAGTCGTAGATTTAATTGGTGAGCAGACTTTCCAAAAAAAAAAAAAGTATAAACAGTTAGTTGTCTTAATTAAGCAATATTTTAATTTAACGTTCAGCGGATGCAAAGGCCAGTGATTCCATTTTGTGGGATATTTTGACATTAATTTCTCGAAAAGGGATAAAGGGAATTTTCGTCGCAATTGGCAGAAAATATGGGATTTTTCATCGATTGCAACAAAATGTTTTGTGGAAAGTATGCCAAATTATACTGCAATTGATACAACTTGTCCTTTCTGACAGCTCGCTGCGCGCATGTGGTGCTCAACGCTGTGTTGCCAGTTTTTGAGCCGGGCATCGATACACGAAATTATTCACTGCAAGTAAATCTTAGTTTTATACAATTAAATAACACAAAAGATAACTAAAAGGAATGCTCTCAATAACCAGCAGCTCTACTACTCAAGTTGACATTCGACTAAAACAATGTGCAGTTGTTTACATTCAAATTGACAACATATGGGAAGGGTGGAATGTTTACCATTGCAGAGCGAGAGAAATTAGCAACTATAATTGGCTGAACGTGCTGTTGCCATAGAAACAGTTCTTCTTGCCTGATTGTTATGACCACGTGCAGGAAGGAAACAACAGAGGAAAGCAACTGTCAGAAGGGACAAGTTGTATCAAACGGACAATAATCCTGAATAATCTTGAGATCAGTGTTAATTGCAAGGTTTCTTACCGAAAAATGCATGCAAGACCAGAAGGAACTTACGATACTTAAACTTCTGGAAAAACAAGCTCCAATAAGTGTATGTAAATTGTGTTGTGCTTTTTTTATTATAAATACAAATAATATAATTAACAGAAGGAATTAAAAAATACAAAATGAACAAATTCCAAAACTGTTGTACAGAAAACGGCTGGAGAATCCTTACATTCATTACAATAAAATGATACAAAGGAATTATGAAAATGGTAAATTCTGACAACAAAATGTACGGCCTACTTGTTTTAGCAAACATTTTCAACTGTCTGTTTCAATTAAGAAAAATAGTTATCCATCAACTACTTAATAAACGTAGATCAAAATTTACGGGTAGCTTAATTTATATTAAAGAAAATGTGTGACATACAGTGGCGTATTTATAATTTTTTCGGGGGGCTATCCACAACACCTGAATAAGCACTTCCTTCTTTTGAGTGCCGACAAATTTTAATGAAATTTTGCATACAACAAATTTATTTCGTGGGGGAAGCTTGAGCCTGATAGCCACCCCCTTAAATACGCCACTGGTGACATACGATACTTTTCTTTTTTGTTTTGCTTTAATTTTGTAAATTATTATAACGTGGGAAATTTTCAAGAGCAAACTGGGAATTTCTGCATCTTGAGATGGGTACTTATAATGTTTTTGGTTGGTATTGCTCTCGAAGGCTCATCAAGTGTAGTTCAAATCTAGGAGCACACACACTTGAGTAGAAAAGTATTGTTAAGGGTATGCGAAATAAAAAGAAAGGTTGAATGCCATTGGTAGACAGCGTTCTTTTATAGTAAGCAGTATAGGCGTATCTACTCAGATGATAACGGGAGTAGATAATCCATTACTGCTTTAACTTCCTACTGAAATCCTTTTGAGCAACTTAAAATTTGAATAATGAGCTAACAGTTGAGATGTTCATGTTTTCGAGATTTTTGTTGACTTGCATGTTCAGAACTTGTATTTTTATACTTTATTTCTTTTTATTTGTAAATTTATATAACTCTACATTTTTTGTTAATTTACCATTTTTTATTAACACACAATATTTCCATTTTGTATTTACTTTTTTTATCATTACTTGATTTTTCACGCTATATTTAATAACAACGTTTCTTTTATTAATTATGCTTTATTGTTTATTTCTTTTCAAAATATAGGATTTGATTACGTGTTTGTAGCTCCCAGTAAGCATTATGTAATATCATCATCCGAACGGTTACCACGTAAGTTGAACAAATTTATTTATTTTAAATCAAAGTAGCGAAATCATCTTAGTCGAAGTGTTGGGGGGGAGGCAGGAGTGTAAATTATACTTTCGCAACTAAAATTCCTTTGACAGTTACAAACAAAGTTACCAGATCATAATTAAATCTTTTTTTTTTTCCCATGCAACTAGCTCATCCTTTAATTACATTTCAATATTTACGTGTTATAGCATATGCATTACTGTAAATAATTTTGCAATCTTGTGACAAAATTGTCTTTTTCTATTCATCTCTAGTAAGTTAATAGAAGCGGTGATTTTATTTCAGAAAATATTACGTTGAGCAGAATCGCCTCTCATTCCACTCGCCTTAAGATTTCGTAACTTGATCTTAATATTCGTTATATGAAAAATATAAACAGGACCAACAAGAGAGGGCATCTGATGTTTCTTAACACATGCGAAGGGACAATAAAGCCCCTAATTTGGTACTAGTGTTACCAACCACCAGGGACGTACGCTGGAATTTATTTCGAGAGGGGTCTAAAGCGTTTCGGGGGGGTCAAAATACAATTTGAGGCTAAATTATATGAAAATTTCTAAAATTGCCCCTAAAAGTAGACTACATTTACAAAAAAGTCGGGATTTTTTGGGGGGGGGTCCGGACCCCAGGATCCACTCCCTGCGTACGCCCCTGCCAACCACGGTCACTCTGTCTTTATATCATTAATTAAATTGCCACTATAGATGCACTGAAAAATGCCTTGACATGTGAGTAGCGGCAACGTCACTGCGAGCTGTCAGAGACCTTCTCCTGGTGGCTACCTTTTATAGTTGTAACAATTAAGAAAGAAATTCGCCATAAACGGATTAACAGCAAGAAATCAATGTGTTATGCTTATGATTAGTGCTAATGTCGTATATATATATATATATATATATATATATATATATATATATATATATATATATAGGGGAAACCATACAGTTATTGGCACTTTAAGGATTTGTTTTCATTCATATCTTTATAACAGACTTATTTTATAACATATACTGGCGATTTTTTAATATATACTTTCTGGGAATCTCTAAGTGAATAATATGTTGTGAAATTACAATACCAATGTAAAGTTTGGCAATAAAAATATATTTTGTAATGTGACAATGATCTTACAGTTATTGGCACTCAAAAAACAGTTATTGGCACCCAATGAGGACAGTTATTGGCACCATTATAAAGCATACAGTAGAAGATACGATTGACAGAAATAAGGCTTGTAGGCTTGACTGGAAGTAATATCAATTATTATATGTATTAATAGATAAGAAATAGACATTTTAGACCTTGAACATTATGAAGTAAAAGCAAATTGAAACCGGGGAATGCACAACATATTTTTTAAATTAAAAAAATGGGAAATGCACAAGCAAAATTGTATGTTTCAATGATTTATGTCAATCCGTTTCATTAATCTCGTCCTCATCTAAGACCACGTTCACTGTCATCCTGTAGAACATAGCACCCGTGACTCACAAATCCATCTTCTATGTCTTCTGGTATGTGTTCCTTATGGTATTTTGAATGCAACGACTGTGATATTTGCTGTGGCAGAACTCACATTCAAGATCCATCCTTCCCGAAAAGAATGGCTGAAAACAGTGTTTGTAGGATATTACGTTCCTTCTTGCAGCTGATGACGAATCGAAGTTCAGCATCCTTGTGAGAGTTCCATTTTGTAATGATTCAGTCAGTCCTTTGTCTTGTTTAAGGTTAGAAGTTGAAGGACCGATTATCTGCGTTGAACAATCGAGATAGACCTCATGCTTTGATTTCTTTGTAGGTGCTTTTCCTCTGCGTTTTAACTCTTATTCCTTTCTCTCAGACATCTTCCATTGCTTTCGGATCTTTTCTTGTTCAACTCATTGCTTTCTTCATTTTTGATGTGCAAAATAGCTTGATATTTATGAGACGTTATTACAAACGGCAGTCTTTCTACATTTCGTTTCCCCTTTCTCTTAGGAGTTTCTGGCCATACTAAAACATCTTGCAGCAGCGCGTGTTCGATCTTTAACTTTTTTGGAGTTGAGCCGGAACCTTTTTGTAAAGCATTTGCATCTGTAGTACTGCCATTGGTAGGTGTACTAGGGTTTACTTCACAAAGAGTATGAGCATCACTAGCAGTATCTGAGTGGTTGAAATCATTGAGTTGGATACATGCAGATGATACAGGTGAACTTTGCTGATTGTTCGCCTGCCCCGACTGAAGATTAACACATCTCTCTACTGAAGACTTAGGCCTACTATTATCTATAAAATGTTGAAATAAGCGATACAGTACATGGAATTCTTCGTTCTTATTTAAAAGGATTTGTTCATTGCCAACTTCCTGAAGTCTTCTCATTACATCAGTTCCTACTATACTTTCAAACTCGGTTCTGGTTAATACTACATCCTTAGTTTGCTCATTACCACCGCGTATTTCTTGAACTGTTTGTATTGGTTTTGTAACGCATCTAGTGTAATCTGTCGTTGGGACCAAATGGGTGTAAACCGCATGCCCTAAATCCATTTTGTATAATAGATGGCGAAATATAAGTGTCAACAGAGGAGCAAATTTAGCTTTCGTCAGAGACTGCAATTGATTATAAAGTTGCCACTCTCGTACCACTTGCTTCCACCCATCCTTCAATGGTGTAAATACGGCAATGTCAGCAGGTTGCAATATTCTTGTAGAATTGGGGTACAGAGCAATGAGTTCAATTTGAAGCTTGCAGCAAAGTTCGCTAAGTTGGTAAGTAAGATGAGTTTTATGACCGTCCACAAAATATATAATCGTGAACTTGACATTTTTCGATTTTAATTACGGATACAACACATTACCTATATATCCATAAAATACTTCGGCTTTCATCCACCCGTTCTCACGGCGACCGATACCCTATCCGTAGGCACAGATAAAGCCACATCATTAGGCACACGAACATAAGGGAAAACTATCATTGGGGGTGTAACGTCACCTGCAGCACTGAAAGTCAACATAACTATTAAACACTACTTTACATTTCCGCGTGTCTACATCGTACACATTACTTACTTCGTTTTCCGCTAACACCTTTCCAGTTTTCGGCCAAAGCAAAAAGTTAGTTTCATCACCGTTGTAAACACGTGTTGCATCCTGCAGAACATCTGTAAGGTTATTGGTTTCAAAATACTTCTGTATGTTATGAAACCATGATCTTATGTCGTTATCTGTTACACAAGCACTTGCACCTGTAACAGATTCGCACGTTCTTTCCGCAACCTTACGATTTCTTTGAAAGAACGATTTATACCATCCATCTCCCGGCATGTTATTTGGAAACGGGTTAGGACGAGGATGTTTCACGAGAAAGTCCTGAACACTTTTAAGAATATCCTGTTTCTTTCTGGGAAAACTCTTTTCAGCACATTTTATTAACAATTTCACCAACAATGGTTCTTCCTATTCTAAAATGGGTAGTGGTCCGGAAGATGATTTCACATCTTGATTTCTCAGATGGAATTGTAATGTAGACCGAGGAACGTCATACCTTCGATGCTGTCTTTATTCCTACATTTTTTGATATTGCTTCAAGGGAATAACTTCTCTGTTATAGTGCATATCTTTTTTTCCAATCTTTGGCATCGTGTGCCGATTTCTGCAACAATAAGAAAACGTTTTGTAATTAATTTTATATGAAATGATTTAAGTTTGACATTGATCTAGGCCCTACCATTAAAAAAAAAGTAGAAACTAAATGCCCATGTTGCTAAAACCAACAATGTCCACAACCGTCCAGACGTTTGGGACTAACGTTTTGAATCTCACAGCAGACTTTCCTTTACCGGAGTTTCTTTACTCCGTTATTAACATTGACTTAGGCTAGCTCGTCATTGTTAATAACTATGCTTGTGTCTGACCACGTGCACTTCATGGCCGACTAGCTGAGTTTTGAAAAATACTTTCTTGCTGTAACTCAAAGTTCAAACTATTATAATAAATTTTGATGGTGGGCTAACTCTGTAACTCAGCCGAGTGGGCCAAACTTTGCCAGTCCGCCCCTGAACTAGACTACACGAACAAACAATTTCAATAGGCATATTAGACATATTTCATTACCAGAACCTATTCTGCTGCAAATCCCTACAGTCATTGGCATGGTCATTTATACAGTTCTTGGCACTGTGCCAATAACTGTTACTTATTAGAGTAGGAAACCAAAATTTTGACCAAGAATAGATGTGGAGATGGAAAGCATTATCGGACAGTTTCCAAGCTATTTTATTCTTCAGCATCAGAGACAGTGATTGGCACTCTAGTGCCAATAACTGACATTTTATATTTTCATTCGTACAGTTATTGGCACCCCATGCATTCACTCGAAGAACAAACAAATCGGTTGAAAATGTACCATTGAAATGATTAGTAGACCCAATTCCTCTCGTGCAAAAAATATTAAAACATTTTAGACAATAGCAAACTAATTACATTTCTCTTAAGCTGATAGATATCCTTAACAAAAAGTATAAGAATTACCAGCAAAATTGAAAAATCCAAATAGCTTCCACTGTCGATTTGAGCTTACCTCCAACTGAAAGGTTCCCGGCAAAACAAACAAAGGAAACGCGGGCAGAGAGGATCAGAGCTGCCACCTGCAGGAAGTTGTCACCAACACGTATTCATTATTCCTTAGTGAAGACAAAAAACTAAGGAAAGTGCCAATAATTGTCAGAGTGCCAACGACTATATGGTTTCCCCTATATATATATATATATATATATATATATATATATATATATATATATATATATATATATATATATAATTGTTTAACAGGAAAATTTAAAGTAGCATGAAAATTTGATCTTAAACTTTATCTGTACTCTTTCTCATATAAGCAATCTAGTTCTCATTTTTTTCTGAAAATATAGGTGGAAGAATTTTACAATTACTTATCGGCAGTGCCGGATTTAAGTTAGATGAGGTCCTAAGCTATTGAAAAGTGCCTTTTATGCCCTTTATACGTCCAGCTTTAAGACCCTCTACAGGCTCGTATCCACGGGAAGCTAGGGAGCCGGCCCCCCCTAAACTTTGACTGGCCCCCTGAAAGTTTCACGGTAGGCTTGAAAATGAACTATAATATGGTGATGAAGTATAATATGATTGGGTCGGGCCCCCCTAACTTCTACCGGGTCCCCCCTAAATTTTTGGGCTGGCTACGGGCCTGGCCCTGTCAATTTTTCTTTTTCAGCGACAAAATGTCACCGTTTTTTTAGGTTTGAATATATGCTATATGCTAATTTATGTACCTAATGAATATCTAAATGGAAACAGGGTCCATTACAAGAAGGACTGGGAAACGGAAGCTCCATTATAAGCAGGGCTGAATAACAAGGGCCTCTTTACAAGTGGGGTCGAGAAATAGAACCCTATTACTTGCTTCATGAAAGCCTAGTATATAAAAATACAAAATACCATTGTTGTATGTGTGTGTTTGTTTTATCTTATTTGCTTTTTCTTGTTATTTGGAAATTATTTTTATTACAATCAGATTTTCTTTAAATTCTTTTTGGTCCCCAAGCAAGTGGGGCCCTAAGCTATAGCTTGTTTAGCTTATAGGTAAATCAACACTGCTTATCGGGTATAGCATAATGCCCGTTCAATACAAAATAGACATAGTGGCTTGTAGTATTGGAACAAAAAAAAAAATATGTGTGCATCTTGTCCAGAACTATTGAGTAAACTTAAATGTGGTACCGGTACCTCCTTTTTTCGGGTTAAGTTCCAAAGTTGGGCGTCCGTTTCCAGCAAAATTTTTAAAATTTACAGGAAAGATATGGATAATTTCATCGTTTGTGTGCTTGATAATATATAAGTCTCGAAAAATCTGTTTATTTGTTGTATATAAGCGGTTATAAACATGAGACTATACGGCGAGCGGAGGGTACTACTTGGCGCAAGGTAACCGAACAGTTGCATTGTGGGAAAGAAACGAGCAATTATGTTATCAACATGGCGAATGTACAAGGGCAATGAACTAACAGTTTTAACATTTGTGGTGCAATACGTTTATAACGAGCAAAATATTTTAAAAGTTTGTGAAGAACACGGATTAATGAACCTAATAACAAATTGCAGAAAGTGTGGAAAGGAGATAACAGTAAAAAAAAAAAAACGTGGCGAAGGCGGACGCCCAACTTCGGAATAAATGCCCTTTTTTCTTCCGAAGACATGGCAGTGGGAAAATTTACGCAAATGAATCGTGGACAATGGGAAGATATGTATTCCTGTATTTTGTGCTTTTACTTTGTAAAACTTCTACGTATAACGATTGGAGACTGCTGAACTAACAGAAAGGCACATTTTTGTATTTCTATAGCGACCTTACTCTTAGTTTATTTTTTAAAAAATAAATAATTCAAATTCTATAGCATGAGGAAACAAATAAACACAATAAGGAAACAAATATCCAAATTGTAATTGCTTGTCCTCTTCAAGCTGAACAAGATTATTTGAAAGAATGCTGAATCTTCGTGTGCAGTTTTTGAGAATAAACTAACAACGTCTTTTCGTAAACATAAAGCTTGATATTATACGTTAACTGTGCCATCTATTAAAAGATGAAACTGATACTTCAGTTTACTCCATACCAAGGTTCTAATCACGGTACTAGTAAGACGACAGGAGGTTATTAGAGTAAAGTTTATATAACAAGAGAAAAAGATTAACCCTTAAATTTTACTTTTTTTTAAAAAAATACATTGTCCAAAGATGATACATACATCTATTCAGTGGCGTATTTACGATTTGTTTCGGGGGGTTTATTGGAAACTGCAAGATATTTTAGCCCGTTATCTCCCCTTCAATGCTCCACTGCGTATATTAATTCATATAACATAATGAGCTCCAAAAAAATATTCACTGATATATGTATATTCATCGGCACCCTAAATAGCTCCTTAATAAATATTCGCTGAGATGATAATATTTCGCGGTTTTTTGTAGTATTATGATTCTCATGTTATTTAATGTTGCTCATCGACTCGTTGGGTCAATTATTTACACCTAAGAGTTTTATTCACATTCTTTTCTGGTAATTTTTTGATATGACCAAGAAACAACTCAAACAATTTCTAACGTTAACTAATGATACAGTACGAAAGTGCCATCTAACTTTCTCTCATTTGATCAATTCCATTCCGTTTATTGAAAAAGATTTAAAAAATTAGAAACACTTTCTTAGTAATTAGTAATTAGAAACACTTTCTGTCTGTCTACGAGATGTGTTGAAGGAAATAAACCACACGGTACGACTGCAGTAATACAGTTCGAGTTTCACAGTTTGAACTATCAATAGCATTAAGATAAAGTATACGTACTTCTCTAATGCTTTCGGTATCGCGTCTTCCAGAACGTAAAATGTATATACTATCTAACCGTTTTTTTTTCTTAAAGCAAAAAGCTTGTATCAAGAATATGAGTGTCCATTTTCGCTTCAGTTTGATGAGGTTAGTGAAGAGAAGAAAATAGAAAAGAAAAGAAAGAGAAAACGAGGCGAAAGAGAGAGAGAGAGGCAATTTAGAAACCGAATAAAAGGAAGATGAAATTATTTGAGGGAATTCGTCAGACAAATAAAAGAAAATAAAGGAAAAGGAAAAAAATAAGAGAGAAATCGCATTTTTGTGTTTGCTTTTATTAGTTCTTACTCTTCCATTATTTTTCTTTCTCTTATTTTCGTTTCTTTTTGGTAGGTCTTCTCTTACAGGGATCCAAAGCACCTATTATTCCGTCAAACACAGAATTAGCTCCATGTTGTAAAATTTTGTAGGAAAAAAAGCCTTTCTTTGTGAGGGTTGCCAGGTTCGATGTACTTTACAATAGTTACAGACAGCATGTTATTACCCTTACAACAACCAGCACCACCACAATAAGTATTAGTATTATTATCTCTTAAGCTAAAACTACCTACTGTATATTATAAGTTAAATAAGTTAAATGTGTCCCCAGTATAAGTAAATATAAAATAATAATAATAATAATAATAATAATAATAATAATAATAATAATAATAATAATAATAGGACAATCCCCAAGTTAACTTTCCTTTATGGAAGAATTAGTTCAACGTTGATTTTAATTTTAAGTCGCATACGTATATCAAATAAATAATTTATTTATTTACTAGCATACTTTTATGTATGATCTGAAACCACTTTACTTTTGAATACATATACAGGGTGTTTCCAAACAACACCGACAACGTTTGGGAGTTGATTCCTGACACCAAGATAAGACAAAAAGTATATAGATCAATCTGGATGCACATAAAGCATCATTTCAGAGTTATGCACTGCCGAAAACATAAAAATAATAACTTTAAAGGTCCATAGCTCCCATACTATGGGATCTACTGTAGTCGCGTCAAGACTTCACATAAGAACTAATATGTTTGCTATCCAAAAATACATGATTCAGAATCCTGCTGTACTCACGCAACATTTTTTATAGAGGAAGTTTGGCTACTGGCATATAATTTGAAATGTTCACCAACTATATCTAAAAAAATGTTGTAGAAGTATATTAGGATTCTGAAACACGGATATTTGGATAGAGCACATTCTAGTTTATAAGGGAAATCTTGACGCGATTACGGTAGGTTCCATAGTATGGGAGCTTTGAACCTTTAAAGTTCATTTTTCATGTTTTCAGCAGCCTATAACTCCAAAGTAACGGGTTTCTCCACCCAGGTAGGTCTATACTTTTTGTGTTATCTTATTGTCATGAGTCACTTCCCAAACGTTGTCGCTGTTGTTTTGAAACACCTTATATATATGAAATGTTATCAGGTGACAACTCAATTATGATATTCGCGATAATAATAGTAACAAAATATGATGAAGTCAAGAATTCATATACTCGTAAGTAAAATTCAAGTACATATCTTATACTAACAGACTAGTATAGTTAAGCAATTGTGGATACATTTCGTCCGTCATTGATTTCTGACTAAATCTTTACTAAAATTATTATCTCCAAAACCCAAATTTGATGGCCCACAACTCGAAAACTAAACGTCTATACACCAGGATATTTTACACGTATTTATAGCAGATTATGGTTTGCCACTGTATGTCAATCAAATGTGATCTAGATTGGATGAATTTGGTTGGTTCTCGTTTGAAGAAAAATCAATGAAGCAACAGCGTTAATTAAGATTTTATTTTGGGAAGAAGAAGACCCTCATTGAGGCAATTGCTACCCCTGAAGCACCAAATGATGCTACTGTAATGAAGTAGGATGAAAAAGTAAAAGTGTCCCATTTATCAATGCCCTTGGCATAGGATTACAGTTAGAAACATGAAATTTGGATAGAACATTCATTTTACCACAGAAGCAAGGATTTGTTTTGAAATACATATTCTTAGGGTATGGTTATAGCGAAAGTTTACCGATTCTTCCTTTTTTCTTCTTTCAACTGGACGGAAAAATTAAAACACACTTACTGCTTTAAATGGAACCTGGTGATATCGCATGCTGAATGACGTTTATTATCTCATTTTCTTTTTCGAGAAACAAATGTTTTTGCTTTTTGCGGTGAACGATCAGGTGAACAGGATGCTGATTGACTACTCCCTCTAACACACATACACACTCATACACTGTAATTCCGCTGGTCAATGACGTTTAAAGCAGAGTTGCTGGTGTACTGTTTATTACAAATGTGCTATTGCTTCCACAGTCGCAGATAACTCTTCAAGCGTTTTTGCTGCCAACCTTGATTTGCTTCTGAGTAAGAAAAGTTGATCGCTAAACTCGGCATAAAGACGTAGTTCTATAAAAGATGGCTTGAGAAAGGAAAATTGAAAAGGGAAGGAAGAAAATAAGAAACTTACCCTGTAGCCGTAGTCTAAGAGGAGTAACGGGTGATTTATTTTAATTGGGAGAGGGGAGAACAAAAATAGATTATTCAGCGAGTTACAGAAGTTAGGGAGCTGAAACTCGTCATATGTACCTTTTTATTAACTTAAGTATGTATTTCAGCATGTTTGAAAATTCAGTTCCGAAAAGAGAAATTCCAGCAATTTTTATAACATTGAAATTCTTTATTTTTATTTAGAAAAATGTCCAATGTGAAAATTTGCATACGTTAAAGGCGTGAAAGTCAGTGTGTAGATTATATATATATATATATATATATATATATATATATATATATATATATATATATATATACTGGTTGAGTGTTTACGAAAATTTTCCTTCTGAGGAGGGAAGAAAGTCTACTTCTATAGTATTAAAGTTTCTAATTTTATATTCATAAAATCTTATTTTTCCCTTGCGAAGAACGAACACTTCTAGTCAACAACACAATTATGTATTTCAGGAAAAAGTTAAATTAAAATATCTTTATCAGCTTATCAAACCAATTTTCTTCCAGGTTTGAATTTCATAGAAAGAAGCAGGGTCAAATTTAGGAAAGGGTGTAACGGTGCACCCCTTTCGTCGTAAATATACACTATCCAAATCAGAAGCAAGCAGTGAAAATAGCAACACTTTCTGAACATTTCTGCCATAATGTTTTCCGTTTAAGGCTTAAAAGAAAGGGGAGGTTTGGAAAAGCAATAGTTTAAGTCGATTTTCTGAAGGTTGAAGGAAAAGGAATTCACCAATTATAACAATATGTATGTCATTTCTCAAATCAACTAGGGAAGAGAACAGAGGCCAGGAGGAGAGAAGAACCCGAGACCAGACACTGAGCATTTCCAGGGCAATTCCTCATTCACCCATAGACGCTTAAAGGCATTTAAAAATTTCAAACTTAATTCAGATATTCTGGTAGTTATTGGTGCACTTCCGGTCAGAAAATCCTATATCCGACCCTGGACGTTAGTATTAATTTCAAGAACAATTACAAACCACTGTTTCATAAGTTATATGACAATTTAATTGCATTTCTATTAGGTTTGGATAATCAAAAGTTATTAGAAAACACCCAAAAACGCTGTTTGGAACAATCAATAAGGGCATAATTTTATAATGTTTTTTCCTCTTACTAAGTGCTTCATGTTGAAGTACTTTGCTCTTTTCTTTGGTCTCGAAAGACTTTCTTATTCCATCTTTATTTTCTTTCTCTCTGTTTCTTTCGTCCCGCGCAAAGCTCTTACATTTTCTCCTTCTCCTCCTCCTCCATCTGTGTAATTGCGTTTGTTTTATAACTCCTTGAAGAAACGAATTTCGATTTCGTGTCAGGGTTGACAGACCATAATTTGAGAAACAAGGAAGTTTTCTCGGTTCGGCAGTTCAAATGAACATCTTAATAGCAAGAGCGGAAAAGTAATTTAAGATAAAAAAAATCCTTTCAACACCGAATTAAGTGAAAGAAAAAATAAAAAGATTTGTTTCAAAATAATATTCTCTCATTTTCTTAGAAGACTATGATAATTATGTTGAGTATTGTGACATTAATTGACTTTAACTCGCATTTTATAATACAAGAAAGTCTAAGTGTTCACGTTTTGTAATTGAAGTACTCTTAGTTCGTGGCCCGTGGTCGTTTCTCTTTATTAATCCTTTCTTATCTTAGAGACTGTTCTTGGTGTCATCGGATACAAACATCCTTTCTTACTCTTTTCTCTAAACAAAAAACTTATTGTGTTCCCTGAAAATAAAATGTAATTGCATACACGGAAAATAAGTAGGGATGATCAGAACCTGATAGAACCGGTTTTCGGCTCGGAATGGATCCAGTTCTAGAAGATCCGATTCCGGAACAGGTTTTTCGGATCCAGGTCTGGAACCGGTATTTCAGATCCAGGTCCGGAACCGGTATTTCGGATCCAGGTCCGGAACCGGTATTTCGGATCCATGTCTGGAACCGGTTTCGGAACCGGAACTTTGTGGCCATCCCTACCCTAAACCCGAGCTGCTGCCAGGCTGTGTCTCATTTGGCTAAACAAACTGGGTAACTGGCAAACTCATTGGCTAAACAAGAAAACTGGAAACTGATTTGGTTAAACACCCACTGGTGGAGCAAAACATTTTTTTCTGGGTTGCACAAGCGCGTCTGCACGGGAAGGACACAAGCGCGTGGTCCTCTTTGCAGTGTTTTGAAGGTGAACTTTGTGCCTCCTTTACGGATCTTCAGGAGTTTTCGGACCCAGGTCTCAAACTGGTTCCGGAACCGGTTCTTAAAACCAGATCTGAAACCGGAAAATAAGCACTAGCATAATTTTTCAAGTTGCTCTTAATATGTGTAAGCTCTACCCTCAAAATATGCCCGAGCAGTTGCAAGACTGCCAGTGGGTTATTTTACACATAATAAATGTCTATTCTATCAGGCTTTCTTTTCATATTGTTAGACTAAACACATCAGCACACTGAGCAAGGCTATGTGATAAAAATATATAAGAGCACAAACATGTAACAGTTTCAACACCCTAGCTGTGCCTCATCAGACTTATACCACTCTTCTTAATTTTAGTGAAGCGGAAGTCTGATGAAGGCACAATTAGCGTGTTGAAACTGTTACGTGTTTGTGTGTTTATTTACTTTTATAACAAGTCTTGTTCAGCTGCGCTCTTGTGTTTAGTTTGATAATATATATGTTCAGATATTTGAATTTGTGTAAATGGATAAAACCTTAATTTGTCTCTTGGAGAAAAAAGAAAAAAATATAATATAAAACTCGCTCAACGTAATTCTACATAGGAGAAATTCTGCACTCACACAAATTATTATTCTTTCTGGCTGAGGTGTTACATTTACGTATGTACTGTATATCATCATACATGAACGCCTAGCTCTTCTGCAACCACCTTCACTTTCGCGCATATTTGGTTGCCTAGTACCAACCTATTTTCCCTACAATTTATCTGCACTTACACAAAATATAACTGAATTTTTCTTTCTGGCTGTGTTACATTTGTGTATAACGTCATATATGAACGCCTTGCTCTTATGCAACCACTTTTACTTTTGCGCATATTAGGTTGCCTGGCACAAGCCATTTTCTTTACAATATTAAATTTTCTCATTCTGTATGATTGCCAAAATTTGAACGAAGTATCATACATGTTATCTTAACACACCAATTTTTATGTTGTGGTCGGTTAATTTAGTCCCTTTAAATCAGTATAAAAATTGCTAATTTTTTCTAGCTCAAACTATTGTGTAAATGAAAACGATATTTTGATTTATTATTAAATTGTCGAGATTGTTTCTATGCGAACAAGAAATGAACTGCAAGTATATTCGGAAAAAATGATGTACTGTGCTAATTAAATAAAATTTTAGTTCTATAAGTAAAATCTATTTAAAACCATTCATAATATATCTTGAATTATATGTATGCGAAATTTTAAGATATTTAATCCTAATACCTTGAAATAATTGGTGCTTAAATAATAGGGCGTTGGCGTCTAATGCGAACAGCTAACATCTCTATCCCAAACAGTAGTTCTAGTTGGACGCTTTTGTCCTGTGAATTTTTCAGATGTCTTGTTCCCAAATTTTTGTAGTCATTTCGGGTAGCAATGTCCTTTCAAACTGCTTTGGAGAGGTAATGAAGGCAAGGTGAAACGCACCACTCTCACCATCCTTCCGGTTTCAGTAAAAGGATGTTTTCATATTATTTATAGATTGATTATTTTCAGGTTCAGGTACTGACGTAGACACTCCTGCAGTTAAAACAGTTATCCTTTGCTTTTCTATCTTGTGTACATCAATTTAACCAGTACCGACTATATAATGCAATTATTTAAGAAACACCATATAAATATCTGTATATGTGTTTTAATTCAGGATTATTCATTATCATTTTAACAACCTTCTCCAACTAAATATTATTATATCCATATTCATCATATCATCATATTATTATTCACTTATATTTACATTCAATATTTTATTGTATTGTTGTATTGTATTGTATTGTATTGTAAAACTATAATGTAATTACTTATGGTTGTATCTAATTGATAAAAAAAAATTATTTGTTGACTTAATATATTTTTATATAAACTATCATTTACATTCAATTCTATTATTTAAACACATTAATATTATTATTTTAACGTATAATTCGTAGAGGCTGTCAAGGTAAAACTTCAAATTATCTTCTCAGTATATATATATATATATATATATATATATATATATATATATATATATATATATATATAGAGAGAGAGAGAGAGAGAGAGAGAGAGAGAGAGATGTCTCCATCCATCAAATTGCACATTATCTTGTCTGATTACTGGTTATCTACATTTATATCACAACACAAAATATAAATATTAATACAATGGACGTAGTTTCGACGTTAGATCCGGGGTATATATACATTTTAGAAATTCATATTATACAGGGTGTCCGAGAAGTCCTTCCCTGATTTCAATTCAATTTCAATTGTAATCAGGGAAGGACTTCTCGGACACCCTGTATATAGATGCTTTACCAAATTAAATTACAACACTGTCTTCTTTAACACTCCATTTTGACTTTCTAGAATATATATATTGTTAATTTCGATTCGAAAAATTTTACAAATATTTTAAAGTTTATATCTTTCGACGCAGACCGAAATTCATATTACATATGATGTAATGCGCTATAGCACAGGTCTATAATAGCGGCGCATTACAGAGGTTCTTAACCAACGTATGTACAATTTGCTAGTATATACAATTTATTAAAATATATGTAGTTCTCGAACTCAGGGGGAAATTACACCCTGCACTTCTCAAAATACGTTCTTGGTTTAGGGCATTTGTCTTCTTTAGCTTAAAACACACACAGACACACACACACAAAAAAAAAACGATGGAAGCTAAAGACGTAATCTCATTTCAAATGAACTGTGACGTTTGCAAGTCTTATTAGGCGTGCATTATAACGAAGGACGATTATATATTTACCACTTCTCTTACACTTTTACAAAAATTATAATGGTAAACAAATTTCACATGGAAAAACAATTTGTTTTCAAGGTCTCTAAATAGAGGTAAAACAAAAAAAATTAAAATGTTCTACTTATTTGTATATAAAGTGAATCCGGCCCTGTCTCTTACATCATTATGAGATTAGCAGTTACCCTGAACTACGTTTTTATTATGTACCTTCGCCGAAATGTGTATACTAAAAGGGGTGGAAGAGATTAAATATTTATGTAAAAAAAAAATGGAGTGTCCCACGAAACCCTCACATTAGGGAAATGAAACTTAGTATATAAGTTCCTTAGAAAGTCACTCAAAGTCTCAAAAACTTTTGCCTTCCAAAGGAGAAACGAGGCAAGTTGTGTAATATAATTATTTTATCGTATTTTAATTTCCCATTTTGTACCAATAAAGTGGCAAAAGTGAGGAACTTGCTGAACCATTTAAAATTATATTTTTTTCAAAAATCAAATACTTAGAACTTGGATTGCCTTGATTTTTTTATTACTACACTTTGATTTCAATGTGTATTTTAAAGGTAGAAGAGTGAGGAATGGGCTTTAAATGTTTCGCAGAAGTAAGTACATATCATATAATTAATATTGTCTACTCCGCATGTGCTTAAAAAGGGCATCACAGCTAGTCCAATGTTAAAACGAAGTATATAGCATATAATTTATATTTTCTATTATATGAAAACAAACAAACAAAAGGAAACAATATATGTTGTAATTCTATAGAATAGTTTTTAAGGCAAAACTATAATTAATTTCAAATTTGAAATTTAATCGAATACGTGAGATAAAAAAATAAAATAATATAGTCATATATATAATTTTGTGTATTTATTTATAAATATTTTCTTCTTGGAAACACTCTTTTTAAATTGAAAACAGTTTGCGTATCTAAACTTTATCATAAAAAGCAAATTATCTGAGTGCGTATATGTGTCTGTGTGTGTGTTTGTGTGTATGGGGGAGGGGGTATGCAATTACATTTAATTAAAACTAGTTTTTCTATAATAGATTCGTGTTTATGTGAATTAAACTCAAAAACAAAATGGTTTTAGATGTTGTCAAAAGCTTTAATTTTGTAGTGTTCATTATGCACATTTCTCTACCGCTTCACACATAAAATGAACTCTTTTTCATGTTGATAAGAAAAAAAAATAACTTTTTTTCATTCAAACACGCTTTGACGTAGATTTCTAAAGCACCTCCCAGACATGTTACGCGTATACGAAGAGTTCTAAGAACTAAGTATTAAATAATTAATTATTTCTTGCGTTGCCCTTTTCTTCTATTTTATGAAGAGAGAATAATGCTTTCCACGAATTTGGCTCCTCAAACATATGTATATAACTCTTTTTCTCGATTGCACTCTAAAGCAAAAGCTCGCGTGCATTGGTATATAGTGTTGTATATTATATTAATATACCTTTATAATATGCTTTATGAGATATTTTATTCTCATTAACTACACTAAATACCACACTATTTCACGAACATCCTGCTTTTGGTCACACACTTCTTCGATTGCCTCGCAGAATATTTGTTATCTTTCAGTGTATCCAACCAAACAGTCTCAAGAGCTCCCATCAATTTTGGCCAGGAAGTAGAATCAAAAGCTAGGATTCGATTGGATTTGAGTTTAGCGTCCCGTTCAGCAGAGAGGTTATATGAGACGTGAAACTATAAATTAATATGGGATCCATACTACATCAGCTTCCGCTGGGAATCGAATCCCACGACTAAGCTAAGCTCCTGTAAGGCGCGTAAGCTTCTAACATATAGCCATTCACTTTAAAGAAGAACGCAAACTGAAAGTACAAGTTTTGAAATTAAAAATCCTTATGCGAATATTCAGGTCCAAGAGGAACGGGAATGGGGAATGTCGAAAACTTCATAAGGAACTCTGTGATTTATACCGTTCACCTAACATGGTTAAGTCTAGGATGAACAGGCGGGTAGATCATCGTAGGAAGAATAGAAGGAAATAGGAAAGGTTCCAAACTTTTAACTGGAAAACCAATCGGAAATTGAAAACCAATTTTAATCTGAGAACCTGTTAAGAAAACGTAGGCATAGATGGAAGAACATTATCGAAGATGGATTTCACAGAAATAGGATTAGAAAGAAGAAATTGATTCCAGTTGGCTATGAACAAAAACCAATTGGGAAACTTTTATGAATGCAACATAGAATCTTCGGGCTCCATAAAGCCTTAAAGTTAGTTAACTCCTTCATTGTGGGTGGCGAGTTAACTCGTGTCTTCACAACGCACCTGCTGTGCGGATGGTGTATATATACGCTTTCATTTTGCTTTGGCTATTTTGTATTGCGTATGGCGAATATACTTGCCCACAGTATGAGTAAGGTTATCCCGACAATATTTAACGAGTTTGCGCTCAGCTGGTTTCAATTGTTGCTTAATTAAAAGAAGAAGATGAAAAAGAAAGAAATTAAAATAGAGTTTGGGCTTCGTCAAATACAGTTTTCATTCTTTGTTTTGTTTGAGAGCAGACAGCACAGTAATGGCTTCAAAACGATATTTCAACGATGCTGACATCGAGGAAGAGTTATTAATTAGTGATTCTGATGTGAGTAATTTTGAAACAGATTTAGAATCAACATCCAAAGTTCTCAAAAAAACTACACTTTTTACAGCGGTTCGCATCTGAAAATTACGCAGTGAAGGGGTTAATCAAAAGATCCAACACTCATCCAATAAAAGGTATAGTTATATTGCTATGAGTACTCCTTCTCTAACAAAAACGTCCGATCACTATCCAGTTATTAAAAGAACACGCTTTTAATATCCAGAATAACACATATTCAAGATAACAACTGTTCCAAATGCAAATATATTTCGTTCCTACAAAGCTCAATAATATACTAACTCCCAACAGTTACGCTGTGACTGTCTTCACTCCCCACCCCACCCCCCACATAAATCTACTTTACAAACGTTGAATAAACCCGTGACCCACTTTAGAAAGACAGTAAAACAATAAATAAATTTCCGACTCTAGCAAGTATCGGACACGCGCCGTCCTGACACGTAGACTCCTTACTGACTTCTTGCAATACCGTAAATCTGATAGTACCTAAAGACATAATTTGTAAAATACGTGGAATAATTTCCTTCTTTTTTGCTAATCTAGTGTAGCTAGCGCATGCGGTTTTGGTATACGGGGTTCTGATTCCACCTAAAATTGTACTTCCAGGTCTCATATAGCCTCGACGCTGGAAATAAATTGTCATAAACGAAAGAAACATAAGAATAAAGTACTTTGTTTCATATTACTGTGGCGGCGCGCAGTTTTAACTATGCAAATGTCTTTTTCCTGCCACAAGAAGTTTAGTAGCTGTACAATATCCCTTATGACGTAAAAGAGAGACATTTTAATATGTACTTTAAGGAATATGACCATACTCTAGATCAGTGGTTTTCAACCGTTGTGTCGCGACACACTGATGTGTCGTGCTGTCCCATAAAGTGTGTTCTGAAATTTGGAAAATTAGTGAGCCAATTAGTCAGAATCAATTTAGAAACAAATTGTAACAGTCAGCGCCTCCACAAGCAATAAAAATGCTCAGTACTATATATATAATCATTACATTTTAGAAACTTATAGTTTTACACTATTATCAGTGGCCTACACTACAAGGAACGTTTAGGGATTTTAACCCCGGGAGGAAGATATTCTCAGAAACACTGAAAAAAAAATCCCCTGACGTGAAATTTATATAATTTTAATATACCGAAAAGGTGTGTAGTGATATACAGTAAACTATTTCGTCAGTCAAAAAAGAGTTGAGAATCACTGCTCTAGATCCAATTATTATTGTAAATACTACCAAACTTATGCACCAATTTTACTTTATTTGAAACACCAAATGATGGTTTATTCCCGTTTTAAAATTAAAAAAGAAGCCTAACAGAAATTAAAGAATAAAGAAACATTTGAAGTAAATAATGGAAACAACATATAACACGATACACCCTTTACAAATGACATGACCATCAAAGCCACGTTACCTAAAACTAAACTCCCGATAATGTACATCCGTATTCAATTACTTTACTATTGATCAGCTGTGGTTTCACCATTTTATGTAAAAACGAAAGAGAAAGAAACAAAGAAAGACACAGACAGGCACACACAGAGAAGGAGAGAGAGAGAGAGAGAGACGTAGAATTATATTCCATAAAAGACCTAAATGAAATATTTGTTTTTGCTTTCAAAATATTTGTTTGTTTCTTTTAACCATGCTATATTAGCTGAACCTGCGCTCTCTACTTAGCGCATCATTTACATATGAGCATGAATCTCTGTGTCATTCCTCACAACATCTGTACATTTCCCTTTACAAACACAAGTTAAAAATGTCTTGATAAAAATCGGCAAAGGGTATCATAAAGGGAGATTTTTTCGATTACTTTTTTCCAATATCTTGCACCGTTTGCAAGATTTCAGTCTACTTCCGGTCGAAGTTTTTATTTCTCATATAACTCTCGCATGAATGTATAACTCGTAGAATATGATGCCTTTTTAAAAGTTCAAAACTTCTAGTGTTCCCCTAAAAATGTAATAAACAAATAGAGGTCATTTTTTAATATTCAATTAGAACTGAACAATCTACAGAAAATTTTGCAAACGATCAGTGAAAACGACATCTTTCTAGAGTTAGTGGTTTCCGAGATATCACTGTCAAACAAATTGACCACAAACATATAAATGTCCACAAACACGTAAACCTAGCATTTTAATATATAGATTCTTACATACTTACGGTATGTAAGTTTTTAAAGTGATAAAAAATGTATACTTTTCTTAGTTTATAGTAATATTTTATGCAACTAGCTTGTGTTATTAAAAATAAAAGATATATAAGTAAGAATATTATTACAGAATTGCATAATTAAGGAAAAATATGAAACATATTTAGTTATGAGATAAATGAAATTTGGAATTTATATATATGAAGCTTTCACAACGACAAAAAAATATAGGTCTACAATTTCATTTTATGTACTCCATACTTTTGAAATGTGTATACATATATTGAAATTTTGCTTGTCGTGTGTCATAATGTTTTCCATATTGGTCTTATGTGCGCGACGCCACTAAATGTTACAAGTGAAGTATATACCATTTCTACACTGTTAAAAAACATTAGTTTTAAAATTTAAGTAACCATTTCTTATCATCTGTGCACCGACATCTTTTCTTAGAAGCGAGATTTTAAAACTCTCCTTCTTAAGATACACAAAACTGTCTCGCTTTACATAGCTTCATCCAATTTCTTTCATTCCTCATTAATTAAAATTCCAAACAATTCCTACATAGCATAAGTACGTCCACGGGATGTCCGAGACTGAGCCTGCAACGGACGACGGGACATCCCGGGATTATCCGAATGTGCTCCCGGGACATCCACAGGATTTCCGAGGGAGATCCAGATGTCCGCTAATATCCTGGGATACGGGATATTCAACGGGACCACGAAGGGATGTCTATTGGTTTTCCCTCCGACCTCCTGTCCCATCTGGGACGTCCCGTGGACATCCAGCTTGAGAATCCTTCAGGACGTCCCATGCAGTACGTCCATGGGATGTCTTCTCATTGTCTCGATAATTCCGGGAACCGAATGGGATGATTGGGATCAAAATGGGACATCCCAGGGACGTAGTGAGCTATGTGGGTTGTCTCTAAGTAAAGATGCTCTCGGTACGTAGATTAGAAACGTTTGCTTCAATTTAAGGAGGTATTTTTAACAGTGAATCGAACCAGATGTATTTTTAATCCTATCAAACCAGTCAGAATAAATACAATAAAATTAATCATTGTGATATATCATTCATGGGACCACATTTTATACGTGTTGCAACGTTTCGAATTTAATTCAACCGGTTCCAACTTCATGGTTTTCCAAATAATAAAGTAAAAAAAAGAATATTTTCTTTTCAAATAAAGTATAAACTCTCCCATGGTATAACTAGTGGATGAAAAAATTAAGTAATTTAACATTCTGACGCTAAAGGTGGCACACGATTAATGAATTAGCAAGATTATGAAATGAGTATAATTCTTGCAATGAGAATGTGAGGGGAAATGAGAGATCTTAAGAAAATTCACGGATACGATGTGATGAACCACAAACTAACATGGACTGTGATTAAATAAGAGATTCCTCAGACCAGAGGTGAGCGCTTTACCACTGACCCACCGTACCCACAGGCTACTTGGAGAGAATAGATGTTTGATTTATTTTTGATAATCACCGAAAGATAGTAAAAACAAACGTTTGTGATCGGAAGTTCTTAGCGTTTTGTATACAACTCAAGGAGAACTAAATGTTTTTACAATATAAATAAAAATGTATCTTGAGGTAAACTACCCTTCTTCAAAAAATTCTCAAAATATTTGATTTGATCTGATTTTGAGTTTAGCGTCCCTTTCAGCAGCGAGGCTATTGGAGACGTGTACCTTTAGCTTAGCGTGAGGGTCCGAACCACACGAGCTCCGCCGGGAAACGAACCCAGGTCTCGCACGCCAAACGTGCATACGCTAACCCCGCAGCCACGAGTGAGCTCAATTCTTAAAAGAAAAGTGGGTAACTAGTACATAATAAATACTTGAAGCCGGAGAAGTATGCAAAAATATAAACATATAAGACACGCAACACATATTATGACGTTTAGTACCTGCAACTTCAAGCTATTATTTATTAAAAGTTCGTAATTTATCACTTTCATGGTATATAGTATGTATTTTTCTGTTTGCATTTGGGGCACTTAGAGAAGGAAATGTCCAGAAATTAAGTCCTTATCAGTAACCATGCGTGCTTCAATCACTTTCTCTATAACAATGAAATGTTTGTAACAACCGTAATTAGAATAAAATGGAGACAATTTGCGAATGGCACAAACATGAAATGTCATTAATCTCTTATGACCTTCTTTTCAGCTTTTTTTAAACTTTTGGTAAAGTTATATAATCATTACATTTTTTCTGAGACATTTTAGTACTTACAACTTTGTTAGTTGGTTTCCATTGTGCAATAGACCATAGGGAAAATATATGATTACTTTGAATATTTATTTCTTGACAGAGAGTTAACCTCTACCGCCCACTGTTGACACTTTTTAGTTAATTTACAGTGAATTATCGTCAACCATTTGATAAGTTTTAGCGATACGCCAAAGCACAATCGTGATTCAAATTTATCGTTGATACATTTCAGAGATTCGACAGAAGGTAACATCGGGAACCGTAACATAAATATATTAATCGTTGATAAATTTCAGCGATACATAATATGGCAATATTGGCAAACGTGATGTAAATTTATAAATTTCAGCGATAAGGCAAAATCCGCAAACGTGATGCAATATTGTAGGGGAGAGTTGTCTAATAGCGCACATTTCTCTGTAACTGTTTCGTGAGTCTAAGCTGTGTTTACATCTAGTGACCAATACTAAGAGTTACCGTTTAAATAAAGACAAAGAGTTGACTAAACGATGGTACACTCAGGAAAATCCGTTTTTCAAATAGAGGTATATAGTTCAAATATACGGAATTCTCTTGCATACTACAGAAATCAGTACGTTATCCGTATGCTACATAGGCACTGCCATTATACTGTATGTTACATTATGCCGTTGCAGGATGTCTAATATCTAACAGTCTGCTTTATATTGCATACATATGTATGTTACCTTCGTCAGCTATATGTTATATACGTCCATTTGTATGTGAGATCCTGACCGCCTATATTGTTTCATACGGAAAGTACGTACAGATGGAATACTTATACAGAAAATATTATAAAACATGCGTTTTCAGTTATACGTTTGCTTATGTTAAGTCCGAACACTACAGGATTTACGTACGCCACATACATTTTTTTCTCAGTGTAAATTGCAATGAACTAATTTCGCATGAAACGCAATACAATTTTGGTGAAAAAACTACAAGATAAGTGGACTTAAACTTTATACAAGTTTTGCAATTTTACATAAATAATGGTGGTCTTCGCTCTTTTATTTCGTAATTATTACGAGGCAAACTTATTTATTGATACTCAAGACAAACTCAAATTAACGTAATATGGCTACTATTGGCTGATAACTCTCAGCCTGAGAGGTATTTAGATCAGGCCCGTATCCACGGGGTCTAGAGGGCCGGGCACCCCTAATATTTTAGAGGCCCTCCTAAAATTTTCACGGCAGGCTTGCAAACAAACTATAATATGGCGATGGACTATAATATGGTTGAATCGCCCCCCTTAATTTCTACCGAACCCTCCTACATTTTTGAGCTGGCTACTAGCCCACTTATATTCCTGTATTTTATTATTAAGATTAGGTGTAGAAATGCCAAAGTCATTTTATCACAACAACGTACACTTTTGAAGATGAATGTATAACAGGGATTGCTTAGGAAGAAAAGGGCATTGGATAAGATGTAGAAATTGTTTGTGGTTGGAACATGAAGAGTGCAAAGATCCTTCTCGTAATATGCCTCCAACACTTGCATTTGTGATTTAAAAAAAACTTTCGCTTATTTTCACGTTATGTATGAATAGTATTAAATATGAATACGAAAAGTATGGTTTCTCTGTAGTTCAAAAGTCGGTACTATGAGTCTTTTATTTTCTTATTTGTAGTGTGTTATTTTCATATACCTACAAACATGACCCAAACACACTCTATACATGCATGTATGCTATTTACAACTTTCATTTGGATATTTTTGAAATTACAAACCTATGGGCAATTCACAAATGTGTTCAATGATTTTGAAAAAAGGCGTTAGAGCTATACGCTATACCCACAAAATACATGGTATTTTTGTAATAGAGTGTCTGGTAGGTATGTTTCTTCTATTACTTTTGGCTATAGTAGCTTCTTATAACGTGGAATAGTAATGAAATCTGTTACTATAAAATGTATTCTCAAATTAGATAGATTGGTGTTACAGTGACAAGTTAGGCTTTGAATACTATCAGTTATATGTGTTATTTCCAGCACTTGGGTTCTATGTCTTTGCTGAACAGATTGAGGCTAGATGGCTGCCAGAAACAGACAAAATCTCTGGCTAACGTTTTGGTCTTTAAGATGATTAGTTATGTTATTAAATTGTGTTTTTAATATCCATGTAAGAAAAGAAAATAAAATCTGTGCACGAATAGCGTCAATACAGAGGCATATTAGTTAACACATGTTCATAGACACTAAAAACTGTATAACTGTCTGCAATCTATTTAGATTTCAAAAATACCTTTAAAATTGAGAAAGGAAGTAATATATAGAATCCGTCTAAAAAAAACAAAGACATGTATTAATCATCCTATAATCCGGGTCACACGAAAGCATCAGCCAATAACCTCGCAGTGCGCTGTTACTAATCCTTCACGGACAAATCTACAATTATGAATAATTAGATTTCTCCGTGAAGGTTTAGTAACATCGCACTATGAGCTTATTGGCTGATTCCACACGCCAATTCTGGTGACGCGGACTATAGTACTGGCGTAGGGTGTTAAGAGCATGCTCCACCGTGAAATGTAGTTCTGTATTCTGATTAAGTTTCATTAGGATCCAACTCTCTGATTTAAGGACCTACAAATTCTGTTAAGTACCGGAATCCTACAAATATCCTTGGGTATTGGGATCCCGAGAACATTTGTTACAGCACTGATCTAAAGCATAGGAAGATAGGTAACAACGTGAAACCAACCACAAAGCTAAAAGGAAGAATCCAATAAGGAGCTTTTGCTTCTGTGGCGATAAACCTTACTTAAAGATAATTAGAGCGCATGAGAAGTAGACTTGAGCTGAACGTGGAATCCTAACCGCATTAGCTCCAACTGGGATTGACACCTATCTACCCTACACTAATAGCCGAAAAGGCTAACTATTTGTCCATGAGAGTGCTTTATACTTTGTATATTACACTATTCTACTGTGAGTAATTTACTGCTTTCTTCCATCACTAGGAATTAATTAATCTTGATTGATTAATTAATATATTTTTATTAATTAAAACAACAATGATTCACGTCGCATAGGCTATATCAATCTTAATTGAATTGCTAGTTAATTAGCATATCCGGCGAAAGATAAACTGCTGTATTTGAGCATTTGAATTGATAGCCCATTCGCTACTGTAAGTTCATAGTTCAATGACGTATTTTCACTAACGCGGAATTAGTATGATGCAAACGAATGTATTTAATTGATATATCATTAAAAGAAATGCAAGTAATCATTAGTAATTTATTTTATTTTTGACTATGATTCTTTCCTCAAATATTAGGTTTTTCCATAATTTAGCATCAGTTAATTATGTTCTAACGTAGAACGATAAAATCTGAGGAATAAATGCGCTTTTAGTTACGTCATACAATAGATTTAGGAAATAGTTCGCAAAAGTGCATTATATTACGTTAAATTCATTAGCATACTATTTAACAAGCAAAAACTTTTCCAAAACCTTGGGCTATTTTAGGTCACAATATTTTGAAATATTAAACAAAGTAGAGTTCTAGTTTATCTCACACAGGTTTAGAATGAGATGATAGTAATTCAATAAATAACTACAGGTCCGAAGATAAACGCAGGTAAGTGTATTTGCAACGTCAATCTAATAAAAAAGTACACACGAATGGGAAATGAAAAGTCTTCCTTGTTGAATTAATAAGGTACAATTTTGTGCCGAAAGAAATAATGATATTCACCTTTCTTTTAAAGTTTTAGAGGAAAAAGAAACAAACAAGTGCCTCTACATGGATCGAATTTGTTAAATGATGTGCTTCGGGTCCCGGGTTCGATTCCCGGTTCTTCTGTTGCAAACCTGATTTGGTCGGATCGCAATTCAATCAGTAGGACTTCACGCATCTTTAAAGGATGCGTCTGTGAAAAGGACCTTCAATTCACATCAAAAGAACAATTAAAGAAACAAACAGAAGAGCATTTGTTTTCGAACAGATTTCTGTATTATTAATTGATTAAAAGTTTCACATGTGTCACTGTTAGAAGTATGTGTATTAGTAGTGCGTCTGTCACTGTTTAAGTGTGCGTGTCACTAATAGGAGATATATCAAGCTGTTTTAAAACAACACCGACAACGTTTGGGAGATGATTCCAGACACCAAGATAAAAAGTATAGACCAACCTGGGTGCACAAATGCTTCGTTTCAGAGTTATAGATTGTCGAAAACATGAAGAAATAAAGTTTAAGGATTCATAGCTCCAATAATATAGGACCCAGGCCGGTAGCCAGCCCAAAAATGTAGGGGCTCCGGCTGAAGTTAGGGGACCCGATCCAAGACTTCACTTAGGAACTAATATGTGTGATATTCAAAAAGACATGTTTCAGAATCCTGCGTACTCACGCAACAATTTTTGTAGAGGCAGTTTGGCTTCGGGCATATAATGAAGTATACCTCTTCAGTGAAGTGAAGTACACCAACTACCTCTATAAAAATTGTTGCTGAAGTGCCGATTCTGAAACATGGATATTTGGATAGGGCACATACTAGTCACTAAAATTCTTGACCCGACTACGGCAGGTCCCATAGTTTTGGAGCTATGGACCTTCAAAGTTCATTTTTTTCATGTTTTTGGCAGCCTATGACTCCGAAAGGAAGTATTTGTGCACCCAGGTTGGTCTATATATATGTATAAATGTTACTGTTAGGAGTATGTTTGTCACAATTATAAGTATGTGTGTCAGTAATATGTGGTTCTTCGTTACTATTAGGAGTACACGTATCAACGTTGGTAAAAAGAGATTATCACGTATACATCGGAATTTATTCACAAGTTCGGTGTTAAGCTCTTTGCTCAGCTCGATCTGACCTATATATATATATATATATATATATATATATATATATATATATATATATATATATATATATATATATCTTTGGACAATAATAACAATACAGTTTTAAAGATACTTATAATTTTTGGTTATAATTAATTAACCCCTCTCTGAACGGTATAGCCTTGGTACTCTACCTATCATTATATAAAAGAGAAAAAGTGGCGTAATCATCAAATCCCAGGCCATACTAAAACTACAAACAGAAACGTGAAATTCGGAGAGAATATTCATTTTAATGCGTAAGAAAGGGATGAGTAATGATCTTTTTTTAAAAACATTTATCTTAAAAAGTTATAAAGGAAAGTTCAATATTTCTAACACTAAGTACTTCACCAATCTCTGAAGTTAAGAAGATGAAATGCAGTATTTGAACTTTTCATGAAAGACAACTGAAAAGATGGTTTAGCCTTTTCGATAAAAATTTCTTTCTAAAAGAGGGCTATTTCTTTTCCCCTCCCCTTTATTGAAAACTTCCGGGTCTTTATTACTGAGAAAAATGCGGTTTGTGATGATTTCTTTCAGTTAAGAAAAAAAGGAACATATGTTTCAGCTATTTCCAAAATGCTGCTCCTAAAGGGGACAACCTTATCTTATTAAAATTTTCGATTCATCATTTATAATTGTGATTTGTTTAAACCCGAGGTACCAAGTTCAACAAGTAAACTGTTAACTAAAAGTAAGTGAAAACGTATTTCAGCGTTTTTTTCGAAAGTGCCAGTATTAATTATAAGCTTATTATAAAAGCACAATAGTGAGTAGATATCATTCGGTTCGATTCCCGGTAGGGACAGTCGGTTGAAAAGACGTAACAACGTTTACAAGCTAGCTATTCTGAGTGAGGTTTTTATGCTGAATTTTTATCATTCACACCATGCAAATGCCGCTAGTGTATCTAACATGTAAGGCCCAGATCGCTTCCTTCCTTTCCCATTTCTTTCTGCTTTCTCCATTCCCCAGAATAGTGTGCTTGCCAAGGAACGTCATCCGGCGGGAATACCATAAATCACCATTACCTTTATATATGTATATATCGGGACTCACTTGAGAACACGGTGGCTCAGTAATAGAGCGCTTATCTCTGGTGTGCGGGGTCCCTGGATCGATCCGCATTTAAGTACCTAAATTTGTGGTGTACAACATCGTGTCCATGGATTTTCTCGTGGTACTCCCGTTTCCTCCCACTTTCTCATTCCACCATCCCCATCTCTTCCATCCTCATTCACTGGCTTTAACTATTGTCTCCCTTAGCGTAAAGGGCATAATCGCGGTACGTTACATTAAAGATTTCATTTAATTTTTTCCAGACTTACGTATATGTATTATAACTTATAAAAGTCTCTTACCGTTGAATTAACGAATACGTCAAAGGGGAATATTGATTTATTTCCTGTTGCCATATTATATTCACGTAACAATGGCAGAATAATCAAACATCTCTATTGTTAATGTTTGCGACTTCTGAGGATTCTGAGAAGTTCTCCTGCTGTGAATACAGTCTGGAATGGACAGGTGAACTCCCTTTTAAAAAAATAAAAAACAAGAAAAGAAAAGGTAAAGAAAAAATCCTGTTATATGCTTGTGTTACAATGTTTTTTTTTTTTTTTTAGAAAAAAATCTCCGCCAACGCACAACTACATTACAGGTACTGTATAAGAGAGACAGTAAAAAAAAGTAGGAAAAGTAATGAAAGACTAAAAGAGAGACGATTATCCGGGGTTTTTTTTTACCTTTTAGTTACTTTTTTCTTTTTTTTTTTTCTTTTTTTTTTTTTTTTTTTTTTTTTTTTTTAGTTTCCCTTCCCATTTACAACGTTTCAACGGCGCCGTTTGGAGGTCCGGAACAACAATTTCCGTCAGCATTTTCTGCTGCGTTAGTAATTGGTTCTCCTCCAAAAAAAACACATAGAGACTTGTGTCTGTGTTCTATTCTCCCTTTTCATTGACAGGTCCTTATACAACCGCTCTTCAAATGTGTAAATTTTGAGATTAGTGCTTTAGGACTTAATATATATTGGGAGAAAGTATCTCTTGTTTTTGTGTATATAGGAAAAGTGCCAACTAAGTAGTAGCTTTGCGGAATTTTTTTTTTTTTCTAAAGGGATGTCATTTTCCCTGAGATTGAGCGGGATTTAGAAGGTTACGCCTTGTCTTTACTCAGTGGTGTGAATTATCAAATTTTAAAGGCTTTTGGTTGACCGAATCTTTTTTATATACAGTCAGTGATGTATTTAGGATTTTGTTTCGAGGGGGACTATGTACAACACGGGGAAGCAGGGGGCAATCGCCCACTTGAGTTTGAGAATTAAATATACTGTATTTTAATTTATGCATAAATTGAAGTTTTAATAGCAAGAATTGCAAACTGGTGAATCTTATGTGATATGATACACACAAAAATTTAACAGTGAATCTAAGCGTTTATTCTATTCATAGAAGAAAAAGGAAACATCCTCTTGGCCTACCTAATTTCCCGGACTACTTATCCCCCCCCTCCTCCTCCTCTTGATTCTTTAATTCAAACATTTATCTTTCTTTATAACTAAGCAATGGAAATATTCTTTTGCTATAATAACTAAAGTCCCGTTATATTGATATCTGTGCAAATTGGTGCGGAACGCCAGTTTCATTTATCAGCTCCTCTTAGTTTCGGTGTTACTGACGACGGCCGACTTGAATCACAAGTAACAACGATCGTAAGTATGATTGGAGAAACGAAAGAACGTAACAACTAAGAAAAAGAAACAGAAGAGTAGAATGAACGAAAGAAAGAAAAACAGAATGCAGTTCTTACATGGAGTGAAATTTGACGAATAGAGTATTATTTCTGAACAAAGAGCATAAGAAAATGGAAAGTCAACGAAATTCTTAGAAATGGTAAGAAGTATTACTCTTGCATGTGGAATGCGAAAAACTAGCAAATTTATTTCGGGGAGATTGAGCCCGATAGCCCTCCTCTAAATATTCCACTGTATGCAGTATTTAGCTATCAAATCTGTCCGTGAGTCCATCCACCTGGAAAAAAAAATCTCAATAAATACTTGATGGATAAATTTCAAGTTTGGACAGAATGTAAAAGGCCAATTTTACGAATCGATTTCGTGAACCTTTTTCAGATTTAACATTGATCTCCACAGCGCAATAGAATTATCTATTTCCGAAAATATATTTCATCTCTATCCATAACTTTATACTAATACCGGAAATGATAGAGATTCACTAGAACTTCCAGTTTCAACATTGATCTACATAGAGGAAAAAGACAATCAGAGCTAGTGAGAAGCAGTTTCTTGGAATGATTTAGAGTTCTAAGAATGGGTACCATCTTCTCTCTTTAATTTCTATTCAAATCGGGAGTGGAAGAAATCAACCAGTTCCGGTTTCAACGTCAATCACTGTAGAATAAAAACGGTATTAAATAGCGAAAAGTCGTTTCCTGCCATCAATTGCGCATCTCAAGAGCATGTTCCATCTTCATTAAAATCTGTACTGAAACCGAAAGTGGTAGAAATTTACCATTGCTTGTTTTAATATTGTGAAATTATCACGCCATACTATCCAAACTCCTTCACGTCCTTTCTGGAGTAATACTGTTACTTGTTATATACAAAGATAGAGATATAAGGATTGTTGGTTAGGCAAAACATTTTCGAGCTCCTCCATGGCTAAGTGGTTAGCGCACGCACCTTTGACAATGGAGACCCAGATTCGATTTCCGGCGGAAGCTCATGTCGTTCGGATTCCACGCTAATGACTAAGTCCGGTCTCATGTAGTCTTGCTGCTGAAGGGGACGTTAAACTCAAAATCAACTCAACGCAAAACGTTTTCAGTAGCGATTTCCGTATGGGCAAACAAGACAAACTACCTAGGGCCTTATAACTCATAGGGACCGCAAAACATTATTGTAACGTTTTAGATTTTATATATTTCGTTATTAGTCTAAAATAAGAACCCAAAATTTTGTCAAAACATCTTCATAGTTCATACTCAATACTGGTCACAAAGGGTTGCGTGACGTTATATATTACAATTGCTGAACCAGCGTTCACTGCAGCTGACGAGTGAGTGAACACGCTCAATAAGAAGATAACACAATGTCCTATTGTTGTTCCTGTATTGTTAATTCCCTAAAAACTAATGTTTGAGCAGTGAACTAATTGTTTTGAGACTTTTATATTGATATGGAAGTATATATAGTAAGGAGGCTGCAGGAAAAAAGAAAAAACAATATTCCTATTAACCAGGTGTGTGCAACTTAGAACATTGCGTGAGCCAATCACAGAGCCGCGGGTCACACTGTTAGCATATAATTTTTACGACAATTTAATAGTATTGCATTCAATGATGGAGCATGTTCATCATAATTTACATCACAATAACGTAAAACAACTGTTATAATAATAACCAAAATAGTTACTCACTAAAGGAGAGACTTCAAACATAAATTATCTAGGTCTGCAAAATGCCTAAATCCGCCGCTGAATGTATACAGTGCATCAATAAACAAACAATTTGTTAAGAGCAGAATAAAAATTATCTATTATTATCACTAACAAATTGTACATTCAGCAGAATAAAAACTATTAATTATTATCACCAACGAATGGTATACTCTGCAGAATAAAAGATATCAATTATTATTACTAACGAATGGTATACTCTGCAGAATAAAAGATATCAATTATTATTACTAACGAATGGTATACTCTGCAGAATAAAAGCTATCAATTATTATTACTAACGAATGGTATACTCTGCAGAATAAAAGCTATCAATTATTATTACTAACGAATGGTATACTCTGCAGAATAAAAGCTATCAATTATTATTACTAACGAATGGTATACTCTGCAGAATAAAAGCTATCAATTATTATTACTAACGAATGGTATACTCTGCAGAATAAAAGCTATCAATTATTATTACTAACGAATGGTATACTCTGCAGAATAAAAGCTATCAATTATTATTACTAACGAATGGTATACTCTGCAGAATAAAAGCTATCAATTATTATTACTCACGAATGGTATACTCTGCAGAATAAAAGCTATCAATTATTATTACTCACGAATGGTATACTCTGCAGAATAAAAGCTATCAATTATTATTACTCACGAATGGTATACTCTGCAGAATAAAAGCTATCAATTATTATTACTAACGAATGGTATACTCTGCAGAATAAAAGCTATCAATTATTATTACTAACGAATGGTATACTCTGCAGAATAAAAGCTATCAATTATTATTACTAACGAATGGTATACTCTGCAGAATAAAAGCTATCAATTATTACTACTAACGAATGGTATACTCTGCAGAATAAAAGCTATCAATTATTATTACTAACGAATGGTATACTCTGCAGAATAAAAGCTATCAATTATTATTACTAACGAATGGTATACTCTGCAGAATAAAAGCTATCAATTATTATTACTAACGAATGGTATACTCTGCAGAATAAAAGCTATCAATTATTATTACTAACGAATGGTATACTCTGCAGAATAAAAGCTATCAATTATTATTACTAACGAATGGTATACTCTGCAGAATAAAAGCTATCAATTATTATTACTAACGAATGGTATACTCTGCAGAATAAAAGCTATCAATTATTATTACTAACGAATGGTATACTCTGCAGAATAAAAGCTATCAATTATTATTACTAACGAATGGTATACTCTGCAGAATAAAAGCTATCAATTATTATTACTAACGAATGGTATACTCTGCAGAATAAAAGCTATCAATTATTAATACTAACGAATGGTATACTCTGCAGAATAAAAGCTATCAATTATTATTACTAACGAATGGTATACTCTGCAGAATAAAAGTTATCAATTATTATTACTAACGAATGGTATACTCTGCAGAATAAAAGCTATCAATTATTACTATTAACGAATGGTATACTCTGCAGAATAAAACCTATCAATTATTATTACTAACGAATGGTATACTCTGCAGAATAAAAGTTATCAATTATTATTACTAACGAATGGTATACTCTGCAGAATAAAAGCTATCAATTATTACTATTAACGAATGGTATACTCTGCAGAATAAAAGCTATCAATTATTATTACTAACGAATGGTATCCTCAGGTGAATAAAACGATCAATTATTATTGCTAACGAATGGCATTTTTCAGTGTCATATATATATATATATATATATATATATATATATATATATATATATATATATATATATATATTTTAATTTTCTCCAAACCCACGAACGTATGAGAATTTACAATCCAAAATCATGTCATTTCGCTCAGTTTGATGACTTCTATCAACTGAATTGGTAATGGAAAAAAGGAGAATATTCTAATAAATAAGTAGCATTTTGTGATAGCAATTTCTATATAACTATACATCCAATCTCATTATTTTTGTGAGGTATTGGAAAATGAAAGACCTCAATATACGCTACAAATATTCTGCACAAAGTTTTTTTTTTTTTTTTTTAAGAAAATAAGCAACACTGTTTCCAATAAGCGGTTTGTTTTTCGTTTTCCAATAGATGTGGTTCGATTTTCCAGTCACCGATTCAAAAAAAAAAAATATGTATTGTATCTTTGGATTAGGCTTGGAATTAGGCTTAGTAACAACTATATATTTACATTAGGTATTAATGAACGTTGTTGCCATAAATTTGGGAGATGTGTTTGCAGGAAACAATAAAATAAAATATTATTCCTATTGACTTATAATTAACCGCATAGTATGAAACCCCAAGAAAATCAAACGAGCATGATTTAGTCTTTGAACCAGTTTGATCCGATCTGGGTACAAATAATATTGATATACAGTATTGAAATTGAGATATTAGACTGTAAACAATTTATATGAGTATCCAATGAAAAAGAACAAATATTAAATATATAAATCAGAATTAGCCGAGCAAGTCTAAAACCTGGCACAAGAGCTAAATGCAAAGTATCTACCTCGTGACAAGATCCTAGAATCAAATATTCCTTGCTACTTCTTCTGCCATCTCCTGGCTTTCGCAATAACTACGTTTTAATTGGCCTTCAACTTTCTACAGTTTTCCCTTGGGTGGATCCTCACACTTCATTTCCTTCAGTTGTTAGTTTCTCTTCTTCTTGTTCCGTCCAAAAAACTTTTTTCTTTTTCGCTTCTTGTTCTTTCTCCTCGTCGTTCTCTTTTGGAAATCCAGTTAAAGTTCAAAAGGTTTTCCCAAGCGAGTTTACATATTGAATTAACAATTGCTTTTAGTTGCCCTCTTGCGGCAGTAACTACCAATTAACTCAACAAATGAATTTGTCCCCAAGATATGTACAGTACATACAGAATATACAGAATATAAATATGGATGTGTGCCTTATGCATACAGAAATTACCGTACTACATAACAGTTTGGGAGTTAACTGTCGATTTTACTCACCGGAATGTCTTTGGTGAGTTTGTGAGGAGGAAAGTTTGCGAAATATTTTGAAGCTTTGTTTTCACAAGATTTCGACCGTAAATTTCAAACATTTTAAAAGTAATATCTTAAAAATACTCTAGAGTGTACTCAATTCAGTAAATATATTCACACCCAACATTAGTAAAATAAAAAGTTTCATTTTCAAATTAAGACTATAATGCAAGGATAGATAATAAGATATAGTACGGCTACACGGTATTTTAGTAGAGTAGTACAAAATTTTTAGTAAAGGGGTAAAATCCAACATTATCTTACGTAAGAGGAAGAAAAGTTAGAAGTCACCCAGTTACAGATTATATTTTATCACATTACAAACTTTGCTCGTAATATTTATTTAACTTGCGAAACATTAATTTCATGGAATTTTCGTTAACATGAGGTCTACCAAACAGTATTAATGTTTGAAATTGCAAACACTAAGTGAATCTATAATGAAATATATAAATACGCCGGTAGGTATGGCTCGTTTAATCCAGATATGCTTCTTAAGAAGGAATTTTAAAAGGTCCTTTTCGGAGAAAGTCCTTTCTTGTAGTAATTTATGGAATTTCAGACTTCCTGTTAGTATTATGTACTGGACAAGGGACCTTCATTCCCACCAGGCATAGAAAGTTAGTAGATAATTATCTTATCGGCAGGCAGTGATCTTCGACTTAGTAATGGAGGCATGGTTGCTCAATGGAGAGTGTTCACCTCTGGTGCGTGGCGTGCTAGGATGTTCACCTCCTAGCTCCCATCAGGTGCATTTTGTAGTGGACAAATACTGTATTCGAAGGTTTTCTCGGGGTTCTCCAGTTTCCTCCTACTTACTCATTCCACTATTGCATCCATTTCTCATCATCACCTTCTCCTTTAGCCTATCTGGCATAATCGTGGGACGTAAAACTCGAAGATTTCATTCCATTTCGACTTTGTACAGCGGGGGACACTTCTAAATGGTACAGCCATATGGAGATTTACGGCTAAGGTGTACCATTTAGAAGTGTCCCCCGCTGTACATTTATTGAGTTCAATGGGAAGATAAGATAGACATCGACTTGCATAAAGTCAAAGGAGGTCTCAATAAAGCCAATTGTTAGGCTTGAAATAAAACTTAAATCAGTACATTATTGGCACGGGACTAAATTTATAAAGCAGAATGTTTGCTTGTACGAGTATGTACCATGTTTATGTGCTATAAGAATCCATACCGTTGGCATGACATACATGAAAGGAACCGTAGTCTACTTACAATTTTTGAAATGCGTTTCCTAGGTGAGGAAAGAGTTCTAAATTTGTGTCAAACATATGAAACCCTGAAGTTAGGCAGATGTCAATTGGTATATAAACCTAATATGTAAAAAGTAAGTTTGATACATATTCAATCCGAATAATTCCGCTTCTAGAGGAATGGAATAGGTGGGGATCAATGGGAACGCCAGCAAGGGAAATTTCTATGATATTAAAATTTCTCATTTTATATTAAAAGATCGCAATAATAATAATAATAATAATAATAATAATAATAATAATAATAATAATAATAATAATAATAATAATAATAATAATTGAACCGTTTAAAATCATTTTTAAGTATAGTTAACGCTTTGATGGACCAGAAAGGATTATCATTACCCTTTAATTGAAATGAAAAATGAAAATGAAATTTTGAGTTTTACGTTCCACAGTTATGCTGGTTAGGCTAAAGGAGACTGTGATGATGAGAGATGAATGAAATGGTGGAATGAAGAAAGTGGAGGGAAACGGGAGAACCCCGAGAAAATCCACAGGGAGCTGGAGAACGTGTTTTTCAACAAAGGATAACAGCTGCATCGCTTCAAAATGAATTTTTTTTAACATAGCACTAAGATCGATTTGGGATTTTATCACTAATTTCGTTTTATATGCACCTTAAGGCAGAAAAAGAGGTTGAATATTTTCCATAAATTCCTGTGCAAAGAACGGGCTTTTACATAGTATGTAAATCAGATAAATAACGAAAGCGTTCTTGTAACAAAACATTTTCACATTTCATAGCAGGAAAAGAATATTTGTATTTGAAATTCAGGTTTTGTCCGGAAAGTACTAGGACTGAATTTTAAAAAAAAAATATTCATAACTTTTGACACATCTATTTAATAGTTTTCAAAATATGGCCTTTTTGCATCAACTCCGCTAATCACTGAAGGCTCCCTGGAACACAAAAAGAGAAATGCTCTTTAGGTCACTCGTTACGGCCTCGAATTTCCTGGACGAAGCCGTGGTTCTGTTCTTTTCATGATCTTTTTCAGTCTAGGGGAATAGGAAGAAGTCTATCGGAGGGATATCTGGGCTGCAGGGTCTCTGGGGAAGCTGTGTGATGCCATGTTTGGTCTGAAAGCCCATTGACCCTAAAGGCAGTGTGCCTCGGCGAATTGTCGTGATGAAGTTTCCATGATCCAGCGATTACCAGGCGGACACGGGCAACCCGTTTTCTGGGTCTTTCTACGTACTTCCAAGTACGTACTTCCACGTAGAATGTAGCATTCACAGTCTGACCAAGCGGTACAAATTCTCTGTGAACCACTCTTTGTGAAGATTCATTGTGAAGATGACAAAGCCCTTGAAAGGAGTTCACCACAAACTCAATCTACACTCCGCTAAGACTTGGAGACGACTGGCGACTTGTGGGCTGGTAGCTAAGACTAAGTATATTAACAATCTCCTCCTTCAGTACGATTTGGCGGGAATAAGTCAGTTCTACTACATCCCGGACAAACCCTGTATTTATTTTCTGCATTTGTAATGTGTCTAGCCTTACTGTCTTTTCTTGAATTTTCTGGACAATCTGTTTTCTCTCTATCTATTTCCTTGGTTAGGGCAGAGAGAAATGGGGAAGAATAAAAAAAAAAAAGAAGTTGTAATTGGTTTTGAAGTCTTTCTCCGGGGTTCTCTAGACCTAATTTCCTTCCAGATCAAGTCTATCTACTTTTTTCTTTTCTTTTCTTTTCGTAGCAAAAAAAAAAAGGAGTTTCTTTTCTTTTTTCTTCTGGTCCCTTCTTGTTTCATAAAATCGAGTTAACCTCTCTCCAGAAGGTTTGAGTTCAAGTAAAATGTACATTTTTTTTTTTTTCACTTCGAGGTCAGACTACGAACAGGAGATGCAGAAAATCAAGTGGAGGAACTAGTGTACAAAAAAAGTAAAAAGTTACTGCAAGTTCATTTCAGAAGTATGAGCCTAAAATGTAATTATACTAGCCCAATTACACATTCTTCTTTACATAGGAAAGATAGACTTTTGGAAAATACTTGTAAAGTATATATTTCATCCTGCTTTGTCCACTTTAGGGTCCGTATTTCAATCAAAACGAAAGTGCATATATATATTTAAAGAAAAACCTGCTCGCTCAAAGTACTCCCCCATCTACCTTAGAATACGAATTTTGAACATTCTAAATGCCCTACTGTCTCTTCCATACAGCTAGCTAGAAGTATAGCACGCAAGTAGTGTTTATTTGTGTAAAGATAAAAATAAATAAACACATCTGTACATACATTCAAATTTTTCGTATAAGTAGAAGCTCCCGTTCTTAGCAGCGGTTGAACAATATACAACCTGAAGGAAACAAGAGTTATTTGGGTTATTTAATTTTAAGGGGCATCTGAGTTAATAAATTTTAAATTCTCCTGCCTCCGTTACGATATATTTTTATTAAAGTTCCAAATTGTCCACGGTGTCTTCTTTACAATAACGTTGAAGTATGCCAAATTAGTGGTGTGAAACACACATTCTTGGTACGAGAGAGAGAGGTATATGTAAAAATATTTGTCTCCTTCCCTGCCTTAGTCGGATGCGCATTTCAATAGAAGTGTAATAACAAAAACCCACCAGGATTGTCACCAATCACTTTACGTACCCTGAAAAGTATGTATTTCACAATAATAATTATTAGTGTGATGATTATAATCCATCATTTCCTACTATTTTTTTTTACCGGGACTCTCATTCCCTTCCTCCTTAAAATGGGAATTGGGGTGAAATATCACCACATCAATTTAGTGATCCCGAAAATCGTTCATTCGACACTAATATCGGTCATTTTGGAAATGTTAGTTTTCGTTCCCGTCTCTCCCTCTATGACGACAATGGGGAGCTATACCTGGACTTGAACGGTGTCTGGTGTATCATATCTCAGCGACTTCTGAAACTAATTACTTGACAGTAATATCAATCATTCTTGATTGCTAATTACGTATCACTTCACCATTCTTACCTCCTTTTCCTTAAAAAAAATGGATTCTAAAAAACACTAGAACACGTGTAATTTCTTTTTATTGTATTTTAATAAGTAGTTCACACATCGAGCTTCACCTTACTAACTTCACGGGTTTGAGAGATATTCAATATTTCTCTGTGTTAGATACTAATTTTTTTAAAAATGAAATTTACACCAAAATCCCTGCTTGGGTCGAAAATCGAAAAAAAAAAAAAAAAGGCTTCGAACGCGATTAGATTCGATCTAACAAATGTGGTGGCCCTAAACGGCTTCTTTGTATGCGAAAATCTGAAAACACACACACACACATGTTGTTTTATGTGTTAGTTGACAGATGTTTGAGCAACACCTTCGGCATTACCCCTGTCCGAAAAAAAAATGCTGAGTAGAATTATCAACGACGAGCAAAACTTTCGACGTTGTCCCAGACAATTCTCGAGCCAACTTATATGTTGGTTCTTTGCCTAAATTTGAATTTAAATTTCATCGTGTCTATCACCAATCAGCTTTACATCCTCGAAAGATATGGGATTTTTACGGATGATAAGTAACATGTGTACACATGACGATATTGTTCACCACAAATTTACTTAGCCTGGGATCGAACCAATAACCCCATGCATAAAAGCTAAGCGTTCTGCCGCTGAGCCACTGTGCCCCCTTACATAGGGAAGTAGCGTATATATTACACTGTACACGATTGACGAAACTCATCCCGATGTGGATCAAACTTGGTGTCGTAGTAGATCTTGACAATTTTATTATGCGAATGAAATATTGCCCTGTAAAAGACTCGTTTTTTAATGAGTTATGGGCTATAATATTTGTGGATTGAACTTGAGTCAATTTTGACTAAACGAAAAGTCTAATTGTAGCAACTACTGTTGAATATTGCTTCACTCTAAAGTTTGTGTGTGTGTGTCACTGTTAGGAGGTTCTGTCTCAACTTTGTACATTATTAATATATGTTTCACCTTTGAACAAGTTTAAAAGTTAATTACAATTCTGAGCGCTGTATTTCATTCACCATACTATGTACTATCAACTTAATGAAGAGTTTCGTGGGGGTCTATAACTCAGTATCCGTCTCACCTTAATAGGTGGTGTAGCTGTTGAGCAGCATCAATTTTTAAGTTTACAAAATATTCATTTTTCTCTGAAACTACGCATGAGAATTTAAGTCACTCATATCGTTTTTTAGCTTGATTAATTATATCAATTATATCGAGTGATATCTCATCTTTGCATAATGGGATAGCAAAGTTTGATTCCTTGGGAAAGCTGATGTGGGTTCAGATCCTACTTTGAACTGCAGGTCCATGTCTCATATAGCCTCACTGCTGAATCATCTCATCAAATCATCTTTGCACAAAAATATTTTCCGCTAAACGTTAATGATTGAAATTTGGAACAAAATTACATAGAGCACACCTGTCATAACATCATTAATTAATGGCTTTAAAAAGTAAATAATGAGGCCGTTGATTATTTATGTTGTAAATATACTGCGCCTTATGCAGAGTCGTTTTGACGCATGATTAGTGCCATACTAAAGAGTTCGACTAACATACGTTTCCTGCAGTAGTCAGGCATTTAGTATGACACTAATCATATGTCAAAGCGACTCTGCATAAGGCGGACTGTGTACTCACAATACCAATTAAGGTTTTTGAAAAATCAAAGATGATCATTTCTTCAGCAATGACGACATTTACTAACTCTTATTTATGTCTCATGTACAGTATTGTTCAAAAGAAAAATCTTGGTCATCCATCTTGCATTAAAAGCCCATATTTTGACAATCTTACATATGAAGTTCTGATACTTTGGGCCTAAATAAAGATGGGAATTGGTCAAAAAACCCTCACCTGTTCGACTTAATTCTAGCTCTGGGTTAAGTCGTGTTCAAAAATAAGTTTTGGCCATTCATCTTGTTTTAAAAGGCTATAGTTTGGCAGCATTATGTAGGAAGTTGTGATACTTTGGCCTAAATAAAGAGAGGAATTGATCAAAGAAAATTCTTACCTGTTTGATTTAGTTCCAGTTCTGGGTTACAGTTGTGTTCAAAAGTAAGTTTTGGCCATATATATATATCTTGCTTTAAAAGGCTATGTTTTTTGGCAGCCTTATGTAGTAAGTTCTGAAATTTTGGACTTCAATAAAGACACGAATTGGTCAAAGAAAAACCAAAACTTCTTTGATTTATTTCCAACTCTGCTTTAGAATGCAGTGCTCTCCAAATACAAATGTGTGGTCTAGTTTCCGATCAAGACTGTACCTACTGAAAGTAATCAGGAACCTCGAAGTAAACATTCCATTGCTTTATGAGATATTTGAGTTTAACTTTTACTAAACTAAGGCTGTCAATGTATAGTAGGTTGGGCAGAAAAACCTTTTTTTTTTTTTTTTGGAATTTCGATTGGCCGTGTTGCGGAAAAGTTGCCTCGTGTTAGTAGTAGTCTATACAGAAAATTTGGATTTTTTTTTTGGTTATCCCCTTCCTTTGCCTCATGGGACTTGAATATTTTATAGTTGCAGCTATGCAACCCGCACGACACTGCAAAGAAAATTGTGATGCACAGCTATAACCTTTGGTTCTTTTTCACACTGAAGCATTCTGAAGATAAATATAAACCGCAAGATAAAAGTGAGATGCAATATTATTCCTATGTGGTTAAAAATTACAATAAGTTAGACGAAAAATTGTATTTTTATGTTTCAATTCATGTTCTTCATATACAGCGTAAAAAATATGTTGTCAAGCTTACATTGCAGCTTTTTTCAAGTATATCGTGAATAATTTCTTTTAGACCTGTTTATATTATAAAGAAAAATTTAAACAAGTAAACTAATATCAAGTAATTTTGAAATCGGCTGTGCTATAATAGAAAATAAATATATAATAGAAAACGTTGCACACGACTATAATAATAATATGTAAAGCATTGTTTTATAAGAAGTCGGAAACATTATAATTTTATACACAGTCTAGCGGCCTGTCTGTTTCGTCGCCGGCCTGACCTGACAAACTGGTGTTAAAAGATTTGAATAATGATCAGCAATACCTTTTAGACATTTGTCGAGCCGTTTCAGAAAGTTTGTGTCCGTCAAACCTTCTGAAGGAAAAGGCTGGACCAATTGTCATGTCCCGATGGCTGATGACAGCTTCTAGCATTCTTCGATTATATATTTGCACCGAAGATCCTGGAGAAGCATTTCGTTGTCTTGCACAGTATGTCAGCAAAGTATTTACACAAGTTTGGTTTGAAATAAAGCGAAACTCTTGTCTCTCTCACCAACGGGACACCACACTTGTGGCTACTCGCTCGATCTGCATCCTTTCTTCCCGAGGAATTAAGAAGAATCCTCTATATTGTGATTAGCTGTAACGCTTACTTTGCCCATCTAGAAAACTTGTTGTTGGCAATGATCACCGCCAGGAACCAGAATCTCCAAGTTTTTGGATGGAGAAGAATAAAAAAAGGTATCGACAAAAAAAGAGATAAAGTCTACTTGAATTTGTTCCGACAGTAAACTAACGCAAGTAAATATCATAAGATGATCGATTGTTTCTCAACGGATATCACAAAGCCACCATTAACAAGATAATTTTCTTTGAGCCAGATAGAAGAAAATATTATAACGAATTATAATATTACAGCTTCTGAGGAAATTAGATGTTTTTCGTGCCATACGCAAGCGATGGAGAGGATCATAAAACTAGTTACAGAAGCGTCAGCATTAATGTGTGGAGCGGATCGAACAGAAGGCTTTGCTATGGCCAAATTTGTGTCTCGAAAAAAATTGCAAAAATTGAACTCCCAGCAGGACTATCAAATGTAAATGACCCAAAGAAAGGAAGCAACTGGGTGGGCGGCTGAAACTCAATTTGTAACCACTTTCTTGTGGTGGGTTCTGGGGAGTTTCGGAGTGTATGTACCAAGACGAGCTAAAAGATACAAAGGAAGGTTTATCAACCATTTTTCATGACCTGTTTTGAAACCTAACTAACTCTATGACCCATGGAACCCGGAGGTTCAATGCCGCGTTCACGAAAGCTCTCCATTGACTTCTATCCTTAGCTAACTGGATCCAGTTTCTACTTTGTATTCCAATCTCTGCGAGATCCATCTTAATATATCCTCCCATCTGCACCTAGGTCTTCCTAATGGTCGTTTTCCGATTGGTCTTCCAGTCAAGACTTTGAAAGCGTTTCTACTTTCTTCCATTCTAGCTACATGACCTGCCCACCTAAGCCTCCTAGACTTGACGACCCTAACAATGTTGGGTAAACCGTATAAATTATGTAGTTCCTCGTTATGAAGTTTCCGCCATTCCCCATTCCCGTTCCTCTTGGGTCCGAATATTCGTGTCAGGATCTTGTTCTCAAATACTTTAAGTCTATGTTCTTCCCTCAGAGTAAGCGACCATGTTTCGCAACCATACAAAACAACGGGCATGATTATAGTTTTGTATATTTTAAACTTCAAATTCCTCGACAGAATTCGCGACGACAAGAGGTTTTGAAAACATCAATACAAAATCTTCCTCTAATTGATTATAATTTTTAACCACATAGGAATAATATTGCATCTCACTTTTATCTTGCGTTTTATATTCAGCCTCAGAATACTTCAGTGTGAAAAAGAACCGAAGGTTATACCTGTGCAACACAATTTTCTTCGTAGTGTCGTGCGGGTTGCATAGCTGCAAATATAAAATATTCAAGTCCCATGAGGCAAAGGAAGGGGATAACCAAAAAAAAAAAAAAAAATCCAAATTTTCTGTATAGACTACTACTAACACGAGGCAACTTTTCCGCAACCCGGCAAATCTAAAATTAAAACAAAAATGGCTGTGCAACACAATTTTGTTAGTAGTGTCATGCGGGCTGCATAGCCGCACCTATAAAAACATTCAAGTCCGATGAGGCAAAGGAAGGTGTTGACCAAAAAAGTCCAAACTTTGTGTGTTGACTACTACTAACACGAGGCAACTTTTCCGCAACCCGGCCAATTGAAATTCCAAAAAAGTTTTTTTTTTTTGGCCCACCGTAATGTATAGTATTATTCTAGCTATTAAATTTACAATAAACACTTTTGTTAAGTAATTAGTTACCTTTATGACACACAATTATTTAAAATAAACGGTAATTGTGTCAGTATGTTTAATAAACGTACTTACGTTTTTTTTTTTTTTTTTTTTTAAGAAAAAAGTTAATATACACGTAATGCAAGATAAGCACGTTTTTGCTCTTCAAGGAATTCCATGTTTTCGCAATCTGCATGTCACAGATTTCGTTACCAGCCGAAATGAGATTAATTTTTCAAGAGTTTGATACGATAACCTTCTGATCGTTATCAAGTAGCTCAGAAAGCCAAATCCAACTTTCATTAAGAACAGATTTCGAGATAGGAATACCAAACAAGAGGGAAGGCGATAATATATATATATATATATATATATATATATATATATATATATATATATATATATATATATATATATATATATATACAAGTATACTTACGTTAGTTTCTTTAGCTCTTGAAATATTTTTCAAATAACCAAAGTTTATTTAAAGTCGTGCTTGAAACTCGTTATTATGCTATATGTCATGCTGGGAGGGAAATAAATTCCTGAACTTTGGAAACACACACACACACACACACAAAATCCTTTGGTTACAGCAGTGGAATTTTTAGTATCGCAGCGAGTTTTATAGTCGTCTAGATGGGTTGAAATCAGAGTGGTGTAAGCAATTATTTTATGCTTCCAAACTATGTTATATATAAGTGCAGGAGCTCTTGTAAAACGACACTGTTCATTTGTGTGTTTGTCTGACGTTTTAAACTGAAAATGAAATCGTTCCGTTTAACGTCTGGCAATTATGCCTTTTTTTTTTAGGGTTAAAGAGACGGATGATTAAGACAAGTGAATGATGATGGAAGAATTGGTGGAATGTGAATGTCAGAGGAAATAGAAGTGTTACGAGAAATTCCACGAACAGGGTGTTGTCCAAGATAAGTAAATTTGGGGGGCATTCAGATACAGAAGGTGTATATATATATATATATGAGGATTTTAAGACAAATTGCATTCAAATTATTCCAAACATTGTATATTCAAAAAGCCAGGGGGAGCTTTGGTGGGGCTCGAGGCCCCCGAGGATCGATGACCTTGGTGATGTCCACCAGAAACATATTGACCAGAAATTGAACCAGAGACCCTACACACCAGAGGAAAACGCTCTATCACTGAGCTGTCGTGCCCCCGGCCTGTCATTTGACAGTTATCGGTGTTAAGTAATATACTTCTGCAGTAATGGGACAACCAACCTACAGCAACTAACTTATATGGAAGTAAAAGGTATTTTCATTTAATTACAGCAAACGTTGTTACAATTTGGAAGTCTATATTTTAGTTTAAGGGTGTGGTGGCTAAATGATAAGAGTGCTTACCTCTACTATAACGTGTCAGTGGATGGATCTCAGGCTATCTATGTTTGTGAATGGATCTCAGGCTATATATATCGGGTGTTCTAAAAATAGCGCCCAAGGACCACAGATTACTTTTCTACAAGAAGTAGCGAAAAATATATATAATTGTATATCCTTCGGGTCCTCGTCTGAAGACGCATATTGTACTATGTGGCAACGTCGTAAACATAGACCCATAGAGTAAATCTACCCATTCATCAAATAGTTACCTTCATTCTTTCCAGATGACAGTTAAATTCAATATCCATCGACACTAGCATCATTTATTAGCGTAACAATCAATGTAACTGCTTGATGGAGTCGAGGAGCAATGCTAATGGTTTCAAGTCAATCTACAACTTTGCCACATAATGAAATTTTGATTCCCCATAGCGGTTGAAGGAAGCCTCGGAAAGTATACCATTATACGCTATCGAACTCAAACCCCTCCCCCCAGAAATAATTTTGTTGTATGCAAGACTTGATTAAAATTTGTCGGCACCCAAAAGGAAAAATATAAGTGTTTATTCGCGTGTTGTGCATAGCCCACCGAAATAAAATTCTAAATACGCCACTGATTATACGTATAGTATTTTCGGTTTATTTTGCCCTGAAGAATAGCGCTGTTGTCCATGGGCATCATTATTAGAACATCCGATCTATAAATTTAATTAAGCATTTTAAAATGTTTAGTATATATATATAAAGATAATAAAGAAAAAGAGAGAAAGATAATAAAGAAAAATAATAATAAATCAACATTTCAAATTAATTTCTGAAACAATATACGTAAACCGAATTGTCTGTGAGCTCAATCATGGCTAAGCGGTTAGGGTACTCGCCTTTGGTGTGGGAGACTCGGGTTCGACTCCCGGAGGGTGTTCATGCGGTTCGGATTCCACTTTAATCAGTCGGTCCCGTCTCATATAGCCTCGTTGCTGAAAGGGAGTTTAAACTCAAAAATCAACTCAACTCAACGAATTGTTGGTTTGTTTCATTGCAGTTTAACACTCTTCTCAACGAGGCTATGTATGAGACATGCAAGTACAGTTTTCAGGTAGAATTTGAACTATCACACTGGTAAACGAAACGGGAATTACTTAAACCAAAGGCGTGTGCACTAGCCATTGTACCAGTGCGGAGGACTCCCATACCTTAAGCCCCCGCCACGTGTACTTTGTGGTGGACAAACACCGTGTGCGTGGGTTTTCTCGGGGTTCTCCCGTTTCCTCCCACTTTCTTTATTCCACCATTTCCATTCATCACTCATCATCACCGTCTCCTTTAGCCTAACCGGCATACCGTGGGACGTAAAACTTACAGATTTCATTTCATTTCATTTTCCCATACCTTAAGTATTTGAGTAAATCTTATTACCAGGTATTTCACTGAAGAAAACTGTCATTTTAAGTAATCATTAAATTTAAACAAACAATAAACTATTTCCGCTCGTTTACCAAAACAAACTGTTGGTAGATACTAGCATAAATATACAAATAACATACATCAACCAGTTTTATAATTACTACACATCGCTTTCGTTTGAAAAATCCAGGATTTGATTTCCTGGTAAAGTCAATTTTTCATACTGATCCCACATTATAAGGAAATTTCCTTCCTAAATTAAGTAGTAATGACACCCTACCTAAAATAGCAGAGATTGGAGCGGTAGGATGATATACTAACTAAACATCAGTAACATCAGTATTTAAAAATGCTCTCATCTTTGGACCGTAATGCCAGTGAGTTAATTAAGAAACACAACAGTGTATTGATTACAGATTGTATTCTCAGCAAAATCGGTTTTAAGATCACTGATTTCTACTTCGCTAATATAACGTACTTTCTTATGGACACATAATACTAAGACTTGTAACTTTATGATGTCGCCAATATTGTAGATAGGCTTTCTACTTTTGTCATGAGATGCCTCATGATCATATGTTTTGCCTCTTGTTAATAACTAAATTTCTGCTAAACCTACTGCAGATACCACTTTTGAAGTGCTGAGTAATATTGAATTTCATATCGGTAACTCATAGAGATATACCATATTTGAAACCAGAAACACTCCATGTTGTTTACATGACAGCAGTGATTCCCACCATTTATTGATTAACGAGACAATTTTCTGAATTTCTATGAAGATGCCATGACAAACTTATTAGATTTGTGAAGAGTTTGGTTTACCAAAACTTCTTTATATATTTACCCTTTCCGTGTGTCCCTTCTTCCAGGAGACATGCAAATGATTGAAAATCAATTTTCGTCAAGATATAGAGGCTCATAAGCTAGGAATCAAGTTAGTTTGTTTGGTGGGAAGTCGGAAACCGGAAGTGAGAAAACTCAACTATTTCCGATTTTAACGTTGGTCATTATAGAATTTGAATTGTTAATTGAATTAAGTTTAACATCCCATTCAGCAGCAAGGCTATATGAGACGTGGATCTACTGATTAACGTGGATTCCGAACCACTTTAACTCCCACCGGGAATGGATTGGTCATTATAGAATAAAAGCGGTTAACAGATAGAGTAAATCAGTTTCTTGCAATTGACTAAGCCTCTCATGACTACATTTCATCTTCATCTTGACTCTCTATTGAAACCGGAAGTGATAGCAATCTAGAACTTCCGGTTTCTATTTTCATCCACATAGAGCAAAAAAAAAAGATGTGAGATAGCGAGAAATCGATTAAGCGTTCTATGAACAAGCACCATCTTTTCCATTAATTATCTATTCAAATCGGAAGTAGCAGAAATTAACCCCTTCCGGTTTTAAAAGTGATCGCTATAGAGTAAGAACCATAACAGATAGCGAAAATTGGTTTTCTGCAATCAATTAAATACCCCACAAATATATTCCACCTCCACTATAATTTCTCTATTAAAACTGGAAATAGTAGAAATCTACTACCACTTGCGGTTTCAGTATTAATTGAGAAAAATCAAGCTATATACACCAAACTCCTTTACGTGGCATACACGTGAGACTAATACTTAATACTACTACTACTACCATCACTACTATTATTATTATTATTATTATTATTATTATTATTATTATTATTATTATTATTATTAAAGAATTTTAAGTTTAAAAATTAAAATATGACTTTTATGTAAAGTATAGACTTACACACCTTTGGGCTACGGGTGGCTCGGTAGTAGAGCGCTGACCTTTGGTGCGAAGGGTCTTTGGTTGGATCCCAGGAAGGTGAGTTGCTGGTATATCATTGGTTATATCTTGGTTCTGTTTCCTTACACAATCTTTCACAATAATTCCTTTTTCATTGGTTATCGTGTCGTTTGGGCATAACTTTGGAACGTTAAAGTAGCTGAAAGACTTAATTTCATTCATTGGATAGGTCCATCTTATTGATCTTCGTGACAGGGTGCGGGGTGGCTCAGTGGTAGAGCGTTCACCTCCGGTGCTTGGGGTTCCTGGTTCGTTCCCAGCTCGCGCCGTGTGGACTTTGGGGAGGACAAACACCGTGCTCGTGGGTTTTCTCGGGGTCCTCCTGTTACCTCCCACTTGCTTTATTTCATTCATTTCTCATTATCACCGTCTTTCAGTCTAATCGGCATAAGCATGGGACGTAAAACTTATTTATTTATTTCTAGACACAACAGGCTACAAAACCCAATTACAGTCTCCGTTAAATGTATTAAGCGACTATAACACATTCATACATTCATATTATAATACACTTATAGTTATAATTTGGTTGCAATATCATTGAAGTTCTTTCATCTACAATTATTTCTTATTACATTACAAAGAACTTCCTTGAATTGACTTACACTGTTACTATTAATATCCAAATCCATTGTGTATTTTGTTAACCTATTGTAGGTTGTACTTAATCTACATACTGGTGACCTCTTGTTTGCATTAGTGTGTAATCTGTTGCAGTAAAAGAAATTGAAATTTTCAAGGCGAGTTACATTTGTAGGAGTGCGTATTTTAAATTCTTGCAGTAAATTGGCGTAGTCGATTTTATTATTAAATAACTTATATAGAAACAACGTATCTTGCATTATTCGTCGCTGTTCTAGACTTAATGTATTAAAGTTTAAATTTAAAGATTGACTATTATATGTTTTCGGATATACTTGTGTCTACCCATATGTCAAGTACCTTAGATATTTATTCTGAATTTTTTCTATATTATTTAAATTTGTTTTTGTGTGAGGGTTCCATGTAGTGGCTGCGTATTCGAGTTTTGTACGTACGTAGTGTTCATATAGCTTTCGGATAGCGGTAATACTAGTAAACTCTTTACTGATCTTGATGATGAATCCAAGGTTTCTGTACGCCTGGTCAATCATGTGATTTATGTGATTATTAAATGTTAAATTTCTACCTTATACCACCCCTAAGTCCCTGACAGTATCCGAGGTTGGTAAAGTGATGTCATTCATCTTATACTAAAATTTCTGAGGGGTTTTGCGGTTTGCAAAGGACATTACATTGCATTTGTTAGTGTTCACATTTATGATGTTCTCTTTGAACCATTCCATCAGTTCATTCAAGTCATTTTGAAGCATTTTACAGTCATTTAATGTTTCTATTGCCACGAATATTTTAACATCATTTGCGAATATCAGCGTGTGAGAGTTTTGTATACTTCGCGGTAGATCATTGATAAATAGTAGAAACAACAATGGCCCTAAATTTGACCCCTGTGGCACCCCTGATAGTTGTACATACTCCTGAGACTTACAACCTTTGTACACGACGAATTGTTTTCTGTTTTCCAAGTAAGATTTAAATTGATCAATAAATTTGCTGCTGAAGCTAAATTGTTTAAGCTTGCTGAGCAATCTATTATGATTTAAGCTGTCGAACGATTTCGCGAAATCTATGTATATTTCATCTACTTGTCCCCCCAAGTCTAGTGTTTTACTTATTAAAGTAGATATTAGACTAAGATTTGTGACCGTTGACCTGCCTGTAAGAAAGGCATGTTGTGATTCTGATATAGATGGCCGCACGTGTGCTATTATCCGCTGGTATAAGACGGTTTCATAAATTTTAGCAAAGGTGCTTAAGATTGAGATGGATCTATAGTTTTTAATTTCTCTCTTATTCGATTTCGGGATAGGTGAAACTCCGGTTGTTTTCCATTCATTAGGGAATTTTCCGGATTTAATTGATAGGTTAAATATGATTTTCAACGGTGTTAGGAAGTGATCTATAAACAACCCTTTACAATATAGCTTAGGATTCCATCGGAACCTACTGCTTTTTTGGATTTCATCTTTTTTATTATATTAGCAATGTCCTGTATTTCTATTGATGATATACGCAATAGCCTATATTTAGACCGTAATCTACCAACACTGACTGTTCTGTTGTATTGTCTTTACTTTTACTGTATACAGACTGAAAGTAGTCCACAAACTCCTTAGCGATTTCGTCGTCGTTGTTTATTTCTTTACTATTATTAGACAAGAATTCGGCATTTAAATGCCGTGTCTTACTTTTTACAAAATTCCATTATTCGGATGGATTTTGTTCTAAGGATGCCTCGGACAATAATACAAAATTCTTATATGCATTCCGTACCTCATCTTTAATTTATCTCCCTAATCTATTGAATTCTTGTTGATGGAAACTTTTACTCCTCTTCCTCTTTTTTATTTTCCTATGATGATATGTTTTGATTTAATTTTCTTAATTATATCCAGAGTAAACCACTTTGGATAGTTTTGCGGGGGTTTTGTTTTCTTTGGAACACAGAGGTCAAATATGCTATATATATAGTGCCGTAAAAGCATTTAACAGCTTCGCCTACGTTACTGTATCCTCTAAGGTATTCCCAGTTTACCCGCCCAAGTTCAGTGTAAAGTTTTTTGAAGTCTGTCTTTCTAAAATCATATTCCGTTACATTACGCTTAGATTTTGTTTGTTTAAGACGACTCAATTGTATTTCAACGTTCAGAGTAGGGTGATGTTCATCTTCTTTGACAAAGGGATAAGGTTCTTTGCTAACTTTTACGTGGTCTAAATTACTTAGAACTAGATCAAGAGTTTTACCGAATTTATTATGTACATTATTAAATGAGTGTAAATTGTTAAATAACATGAAATTTTTAATAATATAATGCATTGTAGTTTGGTCGGAATTTTGAGATAACTATTGTAGTCATTGAAATTTCCGTCCGGTAAATTGAGGTCACCAAGTATGAGAAGGGTACAACCTGATGGACATTTTGAATCAATTATGTCGAACACTTCCTGATATTTTTCAGTAGGTGACTCCGGTATAAAATATACTAACAGAATATATATAGTTACTTTTTCGCATAACAATTTAACCAACAGACATTCTACATATTCATTTTATAAGCAATCAATCATTACTACTTTATACTTTTTTAAGACTGCTAACAGTACTCCCCCTCCCTTGGTTTTCCTTGTTCTTTTGTTATCTCTATCTGTCCTATAAACAAATAGGACTTAAAGATTTCATTTCATTTTTTTATTTTCGTAACCCACCAGTTGGAAAATATATACAATTTAGGAGAAGAAAAATATTTTTTAAAAAATTACCCACACTGATGATTAGGATGTTACACGCGTGGAACAGAAATCCAATAGTAGTATTACTGTTTGAAAGTTCTTTGAAATTCGTTCACTTGATTTATGATGCCGTAATATAGCAGAGATACTATTATAAATTTTATGGTTTTATTAGTTGATCTGAGTGTGGTGAAAAGTTTACTAGCTGTAACGATTGTAAAAGGGAGGGAAGAACTATTCAATATTTCCCTTCTTTTATCAGCATGCAACAATAAAAAGAATGATAATTGGCTTGTCAGGTTAGAAGAAAAGAAACAAAGATATGTCTATTTTCTTCCATGTATAAGTAGCTAAGAAACCATTGGTATTTTGATACTTCAATCTCTTAGAAGTAAAAGTTTGTCGTTAGGGAAGTTTCTATTGTGGCAGCTCGTAATACTTCTGACCTAATTCAAGCAGAAAAAAGACTATAATTTTTAACTTCAAGCTGAATAATTTATTATTGAAAACAATAAAAAGATATTCAACAAATGATTACGGAAACAACGTACTTGTAAATATCGATAGTGTAGGGATACCATACGATAGACACGTATACCGTATGTAGTAACTTATTTCGGTGTCGGGAGGGAGGCTGTTCCAAAGCTTTACGGGCAGGTCGAAGTTCAATACAAGGATAAATTATATTTTTTAAAATTATACCTAAAATTAAACTAAATTTAGCTACAAAAAAGTCAGGATTTTGTGGGATATAGGCTTCCAGGATCCTGCTGTGTATGTCCCTGCCATATAGCTATGTTACACTTGAAAAAACAAACAGAATAATTTTAGATTTCACAAAAAAATAGTATTATTGCTCCACAAATCTTTTAGTAAGATATCAAGAAATATATAATTTATATAACTAAACTTTTACAATACTAGTCACAAAAAGAGCGATGTTCAGCTTCTTTTCTTTGTGCTTACAACTGAATGTCTTGTATTTGCTTGACTATTTAACATTGGAACAATATTTATATTAACAATTATTTAACAAAATTATATTCAACAAGGTCTGTACCCATCACGCCTATGGCCCATGATTCGCACTTCCCATGGTTATTCTTATACGTCCTCCAAATGATATATTTCTACCTTTAATTCGTTAGCGGTAATATTTACCTTTTCCCCGTCACCCATAATGAATAATAAGCATTTTTATATTTAGATTTAATTATTTAGTAAATGTTTCTGTCCTCCACCCACCAGCCTCCAAATGAAATTCGAGAGAATGTTTTGAAACTTATAACAGAATTCATCAGATTTTCGTGGTACCTTTTGGAAAAAAAGTATTTATTAGATGGTTGCAAATTGCCAACCATTCCTCCAACAGATCACTCATTATCTCTCTCGGAATACTTTATTCACTCCCAGGAGGAGAGAATATGAACTATTTTCGGTGTGTTACTCTTAGTATTAGATGAAAAAATAAATGTTTTAGATGAAAAAGTATATTAGGTGAAGTGTCCTCCTCCCGGAAACTGCACATAATGCTGTGCTTAAAAAATGAAAACTTACGGGAGTCACTTAGTACCACAGGACTTCCCAATAACCCTCGAGAATTCACATACTACCTGTGGGTACTTTCTAACATTCAGCGAGGTGGGTATGAAATATCTCACAACATTACCTCCTCGAATAATTATATTTATTAAATTTTGAGTGAATATTTCTGTACCCACATCCTATTTACGTAAGTTTCACAGTGAATTGTTTATCTTTTTAAGAAAAAAACTGGTAGTGCTTTAGAACCCCAGAATTAGGGAATATGTTCGAAGTAATGAATTTACACTCACGCGCATATGCATAAGTCAAACACTAACTACTGTGAATAGTTATAATCACTTCCATTAGAGAATATTTGATAGTTATAATGCATTATTTTCAGGTGAGACTGAAAAATAATTTTGGACGCAAAAGCAAATTAGTTGAAGTACTTTTGCCCATACCAAAACTACTGCGTGTCATGAACTCCCTTCCATCTGAGCACCTCTGTTTTCTCGAAATTTCTAATATTCCCACTTTCTTGGAAACAGCTGAATAACTTTTGAGGAATAAAAGAGGACACCTGGAATTCTATGGAGTTGTTGACTTCTTTAAAGATCACTTGGCCTTTTTTTTTTTTTTTTTTGTCGTCTACCCGGTTAAAGGGTTGCGCCCTTTCTTCGGGGAAGTGTTGTATTAGGAATGTTGAGACTACAGAAATTGTGGTTGGTCTAAGGGGTTTTCCTTTATTCATTCATTATTTTAAGTAATTAACATATATACATATATACACAATAGAGATAAGTTGAAACAGGTGACACAAAAACGTAATAATAATAATAACATAAAGGTAATATGTGCATGGAGGCTATTAGAAATATGAAACAAGAAAATAACAAACTGTCAGTGCATGAAGGCTAAGTGCGTGAATATAACAACAAATAAGAAAAACAGTAACAGAAATTACTCTTGGCCTTTTCTGAACTTCAGCCTAAAACATCTATGCCAATAATTCAAGAGCGGGAAACAAATATTCAAATGTATAGTTCTTCGTTAGCATAAGTATCTGGTAGCATAACTGATTGAGTTCATAAACGCAATAAAAGTTTCCAAAATAGAATAACATAGAATGTTAAAGAAAGGAGAAAGATTTGAGATAAGTATTTGAACGTGACATCTAAAGTACTGTCATCTCGTAGACCGTAGTTTTACTTTCTATATTGTATCTCACCGCACAGATAGTCTTACTTATTTCGGGTGGGCATTTGTCTGTTAATACTCAGGGATGATCAAGGAAGTGAAGTTGTTTCTTTAGATAAATGAGCATTTTAAAAAAAAATAAGCATCTATAAATAATAATACTAATAATAAAAATAATAATAATAATACTAATAATAATAATAATAATAATAATAATAATAATAATAATAATTATTATTATTATTATTATTATTATTATTATTATTATTATTATTATTATTATTATTATTATTATTATTATTATTATTATTATTATTGCAAAAGCAAAAGTCCGAATTAGGTTCTGGCGTGTATTAGACCAGTGTTCATAACCTTTACTAGACTAACGCGCTCTTGAACGAATGCGATTGCCCTGAGCGCCCTCGCGTTATCTTAAACAAATCTACCCATTCACGAGGCCGAACGCAGACTGCTCGACTTGGACGAAGCTGTCTAAGATCAAAGAAAAAAATTATAAATTGTTTCCTTTATTTTGATAACTATCTGTATATGCAAAATGTACAGCGCGCTTGCTTTCTGTAGAATGTGTTTGCAATTTCAAACCCAAATAGTGGTTTTGATTCCACTTCAACATTTAGGCATGTCAATTTTCACTGCGTTTTTATAGAGTGTAATAGTCATAGGTAAAATGTGTGTGCCGCGTAATGGTGCCAAATAATAATATATCTTCAAAATGGTTGAAAATGGTGTCATTAGATCTCTCAAGAAATTCAAGAAACTTGAAAACAACAGAAATAACCGTTGGTAAGTACCCGCAATTTAACTTTGAGATTAACTTTTGGATATCGTTGCCGGGTGAAGGACTTTGCAACACTAATTCGTAAGACCTCCTTTTCTTTGTCATTTTTTTTTTTTTCGAAACGAGCTTGTAATTGCAAGTTTTATATTACCTTGTTGTTTAAAAACGACATTAATTCAAACAAGGAAGACAGTAATAAATTATTTACAACAGTGTTACGCCATTTCAGCGTCAAACGAATGACCTCTACGAATACAGGGGCAACAATTAGGAGCCTGAACAACCATGCCCGTAAATAAAGTATCAAATGAAACTCACATAAGGGTCAGTGGAGTGCTGGCCTGCTGGTGCCCAGTGAACCAACCCTCTCGTTTATGGCACCCTCCCAAAATCTATTTAAATAACTAAAATAAAATTAATAAATTTCTCTTTCGGTGCTATATGGTTGCTGTATCCATCTCTGAAGCGGGAGATCCGTATTCGATTCCTGGTAGAAGCTCATGTGGTTTAGATACCACGTGAAGCTGTAGACCTATATCTCATATAAGTCTCAGTGATGAAAGGAAATCACTAAGTCCTAACTCAACAACCAACGAAACAACCACGTATCTTTTGCACTTTTGTTTACAATAATTTTTTAAGGCGCGAGTAAGGTTTACTAATAGTATGGCGATCTTCCAATATCTATACCAACGCCTCTTTCATGGATTAAGTCCACCCTTATGTTTACTGCATCAACCAGTTATTGTATGGTAAAGACCAAAAATTGGGTATCGCAGCTTCACGAAGAATGGTTCCTTGTGTCAACCTTTTAAAATGCAATTACTATCTACTTACTGGTTTAGATTATTATGTTCCTTCAATTATTCATAGATCTTACTTTCGAAATTTATTACTTCCTACAAAAACCAAACTGTTTATCTCAAAAATTGCCGTTCCTTTTTAATCTCTTTAACCTATTAAATTATGTTCTTAAACATGCGGCCGAAGAGACAGCATGTAGAAAATTGTGACTTTAGTTGCATTCGTTGTCTTGCAAAGAAATTAGATCAAGTAATTCTGTCCTTTATATTAAGTGCGTTTGTTCAATATCGTAAAACAATAAAGAGAGGATAAACAATTTTGAAAAGGTAAAAGGTAAAGTGGTGCCATCTAGTGAAAAATAGCGTTTATTTCATTAAATATGGCTCTACGCAAACTTCCAATTGAGTTCTCGTATGAAAACATTTGGGTTTTGTTAAAACACCCAGGTTGAGGAATTCATTTTGACAAGTATTGTCTCCTGTTCATATTACATTCTTATTCGTTAATATCTTCAAGCCGAAGAGAAATAAGGATAGCAAAAAAACAATCAAGGATTCTTTTTTCTTTCTTTCTTTTATTCGTTTCCTCTTAGTCCCCCACTTTACCTTGGTGGCTCTGTTGTCTTCCCCTAGAGGGAGCTGGTGCAGATTTTATCAGATTAAAGTGACTGTCATTTGTTCCGACAGGTTGTCTCTGCTCTTATCGCCAGCCAGAAGGAATATCGATCCTGTCACAGTACTTGGCATTCAACAGCTACTTCATATGCGGCTAACGTAAGAGAAATCGACAATCAACACATGACTCTTTTTTCTTTTATTTTTTTACGTTTTTATTCTTTTTTCTCGAGTGTTGGTGAATGAGAATCGATTCCCCGAAAGGTAGCTCCTCCTTCAATTAGCACAGAACTTGCGTAGGTTGTGTTAATGTTCAAATTGGAAAACAAGCTTGTGCTATATAAAGTTTGTAACACTAGGAAATACAGGGTGAATCTAAAAACTAAAAGCCAGTCAGTCATTGGAAAAACACGAGCCAATATCTGGATGATATATCTGCTAGATATTGACTGTGTAGCAGTGAAGTAGCTAAAGCGGGACAAACAGGGCTTGTGCCCCGGGCGCTGGATTGGAGGGTGCAAAATTGGGCAAATATTTATCTATTTTCACTGTAAGCCAAGGAGAGGAGTTTTAGCAAACTAAAGATCATAAAAAATACCTCAGAAATTTAACAGGACAACAACGACTCACCAACCTTAGGATCATATCCATAGAGCATAAGTTACATTCAAAACTATCTTTTGAGGATATTGTAAAACATTTTGCAGCCAAGAACCCGGAAAGTTAAATTTTAGCTTCAGCTTTTTGTGTTTTCATTTCACTTACACTGGTTTAGGAGATTTACAAAATGCTCGAGACTACAGCTTGGCTATTTTTCACAATTAAATATTCTATTCTAAACCAACAGATTGCTGTTTCGTTCTAAGCATATGCACATACTGTTATAATTCCAAAAAAACATTGTGATTTATTATTATTATTATAAGACTATAAGCATACGTCAAGCATGCTACTCTCAGATTATTTGACAATCAAATAAATACTTATTAGTTTGGTATTTTATTTTGTTCTAAAAATTAAATTATGTACTTCAATTTTAAAATCAAGCTTTAGCACTTGAAGAAATGTGGAATAGGAGAATTACTGTGTGATTACAATATCAGGTGTAGTCGGGAAGCGTTTTGGTTTGGTTGGTCAGGTGAGGAAGCGCTACGGCGAGTTCTAGCCTAGTTGCGTCGCTGCTGTGTAGCGATAATAAAGCTTACCAACTATTGCGATATTTGCAGGATTGCCACCCCTTTTTTCTTTGGAAAATTCCTGCTGATTTTGATGGAAAACTTAAATGTTCTGAAGAACTACTGCTCACGCCAAAACTAAAACCGTTAACGCTTGGGTAAATATCTAATTTCCCTTATAGATTATATTGTGACGCTTAATCAAATGGAACTCTTTTTAATCATGTCTGCCCATGAGTCATGACAAAAAAAAAAAAAAAAACGAACTCAAAACTGGAGTATTTAAATTTATTTATACCCCAAGCCTGTGACGTGTTTGGTTCTGACTTCATGGACAGATATATTAAAAAAAAAGTTTGGATTTCGCGGTCTTCTTTTTGTGTTGCTAGCTAGCTCATTACAATCATGGTAGTAATGTGGTTGTTGCCAAGGCTGGAGTTAAAGACTAGTTTCAAAGACATTCAACATCCACTCTACAGTCCAGATTTAGCACTAGAGCCTTGGCAAGAACAACCTTGGCAAGAACAGAATAAACATTGTTACACGGTATGCGAGAGAAAACTCATGCACAGCGTTAAATCTATAAAGATATACAGCTCTGTTAAGATGATACCTGTACATGGAATGTTGTTTTATGAAACTAAAAACGGCCAAGAGAGGGCCAACAAAAGTCACAGTTTGAGATTATTCTCACCTATTTGTATTTGAAGGATTACAAATAATTTAAGAAATAGGAAAATCAGTAGTTAAATATTAATTTTAAATAGACCTTTCCTATAAGTCTATTTGCTGAATGATATTTTGTATCAAGTGTCATTATAGCAATGTAACAAGTAAGTATGGTTATCCTTTTGATAAGGAGGATAGTTAAATTAGGTTCATTGTAGCTGTAACTTAGTTGGTGTAGTATCTATTAATTTATTTGCATTTCATTCACAGCGGACTATAAAAATTTCCAGCGATATTTTTACGTATATTGAGTTTTTTCTTCGCTCCTTTTGAACACCGAGGCTATGTGAGACACTGGAAGCGGGAAACACAAATCAATAGCATGTAAGGGCTATGACGTAACATTGCCGTGTAGTAAAGAGATGTGGCTCAGTATGAGCAGGTGAAACACACACACTCATCTCGGGAATGTGTACAATGATGTGGCAACATCGTGGTATTCTATATATCAAGTGCGCCAGGTTATGGTTCAGGACAGGTATCGGATTAGCTTGAAGAACACATAGACTCTTCAATCTTTTATCTGATCTGACAGATATTTTAGATAGCCCGTGCACCTCTGCCGAATTTCAAAGTACCATTTTCTCCCACTTTCTCATATCATTAACATTCACTTCCCTTAATCATCGTCTTCCTTAGCCTAAAGGGCCTAATTGTGGAACGTTAAACTGAAATATTTAATTTATTTTCAATTTTAAATGAAATTATAGGAAGAAAATAAATTGGTTAGGACACTGGCTGAGAAAGGGATATTCGCACAGTGGCAACAAAGAGAACGAAAGATGTTTCAGAAGTAGAACAAAATTTTCAGATAATTGTACGATTTTTATTTATTTTGAAAGGAACACCAATTAACATACACTTCTTATTCGTAAAAAACCAATCGGAGAACAATTTATTAGTCAATTTGTCACCTTTTAAAATCACGGCACCAAAAGAGAAATCGACACAGTAATGTTAAATCAATATTTGTTTTATTGAAATCAACTTTTTAAAGAAATTTTCATAATTTTATGTTACGACTCTGCAAAACATAATTAATCGAAAAGTTACCCATAAGCTGTGGAAACACATTAGTATTGTCTAGTGGCTACGCAGAATTTTGTCAATAAGGAGGGGATTTAACCTCTCAAGTTCATAGAATTCTAGATGATTGTAGACATATATTAATATTGTAAACTTTCTTGGATAGAGCAAATATAGTACTCGGGATTTGGACTTTTCCAATCACCTTTTATTATAAAAAGTTCCACTAATACAGAAGTATGTTACAATAGTAGTTTCCTTTAAATACTTTTAGGTCAGAATGTGCTAGGAACCCGATGACCAAGCGTCGTGAGAGGGGTTAAGTTTTGTGTGATTAGGTGTCTCTCTCGGTGACCGGGCGTCGTGAGAGAGAGAAGGAACCCAATGACCGTGCGTCTTAGGGCTTAGGGATGGGTACCTCTCGGTGACCAAGCGTCGTGAGAGGGGTTTAGGTGGTTTTATCAACCTGTGGAGATTGATACTGGTTGAGGCGTGCAGCTCCCTTTTATCCTAAAGTGTCGTCTTCCTTCGGTGATCCTCGTCCTTCCGACTATTGGCGATGGTGGGCCGGCGTCTGCTTGTTTTTATTTACTATTAACACGTGTAGTTCACACATGATTATTGCATGACGTGTAGACATGCAGAACCTTACAATACGATAAATGTTTATTTTTGCATGTTATCTTGGTCTTGGAGTAGGAGCTCTCTCCCACTACATACGCAACTGGCACTATCTGATATATATTGCACTGAATTGAGAGTATCACAATGTTTTTATTGTATATATATATATATATATATATATATATATATATATATATATATATATATATATATATATATATATATATATATATATATATATATATACTTTCAAGCTTTATTGAATTCTAGGTAATGATGCGAAATCTTTAATTTTATATCCAACGCTTTTACCAGTTAGACCAGTGGTCTCCAAACTTATGAAGCTTCCTGAGCTACCGTACCGTTTTTAAATCCTACTCGAGTTACCAACCACACGAACTATCAACTTTTTTAAAAAATCTTATATTTGTTTATTGCCTATAAACTTACATTTCTAGTAAATACATGAAATCAAACTATTCAAGTTAGCATATATCTAATATACCCACGAAAAACATAACGTCCACAACTCCACGCGTATATAATCAACTAACTGTGAGGCAGTGATGCCAACCTGAAAGAATATAAAATTCCATGTGGAGAGGCAAAAAATCCCATTTTACGTGTGAATTTCCCACGTTATACTAACTAAAAGTATGCTATAATATTAAAAATTAAATTTTTCTGTGTTAGTCACTTTTTACAATATCTAAATGAATAAGCCGTAAATTTCGATCTTCTCGAAAAATCCCATATATGCTGCTTATTATCCCTTTCCGAGAAAATAAGGTCAAAAACTCCTACGATATGGGAGTTTTCCCACAGGTTGGCATCACTGCTGTGAGATGAGGCTGACAATGGCAGTTGTGCGGGGGAAACAAGCAGTTGTTGTCGTCAGCGCCTCCTGTCGTTAGTGTTAGCTCAGTGGAAGAATCAAGGTTAGCCAACCGAAGCGTTTTTTAACGCGATCTACCGAAAATGTCCCCGCGAGCTACTAGTAGCTGCTGATCAACGGTTTGGTGATCACTAAGTTAGACTAAAGAAGATGGTTAGTTTGTGATTGATTATGAAAGAGATTGGTCATAGAAGAATGTGGGATGAAACGGGAGGGGGAAAAAAAAGCAGGAACATGTATTTATTCTTCACGAACTCACTAGCTTGGGTTCGAACCAAGGATATCTAGCACCGGAGATTAGTGTTCTACCTTCTGAGCCATTGTACCCACTTCATTGAATTCTTGCTGTAATATGTGTGGTAGTTTTGTTTTTATTTAAACGAATTTTCCCGAAAGAAAGTCAATCGAAGAAAGATCAGATTTTTGAATGATTCAAAATATTTTTTAAAAAAATTTCACTAAACGGTGAAGAAAATGACATTCTTTTCAGTTTAAGAATATTGTTGGTCCCTAGTTCGATTCCAGCTCGCGCCAAGTGAACTTTGTGGTGGACAAACACCGTGTGCGTAGGTTTTCTCGGGGTTCTCCAGTTTCCTACCATTTTATTCATTTCACCATTTCGCATACATTTCTCATCATCATCACTCTCTAATTTTACCTAGGCGGCATAAACGTGTAACTTAAATATTACATCTCATTTAAGAACGTTGTTGTGATACGTGAAAAAAATGAAATAGGGAGGTGATAACGAAATAATTTTAAATTAAAATATTTTAAACATATAGATAGATGATTCTCGAATTTAGTTTAACCATTTAAAAGACCGGATATTATGTAATATTTAAAAGAAAAAAGAAACAAACACATTTTACAATTATTTTGAATAAAATCAACCCACTTACATTTTCTTTAATATCCTTTATCATATATTCGCAGGGAAAAGGGCACTAAACCCTACCTAATTCATGTACCACTCATTGCCTCATAAAACAATTTCAACTCCATTTCTCCCCCTTCCTATTTTCCTCCACGCTTATCAACGAGAGAATGGCCTCGAATAACAGTATATTGCAATTTTAATTATTTCCTAATTGCATGCTTGACCATCAGTACTTAATTAAGCATGTGCGTATATCCGTGCCGTGTACAGAAGCAATTAGCCAGTGGAGTCTTGTGGGAATGCATAGTTACTGCTATATTTATTATTTACAGTACAGTAAACTGAAGCAAAGTTGTTTCATTTTTAGCCAAAAATGGCATTTTTTCTCTTTTGTACTGATGAGAATATGCAAAAACTATGTTATCGTGTATCGAATAAAAGCTAATGTTTGTTCCGCCATAGTTTTTAGAGATTGGTGTTAGATAATCGTGCTACCAGAATTTAGTTTTGGAAAGGAATGATTCACACTGTCTAATCACACATACATTCCGTGTGCGTGGGTTTTCTCGGGGTTCTCCCGTTTCCTCCCACTTTCTTCATTCCACCATTTCATTCATCACTCATCATCACCGTCTCCTTTAGCCTAACCGGCATAACCGTGGGACTTAAAACTCAAAGATTTCATTTCATTTCATTTTTTCACACATACATTCTAATGTTTAAAGGGACCAAATCTCTACTTTTAAAACATTCTACTTACAACTACTGGCACAATATACGGATAAAACAGCTTAATGTATCTCTCATGCTCCTTGTATCGATGTTCTATTGTTCGTCCTGTTTGACCTATGTAAGTTTTCCCGCATTCGCATGGAATGCAGTATACTCCTGGTGTTTTAAGACCCAAACCGTCTTTAACAGGACGGAATAATTTTCTGATATTTGACGGCGGTCTGTGAATGGTTTTGATGTTGTGTCTCTTCTGATTCTTGCAATTTTTCCAGATAGTTTCCCAGTGTAGGGCAGGACTGCAATGTTGACTGGATCTTCAGATTCTCTGGTAGCCCCTTTTACTGGCAAAGGTCCATTTCAGAACCAATCGAATACCATCTTCCTTGTATCTATTCTGCAGTAAGGTCTTCTTGAGATGTGCAAGTTCACTGGGGAAGCTTTCTTGGTCCGAGATGGCTTTTGCTCTAAGTGCAAGCGAGCGGATGACTGTATTGCGCTGTGATTTATGGTGAAAGCTGTTTCCATTAAGATAAAGGTCAGGGTGGGTAGGTTTTCTGTAAACACAGTGGCCCAGACTTCCATCAGGTTTGCGACAAATGAGGATGTGTAGAAATGATATGCAGCCTTCTGTTTCTATTTCCATAGTAAACGTGATGTTGCTGTATTGATTGTTGAAAAATTCAAGGAACGATTGCAGTTCAGTTCTTCCATGAGGCCAGATAACAAAGGTATCATTAAACATACCTATAGAAACACGATGGCTTAATGATACTGATTCTAGTGCTTTCTGCTCGAAGCTTTCCATGAAAAAGTTTGTCATTGCTGGTGAGAGAGGTGACCCATGGCAACGCCGTCCGTTTGTTCAATAGCACTGTCCGTCGAAGAGGAATAATTATTTTGATTTATTCTTAAAATTGGTATATTAAATAAATATTATCTTAATTTGTCGTTGAAAGAAGGCTATTTAGAAAAAAACAATTTTGATATGTTATTAAAAGAGATATATATAAAAATATAAAAATATAAAAGTAGGAGGGGAGAAAATAGAACAAGTGAATAGTTTTCGATACCTGGGTAGTGTTCTTAGTAATGACATGAAATGCGAACGTGAAATAAAAGCAAGGATAGGAATGGCGAAAGAAGCCTTTAAAAGAAAGAAAAGTCTGTTTTGTGGGACCTTGAACAAAGAGTTGAGAAAAAGACTCATAAAATGCTTCGTGTGGAGTGTTGTACTGTATGGGGCGGAAACGTGGACCTTACGTAAAGGTGACGAAAATCGACTGGAAGCCTTCGAAATGTGGGCGTGGAGAAGAATGGAAAGAATTAGTTGGGTCGAGCGGAAAACGAATGAGAGAGTGTTAGAAATGGTGGGTGAGAAAAGAACACTTTTAGATATTATTAGGAAGAGGAAGAGAAACTGGTTGGGACATTGCCTAAGAAGAGATTGTGTCATGAGGGACGTCCTAGAGGGTATGGTGGCGGGAAAGAGAGGGAGGGGGCGAAAGAGACTACAATTAATGGATGATATTAAAACAGAAAGATCATACGCGAAGACGAAAAGGTTAGCGGAGGACCGTGGAGCATGGAAGCTTCTCAGCTGCGGCAAGTGACCTGCCAATAAAGGCAGAATACCTATGATGATGATGATTAAAAGAGAGATATTTAGAGAAATAATATTTTGATTTGATATTAAGAGGGTTATTTACAGAAATACTATTTTGATTTGTTCTTAAAAGTGGGATATTAAGAAAATTTGTATTTTTATTTGTTCTTAAAAGAGGGATATTTACAGAAATATTCTACTATTATGAGTATGTCAGTATATACACGCCTGAATAAAAGTACACTTCCCCAATTTTGGATAATCTAATGAGGCTTACGGGTGTTTAGAATGTAAAATTCTAAATTATAAATGTAAGATTCCACATTTATTCTGTACCATGACGTTCAGAAGTTTATGGAGGCTGTCAGTAGCCCTTAGTTAATCTCAGGTACCCATTTTACAGAAGCTAGATCAATCCCTAAGCCTCAGGGTAGAATGATAAATTAATCTCACCCTCAAGAGGGATCGTTTGTGGGTCATTCCATTGCTAGATGGTTTACCGAATACCCTACTACGATAGGTAAGTAATTTTAGTTCCATTTTTCTGCTCTTTTAGGCTACAGGACACGTTGAATAATGAAGGATAATGAATTGCATGCTAAAAGGACAATATATAATATCTACGCCCTCAGCGGGATTCGAACTTGCGATAGACAAGTTTTATGATCGCCATCCCAATACCTTAAGCTGTTTGATCTGTAGGAAAGAGAAACCAGGCAGGCACATCTCGTAAAATTTGTTTTTCGATGTAAATTCTACCAAATTTTATTATTTTCCACCAATAAAAAATAAGATCCTTAAACCATATATTTCCTCCATAAAATTTAGCTTTTGATATTGCTATAAAAAGAGTACTGCGTACAATGCCACTGCTTGATTAGTGCACGTAACTGTTAGTGTGTATAGTTCTATACGTATTTGATCAATTTGCTACTTACAAACTTTAAATTTAGATGTAGTGAAGAGAAGAAAGAAAGAAAGAAAGAAAAAAGGAAAGAAAGAAAAAAATAAAACATGAAGGTATGTCATCTCTCTAGCTGTAATCCTTCATAGACAACAGAGCCAGGAACTTTAATTTACAATATACGTGTATTAATTGAACGAAGAGAACATATTATTTTGTAAGAGGAACTAAGTGCTTTGAAGTATTTCCTCGAAAACAATCAATTAACAACGTTCTGCTTTGGAATAAAGTTAGCTGCCTTAAAATAACAATTTGGTTCCTAGAATTTCCTAATTTCCCTATTTGCTTCTCATTTCCAAGATGAAAACAGAGAAATTAAATCTAGTCTTGTCTTTTGTATTTCAATCACAGAAAGGGAAATCCGTAACCAGATAAGCATGTCTGCTTTGCACGGTTTACTAATATTCAAGGATAAATACATTATCATGTTAAGGTCATAAGCACATCCTCAGCTTCAAAGTAAAAAGAGGAGCTTTTGTTGGAGTTCGTTAAAATAAGTTTAGTAGCTACACGAGTATGCGAGTATTTATATTTTAATTTTGCGATTGTCTTTATTGTTTCATCGTTTACTTTCGTTGTTGATAATGTCTGTTTTTGTGTTTATATTCTTGGTGCTGCTGGAGTAGAGGTGCTTTATTTCAAAATGAAATAAAGGTATTGTTGTGCGTGTACCATATAACTGGATCACTTCACCCATAAGGAGGAATGACATAAGTGAAATTCCCGTGGGCTGTTTGCTCACTGGAGAAGTGAACAAGCAATAGAGAGTGGCAGACAGGAAAGGAGTGTAGGGTGGGGTTCTGGAAGAGAGAAAACAGAGTTAGTTCGACACAATGAAATAGAAACACGAGAGCGAAAGAAAGAGAAAGAGAGAACTTTTCAATGGTCACCATTCAGTTACTGTTGAGTTGCAGAAATTGAGCTTGATGTTCCAAACAGGGTTGCTTGCACCAACCATTTCTCGTCAATTTGTTTTCTATCTATGCAGATAAATTTATACAGGGTGTTTCAGAACAACACCGACAACATTTTGGATGTGATTCTTGACACCAAGATAAGACAAAAAGTATAGACCAATTTGGAAGCACAAATGCTTCGTTTTGTTGTTACAGTCTGTAAAAAACACGAAAAAATGAACTTTAAAGGTCCATAGTTCCAAAAATTTGATCATAGTCAGTTCAATACTTCACTTAGGAACTAATATGTGCGCTACCCAAAAAATATATGTTTCAGAATCCTAAGGTACTCACGCAATATTTTTATCAAGGAAGTTTTGGGCTATGGGCATATAATTTGAAGTACTCATCCACTACCTCTTTAAAAATTATTGCGGAAGTACCGCAGGATTCTGAAACTTGGATATTTGGATAGGGCACGCACTAGTTTCTCAGCGAAGTCTTGACCCGACTACGGTAGGTCCCATAGTTTTGGAGCTATGGATCTGTAAAGTTCATTTGGCATGTTTATGGCAGCCTATAACTCCGCAAGGAAGCATTTGTGCAGCCAGGTTGGTCTATACTTTTTGTCTTCTCTTGGTGTCAGGAATCACCCCACAAACTTTGTCGGGGTTGTTCTGAAACACCCTGTATGGAAAAAGCTAAAAATAGCACAGTACTATATAGGACCTATGGCATGGTATTATATACTATATAATAATTTGATTTCTAGAAATTCCTAATTTCTTCTGTTAATGTTTTTTTTTTTTTCTATTTCTAAGATGAACGCAATCTATGTTTTCTTTTCCTTGCAACAACAACGCCTTTGGGAACTTCGTGGTAGAATGTTCGACTCTGACAATTCCCGCCAAGTGAGCTTTGTGGTGATCAAACACCGTGTTTGTAGATTTCCCCGGGGTTTTCCTGTTTCCTTCTGGTTTCATTATTCCACCCTTTGGTTCGTTATCATTATCACCGTCTCCTTTAACGTCGAAGCATAACCGTGGAATATTAAACTAAAAGACAAAAAGAAAATCTGAGTTGAACTGTAGTCACCGCTAGTAAACATGGTTTTAAGGACGGACTTATAGCAGAAATTCTTGTAATATAAATTAATATTATCAATGATATATTTCCTCAATAGTACTCCGATCTTTAGTGTGGAGGTCCCTGGCTCGATTTTATGATTGCTTGTTTGATTAGTTTCAAGTTTAACTTGACTTTTGAGGATCAAAGCAACATGAATTGTGGGTCTACAGCAGGGTTGCTAACTTTTATTAAGAAAAAATCGGAACGGGACAATCGGTGTCGGAGTCCCTTTTTTTCCCCCCAGAGATGACTACACGTACGACGACTCTTTGAAAACAGTGCTAATAATCAGCCGAATAACACGAACTTGAATGAATGCGAACTATTTTTTTCATGAGTCAAAACACAAATTTGTAAAATTGATTCTATACACAAAACTGTGCACATAAAAGAATAAGTTATTCCTTAGTAAAAAAAAATGGCCTAGTAAAATGTTAATTAACTTCGCAAATCGATAAATCGGGCAATATGCGTCCCGACAAGTGTCCAGTCGGGACGCGGGACAAATAAGTCAAAAATCGTTACAGTCCCGACAGAATCGGGACGGTTGGCAACACTGGTCTATAGGTTAACGTAGGATTCGAATCCCACCGAGAATTAAGTCCCAGTCTTGTGTACTAAAAGCACATTCGCCAATTATGTATATCGAAGATGAAATTCTCGATTCTATCCTGTTCGAATTTTGTGATGAATGTCGTAACACTTTCTTTATTTCACCAATTGTTCATTTTTTTTTCTTTTGCCTATTTATTATCTTTCTTTTTTCGTGCTTGACTTGAATTTTCGCTGAAAAAATCGATCAACAAAATTCTTTCTATTTGGATCAAACTCTGCATGCTTGACGTTCTGTACAAGCTTGTGAAATGTTATGGCGTGCAGACCTTTAACTCGTAACTTGTACATAAAATAAAAATCAAATTTGAAAGACGATATTTTTACGACCATGAGTGAGTTTCAATTACAGTAGTACAGTACACTACCAACTATATCAGGTCAGATAAGCCGAATAAGCCAGAGTTCTATAACTGTCAGTTTCTGTCCCATTCACACTGTTAGAAACACATAATTTATATCGAAACCCACTATTATTCATCTTTTCTTACCTTCTTAGGCCAGTATTTCATAAATGTTTATATACTGTATATTTCTAAAAATTTATTAAAGAAAAACATATCCCAAAAATATAGGTATTTTGTACATATTTTAAGATAAATGTTATGCCTAATTTAATTGCAGGAAACAAAAGATATACACACTATAAATACCGTTACATACAATTTTAAAATAAACGAACAACTAAAGTAAACTCACAAGGAGGCTGCCCGAAGTGTAAATGTCAAATTTCAAAAATGTTTGTGCAGATCGTCAGGGTAGGTTCATGGAATAAAGATCAGCACAACAAATTTCGGCGGAATCCCATATTTGAGTGAGGCAGTGCCGAATTTGCGATTTTCGGCTTTCGTAGTAAAAATCGGCTTTTTGATCTGAAAATTGACTTATTGTTGTTGACAATCGTTGTAATTTGTCTTCATTTGAGTAAAGAGAGTTCAATTGTGGGTCGGGGATCCCTCTGTGTGGGTGTTCCTCCTCACAAGTGTGATACACGTTTCCCCTTCATTTGGACGAGCTGAATTCAAATATATTATTAAAATATTTTGTGAAGCACATGTGCGGCACAGGTCTCTACCTAGTTTCTGGAATGCTGAATCATAAGTTGAAAGAGAACTGAGGGGCTTGAAATAGGAGTTTGCTGAATAAGTGCTTACTGTATGGATTGTACGTTTGAAAGAAATGAAACGATCACCCGGAATTAGTAGTAACAACGATATTACAATGTAGGTGATGTCATATTCATTTTAAATTGTGTTATTATTTGATATTTTATAATTAACAATTAGTAAGTATGTACCTGCAGAACCTTTTGATACGTGTATTCGAAAGCCCGTTAGCCACATCGTGACTAAGAGAAATAGTAACTAAACATAACGAAGAAACAAAATACGAGAGAAAAGTGCAGAGACGTCAATTAATCCAATAACTTTGGATTACCCAGGGTGCGGGAGTGAGGACCCCTCTCCACTTCCTTACCCAACTGCTGCTTCAACGAAGCCTCTCAGACCATAAGCAATGCATAAACTAATTTAGACATGGTCAAACTTTGTGCATGCTTTTATTTGGTACTTATGAGTATTTTAAAATTATAAAATTAGTATTAGAAAATAGAGCACAATCAATTCTATATTGTTGTGCAAACAAAATTAAAAAGTACCCCAGGCAAGGTAAACAGCCATTGAAACAACGAAAAGATTGCGTGCACAACGTTAAATACGCTCACAGTTCAAAATAACACTGTTTGACGCTGTTTAAGCCATGCGCGACCAACCTGTTTGCGCGATTCGCGAAATGCACGTGTCCTTGGACAGACGTTGTTTCGAGTTATCGTTTTATATAAAGATTGCATATCTGTCATTAGGAAGCCAATGTCTTATGGCACGCTATGAATTGCGTTTTCTCTGGCGTTTAGGTCCAATGTGTTCACATACATGTTAGTAAATTCGATACATTTTGAACACGTGAAGCCTCATAATGAATACTGTGAATATCATTTCACTTTTACAAACTGCATTTCCTGCTGAAAAATATGTGTCAACAATTATTACAGATAAGGAAAAAGAATTTGCATTATCTTTCATTGATATTTTAGAATGTGATATGAAAGATTCAATTTTTACTGTCGAAAAAACGGTAGAACTCGATATCGATAAATGCTTAACAGTGTCCATAGCCGTAGACGATCCGGAATGCGAAGTTGTAGAAGATGACATCCCTGAAGGCGATGCAGTACCAATAGAGTACAAGAAAAAAGTCGTTGAGTTTTGGAAATCTAAATCAAGTCCTGGAGGTAAAAGAAAATTTTCAAGTGTACAAACTAAATTTAAAAAAGTAAAACATGCATTGCAACTTTACCGACGGGAATCTCAAATTGATAATCAACGACCACGCAATGATAAATGTTCATTTATTTCCAATTTTGTGTGTGCAACGTTCATTGAAGCCAAAATAGATTTCATGTCTGTACATGACATGGATCTTCAGAAATGGGCAATTGAAAAAGCGAAATAACTTAATCTTCAAAACGTTAAGTGTTCCAAAAGTTGGTGCGCTCGTTTTAACCGGAAACATAATATTGCGTCGCGAGAAATAACAAAATTCGTGTCGCGAGCAGACGTTGACAATTCACAACAAATAGAAATTTCGGCCATATCTTTCCAGCTAGAAATCAGGAATACGTTATCGGAATTCGATATAGATAATACTTACAAATCCGATCTAAGTGGTTTTGCTATGGAACTGCACTATAATCATGTGTTAGCTATACAAGGTCAAAAAAGTAGAAGTTTCTGCACAATCCAAGAATGCCTTATCTCATAGCTATACAATAATGTTCCCTATGTCTGCCAGTGGAAAATTAGTTGGGCCATTATATATTGTATTGCTAGAACCGACAGGACAATTTGGACCACATGTTAAGAAAACTTTATTACAGCTCCCAAATGTTAAGCTTTCCGCATCAAAATCTTTAAAGATGGTGAAGCCGCACTTGGAGGAGTGGATCCATGACGTTTTGGTTAGTAACGTAGATTCATGGTCATCTTTTAACGATGAAGAGGTGCAGCAACACATTCCGGACGACAAAAAGCTATATATTAAACAGATTCCACCGGGACCAATTTGGGCAATTTGGGCTGTATAACCATGGGATGTTTGAGACTTTAGAATATGGAAGAATTTTGTACGGAAAATAAGATTTCATAATTTTACATGTAATGCTCCACCTTCGGAGATGTCATTACATATCTTAGACGCTCATTGGTTGTTAATAGTTATTTATTGTTATTATTATGTTTGAAAGTTGAATTACATAGTCTGAACGCATTTTACAAAATTACTGCTTGCCGACATATTTTAGATCTGCACGAAACGAAACATTTGAATTATTGGCAACAACAACCTTATTTTCTACGCCTGAAAACAAAATTCTTAAGAAGAAAAAGAAAAGAATATGCATAATTCGACTTATAACAAAATGTATTGAAGTGTAAGATCTAAATATGAGAGTTAATAATATGGAGGGTTAATCCAATAAACCCACTCTGGGTTCTCAAATGCTTGCCCATCCTTCCGATTTTAAGATTATGTTTTGATTTTGATTTCATTCACGTCAAAATTACAAGTGAATATGATGAATTATCTGTATGTATGCTGTTTAATGTTTGTCCATAGAACACCAACATGGCAGTGGATCCTGGTTATTGCTCACAAATAGGTAAAAAGTTATTGAAAGTTTTGGATGCACACTCATGTCCAGATTTACTTATCAGCTATTAGTGGAACATGTATGTATTATATTGAAGTTTATAGAAATGAACACTGGTACATGTTAATTTGAAATCAGGGTTAAGATTGGATATCCCCATTTGTTGATGCTACGGTTGAGGTACGGTTTCATCGATAAACATAATAAAGAATAATTATAATGAAATATAAAGGTAATTTAAAATACGAATAATAATAATAATAAGAAGAAGAAGAACAAGAAAGATTAACATCGAATTGTAAGTAATGCTACGAGAATGAAATAATAGATAAAACGAAATATTAAGTTATAAAATAACGTTATAAGAATAAAGAAATATGCAACTGTATACTCACCGAACATCCAACATAATTAATTATAACTGGTTATAATATCCAAGTACTAGTATTCATTCTCTTAGTCTAAATATAAATACATTCCGTTGAATTCAAATGCTTCAAATACAAATATGAAAAAAATGCAATAACAGGAAGACATCAATCCATACTATCAGTAATAACAACAGACTTACTTGCTTTGGAAATATAATAAGGAAAGTACTAATCTGAAGACCGAGATACATCATCACCTCTGGAATGTCGAACTCGAGGATGAGAGAAAATATTATAAAATGTTATTTGATTATGTACAGATAATTTATTTATGTGTTTTATAGTACATTATTTATTACACTGTTTCGTTTTTCAGTTTTGGATCTAATAATAGCTATGTTAAATGTCAATTAATACCTTGTTTACTTTTATGATTAGAGTAATTAGTTAAACTACCGTACTCCACAAATATCGATTCCTTGAGTAGAATGTTTTTCCACTCCGAATCTGGAAAGCGTTATCTGTTTGTGTTAATGTTTCTGGAGCTTGTCTCCAGATGGCGACCCATATATAGTACAGCACAGAAAGAGAAAGAGATATAATAAGGGCTGTCTCATACACCGAGTTATTAAAATTATACTTTCTGTTTATTACAAAATAAATACAAATATTATTTAAAAAGTAGTTAACAAGGAGCCAAAACAACATGATAAATCATCAATTACCGTTGAATTCATTTTCCTAGCCGCTGCCTTAACCTAGATCTTTGGGCAATTCATATTCTGGTTACACTGTAATTTCTATAGATGACAACACTGAAAATTCTTCCTATTCGTATTTTTGGGTGTAACTTACGAAAAGCAGGCAAAAGAAAAATTGATATTTTTAGTAGTCTCCCGCTTTCTAACATTTTTAGTAGTCTGTCCCTTTAAAAACTAACTATGGCCTATGGAACCCGGAGGTTCAATACCACGTTAACAAAAGCTCTCCATTGACTTCTGTCCTTAGACAACTGGATCCAGTTTCCACTTTGGATTCCTATTTCTGCGAGAACCATCTTAATATTGTTCTCCCATCTACGCCTAGGTTTTCCTAATGGACGTTTTCCGATTGGCCTTGCAGTCAAAACTTTGAAAGCGTTCCTAGTTTTTTTTTTTCTATTCTCGTTAGATAACCTGCCCACTACTCTATTGTATAATTTTGTTACTTTTAAGCTTCAGAATATAAAATTGGGCGAGTAGCTGTTGAAATCGGAGACTATTTCATTTTATATTTTCTGTTTTACAGTATTTTATTGTATTTAAAAACATATGTATTGTGATTAAACTCATTTGATGGTGTATATAGTTTAATTATGGTAGGCTTTTCTTTTGATAATTTTTGGGATCTTTATTATTATTATTTCTGGATGCAATTTTTAAGCTTTTAAAGCTGGCAACTCTGGCTCCACAACACAGAAAGAACACACACAAGCTGAGTCTCTCTCTCTTCTCACATATGTATTTCTGTTTCTGTTTCACGCACTCATCCGAACATATACGTGAATGAAGAAAAGAGACGGTATATTACGCTCCTCTCCAAGTTAAAACAACAATTCACTCTTTTATCTGTTTCCATAAAAACAGACAAAAAATAATCGAATTGGTTGTTCTACAACTCTTTCCTCTTAATGCTTTTTGTTATAACCATACAGAACATTTCCTAAATGGTTTGAATGGGTTCTGGGAGATAACCTAGTTTTATTGTGTATTTCCAATATTTTTTTTACTGTTACACAACCGTTAATCGAATCGAAATGTTGCTTTCACAGCGATATGTGTTTTTCTTTGCAAATTTGTATGCCATTTTTAATATTTTCCTTTTGTGTATGTGGAGAGCGAAGTTGTGAATTCAAGTCCCACAAAAAGAAAACGGGCGAAAAGTAACTAATAATATAAAAATAGTTATTTAATAAGCAAAAGCATACCTTCAAGTTATCTTGTATAGGTATACAAATTGTGATAACTGAAGCGAAACAATAACCTGATTACGTGGGCCTAACCCACAAGATATCAAGTGTCACATTGTATGTGAAATTTTGAAATTGCTCCTCTAGCCAGTAAAGTAGCGTAGTCACTAACACTCTCACCTTTCGTGTGTGCGGTCCCGGGTTCGATTCCCAGGGGGACACTCAGTCGAAAAAATGTAAAAGTTTTTTCAGGCCAGACCTTCTAAGAGAGGTTTTTCTGGGTTTTCCTCATTCCCAGAAGGCAAATGCGGGAATGGTGTTTAACATACAGGTATAGTATGATCGCCAAGGTACGTTACCCCTCATACGTGACGGGCTAATGCCGCATAGATGCCGAAAGCTCAGAAATCTAATTTCTAGTCCTAATTCCTAATCTAACCACATGACGGGCTAATATGGCCATAGATGCCGAAAGCTCAGAAATCTAATTCCTAGTCCTAATTCCTAATCTAACCACATGACGGGCTAATATGGCCATAGATGCCGAAAGCTCAGAAATCTAATTCCTAGTCCTAATTCCTAATCTAACCACATGACGGGCTAATATGGCCATAGATGCCGAAAGCTCAGAATCTAATTCCTAGTCCTAATTCCTAATCTAACCACATGACGGGCTAATATGGCCATAGATGCCGAAAGCTCAGAAATCTAATTCCTAGTCCTAATTCCTAATCTAACCACATGACGGGCTAATATGGCCATAGATGCCGAAAGCTCAGAAATCTAATTCTAGTCCTAATTCCTAATCTAACCACATGACGGGCTAATATGGCCATAGATGCCGAAAGCTCAGAAATCTAATTCCTAGTCCTAATTCCTAATCTAACCACATGACGGGCTAATATGGCCATAGATGCCGAAAGCTCAGAAATCTAATTCCTAGTCCTAATTCCTAATCTAACCACGTGACGGGCTAATATGGCCATAGATGCCGAAAGCTCAGAAATCTAATTCCTAGTCCTAATTCCTAATCTAACCCAGTAAAATTAGACTTAAACTTCTAACATCCAGAACAAGCTGGATTTTCTGGAGATCTCTACTTTGACATCTTCCACATATCTTGAAAACTACCCTTAATTTGAGCCGTGATTTTTGGAGTGAGGGGAACTCGCTTTTAATTTTTCAATTAAAATACGATGAGAAAAATTCCAGTGTATAAACTTTTACATGAAAATGGTCCTTAGATCTCTTTCTTCGTAGAATCAATAGTTTCAAAGATATAGACTGAATTATGTCTGAACAGAAATAGTGCACACTACCATAATCATATATTTAAAAATGAAAATTCATTTGCTTGTTTGGTCGATAGACAAAACCAAGCTGTTTACTGGACATACCTCGAGGTAAACTGTATCGAAGAGACTAAAGTTCAGAAAAGAGAGTAGATTAATTTAGATTTTTCTGATACGGATCCTAAGGGAGCAGAAGTAGTCAAACGGAAAGAGGTATTTTAAGATTTATGATAAAAATAGATAATTTCACAACCTCCTAAAGTTAGGGAGATGAAACTCCGTTTGTAAACTTAAAAACAAGTGGATATACATATAATAAGTTACAATCTTAAAAAAAATGCTGTGTTTGTAAGACGCCCTCAGCAAAAACAAAGAGTGGGAAGAATGTGAGGTAAAAATAATAGAGAACAACCGATATTAATTTCGAATCCATAGTTTTTGGGGTTGCTGAGGTGAATGGTGACACTCTCCATGCCGTTTCAGACAAAGTTCAGCCTCTTTTGCATGAGGGATGAGAAGAGGTGGAAAATAAAATGCCCAAAATTACCTAGATTGGTGCCAAAAATCCATAGTTTTCAGGGCCTTTTATCTAACTGATTGATGATAGTTTCTATAACATTTGAGCCCAAGAATAGGATAAAAAGCATATCAATTGTCCCAGGTATTGGCAGAAGCAACGATACGACATTATTTATACTGTTCAGTTCTTTATATTTTTACAGGGAATTTTCTTTAGAACGTTTTCTCTCTTTTCTTTTCTTTTTTTCTTTTTTTTTAAATCCTAGAATAGGAGGCTCCCAATGAACTTTTCCTTTCTGATCAACGGTTGTAATTTAGAGATACCTTCGTATAGAATTGGTCTTCAGTATACCACATACCAAAAATCTCAGAAAAATATTTCTTTGTTACGGGGATACAACGCTTCAAACAATGCAAACATGACCTGCTTACGTCACAGTAACAGAAACAAGCGAATTCGGCGTGACATTATATTTCAAAATCCCTCTCTCAGCCGTATTTAAAACTTCAGAGAATCTTTTCCTATTGCAGTTTCTTACTGTAAACTGCAAATAAATTTAGTGGAATAGTGAAAGGAAATGTGACAAAATAAGTAAAATACTTACTGCATGCAAAAACAACGTGTTAATAAGACCAACTCTTCTAGTTTAAAATAAATTAAAGGTCATTTGTATTGTTCTATCATTACAAATATCTTAGACATACAAGCAGGATTACTTTATTATTGTTTTACACCAAAAACATTGAGTCTAAGTACTATATCAGTTCAAATTAAGTCACGCGCAGATTGAGAATGTCTAAACCAGCATATTATTGCTTTTCCGTATTTAGAAGATTTGTAGTGAATCTTCATGCAATTATATTACGGCTACAAATAAGCACTTTCTACACGAAAATGCTCTTAATCCCTTTACAAAAATCCGTAACCTATTACATCCTTATATTTTTCTACTATTTACTGTACATATTAGCAATTGGCCACTCCACAATATTGCTACAAATATTCTTATTCTTAATGCTATAAGAATTGTATTATGTTTACATATTTCTACAAGGGAATGCTTTCGTGGTTACTGCGGTGGTTTGAAGATGAAGAACTTTGGTACCTTGAATAAACACCAGATGATACAATTAATAAGATAACTTTTTATCTGATGATTTCTTTTCTCATCTAAAATATAGAAATATTTTTTTAAACAATAAAAAGAAAATTTATTTCAAAATAGTTAAAGGTAGCAAACAGATACGACTTATCGAAAATTTGGACAAAAAAGCAACTTTTGGAGGCTGTAGCTTCCGAAAAGGGTAATGTTATTTGAGACTTTATTTCTTATCTTTGTTTATATTCTCACATTAGTTAGTATGCTTTGTACCTATTATATTTTATGATTCACTTTACATAATGATTTGCTATGATGATTCATATTTAACACGAAAAAGGAATTATAAACCTGTGGTTCCATTTCTTTGTAACTTGTTCCATTTCCTCCTTTCTTTGTAGAAAGCGTCAATCTGTCTTTCACAGTACGTAATCCTGTCTTCCTTTTATACATCTCCTCCTAACATAATATGCTCTTAACAGCAGCGAAATGTAGAAAAGACATGCGTTATTTCCCTAAAGGTTTCTTTCTGTCTCGTGTAGATGACTTTACATGTTTATCTTCATTTCCGAATATGTGACAAAAAGTTCGTTTCCGTGTAGAGAAAATGGAATGTCACTTTCAACATGTATTTCTTCACTGATTTTGTTATTCTGTTGCTTGTGTTTACTGATTGCTGATTTTGTTTACTGGGCTTGTTTCACATTTTGTTGAGATTTTTATGACGTTGTACTAATGATCAGGATTGAAGTCAGAATTTTCTGATGGCCCTTTCAAGTAAAATATGAAAAACAACATTTATCACTCCAATGACATTAGTCCTGCTTCGAAAAACTATTGTGTATCTAGTGTTACTTTAAAACGGACAAAATCAATATTATTCGTGAATTTAGTTGTTCTCGGACTAGCAATCAGGTGAATGTTACGCCGTTCAGCGTTTCGAAAACTGGATGCATTGTTCTTATCTTCATTTTAATTATAAGAGAACCAACAGTAGAGAAAATGTAGGTTTTCCTCCGAAGGGAGAAAGATTTTTAGTACACAGTACTGTTTCATCCAAACGATGAGCAAATTATACTTATTTGTGGTAAAAGCAATGTTGAAGTTCACTATATTTCTTTCAAGTACAATTCTAAGTCAGCAACAAGCATTCTGAAGCCCCAGAAGTCAGTCCGGAAGATGGCACAAGATGGTTCTTCATTTATCAGAGAAATTGAGGAGATACAGGAAGCATCAGTAACATTAGTTCCGAAGAAATAACCAAAGTAAAGCATTCCTTATATTGTGCTGGCAAATGAAAGGGTAATTATGAGGTTTGAGGAGAAGTTTTATTCTAAATAGTGTAATAGAAGGTGTGGTGAGAAATAATTAACTCTATGGTCTATGGAACTCGGAGGTTCAATGCCACATTCACAGAAGCTGTCAATTGACTTCTATCCTTAGCCAACTGGATCCAGTTTCTACTTTGAACGCCTATTTCTGCGAGATCCATCTTAATATTTCCCTCCAATCTGCTCCTAGGTCTTCCTAATAGACGTTTTCTGATTGAATTTCCAGCTAAAACTTTGATAGTGTTCCTACTTTTTTCCATTCTGGCTACATGACCTGCCCACTTGAGCCTTCTAGACTTGATGACCCTAACAATGTTTAGTAAACCGTATAAATTATGCAGTTCCTCGTTATAATGTTTCCGCCATTCCTCATTCCCGCTCCTCTTGGATCCGAATATTCGTCTCAGGATTTTATTTTTAAATACTTTTAGCCTGCTTTCTTCCCATAAAGTAAGCGGTCATATTTCGCAATCATTCAGAACAACAGGCATGATTATCGTTTTATAAGCTTGAAATTCCTCGACATAATTGGCGACGACAAATGATTTTGAACTGAATAATAACACAAAACCTCTGCTCTCAGTGGACATTTAATTTCTCCGTGGATATGATTTTGGTCTGTTAATATTGATCCCCTAGATATTTAAAAGTATATTAATACTATTAGAAAAAAAGTATCTAGGCGGCAATTATTTGAGATTGTAATAGAAGGTAGATTGAGAACAAGAAAGAAAAATAAAATACAATATATGAAGGTATTAAACCAGATATTTCCTACATCAAGACGATGAGTTGAGCTTGAGGATTGAAGTACAAGGAGTTGTCTTGTTGTATTAAACCATCAGTTATGGCACTTAACGATGACTTACGACAATGGCAAATAATGTCGCATACTCGCTATTACGAATCTTATACTCAAGGGATTTCGGAACCTCAAAAGGCGAGTCGGAAACTGAAACTCGAGATTGCAGAAGTTTATTCTTTTTCTCTCAATAGCACGTTTCTTTAAAAATTACATTCTTCTTCTAATGTCATATTTTGCAGGTTCATTCTTGGTTTGCTTGTATTCAAGATACAACAATATTCTAAATAACAGAACATTTTGTAATACGTTATCTTACCAAATAATCCACTTCCTATATTATTATTGTTCTGAAAATAGCTCTGAGCTTATCGTGAGCACTTGTCAAGATTGGCTAAGTGTACATTTTTTTTGAGTCTTGGCCTAATGTAAAACATTTACCAATAACATATTTCTTTGAATTTTGCGTCACTATATGGTTGAGTTAATGACGTCATCGGTTTTTGGGCTACGTGTTTCAGCGAGGCGTAGGAGCTAGTAATGGGTCAAGGGTATTTCCAAAGTTCTCTAGCACGCAACATGTGATCGATAGCTGACACTTCCGCCGGGTACTCATTGATGAAAACTATAATCAATGCTTAAATGCTGGTTAAGTTCAGTTGCCTAACACGAAATGCAAACGCTAGAGATTCTGGGAGAAAAAACAGTAATACTTATTTGGTACTGTTTAATAGCAAACTCCTAACAACATTATATGCTGTAATCAATATAGATTAATTATTTGGAGTCATTTAAAATATTTGTAGATAGCTGTTGGTTTCAGTGTTTTCAATGAATATACATAAATATATACCTCTCAAATGAATTTCACAAAATCTTATATTTAAGCGCTACTCTACTTTTTGAATCACATCCAATTCTTTGACGGGGGAATGAAATCCATTAACCTTTTAAAAATAATTACTTTATTTGAGCATCTGAGTTCCACAAGGTTATGTCATTCGACCAGTATTTACATGTACTGTATTTAATTCCATTAAAGATGAAAGGAAATCTTTCTCATATTCAAGATTATGAACTATCACAAATATACACATATCCTTTGACTGGTACTTACATATCCGTAATTGCATTCCATATGTGCGGATTATGCAACCTTTCTTACACTCAATATTATGGATTATCACAGACACGCATATGAAGTGCCCCTCTCTCGCTATCGCTCTCTCTCTCTCTCTCTCTATCCCTCTGTTGCCCTTTCTTTCTCTATATTTTCTGCAACAATGACGTCTTCAGCTCGAAAACTTATATATCTTCTGAGATGCCAATTGAATTTCGATGGAACTTTATAAATACATGTATATAATCAAGAGAAAGCAAATTGTTTTGGGGTACTTTTATTGTGAGTTCGTGACACTACGGTCTCTATAGGGAGCTCAAATAATAATATAAAAAAATTCAGGAAAATTTTGGAGCAATTTCACGAAATTCTCCATAACTTATGGATTGTGACATATATTTGTAGCATTTACGGCTCATATATTTGTAGCATCGTTCGAAAGTGTGTTTCATTCTAAAGATAATGATGATATATGTGCCGTGCATTTATAGTATTCAGACTATGTAAAGCAATTTCGTTTTCTTCTTTTTTTTTAAAAAAAAATTAAAATGTCACACTGTGGTTTCAAACCCTTTTCTATCTTCATGTCTGTTAACCGCACGACAATCAAATTTAGAAATATATTTGCTAGCACACGCAATATTTTATACGTATCTTTTATATGCAGGTACCAATGTCTGGTACCTCGCTAGAGCAATAGAAAAGACAATACATTTTTTCCGAAAAAAAATCCGGATTTATATCTAAATTTCTTTGTATTTTCTGAATTTTTCAATTTCTTAATTTACAAATAACATTTTTGTTAAATTACAGTGAATAACACAAAAGTAACTAATATGCTTTGTAGCATTTTTTTTTCAATAATTCCTCGTACTATTAGAACATTACATTGATTTCAATAACCTATTTCGCGTTATATTTTATCGTTTTCAATATCGATCCATATTGAAACTGGAAGATGTAGGGTATTTCTATCAGTTTTGTTTTTAGTAGAGAGTATAGGAAGAATTTTAAATGTATTTTGGGGATACTTAATCGACTGCAGGAAACAACTTCTCGCTATTTATTACTGCTTTTGGTCTATGGTGATCAACGTTAGGACCAGAGATAACTGATTTCTATCATTATTCGGTTCACCTCCGCGTCAGCGAGATCGATTTCTAAAAGTTTGAGCCTCTAGATCCCGACCTGTAGATCCAACAAATAATTCTTCAGATTTCTCGCCTCCTGACCTACCGACACACGAATAGTGTAAATATAAAAAAAGAGTATTGGTATATAACAAACTCCTTTTAAAAAAAAAACGACAGTGAACATTTGGAACTTGAATTGGGGAGAACAATAGTGAAAATTAATTAGATGGAAGTAGGAAAATCATATATATAATGTGTTCAGAATAGTAGAGCAGAAAATACTGATATTGGAGATATCTTACAATTAATAATATATTTGATACGATACTTTCAAGGCCTGAAAAGTATATTCACGAAGACGTAGTAGAAAGTATGATGGAAGTAAAACTAGAAAAAGAAAGAAAATCACAATGTCAAGGAGGAGGAATTTATTCCGAAATTTATTTTAAATTTACATGTATTATTTAAAATTAACAGAGTCAAGGTTGTATTTCTTCTAAACAAGTTCAAGCAAATGTGACTGCTATCACGAATCCTGTATTATTGCGTAGAAAATTTCTGATTTTATGTGTGTATTGCATCATATTTTCGCAGAAATTAGTCACCTAGGACTAGTAAACTTTGCACACAGTTAGGTCTTCCCCAGATTTAATCGCATACGAAGCTGTGTTTCTGCTTTCGACTTGAGAAGTGGGGGAGGGAGTTGAGGGAGGGAGTTGAACATTTAAAGTACGTATATTTAATTATGAGTAGGCTCCGGATTCTTAGGTTCGAACCTATTTTATTCCTGTACAGTGAACGCAAAAAATTCGTGTTTTCTTTACATTTCAAGTTGCTATAAGTAGAACTATATTAGTTTTATAGGACCTAAAATGTCCTAATTGTGGAGTTAGGACCTAAAAAATCCTAAATTAGCTTTTAGAACCTATAACGTCCTAAATGATTCTTTATAGTTATTTTTAACTTGAAAAATACTTTCAAACACGTAGTCAACCAGTTTTCAACAATGTAATAACAAGGTTTCCTTCACACAGCATGTTTCTTTGTAATTTGCGGCTGCGATTGTGAATAAGCGGGGCAGCAAGTTTATTTTGAAAAATTTCAAATATAAGAAAACTGACAAAAAAAAACTACTACTATAGTACGACAGGCCATACATATGTTAAACTATATTTCAGCTATAAAAAAAAGTCCAAGGTAAGAAGAATTTTATTATTTTTATTACGCAGAAGACTGGTTAGCATAAAGCTTACTAAATTAAGGTTGCCATTTAAGTATGAAATAGCTAACAAAGTGTTTAAGGTGTAGTAATATTCCGTTTTCAGTAATATAACGCTAAAAATCCTAAACGGTGTTTTTAAAAACCTATAAAATTCTAAAATGCACTTTTTAAAATCCTAATTTGAATTTTTTGGGACCTAAAATCCGAAGCCTAGTTATGAGGTATAGTGCCTTGAGGTAGGCAACCCATTTTTAATGTGATGCAGGTTGCATACCTCACAGATCTTCGGGTTCTTAACCTTTATGTGGTGGTGCTGCTTGCATACTTTACAAATCTTTGGAAATTATTATTATTATTATTATTATTATTATTATTATTATTATTATTATTATTATTATTATTATTATTATTATTATTATTATTAACTTTATTCTCTCTGTACGAAGGACAGGCATGTCAGCTGGCCCGAGAGTCAATAGAAGCACTGCCAAACGCATTTACTCGTTTTTATAAGTTTCACATTTCTCTCCACTTTCAAAGATTTTACATAAACATTTGCACGGGACATTCCTTTAAGAATATTCTTCTTCTTCCTCTCTTTTTTATGCATATTCAAAAGTAAAATCCAGCTACAACGTAATATTGGCTAACATCGGCTAATATTAGAGGAAATTTATAAGCATTTTAAGAAAAATGATTTTTATAGTGATTTTATTGAAGAGAGAGAAGCATTACTTTATTGAGGAAATAACTTTTATATATATTCTAGAAACAACATAAAATCATTACTATGCAAGATAAAACTACAATTCCTGATTGATAGGAATATCTCACTTTAAAGGATTATGTTCTTCGTCATTGAGGAACATGAGCTCAAGAAAATAAAAATATATTTTTTAAAAGATATGCAACCATTTCTTTAAAGAAAATTACAAAAAAGTGCATAGTATGCAATCAGTGTACTGTATATTCAAAAGTAACATGTTTATAGATAAACATCTTTAAAGGAGGAGTTACGAAAAATTGTTGACCGACCCACGTGAAGATTAATCTTGGTAATTGCGCTCTTTTGTGATTGATTGCTGTGAGACACACCCAGAAGTTGTCTACCTCTTGCTTTTAACGGTAAGGTGGAAAATGTTGTGCCTCATTTGATACTGGTCCATGTAAGTTACTTTATTCTTTCACTTGTGCAACAATATTCTCCGAGGCTTATGAAATTTAGGAAAAAAAAAATTTGTAGATTGAATCCAACTTAGCACATAGCACACTTATGTCTACAGGCCATCCCGCAGGTAATATGGCTGTTCCGGGACATTCAGAGCTCGCAGTAGAAACTTTAGGGCTGACTGCACATTGACCAGGGGACAGGGCAGCCGACGCTAGGTACAGTTCTGTGATCAGTGCAACAAGGCCTCGTGCCGCATTTTCACCAGAAAGCGTGCTGGATAAAGGCCTTTCTAACTTTGTGATTGGGATACACGGTCAGTACCCTCAGGCCACTCTCTCTCTCTCTGTGCATTCTCTCCTACCTTCCTCTGATTCGAATTGGCTGTCATGTGTCTGGTGGATGTGCGGAAGGCCTAAGGAAGGCAGGAATATCCACAGGATTTTCCTTGTATTTCAATGACATATTCCCCTCATGGAACCATTTTGTATGTTCAAAAGTCATCTCGTGATTAGCTGTCCAAGAGTCCGAAAATGTCCCATAAAAATAGGAAATCTTGTTTCCGGAACATAAGTTAACGTATGCATTTCTACAGGGTGTTCACGGGATGTCCACTGGCAAGAATGGGACTTCCTGTGGAATCCCAATACTGCGGAATGAGACTTATGTCCCTTAAAGGTACAACGGACTGTGCTAAGTAGGATGATGGCCTCATCCTGGTCTAGTAGCTAGCGTATGTGTCTTTGGTTTTCGAGGTCCCTTGTTTGATTCTCTGTGGAAAGTCATCGAACCCACTAGAGTAATTGATAATTCGACCTTAGACTATAGGTTTCCTCTTGTATAGCTTCATTGCTGACAAAGAGCCTAAATTCAAACCAAGTATACACATATCATTCATACTGTTTTGTAGAATGATATTTATTTGTAGTTAGCAAAACAAAACTTTATCGTTTCTCAAAGTCGAAATCTATATAAACTTTTTTGTCTTACCTAAACACGGTAAGACATACTTCATTTCGCGTATAAATCATTTCTAAGTATATTTTCTCCAATTTGAGATATAGCTAACGTTTTTTTTTTTTTTTTTTAAGGATTAAAATTGTAGAATCTTTTAGGATTTTTCTGAGAAAATTAGAAACATAGGAAGATTTTTTTTTCAAATCAATTTGTTTTCTTATAACCAACGACAGAAATTAAAATATTGATACAATAAGTACAGAAAATAATTCGTAGTTATTCCCCGCACAATATCCTTATATATCGGGGTAATCTTTGTTCTGGTTAATCGCCTGAATCTTGTTTCAAGGCAATTCTACGAAAGGTTGAATGAATGCCCACATCAATGTGAGTTCACTCGCTCATCAGTAACATAATATAGCTGTACTTGAAATTCCTACTTTTGGTTTCACCCGCCGCTGCCAAAAGTCCAACAAATATTTAATCACTTTCAAATCTGAGAGGTTTCGCAGGCCAGCTCAAGTGCAACCCAATATTTCTCAAACCATGTACAAAGAGCTTTGAGCTCTGTGAATAAGGCAGTTGTCACCTTGAAAGATGGATGTCATTGCATATTCATTATGATGATATGATGAGAAATGAGGACTGTAAGTTATTAAGAATGTCCGTATTGTGAAGTACTAGTGTGGTACCTAAGTAATGGTACGAAAGATATCAGAGAAACTACCTCTAGCCTGAATTACACATACTGAGGAGGGAATATTTCATTGGACTTTCAGTGCACTCAATGGTGCATCAGTGAGATCAGTTTACACAGTTCGTTCAATAAGTTACGGAACTACTTCGAAATAATGTACATAGTGATGCAGAAAAAATTGGTCCTTTCTGAATTTTATGCTATCCCTTAAGTTTAAGTCTGTTCTCAAGTTGGAGAGTCTGGAGTGTGTTGCATCGATTCAAGCAAAATATGAAGGTGGTGCTGAAAAGTATTCCATTAGGCGATTTTTCTAGGGGGTTCCAGAGCCCCTGCGTATGGTCCTCCGAATTTATAGAGAGCAAATGAATAAACTTAGAAAATGTAACCTGATAATATTTTTTCTTGGATCTTATTGAATGAACTGTGTATAACAGTAGAAAACTGTCTAAAATTAGTTCTAAAGTGGGGAAGTAATGTTCTTGTCCGATGTGGTTACACAAGCACCTAAAGTAATAGATCAGATATGCAGAGTAATAGATTGAGAAATAGTGCATATAATCTAAGAGAAATTCACATTATTTAAATTACATATCTAGCCTTGCATGAATGTTCAGCCCGAAAGAAACTCTATAGCCCATTTACTTACTGCTACCAAGAGAATACTAGCCGTAGTAAAAGCATGTGTAGTGCCTTTGTAGTTCTGAAGAATATACTGAAATTTGGAAATTAAGAAGTTTGGTTCATAGATTGGTCTTAGTTTAATGTCGGTTTTCGGCATCAAGGATGATGACTCAGGATTAGGAGCAGGGGCGTAACCACAGAAGGGAGTCCAGCGTTTTGGCCACTCCCAAAACTTCCAAACTCAATATACATTTGCACAACTTCTCAGTAAAACTATATTTCTTTAATAGGGGAATGATTGATGTAGCATGAAAATTTGATCCTGCACTTCAAATTATCTCTCTTATACAAAACAATCTAGTTCTATATTGTTTTCTTCTGAAAATATACGTGGAAGTATTTTGCAATTATTTATTGTCTTTTCGGGTGTAAAATAGTACCCGTTCAATAAAACAAAAACGTACTGCCTTGGAGTATTGGATCTCCAAAAGCTAGAACCTCTCCCGACAAAAAAAAAAAAAATCTGGGTGTACGCCTGATTAGGGGTACGATACGTACGTCAACTGAGCAATTATGATTTTATTACATAGGTAGTCACTTGTACTCACACACCAATTAAAGAAAACAAGTAGCAGTGCGACGTCTATATTATGTGAAGGAGTTTGCTTTGTATGGAGTGATATTTTCTCAATATCCAAACCGCAAGTGGTAATAGATTTGTACTAATTCATGTTTTAATAGAGATTAGAAGATTAGAGCAAAGATAGAATATATTATATATTCTTGGGACGCTTAATTTATAGCAGAAAATCACTTTTCGCTATCTATTACCCATTTTCACTCTCTATCGATATCCGTTAAAACCGGAAATGGTCTATTTCTGTCACTTTCGATTTGAATAGAGGATTGAGACGGAATGATAGATCGATTCTTTAAAAAAATCGCTTCTTGCTATCTCTTATCGATTTTCATTATGTAGATCACTATTAAAACGGACATTGTAATCAATTTCTATCACTTTCGATTTTAGTAGAGAATAGAAGGATGGATTAGGATATTTAATCGATTACTGGAAACCGCTTCTTGTAATTTAGAATATTATCACTTTTGCTCTATAGTGATCAACGTTAAAACCAGAATTTTTGTCGCTGCGCCTCGAAGAACCGCTATGTGACGTTCTTGTCGAAAATAAGTTATGCCGTGCAAATAAACCTAAAAGCTGTCAGGAAGCGTCCCTTGTAATGTGATAAGTGAATATTCAATTGTTTCGCCACAACAATGAAAAAATAATAGATTGAAATTAAAGCAGTGATGCCAATTTAGCCTATTTTTGGCTAAATCTAGCATATTTGGAGAGGAGTTTAGCCATACAAATCTACGAATTGCTTATAGCTTTAAATATAGCTTATTTAATGAAACTCTTTTGTCAAGTTGGTCTTTCTTTTATTAGCCTTTAAATTAATTTTAAATTACTTTTTTTTCTTCTTTGAGAATCAAGTGTAAATGTTTTTAAAAAGTAAGCCTATTTGTCATTACATACACTCGCAGTAGTTGATTTATTTTGACTGAAGATGTTTTCGTACGCAACGAACTATTGTTTCTTCTTCTTTTCTCTCCACGCACAGATTTACAGATACTTAACAATACTTGTCAACTCAAAGAATTTTAATGTCGCTCCCGTAGCGTCCCCGTTTGCTACTTTTTAATTATTTAAATTTTCCCATTATTTAAATTGCAAGAATGAAAATTTTCTAAATACAAATTTAGTAGCTAATCGGTTCTTCAACCCACAGAGATTGTTTTAATTTATATAAATAGGATATCTAATTAGCTTGGAAACACTCAATGCAATCACATGTGGGTGTAAGGAGAAATTAGAAGCGTTGTAAGGACTATGACTTACCGAAAGAAGTACTACTAAAAATTGGAACAATGGCAACTTACACAACCAATATATGATCTAACCATAGTGCATCCAGAACCAGCGCCTCGGCTAGCTGCGACGTCATCTGTGATGACTTTTTCAATTCAACTGATAATATGGCTGTTGACTTTCACAAATCAGATTAGTTGAAGATGGATTTTATTGTAATTGGGTCATATATGTTGCTTGTTAGTCTTTAGCGAATAAAATTCAACATTTCAAGTTGCACTATAACTCACTTACAATCCTACATACAAAAAGGGGGTTTAACGTCTACAATGTGGTTATAGGTTAGCAGTTCAAAATTTAGCCATTTTTGCGTTAAAAAAACGTTATTTCGGAAGGTCATCTAGCCTATTTTCTTCAGAGGTTGTTGGCAATACTGAATTAAAGGCTTCAGGTTCTCATCTCGTACGCAGATTAAAGTATACAAATCCTCTATGTGCTTATAAAGGGTATCCGGTCAAGTCCTTGCGCGGTTTTTGTCCACGCGGTATTTGTGTGCGCTGTTTTTGTCCATCGCTGTTATTGTTTGCGCGGTATTGACCTAGAACCCTTATAAAGGCGCAGAAGATAAGCCGTAGAAGATGTGCTACGTAAAATCAAAAATAGTAATATAATATTGTTGAAGCAAGCTACAACAATGTCCAGTGCATAATAAACGCAAAACCAATTTTGTTATATTTTTCAAGTTTTTCCGTGTATATTTGGCAAAATTTTAAGTTTGGAATGTTTTTTTGCTTCTCCTGAAAAGTTGTGGTTTTAACACATAGCGGGTCTTCGAGGCGCAGCTACGATTTGTTGATTTTTTTTTTTTTATCAATTCGGTTTTAATATCAAATCTAACAAGAAAGTTGATTCCTACCTTTTGACCATCTGCATCTTAATCAAAATTAATGGTGATCCATTTAGTAATTCTTTAGATCTTTTGTCTCCCAGGTGGAAGGATCATCATCATCATAGGTATTCTGTCATTATTGGCAAGTAACTTGATCCAACAGAGATATTTCCATTCTCTACGGTCTTCAGCTAACCTCTTTGTTTTCAAGTATGATTTTTCTGTTTTGATATTGTCTTTCAATTGTAGCCTCCTTCATCTCCTCCCTCTTTTTCCTGCCGCCGTAACCTCTATCACCATACTCTCAAGATTACAGTTTCTTGTTAATCAATGTTCCAACCAGTTGCTCTTCCTCCTCTCAACTATATTTAAACTTCTTCTTTCTGGCCACCATTTCTAATACCCTCTCACTAGTTTTCTGCTCGACTCAACTAATTCTCATCATTCTTTTCCATAGCCACATTTCGAAAGCGTCCAGTCGTTTTTCATCATTTTCGCATAGTATCCATGTTTCTGTCACACACACTACAATACTACGAGACGGAAGATAGACGAACACACGGACAGACAGAACAAAATATATATAAAAGAATTTTGGTAAACCAAACTCCTTAAGAAAGTAAATTTTGTCCCGCTTTCGGATCAGGCCCAAAAAAATATATTCTGTGTATGGGTATTGTAAATGTTCTACACTCAGTCCCACGTTTCTGCTCTTTTCACTTCCCCAGCTTATCACATGTATCTATTTTAAATAGATTTGATGAACCTCAGAGCCGCATTGAAACGAGGATAGAACACAATGAATATTTCTCGTCCCAACCGGGAATCTAACCCTGGCTCCTCATTTGGCATCCATCAATTCCTATATAAAGCACTCTTGCTTCCATAATACCAAAGCATCCTTCACAAAGGTTAGATTTTATAGGAAGAATAAATTTAACTTTGAACATTACAAGCGAACCCTTTGAATGATCTACGACAATTCAACGTAAACAATTTCTGAAAGCGAAATTAGAAGCATACCACTTTATTTAGCCTAATACATAGAGAAAAGAGAAGATTTCCCAAGGCGCTTCTAGCGGTTACACGCCTGCTCTTTGTTATAACGCAAAGACCGGAAGCAACGGAATACGTAATTTTGGCAGTTAAATGGCCGAAGCGTTGAGCGAGGAAATTTAGCGCGTTGAAGCCCGCCGTTCTCATTTTTCCTCCATAAAGCCATGAACGTTGATAAATACAGCGAGCGTGTGAAGAATATCCTGTTTCACCCAAAATTGAAAGCCGTTAGAAACAGTTTTTGGTGGTTGCGTTAGTATCAGAATTCGAAACCTTACCCACATACATATATAGCTATATATATTTAAGCCTATGAAATATGACATTATAATGGAAAGATGAGCATTTTCTCGTACTTCTGTTGCTTTACAACTTGAACTTTCCTCAAAATTGCCTTCTTTCTCATTTATTTCTTCACTTTTCTTCTGTTTTATGAAATACATATATTTTCATTAACACCTAACATTTTTTCCTATTATTTTTATGAAAGGTATCTGCATAACATGAAAGCTTATACAACAAGTTTGAATCTTCTTGTTTTCGACTTGGATTAGCAAGTTTTTAGAGCCAAGATAAAATTTAACCTTGATTATAGGTTTTGTATATGCAACTTTATTTATCTAAGATAATTCAACAACAAGTTTGACTTGAATTAGCAAGTTTGCGTAGCCAGCATAAAATCTAAGCTTGCTTGTGAGATTGTACATGCAACTTTGTTCATTCAAAGATAATTCAGAAACAAGTTTGACTTGAATTAGTAAGTTTGCGCAGCCAACATGAAATTTAAACTTGCTTGTGAGATTGCATATCCAACTTTGTTCACTCAAAGATAATTCAAGAACAATTTTGACGTGAATAATACTTGAACAAATTCTATACATTCACCAGTATACTTGAAGTAAAAATTGAATTGCCGTCTTGTTACAGTAACATGTGACTTATGCTCACTGTTGAATAAAGATCTGTTACTATAGTCATATTTGTTCTGAGTTACGTATCGCTAAATCTTGTAAATTTTGTATACAAAAATTGCGTAAATATTATGCACCATTGGGAAACTGTACTTTCTTTTCTTTAAATACTAGTGTTAATGCAGTCAATCCGTTAACATATTAACGGATAACGACAAATGTAACGGTTGCTATCTATAACCTATATCCTATACATGTAAGGGAATTTTTCCATTTTGCTGTTAGCAATAGATAGCTAGAGAAACTATCTCGGCCGTGTTCGTTAAATGGAGTCAATCCGCTTATATCTTAAGGAATAACGGCGACCTTAAAGATGGCTATCCATATCCCACACATATATTTCGTGAGATCTTCTTCACTGTCTTTACCAGAGTTTATTCAAATTGATTTAGAATTCAATTGTCCATCCTTAACTTTATATTAAAATTGAAAAGTGCTAGAAATCTTCTACCACTCCCGGTTTCAGTATTGATCCTCATTGAGGAATATTGTTTTGTATTTTTGATTTATGTGGATTTTGGCGCACAAAAATAAATCCCGTCTCAGATCTTACTCTCTTATTGAATTTTGCAAAAAGAGAAAATAAAATCCTGCTGCAACTCTCGGTTTCAATAATGAGGGTGATACAGCAAAACTGTAAGCGATAGAAAGATATTAGTTTTGATATGGATTAAACGCTCAAAACTAGCTTCTGTATTCATTCTTATTCCTTTATTGAATCCCTATTACTTGGACTTTCCATAGTTTCACAGCGTGATGAAAGGAAAACACTTGTGACTGTATAACATAAGTGTTCCAGATATTACTCTGACGTAACTTAACTATGGTATTGTGACAAAATATCTGTCTGTAATTCTTTGTAATCTGACTATGAAAAATGTTTTAAATAAGGGTTACTACTTAAATAATTTGTGTCTATCTACGATATATTTCTCCCTTTTATTATTTTAACATATTTTCACTGTTTATTTTTAAAATCATGTCGTAGAAATCATAATCTTCAAAACAAAAAGTAACTAAACGTCAACGACTGACTGAAATGAAAATGTTACTTTAAAAAAAAATACTATTTGCATTACGCGTTTAAACATATTTCTAGCTAAGTGAACTGAAATTTTGTTCGTTATTCGTCTGTCACTATGAAGTGTAAGTATCCTAGGGCTAACGGGAGAAGCACGCTTTGTTCGGCATTGAGTATCCTTTAGCTTATGGCAAAGTGGCCACGCGGACTCACATAGAGAGCAGTTGCAATTTTAGAGGGATTATCAGTCCCTGTCATTTGCATATGAATTGAAACCATCCAAGCATGATGTTCTGTAACAAAACACTGATGGCGAATCCATGTGTGTGTGTGTGTGTGTGTGTGTATTAGAGGCGTGTGTGAGAGAAAAGAAAGGTGTGGAAAATTGGTATGAGAGAGAGATACATCTAGAGAAGGAGGTGAGAGATGAAGGAACATACTCAGATAAAGGAAGAGAAAAGTACGGGAAATTAGTATGTTCGTACAACAAATGACGTTGATTCCTAGCTCTTTTTTAACGTGAAGTCAATTTATTTCTGTAAACTAGGATTTTTTGTAATTAGTTTTCACTCTTTGGATCACAACTTGTTAATAAAAATGAAAAGGAGAATAATTCCTTCGTTCTGTAATTTATTTTGTTTGCAATTAAATGACTAGGCTTTGGTGTACATATTTTACAAAGAAATATTAACTTGGTTAAAAAGAAATTAAGTAAATTGAATAATTACACATTCCAAACAGAAGTAAAAGTAAGGAGGAACGCAGAGGGATGCCGTTCCCCCATTTCCAGAAAATATCTATTGCGTCCCCCTACTTTCTAAAAAATTACAATGGGCAAAGATAGGCACGGAGTACAGCGTGACGTCATGCGTCCCCCTATCTTTTCATACCCATTTTTACCCTTAATACCAAATAAACGCCAAGTTTATTTTTGTTTGTTAGTAATATAAATAAGTATATTCGAATTGTTAACAATCATTCCTTTGTTCTATTTCTAGTAAAGATCAAGTTTTATTGGTTTGACCTAGCATTGTGAGCTATTTGACGAATCAACAATAGCAAAATACGGTGTTGAGGTACAAAACAAGGTCGCCCATGTTGTGATTTCCAAGGGCGGGGGGCAAGTACAAGCGACATTTCAAATGTAGTCTCAAATTTTGCGGTAACTATTCTAAAATATCTATTGGGTTTTCGATCTTCTGAAGCACAATTTCCTCTAAAGGGGGGCTAGCGCCCCAGATTGGCCCCCTGATAGCCACCCTTGGTACAAAATGTGTATGATTAAAATCCATAATTTTTGTACTAAGTTCATCATATTCATACAATAGAATACAATTGTATCCACTTTCTAAACAACTATGTAGGAATTCCATTTTTATTTTTTCCCATAGTGTTAATTTGTTTTCATATTATCGTATCACTATCACATTATCATGTCATTATCATGTTTTCATATCATCATAATACGAGGTGTGATTGGAAAGTTTTAAGACTGGGCTTGTAATTTAAAAATGGCAGTACTTACAGGCTATTGTGATGTATCTTCTTCAAAGTAGTCCCCTGCTGAATGAACACACCGATTCCGACGGGGTTGCCACTTATGGAAGCATTCCTGAAAATTATTTTCCGTGATGATGTGAAGCACTCTCTCCGTATTTGCTTGAATGTCCTCAATTGAGTCAAATCTCTTCCCTTTCAATGACAATTTTAATTTAGGAAGGAGGTAGAAGTCGGCCGGGTCCAAATCTGGGGAATACGGGGGTTGCGAAAGCACAGGAATTTGGCCAAACATTCCTGGATTGAAAACGCATAATGCACTGGTGCATTGTCGTGGTGGAGAATCCAATTCTTTTCTTTCCAGAGTGTAGGTCTTTTCTTCCGCACATTTTCGCGCAGACGCTGAAGGACACTTTTGTAGTATTCCTGGTTGACTGTCTGCCCCCTAGGGGCAAATTCATGGTGCACGATACCCTTAGAATTAAAAAAAAACACCAACATTGTCTTTACATTCGACCTACTTTGTCGCGATTTCTTTGGTCTAGGTGAATCTGGGCTCTTTCACTGAGACGATTGTGCTTTTGTTTCTGGGTCATACCCATAAACCCATGATTCGTCACCTGTTATTACCCTATTCAAGAAATCTGAGTCCATTTCGGCTCGACTAAACAGTTCTTGAGACACTTCAAGTCTTGAGTTGTCTCTGCTTGTGTGACAACACTTTTGGAATGAATTTCGTGGACACTCGACACATGTTCAAATCATCAAATAAAATTGACTGCACCGCACATAAACTTAAATTCAGGTCTTCAGCCATCTCCCTAATTGTAAGTCTACGGTTCGAGCGCACAAAATCGCCAACTTTCGCAATGTTTTCTTTAGTGTTTGATGTTGAAGGTCGGCCAGACCGGGGGTCATCTTCTACTGACTCGCGGCCATCTTTGAATCTGTGAAACCAGATAAACACGTTTGACCGGCTCAGATATTTGTCTCCAAAAGCTGTTTTTTAAGAGTACGTAAGTCTCCGAAGCAGATTTCCCAGTTTTAAAACAAAATTTCATATAAACGCGTTGTTCCAATTTTTTATCCATTTTGTGCACTTAAAAATCCGCCAAGACACACACACGTCCGCACTCAATTGGTTGCTACGCCGTACTGAATAAAGATATCTCGGTGCATGTTTCAACATGTCTCAAGGACACACCAAGACATGCTTCCATGCTAACGGGACTATATCTACTCCTCCTGAGCAGTGTTACCAACTGTCTTAAAACTTTCCAATCACACCACGTATTATCATATTTTGTTGATAATTTCGTATATTAAAAATAATATTTATTTATTTGTTTCCAAGTTTCGTTTACTTCAATTAGTTAGTCATTTTGTTATTTAACAAGCTTACATGTGAGCGTAGAGATGCTAATGATCAAGTTTGTTAACCATCGAATTACTTATAATTAGAGAAATTCTTCTAAATTCTGTGAATTAATATTATTTTAGTATTGTAGTATTCTAATTATTCAATTTCGTTAATGGGATAAATATTTTCAAAATTATACACTCAGAAACTTCGGTGATTATTAAAAATAGGCGGATTATGTTCATGGTCTTGTATATGTTTACATTTTCGTATGTTTTAATGTAACATTACCATGGAAACAAGCGTGTAAACCTTTGATTTGCTGAACGTCTAGGGTTGAGACTAGGTACTTGATGATTTTTAAAATGGAAGCCAGTCTTGAGTAATTTCTGTTTCTACATAGATTTTAACATTAGAAGGACCAAGCCGTCATTTTGACGGCATCTCTTAAAATAATTTTCTTTATTTCATATATTTATTTGAGTTACGCAAACAAACTTTATGGCTTTTATTATTTTAAAGAGAGGTTTGATGTAGCACATTATGATGTGTATCTATTTTAAATAAATATACGTTTTTGGTGTATACCCCTAGAAGGACCAGACCGTCAATTTGACTCCTTCATTCAAAAATCAATATTTTGTTGTTGATGTGGAGAGTTTTGTAGGTTGTACCCTAGATGGCAGCATCCCTATTGGAAATAATATATGTTGAAATATTTTACATTATGTTTCCATGCTATAATAATATATTTTATATACTTTGTTTCTGAATTTCAGTACTGTAAAGGTAAAATACATGGTGCTTCTTTGAATGACTTCTTATCTGCAATAATCTTAGTATATCGTTTGTAATACTCTTGTGTGTAGAAATAGAAGTTTTCTTGGATATAAATAATTACACAAACAACCTGAGATCTGAGGAAATATTAGAGATCTGAGAGACCTGCTCTTCAAGATTTGAGTGAAAATGAATCCGGCTTGGAAGAACAAGAGATATATTCCTCCGACGAAGATAGCAGTAGTAGTGAGAATGCAGTGTTTGAAACTACTTCTTCAAATGAAAGTGAAGAATTAGTTACAGAAGATACCAGAAGTAATCAATCAAATATCTTCATAGCACCTGATGGGTCACGTTGGAGTAAAGTGGACAGAGAGAACAATGCTGGTCGTGCTGCCTCACACAACTATTGCTTGTTCATAGAAAAAAACAATGTTGAGAAACGTTCTTAAATGCACCGTTACTGAAGCTCACATACAGCGTCAAGATTCCCTTTGGCAGTTGTCAATTGAAGAACTCGAATCATTTCTAGCAATATTGATATTTGGTGCAGGAGCTACAGGTATACCCGTAAAGGATTATGGAACAAAAGCTATGGCCCAGTGTTTTACAGAAAGACTATAGAAGGAAGAAATTTCTTGAAATAATGAAGTATCTTCGATTTGATGAAAAGGGCAATACATCTTCAGGGTTAAAAGTGGGCAAGTTCGCTTCAGCATCTTCTGTGTGGAACTCTTTCATTGAGAATTGTATTAGGCACTATAAACCCCAAGAAAGTGTTAGTGTCGATAAACAGTTACTTATTACTAAAGTAAGATGCAAATTCATACGATATATGTCTAACAAGCCAGACAAATTTGGACTCAAATTTTGGCTACTTGCAGATGTGAAGTCAAGATATATATATATATATATATATATATATATATATATAGATAGATAGATAGATAGATAGATAGATAGATAGATAGATAGATATGGATATAGATATATACTAAATGGGATTCCCTACCTGGGAAAGGACCAAGAATGACCTCGGGACTCACAGCTAGGCGAATATATTGTTCTGAAGCTGATGGAACCTTTTCTCAACAGAGTACTGAATGTTACTTGCGATAACTTTTTTACAAGTAGAAAATTAGCTGAATCTTTGAAACAGAAACTGACGACCTTGGTTGGTACTATGCGTCCACGTAGAAGAGAAATTCCGAAATTGTGCTTGAATCAAAGAGAAAAGGATATGTTCAGTACAGATGTATATAAAGATCAATCAGGAAATACAGTAACAGCATACAAATGTAAGCGTGAGAAGAGTGTTGCAGTTTTGATTCAATGCATAACTATGTGACAATTTCAACAGGTAGAAAGAGAAAACCCAAGACAGTCATCTATTACAATAACACGATATAGGGTGTTGAAGTAATCAACCAAATGGCAAAGAAGTACACAGAAAAATCTCCGGGTAGAAGGTGGCCGATACATGTTTTCTTCAATGTTCTGGATGTAGCATGTGTCAACTCACGAACTGCGTACAAGGAAGGAACGAAAAGAAAATCACCAGACGCCGATTGTTGAGAGAACTTATCCTACAATTATGAAATGTATGAATATGAGTAGGGGGGATTAATGGAGACGTCAGCAAGGAGGTTATGTTTCTAAGGAAGAGAGCGACAGTTTAGCAGATGAAGAATGCCCCAAGGAAGGAGGACAGAAGAAAAAGCAATGTCAAGTTCGATTATGCAACAAGAACAGAACTATTGATTACTGCCACAAATGCAAGAAGGCTGGGTGTGGAAAATGTGTTGCATAGGTGAGGAAACAGCTGATATGTACAAAAAAATGTACCCAAGAATAAATATGTATGGTTTTCCGCAAAAATGTGTTATTTTTAATGTTCATTTTTTGTTTCAGAGAAATAAAACTCACTAAATGTAAGAGAAATAATTAGAATATTTGTATCGTTAATATATAATGTAAAACTGTAATCTTTGCAATGAAATTATTTCTACAAGTTGAAATAAAATAGTTCATTTTCATATAATAAAACTTTCGAAATAACACAATTTATTTGGATGTATTATATACAGGTTGTGCTATATAAAAAAAAACTAGCCAAGCCAATGTCTACAGGGACGGTAGAGCAATCATGTGATTCATGGATTCTATACTAAGATTTGTACGTATTTATCCTTTACGTTTTCATGTAAAAGTCCTATGCGTGAACTTACGATATTAATGTTCTATTTAATATATGGTGGAGCTACTTTTTTGTGGCCCACCCTGTACTACATAAAGAGAACAAATCACATAAAACCTATTGTAGTCGATTAAACATATTCAATTAACACTAAAAGAACAGAAATATAAAAAAAAGAAGATATGTATCTCTTGCAAATTAAAAGCCATCAAAATGACGGTTCGGTACTTCTAGGGAGGTAAAAAGTTTGGACCTTCTACTGTTAATATTTTGCTACTGTTATCAGATGTAAGGTACGTTATACACGTGAGGTATAGATATTGAAGTCCAAAATAAAATATTGCACTGAAATTAGAAAGAAAATCCACTCAATAAAACAAGCGAAAAAAAATCTCAAGTGCGAATGTACTTCTAAATTCTTATGAGTAGATAAGACGAACGTGGAACACATCTTCTGAATTCAATTTGGCAGTTTTATAATGAGTTAAATTTGCAGTTGCGAAAGAAAATAAATATTAATTTTCATTTTAAATAGAATTTTGTTTTTAGCATTTGTAAGAACATATTTCCTAACATCTGCTAAAATGGCGGCCGTATGTTAAATATCCAATTTACAAAATTTAATAATCACTTATTATTATTATTATTATTATTATTATTATTATTATTATTATTATTATTATTATTATTATTATTATTATTATTATTATTATTATTATTATTATCAATACATGTACATTTAAGTAAGGTAGAGCTATAACTCTTCTATGGTTTTTACTCTTCACTAAAACTTAGTAAAGAAACACATTTTCTCATTAAGAGTTATTGTAAATGAAATTACTGGTTTTCTTTCCGTTTATACATTTATTAAGAAAGATACATATAATATATATTTACAATATCATAGATATAAACTTTTATGTGTCCGAGAAATCCTTCCCTGATTACAGAAATTGATAACTCAGGCTAGAAATAAGATAGAAATATGAAACTAGTGTTGAATTGTTTTCAAACTATAAAAGTTTTGGTCACATCAGTACACTTCCACATGAGCACCCTTGGTAGCACGTAGCACATCTAGGCGATATTCAATTTCCATCCACACATTAGCCAACATCACTGGAGGGATCGATGCAACGACTGTGGTTATTCGTACTACAAACCTAAAACAAAAAAAAATTGAGACTTGGTAAAACAGAACAAACCTAACACAGACAAAAACTTTTATAGTTTGTAAACAATTCAACACCAGTTTCATATTTCTATCTTATTTCTAGCCTGAGTTATCAATTTCTGTAATCAGGGAAGGACTTCTCGGACACCCTGTATATAGAGCTTAGAAATGTATGATAATTATTAACGTTCTTTTAAATTTTAATAAAATATACGGGCCATCACACTAAAGTTTCGTACTTACTTTTCTATCCTGCGGTTATCCAACTAAATCACACTATACTGCAGTTATTACTGCAACATTTAGGTACGAAATACGAACCAACTTACGTTTTCAAAAAACTTGATTCAAAAAAATCTCAGCTCGAAAAGTTAACTACCATTTGTAATTTTTTTGTTTAAACAAATTACTTATAGCTTTATCAGAAATGTTAACAAAATATTTGTTACCAACTAAGTGGTATCAGTCGTATATGAAGTTGCTTTTAAACAAAAACGTAAACTATAATTGAGGGAGTTTTCCTGTAAAATACTTTGCGCAACTACCCTTTTTGGATTCATTCAAGAAATTGGCTTAAACTCGTTTTCTATGGTTACTAATGAAACAAGCATTTATAAAATATTAGCAAAGTCGACTGAGTCGTATTTTGAAGAAATCATGCGAAAAAAATTCATCTCCAAAAAAAAAAAAAAAAAAAAAAACCTACCCTTGTGGATTTTTTTTTCACTACAAATGAGTTATGTCATATTGTCAGTTATTAATGGAACAAGTATTACTGAAATTCATAATTATTTCAGAAATTTCCTCTTTAAAAATTAAAGTTTAACTATTATTAATTACTTTTTTTTTTAATTTTACTTTTTACGTTTTAAGAACATAAGTTTCTTACCATCCTTATAAAGCATATTATGTAATTGAATTTCTGCATTGCAGTAGTATTAAATAGTATAACAAATTCCACTTACGTAAATCTCCTCTTGGAAGTTCTGCAGTGAACTATTTACGTAAGTCCAGGATTTATTTGATAAGGAAAACAATATAATTTCAATATTGTGCAGAATCTGTTCTGCCTGAAAAATCTTGTTTGCTCTACTTTAGACTCAAATAATGCTTATTTAAGATTCCATCTATGTTTGGCAATCTAAATAACTAATCTATATGTTTAGAAGAAATTAGAATTCATAAGAATTAGGCAAAAAAATCGAAACAAGATGACGTTAGTAACAGATTTCCATAATGAGTTTGGCTTCTGAATGTCCTATAAATATCTATATTTTTTGGACTTTCCAAGTTTGAATTTCTATGAATATTAGTTAAAGATGAAAATGTACGCTAGGTTGGTTTGGCTGTGAACAAGGAAATATCCTGTCGCCTAGGCCAAAACGGTAACATGGCAGCCAGAATTCACAGCGACGGTTTCTCATTTACATTTGAATTGAAAGCAACGAACCATGGTGACTTCGAAATAGACCATATCCCCCCTCCCTTGGGAGTAGAGGAGGGGGAGAGAGTCACGAGAGTTTCTTTCCGTATCTTTTTACGTGGTTGCTCCTTACTTTTGCATCAAAAATGACAAAATAATATTACTGTATATGAATATTTTCCATTTCTTATTTTAAAACTTGGATCCATTTTCGTTACATATGCATTGAGTTGCAAATGCATATACGTTCAGCAGCATGTTTTACATAGCGAGAATGTCTGTCTTTCCTTTTAACGTTTTATAACTAAATGAGATTTATAGTATCGTTCAACATTATTTTTTATCCATATGTGACAAACAGAAGTATACTTCAGATCCTCTAAAATCTTTGCACCAGCGTACGGTCGAAGTTACATGTTGTTATTAATCTAATATTTGCATGTGCCTAAATATCTTGTAAGTGCAAGTTATATAACACTTCTTCTATCTAAAGTTCCAAATAATCGTGTAAAAACATGTCCATTTTCTCTCCCTTTCTCTCTTTCTTTCTCTCTGTCTGTCTGAAAAAGTATCTTTTGAAACAAAAATTGATGTTTTTGATTTGATAACCTTCTATACCTTTATATCTATCGTATTAACCACGCACCAATAAAACTTAGCGAATATTAAGCCAGAGCCGTACCGTGGAGAAGGGGCGAGTGGGGCGACGGCTCCGGGCGCCGAATTAAGGGGGGCAAAAAATCGGGAGAAAAAGGGGCAAAAGAAGGGGAAAATTACTTGGAATATATGTATGGGGGCGCCATCGTATACTCTCGCCCCGAGCGCTGATTTTCCACGGCACGGCCCTGTATTAAGCTTAGATGTCAAATGTTTTCGAGAACGTCTTGTGTATGTACCTGACTCTGGGATTCCAAGATGGAAGTTTAAAAAGTTCTATTAAGGAAAATATCTGGACATTTTCCCCAATTTCTTCTGAATTCATGGGTTGCGATACATACATATAGTGTCATTCAAAAGCTTGTATCATTTTAGAAATAGCAACGTATGAACTGTAAAACTCGTACGAACATGAGCTTTCCAAGTGATTCTTTTTCAAATATTTCAAACTATCGCAATATGTTTCGAAACATGTTTCCCAGTTCCACTTTGTGCCTACTAACCATATGTCATTGAATTAACACACTGACTCTATGACTAACATGAACCTGAGTTTTCAACTCGGATTCACAAAAGATCTCCATTGAGCTCTGGGGCCAGTTGGATCCATTTCTACTTTGTATTCCTATTGCTGTGAGACCCATATTAATATTGTCCTCCCATCTATGTTTAGGTTTTCTTAATGGTCCATTTCCAAATGGTGTTCCAGTTAAAGTCTTTAGTGTTCTTACTTTATACTAGATATATATGTTCTTACTTTATACTAGATAGACTAGTGTTCTTACTATATATATATGTTTAGAAAAGAATTCCTAGTAGTCAAAAGTAAAGTAATTTTGGAAAGGTCGCCGATCCTAGGAGTCCAAGGGGCCTGGGGTCTCCCAAAGCTCATGTGGGTCACCCCATATATTTTATGAATATGTATTTTCATATGTATTAATTTTTGTTATATATATTGTTATGTGTATTTTTATATGTATTTTTATTGTTGTATGTATTTTTTAATGAATATTCAATATTTGGCATAATTTGAATTGGTCTTAAAATCCTGATATATGCCTTCTTAGACCCTTAACTGAAACTACACATATCTGAATGAGACTCTCCCTCCCAAAGTTACAGAGAAATCGGCGCCGTTGACTTGGGTACATTTAGTGCAGGTAACAGGACTTTGGCCCTAACACGCGTCGGCTTCCAGTTCTGATTTTTGTCGCTCAAAAGGTCGCTATAGTATTGTCCTGTGATGGTATGACTAATTTGCAGGTAATCAATGAATGTCACACCTTGGGAATCTCAAAAAACAGAGGCCATCACTTTGCTAGCGGAGGGGGTAACCTTTGCCTTCTTTGGGATACGGGAGAAGGGGTGCTTCCATCGTTTGGATTGTTGTTTTGTTTCTGGCTGGTAATGGTGTACCCAACACTCGTCCATAGTGATAAATCGACAGAGAAAATCGTTCACATCACGTTCTAACAGTTTCAAATTGTCCACAGATAGGAGGTACCGAGTGCGTTTTTGTTCGGAAGTTAAAAAAAGTGGGACCCATCGAGCAGAAACTTTTGATAAACCAAGTACATTCTTCAGAATATGATCTGCTTGCTCCTGTAATATACCCAGCCTGTCTGCTATCTATCGAGTTGACAATCCGCGATCTTCCATGATCATATCAAGTATCAAGGGCCAACGTTTTCCGTAGAAGTAGCACTTGATGATCTCCCAGATCTCGGCTCATCTTCAACACTCTGCCTACCACGCTTGAATTCTTGTACCCATCTCTTGATGGTGGCATATGAAGGAGCAGATTCACCTACGGTATTGGTCATATCCTGGTGGATCTCAGACCCCGAAATTCCTTTTAATTGCAGATACTTGATGACTGACCTGTACTCGATTTTTTCATTTTCCCGACTTCTGTCATCTCACTCACTTAAAGAGCCTGAAAAAGACAAAAGAAATTACTTAGAACCAAAAGCTTGATACATATTAATATCAAAGCTTGTACTATTCTAATACATATAATTATTCTATTCTAGATTCTCATTTTCAATATTAGGCTAAACAATTTTCAGTTACTTCTCGTACATATAATGCATCCAAGATCTGAACTGGAAAATAATTTTCTATCCTTCCATTTCCTCACATTTTGGTCCATTTACAATATAACGTAGTCTATAGGATACTATAGACAAGCAGGGCTCTAGTGTAAGAGCGATATTTCGGATTTGAAACTGATATTGCATGTTGAGAAGGTCCCTTTACATTAGTGAAATTATATATATATTAGATACTTATTACTTAACAGGGAATTCGAGTCGCAAGTGATCTATCGAGAATCAATCTTCGCACCAAAAGCAAGCGAGTTGATAAACTAATCCTGCAGAGTATATATTTGAAACTGGAAATTCACGTGATAAAAGATGGCCTAAGAATTTCATATTTATAGTATTTCATAACTTCCTTGTGGTTGCAATGCAAAAAATAAATATGTGTTTGAGGCTTTTTAGAAATGACTTTTTGCTTTTGCTTAACATGTTCAAAAACATCTAGAAATGCTCTGTCAGAGTACAAAAAAATGTCTTAAATGAATTCAACTCTGAGTGTGTTCGAAATGTACTTTAACTTTTGATGTGTCCAATGAGTGTAAATGGGAATGTGTAACATGTCCTAATGCTGTTTAAACGTTGTTCCTGTGCCCATATGCTCATTAGATATATCAGAAGTTTATGTACAGTACATTTTAAACACTCTTAGGAAAGTTTCTACTAAGCACTGTTAGGAAGTATTTTAAACATTTCTTGTACACTAATCGAACACTTCGGAACATGTTTGGACATGTCAAACGATGACTGAAAAATCAAACCATATACCTATTCAAACACAAATATTTTATAGTGTATATGGTTAGAATATTTGTCTTTCGTGTGAGAAAGTGAGTTTAATGCGCTCCAAGAATATATGTATTTCGGTTGGTTGAGTATACAGCATCTATACGACACTCAAGCAAACTTCAGATGTAGAAACAGGCCCGTATCCAGGGGGAGTCTAGGGGGGCCGGCCCCCCTAAATTTTTGGTGGCCCCCTAAAAGTTTTACAGTAGGCTTGCAAAAGAACTATAATATGGTGATGAACTATCATATGGTTGAATCGGGCCCCCCTAACTTCAACCAAGCCCCCCCTAAATTTTTGGGCTGGCTACGGGCCTGTGTAGAAACAATACTCTGTATTTGATCTTAACGTTTCTTTACATCATTAAAATTATATGAGGCCGAACATCCTGTTTAAAGTAGATTTCGAACCAATACTCGAATTTCATCCTTCGGAAAACGAACTCAGGACTTTGCGCACTTAAGACACGTGTGTTAACTACTCAGTCACGAAGAGACGCTCAAGTGGTTTGAATGCAAGATCCAAATTCACTATAGATCTACGTACCATACGACTTGGTGCTTAAAAAGAATATTAAATTCCAAATTATCTAAACTACAATATTAGCATTTCAATACAAGGTGGCCATTAAACGAATAGTTAAGATTCTCTCTTCATAAATGATTCAGATCCTGTCGTCGTTCACACTGATTAGGCGGCTTTGCAGACTTTCTATCAATTCCCTAGGGAAAAACTGACCTTAATTGTTAAATATATACTGAAAAACACGTTATGCTAAATGACTCATTATGATAATTTTCATGATTGACAATTACTATATGTAGATATCACTTTCATTTTATTAGCTCTAGACATGCTGTTTTTACATATCCTATACACGAATACTTGAATTAATACATGTTTATTGAATTTCACATTTTACTCACATAGCACACGGACCTTCACGGGATGTCCGAGATTGATCCGCAATGGATAACGGAACATGCCGGGATCATCCGAATTTGCTCTTGGAACATAAATAGGACCTCTGCGGGATATCCAGATGTCCGCTAATATTCCAGAAAATGAGATATTCAACGGGATCTCAAAGGGATGTCCACTGGTAAATCGTGGGATAATGTGGTCCTAGGTATGCCCGGCGTGGGATTTCCCTAGGATCTCCTGTCCCCTCTGAGGCGTACTGTGGACATCCTACGTGGGAATCCTTTAGGACGTCCCATGCAAGAAGTCTATGAGATGTCTACTCATTGCCCCGATAATCCCGGGAACTATATGGGATAATTTTGATTAAAATGTGAGTCCTAAGGACGTCGTGTGCTATGTGGGTAGTATTGATTAGTTGGTTAATTTAAGGATTTTAATATTCGTTTTCGTTATGCATCGAGGCTATATGAGACGCGGAGCTAAAGATAACCATGGGATCCGAACCACGTGAACTATCGCCATAGGAATTGCGCCATACGGGTCTTTTAAATGTATATGTATTTAAAGACGAAGCACGTTTGCTCAGTAGTAGAGGGCTCATGTCTGGCACAACGAGTCCCTAATTCGATCCCAGATCATATGAGTTTCTGATAGATAACATCCTGTAAGTGTTTTTTGTTGAAGTTCTCCCGTTTTGGGGGAGACGGCCCTAGGACTCTTCTAGCTACCCTATGAATCGAATGTGGACAGCAAACCCATGTATGTAATATGAATAGCCACCCTATGTAGCCACCCTATGTATAGAATCTGGATAACAAGCCCATGTGTGGAATATGGATAGCCACCGTATGTGTGGAATATGGATAGTAGGCCCATGTATGGAATATGGATCTTCACTCCATGTATGGAATTGGTTTAGCCACCCCATGCATGAAATATGGAAAGCCATCCCATGTATGGAATATGGATAGCCACCGTATATGTGGAATATGGATAGTAGGCCCATGTATGGAATATGGATCTTCACCCCATGTATGGAATTTGTTTAGCCATCCCATGCATGAAATATGGAAAGCCATCCCATGTATGGAATATGGATTGCCACCCCATGTATAGAATATGGATAGTCACCCCAGGCATGGAATATGGATAGCCATCCCATGTATAGAATATGGATAGTCACCCAATGTATGAAATATATTGATAGCCACCCTACACATAGAATATAGATAGCCACCACATGCATGGAATATGGATAGTCACCCAAGGAATGGAATATGGATAGTCACCGTTACCTGTGGAAATCTTAAAAAATTTACTCCATTAACGAATTCGGTCGAAATAGTAGTTTAGTTGTCTATTACCAGAAACGTCATTCAGAAAAATCCTTTTCGTTGAGTTGTTGTCGTAAGTAACATTACAATTCTTATAAGGCCCATTAGCATGATCCTGATAAAATCTAATAAAAGCGTAACAATTCTTAGTAAGTAAGCCACATGAAACACGATTCCAGCTTTTCATTTGTTGATATAAACGAGAAGAAAAGAACAACAGGTTGGGAACCTGTAAGCTTAGCGTTTGCTATGAGAAACCAGTAAAAAAGGGCTCCAAAAAGCAGACAGCTTGAAAATCCCTCTGTTGGGGTTGGGAACGAAGGCAAAATGACGCATGTGTAGCGTGCGAGAAGCAACAGGAGAGAGAAAAGCTAAAATTCAATGAGGCTTTGGTTGTAGCGTTGTTGCCGGTGAGGATCAGCATCAAGTGAAGCCTTCTCTTGCTTGCTTCGTATGCACCGAGGGCAATGACCTGTTTTGACCTCCGACCCAACAACCCACTCTGTGATTCTGCGTGTGAAGACAGTTTGCAGTGCGTACGTGTAACACATAAGCCATCTCTGATGTCAACCTCCCTCCTACTGCATTGATTTGATTGAGCTGTAAATTAATCTTCCCCCACTTTAGCCTTTATGCGTATTTCTTCGCGAAACATGTTTCAAAGTCAAGATTATCTTGAATTATTAAAGCAAAATGTTCACGCTGGCGTAGTTTTGGTATTCAAAGATAATTCAATTAATGTTTTAATACGTAAAGACATGTTGAAAATTGCCGTAAAATTCTCTATCTAGCTAAATGTATATAGTCACGTTTTTTTTAAGAAAACGTAGCTGCCTAGTTTGTCTTATAAAAAAAGTTCTTGACTGAGTGTCGGATTCATAAACGGGTATTCCTGACACCCATTTTACTTATATAAAGATACATGCTACCGTTTACATACTTTTTCTCTATTACTCTCCCTCTCTCCTCTCCATGTCTCAAGACAAACTAGTCACAAAAGTTCTTGTACTTGCTTCGAAAAAGTTTCATGTCTTCATAACTACTAGTTACTGTATACTTAAAAAAAATCATAAATATATGTATAGTCCGGTACAAGCGAGCACCCAGAATTTTTTGTTATGAGAGGTCCAATATTACAAGCCATTACGTAGTAGGTAGTATTAAACGGATATTATTCTGCACCCGCAAAGACAATAAGTAATTATAAATACTTCCATCTATACCGGTATTTCCAGAGAAAAATTGGTAGAATCAAATTATTTTTATACGAGAAAGAGTACAGATGAAGTATAAGATAAAATTTTCATGCTACACGAATCATTTCCCAGTTACACAAGTATAGTTTTATTGAGAAAGTGTTCGAATGTATGTTGAGTTAGGAAATTTGGAAAGGGGGGATCCGGACCCCCCCCCCCTCTGGATGCGCTATGGTCTCGTACACGTAGCATATTTTTGAGATACCTTTCATGGAGATCAGTAAACCTTTATGGAGCTCCAATAACAGCTCCCAAAATTTCTCACGATTTTCTTTTTCATTGCTGTGAAATGTATGTGACATTATTATTCGAAACTTTGATTTATTCCAAAGATAATGACGTAGAACCATTAATATGAAACACTTAGAATGTGATTAGGAGCTTTCTAAGTAAAGATCAGTAACTTCCTCTTAAAAACTTGGATTTTAAAATGAGTAAAGGCGTATTTCCGTACCAGTTAGCAGTGCATTGCATTTCCATAAACGGCAAATGATGTCAATTTGTCTCGTTTCTACTTTTAAAACCTTCCAAACATTATCTAAGGTCTTATAGAACGACTCGCTTCGTTCGTGCGTCCATCTGTTCACAGGCATCAGAGAGAGAGAGAGAGAGAGAAAAAACGTAATAAATAACGAACCCCACTTTTTCCTCTATTTAAACCGGAACTGGTTTATTTATTCATTTAACCACTTCCGGTTCTAAGAACTCCATAGAGATCTGAAAGAAATAGCGAGAATTGTTGTGTTATACGGAATCAGTGTTTCCAAAAATCCATTCGATTTCGCCCTTATTTCTCTATTAAAGTATGAAGTAATAGATATTTCCCAGTTTCGGCTTCAATATTATCTCCATATAGGAAACCCGGTCAAAGATAGCGATAAATGGTTTCTTGACACAGATTAAACGTCCAAAAATAGCTTTAATCTCCGCCCTCTCACCTTTATTTAAACTGCAAAATTATTTCTTGAACCATTTCTGGTTTGAATATTGAGTCTCTATAGAGCAAAATCTAAAGAAATAACTAGGAATGTTTCTTTTTTAAAAAAACAATGAATTCAGCGTCTTCAGAATAAATTTCTTCTTCGTCTTTGAAGGTCTTTTGTAGAAGGAAGTGGTACAGATGTACAATTTCCGGACTCAATATTGAATCCTTACAGCACTAAGAGATAACGACAAATTGTATATTGATACTGATTTAATGTTCCAGGAATAGGTTCTAAGTTAACAATTGGGTCGATGCGGTTCGTGCGGTTCTTATATTTTATATTTTATATTTTTTTATTCTGCTGTTCTGTTAATTCAAATACAAATACAACATAGACATAACATTAACATATTCTACGAGTGTAACAATATATCGCATACATTTTACTGTCACTCACATTAACTCACAATCACTCAGTGATGTATTCATCTGCACTATCTATGATCTTCTGCTAACGTTCAGGTAGCAGTTCAATGTCTTGCCTGCAGAACTGTCTTGGTTTTGACTGAAAGAAATCTGTTAGCCATGAGTCAAGAGAAACTTTTCTGTGCTGTTCTTTCAGCAATTGCTTCATTCTCGTACACTGCACAAATTGTTCTCGCAGCTTCTGCTGCACTGGATCCTCGGTTAAACTCAAAGAGTAAAATGTGACGGAAATGATCACTTTTCTCAACTTGACATTCCATATTAGTTTGTCTAAAATATATACAATAATACGTTCACAATCAAGAAAACCTATGTTTCACAACACACAAACTCCAAACTACGGTAAAACAACGGAATAACGATAAACAATCGCTTCACGCCGCATTGTTGCCAAGCCAAGCCAAAAGAAAACCGCAAAAACTTATGCACCGACCCAATACATTCAAAAATATAATTTCAATAGGTTTAGCCGTTTCCGAGTAATTGGATCACATACAAAATCGCCTTCTATTTTTTATATAACATAGTATTGCAACAGAGTAGCGATAGCGATAGCGATTGAAATAGCGATAACATTCTTGCTCTGCAAATAGGGTATCCTAAATTCGAATCTCGAAGTAAATTACCAGTATTATGTTATTTTTTTTTTTAAAAAAAGAAAAGTTTAATTGGTACGTTGAAAGCACTGGGAAATCAAGTTTAATTACGGACGTTGTGAGAAATAGACATAAAGTTTGTACAGTCAACGACAAAAGTTCTTTCCGTTTGGTAAAATTTATTTTAGGAATAACGGTGATATGACTGGAACATACAACAGTAGTATGGATGGAACTTACAGAAAATTACATTCACCAAACGGAAAAAAAAACTTTTGTCGCTGACTGTACAATGCGCTTAAGTATATGAAAAAAGCTAACACTTTTTTTCCACATCATAAAAGTTATTTACAATTTTTGAAGATGAATCTTTTAATCTTTCACCTCTGGTGCGTAAGGTCTTTCGTTTAATCATATCTCTCGCCTCGTGAACTTTGCGGTGGACAAACACCGTGTGTGTGGATTTTCGTGGAATTCTCTCGTTTTCTCTACCTTCCTTCATTCCACCATTGTCATAAGTCTACTCATCGCCATTTTCCGTTGCTTCCCTGCATAATTGTAGGACGCTAAACTGAGATCAAAATTGTGGCTCAGTGGTAGCACAATTACTTCTGGTGGGAGGGGTCTTTGGTTCGATCCCCGGCCAAGTACGTTTGTGATGAACAGCATCGTGTCCGTGCGTTTTCTCCCGTTTCCTCCCACTTTCTCATTCCATCAATTCTTCCATTATCATTCACTTACCTTAATTATCGTCTCCCTTAGCCTAAAGGACATAATCGTGGGACGTTAAACTAAAAGATTTCATTTCATTTTCTAAAAAAAATAATAAAGTTTTAAGCTATGAAAGAAGTTTCAGATAAAGATCTTAAAGATGAAATACGCGTATGTCTGAATCGACCAAAAGTGGACTTGGTTTTCTTGTGCACTAAACGCCCCAATTATCAGCCCAACAGATAAATATTGGGATTGTATTTTATCGACGTAGACACTGGCTGAATTCTGTTTGAATATTCCCTCTCATGTTTTAGTATAATATGATCAATAGTAATAATGCATAACTTAGTATTAAGGTATTAAGAAAATAATGACCTATAATTAAGTTTAAACCTAATGATGATTCTAATATTGTGTTTTCTTTTTGTTATTTCTTATAGGTAAGTGCTAAACAGTCTTCTGGTCGCTTTAGTATTCCTCTACAACTAGAAAATACAGCGTTCCGATCGAAGAACGAGTGATAATATGGTGAGATGCATAAAACACTTTTTTCTTTAGAAGAAAAAGGAAAACTATGTTTCCTTTAATAGCCCGGGCCATTTGTAATATTCGTATATCAAATTACTGTTATTTGAAAGTTTATAATAAAAATAAATTAGTTGTTCCATCTGAACTGTATCATACAAAGAGCGTCACATTAAAATAAGTCCAAGATAAAAAAATACGAGAATGGCTGTAATAATTATACCATATCTGTATGTGCAAATTACGTTATTAGATGGCTAAACATACGGATGGCTACACAAATATTGATGCTCAAATTTAGATATTTTTTATGGCATTTTGTTGTATGATAAAATATGTAATTAGATTGAAACAATATTGTTTGAAGTTAAAACTGAATTGCCAAAGTGTCTGCACAATCTAACACTCATTAGTGCACATAGCAATATCTATTAGCGACAAGCAAACGGTGATGGACCAGGTATGACGTCTATTAGCGGCAAGTAGACAAGGAATAGCCCAGATAGTGACGTCTATTAACGACTATTAGAGACAGGGAATACTCTCCAAATAGTGACGTCTATTAGTGACAGGTAGATAGGAAATAATTCAGATACTGACGTTTATAAGCGACAGTTAGACAGGGAATAGCGCAACTAGTGACGTTATTAGCGACAGGTAGGCAGAGATAGCAGAGGTAGTGACGTTTACTAACGTCACTGTATATGAATGGGATTGGTGTGGTGCATAAACTAAGACTGTGCCATATTCATTAATAGAATGTTTGCAATATCACTTACAAAACTTATGCACGTACCGGCACGTTGTTACCAACAAACACATTAACTTTGATAATTTATTCAGTTCCCCAACTTTCGTACTTCAAACTGAGAGAAGTAGATTACTGAACTCCATGCATACTTTAAACTCATGAGACGAGACTGTATTGGTATATTAGTACAAAAATTATTTAAAAAAAAAAACATATGTTTCTCAAAATCATGGGGTCAATTGCCCTCCCTGTCCTCCCAAATGACACCTCTAGTTCCAAACTAATTAATTCGAGGCTTGTGCTTAATACCATTATCCCGCTAGAAGCCGTAGAAAAATGACGTGCCCATTTATAGACACGCTTCTTCATATTCTTCTTTAGAATAGTAAGAGTCGGTATTTACTTCCATAATGCCATATCAACAGCATTGAGTGACATACTGAAAAATCATTACTGAAAAAAATCTTTCATTATTGAAAAAAAAGAATATTTACATATATCTATACATGCGAGTACAGGGGTTGATAGAGGACTACCAAAATTCACGTCTATCAAACCATGTGTGCTGCGGAGAAAATCTGTTTTGATCACCGATCAACTTATCTGGAATAATCCAAGCGTACATCAATTCCTTTGGTAGGGGTTGAACTCCTTTAGCTACCAGATGAGAGAACTACTGTTCCCATCAAAATAATTTTATCCTTATGTTCATAAAAAAAAAACTTGATTTTATCACAGTGTAATATTGAATTTCTTTTAAAAAATTCGTTTATGTAAAAACGTGTCTGCATAAATTGAGGTGACTCAAATCTCTTCCTTATGCAGTCCCTGTTGACTGAGCTGCTTTGGGACAAAAGAGAGCACGTGACCTGCAGATTTCTTTCCTTGCGTGAAGATGATTGTATTTGCGGGTTGAGGACACAAGCGATGGTACAGAATGGAAATGGAGTCTCCTCCCAGAGGGACAAACGTGCCTTGGAACGAAAGAAAAGAAGCTAGACGGTTGGAATAGACAGCACTTAATCAAATAACCCACAGAAAAATCTTGGCGGAATTTCTCATTCAATAGTTTTAGTTAACTTGTTTGTGTTTTAGGTCAGAGGTATTTTTTTTCACAAAAGTACTAGAAATATCTCGTAGGCTGCAATAATTGTATGGAATAATTGATATCGACAAATTTCTTGTTTATGTCATCTTCAGTATTTATTCTACGTTTTCTGTTTGTTGGTTAGGCGTTTCAATGTCTTTTTCAATACTGAATCTCAGTGGCGGATCTAGAAGGTAAAAACTGCGGGGGCGGCCAGACACCGGACTATGATAGGTATATTATGAGTTTAAATAAACTTTCTAAAATGAATATATAATAGCTTCAATCATTTCTGTCACTCAGAAAACTGTGGGTTTAGGCTCCTGGCCCCCAGACTAGATCCGCCACTGCCGAGGCTGCACAATTAACTGAGACATGGATAACGTGAAATTTGAATTATTGTACTCTTCCACTGAAAATTGAAGCCGGATCTCCTGCGCAGAAGGTTCCTATGCTAACCGTATTCCCACAAGTTTGTTCAAGGTGATATATTGTTCTCTGCACTGAGAAAAATCCGTTAGCCAGACAGCGGTATGTTGTACAAATATACAAAATCCATAAGTTTACTACGGAAATCTGTACGGAGTATACGTTATCCACATACGTAGTGCCTTTTTCTCGCTTATATGTTACATCATGTCGCTGCAGCATGTCTGACATCTAATAGTCTTCTGTATATTATATATCCTATGTGTATGTATGTTACGTCAACTGTATGTTATATACGCCCATCTGTATGTGAGACACTGACAGGCTATATATATTTCTTTGATTGGTACGGAAAGCACTTGTAGATGCAACACTTATACGGAAAGCATTATGTTATACGTTTGCTGCAGAGTCATAAGTTAAGTTCAAAAACTACACTATTTAGACAGTAACCTACGTTTTTACGTACGACACACAAGTTTATTTCTGTGTTGTATGAAAGCAATTTTAAAAAAGTATACAGTTCTGTTTTATAGATAATATGATACTAACTGGAATGGCTATTCTTAGCGAAGAGAGAGTATTCTCCTATTTAAAACCTGGAGAAACTATTTTAACCTTCTTCCCCTCTACCTTAGGATACTATTTCAATCGAAGTTTAATAATAAGGGTTCATCATATATTTTATTTTTGGCATAAACTTTGAAACCTCTACCGACATGATGGTAAAGTGCTTACCTCTAGTATATGGGGTCCCTTGTTCGATGACCGGCCAAGTAAATTTGTGGTGAGCAACATTATGTCCATGGGCTTTCTCGAGGTACTCCCGATTCCTCCTAAATTCTCATCCCACCAATCCCTCCATCATCATTCACTTGTTTTAATTATCATCTCTCTTAGTCTAATACGGCATAATCGCGAGACGTTAAACTAAAAGATTACTCGAAACCTTTACCCCTCTTAGCATATGCTCTTTAATCGAACTGGTAAGATTAAATCTCATTATGAAGCACTATTTTCCAAAATTCAATTTCCAACGGTTCATCCTTTTTTTCCCTGTGATGCAATTAGAAACAACATTTAACATCATTTTCAATTTGAATAAAGAAATTACAGAAAATTCCTTCCCTTTGCATCTGCCTATCTTAATTACAAAAAATGTCTTCTTTATTACCTTGAAACCTATGGCTTTACAAAAGCTTATTCTTTATTACATTGAAAGTATAGCTGTACAAACAATGCCTTCTCTATTACCTTGAAACATATAGCTTTACAAAAAATGTCTTCTCTATTATCTTGAAACCTATAGTTTTACAAAAGCAGTCTTCTTTATTATCTTGAAATCTATCGCTTTACAAAACTTTCTTCTCTATTATCTTGAAACTAATGGTTTTGTAAAAAAAAAAAAAAAAAAAAAAGTCTTTCCTACTATTTTGAAACCTATGGCTTTATAAAAATGTTTATTATGTTGAAACCTACGGCTTTACAAAAAATGACTGCTCTATTTTCTTGAAAAGTATAGCTTTACAAGAAAAGTTCTATATTATGTTGAAACCTATGCCTTTACAAAAAATGTCTTCTCTATTTTCTTGAAAAGTATAGCTTTACAAGAAAAGTTCTCTATTATGTTGAAACCTATGCCTTTACAAAAAATGTCTTCTCTATTTTCTTGAAAAGTATAGCTTTACAAGAAAAGTTCTCTATTATGTTGAAACCTATGCCTTTACAAAAAATGTCTGCTCTATTATCTCGAAAGCTATGCATAAGTATTACAGTCAGCTATTTCATTATGTTCGGTTCAATGAAGTCTATTGATTAGTATTCATCACATTTGAGTCCATTGCTTTTTACGTTATATATTAATAATATTAAAGAAGTTGAGTTTAGTTGATTTTGAGTTAAACGTCTCTTTCGGCTAAAAGATAATACTGTAATACAAATAGCTTTGAGGTCTGCTTCGAGGTAAAGTTATGCTTATTAGGAATCATGGAAGGAGAGCCACTCAAAAAAGGAATGCTTCACTTGTGATAAGAACCAAGATAGAAACAAATGCGTTGTAGCAACTAATTTTCTTTTCGTTAAGTTATTTTAAAAGATTGTAAGTGGTTTGTCACAAGAGTACCTGCATAAATTGACAAATTATATTTGCTCAAATTTATATTTAAAGAAGGCTTTCGGTGTCTGAGTCAATATATATATTTTCTGGCTAGTATTCACACAGAAACAGAAATGTATGAAGATCATTAAAGGGATATTAAATAACCGAAAAAATACAATTACATTTTCAGTATTTATAGTTTCTTTTAAAGGGTTGTTCAAGTGTGGCACCGTAGTAGAGCGTTCACTTCTGGTGCATGATGTCCTTAGGGCCCTCGGTTCGATCCCAGCTCGCGCCAAGTGAGGCTTGTGGTGGTCAAATACCGTGTGCATGGGATTTCTTCGGGGTTCTTTCGTTTCCTCTCATTTTGTTCATTCCATCATTTCAATCATTTCTCATCATCACCGTCTTCTTTAGTTGAGTTGATTTTAGTTTAGCGTCCCTTTCAGCAGCGAGGCTATATGAGACGTGGACCTACTGATTAACGTGGAATCCGAACCACATGAGCTCCCGCCGGGAATCGAACCCGGGTCTCCCACGCCAAAAGCGCGTACGCTAACCGCTTAGCCACGGAGGAGCTCACCGTCTTCTTTAGCTTAACCGGCATAACCGTAGGACGTAAACTTAAAGATTTCATTCTATTTCATTTTCGTTCCGTTTCAAGCATTGATGCTGTAGTATACGAAGCGGTAAACTACGCTCCTGCAAAAGCTTATGTTGTCCTACATTTCAAGTGTTTATCATTATAGTTGCAGCTACAAAACCATGTCAACTTTATCACTAATATTGTTTCAGTAGTGGAATGGATTTAAGTTAAAGTATGAACTGTAACTAAAATGGCCGTCAACAAGAACGAATAGCTAGTTCAAAGTAAAATTTCTAACATTAAAAATTGTAAGAAATAACGGGGTTAGTGGCATCAGATATATGTAAAAATTATTCTAAGTATCCTAAAGATTATATCAAACTCGTAAAAATGTCTAAAAGTAAAAATGTTTAAAAATGAAAATTGAAAAATTGAGAGTTAGATACTCATGTACTTATCCGCCTGGCCGCCATCTTAGTCTCCCTACCTTCTGCAAAATCACGCAAATTTTTAAGCAGAATAAAAGAATATTTCTATGGAAACATCAAAATTGTTTATTATTATTTTAAATATTCTACAATTAGATTTGAGATTAATTGTTCAGCGCACTAAATAGAAGTAATTTAATCTAATATTACTAGGATTAAGGATATTGTGAAATATACACATTAAATTTTTTACTCTACAAATTGTATATGCGCAGAGCCGGATTTAGATTTGATGAGGCTGTTGATAATGGGTTCGGTTATATGTGCAGCCTAACAAATTGTTCACACTGCAGTATGTATGTACATGCATGCTACATGCTTCCATGCGAGCAGTCCATGAAAAACGTAAGCACCCTATGCGCAGAAATCAGGAAAAGAGTGATATATTTTGCAAGCGGGCTCTCAGGAGGATCTCCGTTACTTACATCATAGGAGAAAACACAACACAAAATACTTTTGATGTAGTAAGTTTTATAGCTTTTTTGTCCCTTACAGTTTGAAAATATATATCCACTTTTTTCTTTAAAATTTTTGAGGCCCCCAAGAGAGTGGAGCCCTAAGCTGTATCTTGTTTAGCTTATGATTATGTCAGAGTTAGGAAAGGGGAAATAACAATCTGTCGGTTAATACTGTACTTTCCTACAGTGTAATTTCTTCAAAAAAGTATCAATTATCATGCTGGCAAACCAAGAACTTTTAAGCGCCCAAAAGTGTTTTTTTTTATCGAAAACTACACATGAGAATTCACCACCAAGCATGTTATTTTGTTCGATTCGTTATGATCTATCGACTAATATAGGTTTCCTATTTGGGCAACGCTTTTTAGTTAAACAGAAATTAAAATTTAATAGTTAATGAAATTTTGTGTTATATCTCATTAACCGTACTATGGACAATCTCCTCGCAATTGTTAAATCTGAAATGATGGTACTGTATCTCTTTAACCATATGGTATACTGCCTCGTTACTAGCGTCATCGTGAAAAGCTTCATAACTCTGTTGTACTCTGCTATATTCCACAGTCAATTTTCGACTTAATACACAGTAAAAAAAATGGTTGTGTTAATTCAACTCAATTTTAATACAGGGCAGTGGTTCCAGCGTGACTACCACTATGCGGTGTCAGTTCAACACATACCTCGCGGTGTTGGCCTTTAACACAGGGGGTGTGTTACGTCTTTAACGGTTTGGGTACAAAACCTCGCGGCCAGAACCTCGCGGCGACAACCTCGCGGACCAAAACCTCGCCTGGCCAAAACCTCGCCTCCCAAAACCTCGCGGCCCAAAATCTCGCCGGACCGAAACCTCGCCTGGTCAAAACCTCGCCGCCCAAAACCTCGCGGGACAAAATCTCGCCGGGCCAAAACCTCGCCTTGCCAAAATCACGTCTTCCAAAACCTCACGCCCCAAAATATCGCCATACCCAAAATCTCGCCTGACCAAAATGTAAATGTTCCAACAGATGATAAGGATGACGGTATAAAAGACGCTGTTTCAGAAGAAGTATCACGGGTATTTGACCAAGTCCCGCGATAACATATGAAAATTCTATTTCTGTATTAGAGGATTTCAATGTGAAGGTAGGGCGACAGGATGTTTTTAAACTGGTTATAGGGAAAGAAAGTCTGCATAAGGAAAGTAATAACAACTAACGGTGTTAGTTTCGTGAACTTTAGAACATCCAAAACCTTAAAATTTTAGCAAAAATCTAATAATATTTATGAAAGTATGAAATAATATATGAGTTTTTAAGACGTCCCATGATTATGTCCTGTAGGTTAAAGGAGACGTAGATGACCAGGATGAAGGAAATGATCGAATAAAGAAAGTGGGAGGAAACGGGAATAATCCAAGAAAGCCCACGCACACGATGTTTTATTTCTTCTTCTTCTTCTTATTCTTATTCTTATTATTATTATTATTATTATTATTATTATTATTATTATTATTATTATTATTATTATTATTATTATTATTACTTGTAATGTGGAATTGCATATTAAGAAACTCATTGGGTAAATTTTAAAGAAAAGTTTCATTCGCGGCGAGGTTTTGGCCACGCGATGTTTTGGGCGGCGAGGTTTTGGCGTCGCGAGGTTTTGGCCAGGCGAGATTTTGTCCCGCGAGGTTTTGGGCGGCGAGGTCTTGGCCACGCGAGGTTTTGGGCGGCGAGGTTTTGGACACGCGAGGTTTTGGCCAGGCGAGATTTTGTCCCGCGAGGTTTTGGGCGGCAAGGTTTTGGCCACGCGAGGTTTTGGCCCAGCGAGATTTTGTCCCGCGAGGTTTTGGCCAGGCGAGATTTTGTCCCGCGAGATTTTGGGTGGCGATGTTTCGGCCGCGAGATTTTGTCCGTATTCCGTCTTTAACACACAACCAGTGTTGAGCCGTGCCGTAAGTGTTAATGAACCACAAAATCACTCCCCCAAAATATGTTAAATCGCCTATATGCGTAATGTGTTTATATTATGCTGAGTCTAAAAGAACACTTTAAACAAGTAAAAAAAAATGCACTCCAGTGGCGGAGGGGCACGAACCACCACCTTTCAATTACTAGCCGCGTGTTATTCCGACTTGGTCACGGAGGCGATGAAGAAAACGTCACTTGTAGAGGGATAAATTGTTGAGATCAGAGTGCACCTTTAAGAAGCGTATATTCGACGATAACCGTTCGGGGTAAGATAAAATCTGCTCGCCATGTATACCTAATTTTATAACAAAATGACGACTGTCTATTTACTTTATTTTATAGTTCTTCCATATTCACTTTCAAATCATCGGCGCCAGTTGCCATCTAATAAAGTTGATGCGTTTGTTGCTTCTAGTACACAATCGTTTAGTAAAAGAAGCAATAAATGCATCAAATATGGGAGATGAATTTAGAACACCTAAATGGCACATGCCTAGCATATCTTGTGCTGTTAGGGTTTCTTCAGAAACACAGATCGCGCGGTTTGCATTTTGAAATTTTGCGTATACCTGGATTTGTTTAAGTATTTCTTTCTACTATGTTTGTTTGTAGCTTCAATTCATAAGCCTTTATAATTAGATGCCCAACATATATGGCAATAACGCAGAAAACAACACCGAAGATTCTACACTTGTGTTAATTTAACACACAGGCTGTGTGTCATTTCAACTACAAGCATTTGACACACAACTCCAAATGGAGAGTGGGTTGTTCTACCACTTGTTTGTGTTATATTTTAACACAATCGTGTTAACGCATAGGCATGACGTTGAAATGACACAACGATTTTTTACAGTGTAGGTGACACGATTGTTGTACAGCATCAATTCTTAACTTTACAAGCAAATGTCTTATCTATTATCTTCAAATCTGTGAATTTTCTATTATCTTGAAACCTATGGTTTTACAAAAAAACGTATTCTCTATTCTTGAAATATATGGCTTTACAAAAATTATTCTCTACACTGTAAAAAATCGTTGTGTTATTTCAACGACATGGCTATGTGTTAACATGATTGTTTTAAAATATAACACAAACAAGTGGTTAGAACAACCCACTCTCCATTTGGAGTTTTGTGCCAAATGCCGGTAGTTGAAATGACACATAGCCTGTGTGTTAAATTAACACAAGTGTAGAATCTTCGATGTTGTTTTGTGCGTTATTGCCAAATATGTTGGGCAACTAATTATAAAGGCTTATGAATTGAAGCAACAGACAAACATAGTAGAAAGAAATACTGAAACAAATCAAGGTATACGCAAAATTTCAAAATGCAAACCGCGAGATGTGTTTTCAATTGTTTTACATAATGTTTCTGAAGAAACCCTAACAGCACAAGATATGCTAGGCATGTGCCATTTAGGTGTTCTAAATTCATCTCCCATATTTGATGCATTTATTGCTCCTTTTACTAAGCTATTGTGTACTAGAAGCAACAAACGCATCAACTTTATTAGATGGCAACTGGCGCCGATGATTTGAAAGTGAATATGGAAGAACTATAAAATAAAGTAAATAGATAGTCGTCATTTTGTTATAAAATTAGGTCTACATGGCGAGCAGATTTTATCTTATTCCGAACAGTTATCGTCGAATATATGCGGCTTAAAGGAGCATTCTGATTAGCCAAATTCAAAAGATCTCAACAATTTATCCCTCTACAAGCGACGTTTTCTTCAACGCCTCCGTGACGAAGTCGGAATAACACGCGGCTAGTGATTGAAAGGTTGGTGGTTCGTGCCCTCCCCCACCCTGGTATACGTTTGCTAAACTTGTTTAAAGTGTTCTTTTAGACTCAGCATAATGTAAACACATTACGCATATAGGCGATTTAACATATTTTGAGGGAGTAATTTTGTGGTTTATTAACGCTTACGGCATGGCCCAACAGTGGTTGTGTGTTAAAGACACCCCCTGTGTTAAAGGCCAACACCGCGGGTTATGTGTTGAACTGACACCGCATAGTGGTAGTCACACTGGAAACACTGCCCTGTGTTAAAATTGAGTTGAATTAACACAATATTTTTTTTACTGTGTATTGGATTGAAATCTATCATTTTACAAAAATTGTATTCTCTATTATCTTGAAATTTATGGCTTTACAAAATGTCTTCTCTATTATTTTGAAACCTATGGCTTTATTAAAAAAAAATGTCTTCTCTATTATCTTGAAACCTATGGCTTTACAAAAAGAAAGGCTTTTCTTTTATCTTGAAACCTATGGCTTTACATCATAATAAAGAACTTAATAGAGGTATAAAAAACTATCAGTTTCAACTCAATAAGTAACTTGGTTCTTATACAGCATATTTTTTTTAAAACTTTACAAATTAACTGGTTATTCTCCATTCTCTCGGAAACTACGCATATGAGGTTTTACACTCATTCAAATAAATTTGTCCAGCTCAATAAAAGATCGGCTTATATCGTATCTGTAAACATTTTTTTTTCGTTGAACTCCAATAACATTGCATAATTTATGAGGAGAAAAGCTCCATCATTTTGAGAAAAATGATATATCAAGATTACAATGATCACTGTGTTTATTATCATTATTAGTATTAGTATCAGTATTATGTTAAAATAACGATTAGTCGAGATAAATTAACGGAGAATGACAATAATGGACGCTAATGGTTTATTTTAGGTAATATCAAACAAGTATCTTTTGTAGACGCTAGCAAAACTTTGCTAGTAGCAATAACTGGTTATTCGACCTCCAAAATGGCTGTTCTTGTGATTCCATTGCTATGAGTTGAAGTGCGATTCTGTGGAATTATCTTTCAGAGATTGACTTTATGATTGTGTTTGTCTTTAGGGAGAGGAGTAAGGTTGTAAAATTCTATCGATTTTTGGAGAAACTATGTTTCCATTTCTTGGTAAAACCTTTGTGATCTCCCCCCAAAAAGTCAACTCTATATTTATGTGTTATATACAAAGAACAGACAGAGAAAGGAAACGTACAGGGCAAAGACTGTATTTGCATTTTCCTTTTTCCTGGTTCGTGATTGAATTCAAAATTACTACGTCGTGTCATAAAAGGAATATATATAAAAGGGAAGAGACACATAGTCAAGTGTTTGCATATCAAATGTTTCTATTCGTACCACCCATACAATCACAGACAACCATATATATCACAACTTCACACGTATCCTCCTACACATTTAAGGCGTATATATGTGGAATATACCCACTCCTACCCACCTATATATATATATATATATATATATATATATATATATATATATATATATATATGTGTGTGTGTGTGTGTGTGTGTGTGTGTGTGTGTTACATGAGAGAGAAAGAGTCAAAAATCAAATCTTTTTCACATAATATTTTAAGTTTGTGATCTTTCTCGATTTTATTTTGCCTTCTTTTAGAATTTTCTCATTCCTTCTGTTTATATACGTAAATTCATAGCATTTGATCACTGCACTTTCTATTGTACCCGCACATACAGTGCCTTGCCCATTAAAAAAGAACCAAGAAATATAATTCATTTATCTTTAAACTACAAATATTTCAATTTCAAGCACTGAGAACGTTAGAAAGTTGTAAAGAAAAGATAGAGAAATGCGGTACGTTAGAGAAATATGGTATGTTACGGATGCTCCTAATTTAGAAAAATATATATTAAAAAATCACAAATTATATTGATATTTGATATTAATATACAAATTAAGAGTACCATTCAACAGTTCTTGTTTGCTTTTTGAAACATTTTCGTAAATTTAAATACTATTTACGTTTTAAGATTGGAGGAAAAACTTATTTGCTTTCCTCATAATTACATAGATCAGAAAATGAGATCTTCTGATTGTAGCCTGGAATGTTAGGCAACCGAACTAAGTCAAGGTTTGATGATTGAGTACCAGCAAAAGAACACAAATGGAACACTATAATACCTTGTAATAGTAAGCAATTTTCGAAGGTGACGTAGAAGAATCTTAGAAGTATTACATTTAATTTAAACAGTAAAACCTCTGAATAACGAACACCGATGGCATATGATTATTACCTGTACATGAAAGGTTTTCCGTTATGGAGGCGTTACACAATTTTAGATTATTCATAGTTATATGATTAATTGTATGCAATGAACATTAAATGCATTAATTATACATGTAAATATAGGCTAGTATCGCGATACTATAGTGAGTATTTAAATGACTGGAGAGATGAGGGTTGATGCCGATCTCTGTAAAGAAACAAATGTATCGCTGAGGGATGTGTTTATGTAAGGTGCAAAATCGTAATTATCTTCTTAAGTACATGTCACCCCCTATAAAGATAACTTAATTCGAATACTGACTGTACTAAATGTAAAAATAATGTAATGAGAAGAGAAAACATTATTATTAATGTATTGAAAATTTACTGTAGACAGATAATGGAACAATTTCAAGTTCAGTTGGTGGTCCACTAGGTCATTGTTCGAAATAGCCTGTCTTTCTAAATTAAAGATTTAATAGCACACAGTAAGAACACTGTAACAAAGCACAGTGTACCTCAAATCACCATTCTGTAAATAAGCCATCCCCATACACTGGCAACCTTACAAACTTTTCGAGGGACTACGTATGTTTTCTTGCGGTTACCAATCTAATTTGTTTATAACATTTAAAAATTTAATATGATTATAATATTAGTCAAGTTTAGAAAATCCACTTACATATAAATTAGGTGCAGTTTTCCTATAGATTCTGAAATGTACGGAAAATTTTGGGGAAGTCTTCAATTTGCCCATTTTATGTCGAGTACAGAACCCAACAAAACCCTGCGGGACTTTTAACCCGTTCCTACTACTACCCCTACTCCAACTCCTACTACTACTTATACTATTGATCCCTATAGTGAAACTGCACTTAAATTTAAAAACTGTTTAGCGGTGTAAAGGTATGTGAACTTTCTATACCAAATGTTTTTCCTACATATTTACTCGCATAAAACATACTGTAAGTAAACATACATTTATGCTTACTCTCTAAATAACATAAAATAATATTAAAATAGCATACATACCATTCTGAATATACATTTTAATGAATCCTCTTGAGACAACAGTAATAAGTATACTCTGATAAAAACGAATTTTATTTTGAAATCATAATATAGTAATAGAATGCAATTTCTTTTTTGTTTGTATATAAATTCCCGGAATCTTTTCATCTTTGGGAATATTACCGAAAAATATTTTCCCGGGAATTTATCCATCACTAGTTACACAGAATCCAAATTGTAAAACCCCAGAACGATTGATCATGTCAGTTTTTTTTTATATATGGGCGGAAAACTTGAGCGATTTTAGATAAAGAGGAAACAGGTGACACAGCTATACAAAAAAATCTGTTCAGCAAACCCCAAGGTACGGCTTTGTTATATTTTGTTACACAGAATCCAAATTTTGAAACCCCAGGACGATTGACCGTATCAATTTTTTTATGACCGAAAAACTTGAGCAATTTTGGTTAGGGAGGATACATGAAATACAGTCATACAAAAAAAAAAAAAAAAAAAAAAGGTTCTCCGCAGAGGACTCCAGGGTACGGATTTGATATATTTTGTTACACAGAATCCAAATTTCGAAATTCTAGGACGATTGACAGGGTTAATTTTTGTTTTGTGAGCGAAAAACGTGTGTCCTTCCTTTCCAAAATCGCTCAAAGTTTTCACCCATACAAAATAGATAAATAAACACGGTCAATCGCCCTGGGGTTTCGAAAGTTAGATTCGTTGTAACAAAATACTCGAATCCAAACCCTGTATTCCGGCGCATAGAACTTTTATGCTTTGTGTGTGGCTATGTAATTTTAAATTATCCACAATTTCAGAAACTCCACATTCTAGATGTGACCAACTTTCCTATGAGAATTGGGCACAATACTCAAAATAAGGAAATATTTATTCTGTATATCAATGAGACCGTAAATCCTTTTCAAAAAATTAGAGTTTTTATAGGAATGTTTAAAAAAAATCAGAAATCAATTCTTGAATGGTTATGTATTAAGACTACATGAGACAAACTTTACATGAGAAAAACATGTGATTTTGAAATACAAGAAAAGTAATTAGTTTCTCCTAAGCAATCTTTCTTCATGTTGACGTTTTACCTTTCAAGTATTAAATTACCATTTAATCATTAGACCTTCTTATTACTTCTTCTTCTTCTTCTTCTCCCTTTTTTATTTTTGAAATTTAATTTCCTGTTTTTGTATCGGAGGTACAATCCCAAGAGCAAGAGAAAGAGATAGAGGAAAAAGTTTCCTTCTTGTTATGGAAAGAAAGGGTTAAAAAAAACAAGAAAAGAAGAGAAACTAAAAATAAGAAGTGTAATCAGCGGAAAACCTACAAATAATGACAACTCAATCATATCACATCTCGTTGCACCAAAATTTCCTATTTTGAACCACAAAAGATAAGGTTGATCAAACAGAAAGTTGTGAAAGAGAGAGAAAAATTGAAGAAATATGACCTTTCTTGTTGCTATGGCGACGACAATTACTTGTTTTTTATGTATATATAAATATATTTTTTAAAAAAATAAGAATTGATGAAAAATCAAGCATTAGAGAAGACGATACTACGACGTTAACTTTGATCACGGCTCTTTGTCATTATTACACTGAAGACTCAATGACATCCTATATATATTTTTTTCTGTCTGTGTACAGTGTGTCTACGTTCATGGTTGTAAAGAACCTTGGGAATCGAGATCAAATTACAAAAAGAAGAAAGCCAGGTCGGGAAGATCGACGGAAGTCACAACACGGAAAAAATTACGGAAGGCACTAAAAATTTCAATTTTATGGTTCTCTTTTACTATATGTGTTTGTTTGTTTATGAGAATAGGGAAAATGTGGGCTTCGACTCCTTTTTGTTTTCTGCGTGGGATGACACCTTTAATGAATTTATCATTCAAATCGTACGAAAACATCCATCTATCATTTTCAACGAACTTAAGAAGTTCCTTACTGAATTCTCTATGTCTGTTTGTGTGTCTGTGTGTCTGTTATTTGCGATTTTTTTTTTTTCAATTTTGAGCCCTCTATTAGATAGATCATCAAAAACTATCTCAAAGAAGTGATGGAATTTTTCGCGTCACTCTTACCGTACGGTAAGAGTGACGCGAAAAATTCCATCACTTCTTTTCCGAGTTCCCGTTCCCGAGATATTGGCCAAAAACATTCCGATTCGGGAGATTTAAGGAGCCATATCTCAGGAACCGTAAGTCATAGAAAGATAATATTAGTGTTGCTGATTCAATTTTGAGCTCTCCATTCGATAGAGCATGAAAACTTATCTGAAAGAAGTGATGAAAATTTTTCGCGTCACTCTTATCGTTCCCGAGATATTGTCCAAAAACTTTATTGCAAAAATTATTGAAATTTAAACAATTGCATATAAATTTTCGAAAAAATTAATTCTTTCTTCAAACATTCTCAACTGGTTTTTATTTGGAAGTTCTTTCAATCTAACAAAAATAAGAAAGCAGTTCTCGTTTACGCAAAAATATTTGCAATACTTTTGCAGAAAATATTCATTATTTTTGAATTTTTACCCAATTGCTGCGAAATCGAAAAGAAGACAATGTTTATCTCATGTTTGTATGTTTATGCATTAAGTTCGTACGTATATATATGTATCCATGTACAGAAATACGCACGAAATATGTCGTGTAATATGTAAATAACTATTTATCGAAAACATCTCCTTCTTTCTTTATAGATTAAAAATATTTGAAGGTTTCAGTAAGAGGAAAGATTACTGACAAATATATTTTCAATATTGTTCTTCAATAAAAGCTTTAAATAATTAAATTAATAGTAAAAGACTGAATTATGAAAATCTTTGTACTATCGTTCGGTCTATAAAAGGGAATTCTGTACCGGGAAATTGTATTACTCGATGTTGGGTTAAAATTTCACTCTGAAGATCAAGGCTATCACGAATTCATATCTACATAAGAAAACTTTTTACCAAATTCTGTCTTTTTTGTGTCGTGAAATTGTAATAGAAATTGCCTGCATAATAGAAATTTTAAGTTTCAATTTTTAGAAGTTTAGCATAGGCGTTAATCAGTCAGTCAGGCACTATGTTTCTTTTACATACTTATAGAAATTATCCAGTCTTACCTCCTACATTTATCACATTAATTTATCCATTACTTACACGATAAACAGTCCAGTCCCATTATTTAGCGCATTTTCCTGTAATCCTCTAAATCGAGTTTACAAGCTAGCTCCTGATCCAGAAACGGATTATTAGACAATATCGCAATACTTTTATGCATTTTCTTGATCATTCCTAAAATTCCTTGCCAAGATCGCAATCTTTTGATCCACCTTTTGGATCATTCCTAAAATTCTTGTGTTTGTGTAACTCCAATACTATCAAGAATTTCTTTGTCTTTTGAATGAACTGACAAACTAGATAGTACAATTTTTCAAATATTTTTTCTTCCTCCAGATAATGACACAAATTTTTTATATGTCATTGTTGCTTGGAACATAAAACGAAAACCAGTATACATCGAGTGAATATAAACCGTATACGTGATCACATTTGATTCCGTGTGTGAACACCCACTGGATATAAGTCTTTAATCAATGTAGGAGAAATTATCGCCTAGCAGCTCTTTTTTACTGTTAGTTTCCTGGGCAGGAAATTAATGGGACTCGCTTTTATTGCCGAAGAGCTTTTCTCACCGAAACCAAACCAAACTCTTCCTTTATTTTACACAACTTTCTTTCCCTCTTTTTTCAATCTGAGAAATGGTATATACGTATTGACGTCATGAAATCGGGTTTGACGATATCATCACAATAAAATAGGCGACAAACTCTGATGACCATCAAATGTGAAACATGTGTCTACTTATGAACTAAAAATGTTTCAAGGTCATATACAAATGACATTCCATAGATTAAAATCTTGTGCTTGTATTTTTGTCACTAACAAAGCTAAGAGAATGTTATGCTTTTAATTTAGAGTCTCATTTCACGTTTGAAGTCGCTTTATATGCATATACACAACACAGATAAATACTCTAGTTGTTAGTCAATATTTAAATTATATTAAAGATACAATGTAGCAAAAATGCTATGACTAGAGCAGTGGTTCTCAACCAATGTGTCGCGACACACTACTGTTTCACGCAGTTCCCTAAGGTGTATCGCGAAATTTTAAAATTTAAAAATCATGAAGAATTTAATAATAATAGTTAAAATCGAGACAGACTGTACCAGTCAACACCTCCATCCGTAGCAGCAATAATGCTCAGTGCTATATAGTCATTATAAAAACTAATTGGTTTCACTATTATAATTATTATTATTTACAATAAAAATATCAAACAAGTGTACCCGCGATGCCCTGGATGTTCAGTAGTGTGCCGTCAGCCAAAAAAGGTTGAGAACCACTGGCCTAGACTCATAGCCTCTGACTCTTAAGTTTCTCAATAGGTGCTTAGACGTCGGCATTAACGTCTAATATGATTCTTCTTATCTTTTTTTTAGTCAATCCAGTAGACCAATGGTTTCGAAATTCTTCCTGAGAGGCGAGAAAGACTTATGAATAACCGCTGAAATAAAATGAACCGTGAAATTATTTTTAACTTGCAAAGTTTTTTTTTCTTTTCTTTTTTTTTAAAGCACGATTTCCTAAACTTTATATTGAACAAAATTCCTGAATATTATAAGAAGATTGTGTATGTGAGTTTCAAACGTGTTTAGCAGTACTGGCTAAAATAAGGAGATACAAAATTATTAAAATAACAATGATTACACTCAAACCTTCAGAACATTTTAGAATAATTTCAGTGAAAATAGAAAAGGATGCAACTGTTTACGTAAAGCATTTTTACAATTTTTTTAAAAAAACATAAATTAACAATATGAAACACCAAGTTCTTTAAAGAAATAATTACACAAAATTACACCCAAGGATTACTGTTATCGATATAATATTATATCGCTCGATCCTCTACATGTCGTGAACCTGAAGAGTCTAAAATAGGTGTGGATAAATGATTATTCAACATATATGCATCTCTATCTAAAATTAACCTGGGAGCACATGAACTAGCAGTTTTCTTTTATTATTCACTGCAGTTTCTTTTTTTTTTATAATTTCGGAGTTAATTTCAACGCAAATGTTCAATGGATGCTCAGCCGACATTAAATACCTTCAATGAGTGCTTCAGTCCCGCAGCACCAACGTAGTCGGTGCCTATGCCTAGAGTACATATTAAGAGTAAAATAAATAACATGTAGAACAAATACTACTCATTTTTGAACATGTACAACATCAGACACGTAATTTTAAAATCTATAAAATCAATGTGGAAAAAATATTTTTAAAAATTCATAAGTAACTTTTAGCTAACATTTTAGCAAAGTATATATTTATAGGATGGCCCAAGCTCCTAGCAAATAAGAAAATTATGATACTTGTAAGGAGGAAAGTAAGAGATTCACGATCTTTGTATACTCAATATATTTCCCATCATCATTGCAATACATTCTAAGCAACGACAATACACAAATCCATATTTTTTAATATAACAAACCTTTATTTGTGTTAAGTTCATCGAAAACATTTTCAATTTCTTGTCACAAATCATTCAAATTTTGTGGATCTGTAGCATAGATAGCATACTTAATATTGTCGTAATCACAAGATGTAAGATTGCATGAGCGAGGAGTCAGTCGAATGCGATAAGACGCCCGATCTACTCAGGGAAATCTTCATTCAAACAATTGCGTATAGCGTGGTTGGGCATCGTGTTATTGCCAGATAATGTACAGAAGGTGAGGTATACGGGGTTGTTTCCAAATACTGGCATCATACTATACTGTAGCATCCCAAAATCTGATTCTTCTGTTAAAATTTCCCAGAAAAAGTACGGAAAAAGTTCTCCAGATCGTTATCACTGATCCCATTGCAACCATAAAGTTCTGCCATATTGAGTTCTTTCTCAGTAATTATGTGAGGGAGCTTCGCCCGCCTAAAAACCCATTCACACGAATAGCCAATTTGGAATTGTTTTCCAGCACAATTATACAGGTACATAGCATGTCACATCCAAGACAATGGCTTGCTACGTACTATGACATTGCGTGTCTACTTACTTGCATCTGTTGGTTCCAACTGCTACCACCAGAGGTACTCAATTTAACAGTCTCTACAAAGATAACGCTAGTGCTCAGTGCCGTATTTAGGACTTTGTTTCGGTGGGGCTATGCACAACACGTTACTTATATTTTTCCTTTTGGGTGCCGACAAATTTTAATGAAGTTTCGTATATAACAAATTTATTTCGGGGGGGCTTGAGCCCGATAACTACCCCCTAAATACGCCACTGCTAGTGCTTAAGGCAGTTTGCCCGGAGGAATTCATAATATTTTCTTTAGGTAATTTCTCTTAGAGAAATTGTTCTTCAGATCAGAAAAATACACTGTGTATCATCTATGGGGATCTAATATTGAAAAACCAGAAGCGATTAAATTTACCACTTTCCGTTTCAATAGATAATAACGTTATGCCACAATCCATCCATGATGAAAGATGCAAATCTGGTGAAATTGCTGCCGCATACAACAACAAGACAATGCTCAACCGTCGTAATACTCATGCAATTTCAATGCTCGGTTAGCACAGTGATGCCAACCTGAAACGTTATTAAATCTCATCTCGAGAGTAAGAAATTCCCATTTTGCTCTTGAATTCCGCACGCTATACTAATAACAAAAGTTTTTAAACTTAGAAAACATGAACAGTGAAATTAGTATATATCAGTCATTTTGTTCAATATATGAGGTGGATGGTTCAAAACTTCCGATCGTTTAAGTTAATCAAACAGTTTAAAACGTATTTTCCTTGATTAAAAGAGACACTTTAAAAGTGCTGATGAAAGTAAGTATATTTTATTGCGAGTTTAGTGTTTTCGTCATGATTTTGAGCCATGATCTTCCACTGAATGTAATAAAACTGGACAAACTTCATTCTTCAGTCATTTCATATGAAACGTTTTGGATGTTGACGTTTCCCGTTTTACATTCTTCTGTTATTTCTGTTCTTTCTTTCACTTTTTTCTAACACAAGAATATAATTAAAGAGCTACTTCGTGGCTAAGCGGTTAGCGTACGCGACTTTGGCGTGAGAGACCCGGGTTCGATTCCCAGCCGGAGCTCATGTGGTACGGATTGCACGTTAATCAGTAGATCCCGTCTCATATAGCATCGCTGCTGAAAGGGACCTTAAACTCAAAATCAACCCAACACAATATAATTAATATTCCTTGGCGCTAATTCTTTGAGATTCACAAGTGACTGCATAGCCTAACTCTAACTTCAACCCTATAATCCAGAAGGTATAACGTCGTTTGCTTCCCGCGCTTGAACCTGCTCGTCACTGGGGGTGTGGTAAGAGGGTAGCCAATCACTACCAACCGTCTACTGCGCTCAGCGAGTCACAAGTAACCAAGCTGACCATTCCTCATAAACGTCACTACAACTTTTCGTCACTACGACGTTATAGCTTCTGTAGTATAACATTCATTTTATACTAACAAAAATTTGACAATTAACGTTAATTTCACGTTTATTGAAGACTCACTTGCCTATTCGCTCAAAGACAATTTTGCTTGCGTCAATGGAATATACTTATATATATATGAAAAATCCCATGGGTTGGCATCACTGGGTGGCTGTCTGGTCTGCTTCCTATTATTCTTTTTAGCATCAGTGCATAGAAAGGAAGTTAAGCTGCAATACATCAATAAATAATATGTCCTGCTTACGTAATAGTGGGTGTTGCATTAAGGGCTTGCTACTCGGATTCAAACAAGCAATAGCAAAGGGACAAAAAACATGAACATGCCACCATTGTAAAGCTATAATGCTTCTATTGTACTATTAGAAATTTGGTAACAATCTATGACGGTATTAGTCTTTTAAATGCATAATATTTCTTAACAATTAAATTTGTTCAGTATGTAATTATCTAAAATAATTGTATTAACAAAGAATGCCTTAATTTTTTAGACAATAACACTGGCGAGTTGTTTTGTTTATGTCATTATTGGTTTGAGGGTTCATATTAAGGTCACAACTGTCCGGTACTTTCATGGACAGTTCGGTTTTTAACTTTCTTGTCCGGTATCCGGTACTACCTCAAAACCAGACGTTAAATGTCCGGTTCCTTTTTGCTCTTACTAGTCCTATTCTATGTGCTATTCAGATTTTTTTTTTTTTAATTCCGTGGAAAGTAGTTTTAGTTGAATCCGGATTCTAAAATGAACCGCAAGCAGAGCTTATAACTCGCTTTCATATCGACCTGTCGTGTACGGAATTTGCTGAAGAGTTGTAGGCAAGAAAATTTACTGAACTTACCAAAATTGCTAAAGGTGAACAAAAGTACACTTTCAAGAGCACTGCTTCACCTTCAGCTACATTTTCCAATTAAATAATGGATCCAGATCGAGTAAAAGTACGTATGTAGGCATTACAAGACATTACCAGCCCCAGTAAAACTGGTAAGACTTATTTTTCAAGTATATTTTGTGAATGCCATAAATTTATTGCCAATTATATTTGCTTTTCTGTTTTGAATTCGATGTATTATTGATGGTAGACTTAAAAAAAATACATGTGTCGACTCAGCCACAACTGGAATAGGTAACTTTAATAAATGTTTCAAAACTAGCTAAAATTATTAAGTTCGAACTGCGAATCGCTCAATTTTATGTGAAGTAAGTACTCTCAGGTTGTTCAAATTTTTGACGAGCGATGATGTCTTAAGAGTATACGTACTCCAGGAGGGTTATTTATTTATTTTATTTATTTATTTATTTATTTATTTATTTATTTATTTATTTAGGAATTACCAAATACAGCTCAGAGACCATTTTATACTTAATACCTAACAACAACAACAACAACAATGGAAAGGATCTAGGAAGATATCGACCAGGGCATGTTTAGTAGATCTCTGTATTTACCTGGTAGGTCTTAGGAAAAAAACTGGAAAACCCCAATCAGGATGATTGGCAGCGGGAATCGAATCCACGACCTCCCGAATGTGAAGCCAACGCTCTACCACTTCAGCTACTTCGCTCGGTGTCCTGTTTTTCTATTTTCAAAAGTTGTTAACCCTAGTTCATATTACGCTTTCAATTTAATGAATAAAACAGATAGCCAATTATTCGATTTTCCTTAGTATTCATAGCACTAAAAGTTATTTAGTATTTGGCGAGTTTCTACACTTAATGCCACTATCATACACAAAATTATCATCAAGCACAAAGGAGCGTCATCATTTTATAATCTGCTTTTTCTGTATTCAGAAATGTAAACACTTTTAGTGTGCCCTCAAAACGCATGGTGTCATGCTTTTGTATTTAACACGCTTACGTCACTTTATTCTACGTGCTCGACATGTTTACAGCTTTGTGGAAAATGATTGACGTTTCCTATTGAATCTATTCCATATAGAATTATCCATTCTTTTCCATATAATTTGTGATTTATTTTGAAGTTCTCCTAAGAGTATGGAAAACCCATCTCGTAATCTAGTGGCCAATGTGCTTGCTTTGGGTGCATGAGCTCCAGGATTTGCTTTTTAGTGGTAGATAATCGAATGTATGTACTACAATGTGTAACATCCAATGTTAAACAATGCCACTCTTCATACATAGAATCGCTGCTGCAAAAAGGAGCGTATATGCAAATGATTCATTCGACAATGTGGAAAAAAAGATATAACAATGTTACAGTTATTTTTTATACTTCCAAACTGTGCTATGCGTAAGTGTCGGTAGTTTTATAGAACGGCTACGTTCATCCGTCAGCTAGTCCGTCTGTCTATCTGTCAAAGAACATAAGAACAAACATGGTAAGGTATATCAAGAAGTGGTTTCTTGCAATTGATTCAGCGTTCCATGAACATGTTTCATCTCCTCTGTCAACCTGTTATTCAGACCGGAAATGGTTGAAATTAACCATTTCCATTTTCAACGTTTTTGGCCTAGAAGGAAAAAAACGGTAGTAGGGAGCGACAAGTAATTGTTTGCAATCGATTTAGCGTCTCAAGTTAGCATCACCACCTACAAGATAAGTATGGCCGGAACCGGTTCCTGGTAGAATCGATTTTCGACTCTGAACGGATCCGGTTCTAGAAGATCCGGTTCCGGAACCGGGTTTTTCGGATCTAAGTCTGAAACAGGTTTCGAAACCGGTTCTGAAAATCTGTTCTCCAAGAACCGGAACTTTGTGGTCAGCCCTACTACAATACTTTACCGAAATTAGAAGTTGGATTGAAATTTACTAGTACTTTCAACTTCAATCGTTATTTACACAGAGCAACAAAAAAAAAAAAAAAAAATTGATATCAGAAAACAGTTTTTGACAGAGTTTCAGCACCTCAAGAATGAGTTTACCTTGACTTTCATCTACTATCTATTCAAACCCGAAGAGGTCAAAATCTACGTTTATTCGTTTACAACACTAATCCAATAATGGTTAAAATGGAAATAGTGACGGGCAGACTTTTTTTTATATGGATTCAGTACCAAGTATGTTTCGTTTCTGATTTTATTCTTAATATTGCAACCAGAAGTAATAAACTGCAATTACTAGTTCCTGTTTTAATGTTAATCCGTCCATACAGATACATTTTAGAGATGAGACTGAACTCTTCCAACAGAAACATATACATTTTTGAGACGAGACTGAACTTTTCCAACAGAAACATATACATTTTCGAGACGAAACTGAACTCTTCCAACAGAAACAGATACATTTTTGAGACAAGACTAAACTCTTCCAACAGAAACAGATACATTTCCGAGACGAGACTGAACTCTTCCAACAAAAAGATACATTTTCAAGACGAGACGTGCATATTCGTATATTCTTACGAAAAAATTCAGCTGACGCACTAGTTTGCCACGAGGTTGAAAATTGTTCTACTGTGGGAGATGTCTTGAAATGTAAAAACGTACATGCACATACATGTAGTAGAGAAAGGAAACTAACCAGAAAGAAAGACTTCCCAACTCAAATGTCATTTTCTACGGAAGTTCAAGCTGAAATAACCCGTAAAGGAAAAGTAGTAGTAGGTACTACTACCATGTGAACCCAAATTGCTTGTTCAAAGCATCCAAGAAATTGATAGAAAATCGTCTTATTCTTTCTATTATTTTTCTATCCGTTTTTTCCTCTTTCTTTCTTTAACATCTCCTTCTTTTTACCCCACTGTTATTAAAAGACTTCCTTTAGAATGGCTCAGGCTTTGAATCCAAGTTGAGGCGAGACCCTTTCCGCCCCATTGACCTATTCCGACGGCAATGTAATGTCTCCTCACAGACTCATAAAGTGCGATCAGCGACGCTATTTCCAGCGGGCTTATTCGATCTCAAAACAAGATAAGGGTGACGTCTGAGTAAATCCGCCGTGGTTTACCACCAATCTCAAATGGGGGGAGAAAGGAGACAGCGCACTTCCCAAACGTCTGTTCTGTATTCTACAATCTCTCCCTTCTCCTTTCCTATATAAACTCTTTAAATACGTAGCAGCGCTTCTATAATGAAAGCCGATTTCAGAGCCGTATATTTTTATTACAGCAGTCGATTTGTGTCCGTACAATTTTATTTATTTACTAAAGAGATAGAATTGAAAACGGAGTAAATTTTTAAATTTCTGTACGAATTTCTCTTTATATTCTATTTTGTTCCTGTGTTCATTAAGCTATTATTGAATTCTTCTCTACAATTTATTTATATGTTTGATCTTTCTAGAAATGCTCGCGTGTATAAACCGCACTGTTTGTATGAGTTGCACTATGTATAAGACCCGCTGTACGTATGAGCCATATTGCCGATATAAACCACACTGTGTGTGTAGTAAGCCATACTACATGTATGAGCCGCCTTGCATATACTGTATGAGCTGTACCCTTAATTTTTATGCTTGCAAAGAATATTCACTTGTCAAAGCCGTAACTACCGGTAGCTTGTGATAAGCTGTACCCTTAATTTTTATGCTTGCAAAGAATATTCACTTGTCAAAGCCGTAACTACCGGTAGCTTGTGATAAGCTGTACCCTTAATTTTTATGCTTGCAAAGAATATTCACTTGTCAAAGCCGTAACTACCGGTAGCTTGTGATAAGCTGTACCCTTAATTTTTATGCTTGCAAAGAATATTCACTTGTCAAAGCCGTAACTACCGGTAGCTTGTGATAAGCTGTACCCTTAATTTTTATGCTTGCAAAGAATATTCACTTGTCAAAGCCGTAACTACCGGTAGCTTGTGATAAGCTGTACCCTTAATTTTTATGCTTGCAAAGAATATTCACTTGTCAAAGCCGTAACTACCGGTAGCTTGTGATAAGCTGTACCCTTAATTTTTATGCTTGCAAAGAATATTCACTTGTCAAAGCCGTAACTACCGGTAGCTTGTGATAAGCTGTACCCTTAATTTTTATGCTTGCAAAGAATATTTACTTGTCAAAGCCGTAACTACCGGTAGCTTGTGATAAGCTGTACCCTTAATTTTTATGCTTGCAAAGAATATTCACTTGTCAAAGCCGTAACTACCGGTAGCTTGTGATAAGCTGTACCCTTAATTTTTATGCTTGCAAAGAATATTCACTTGTCAAAGCCGTAACTACCAGTAGCTTGTGAAGCAAATCGTATAACTAGCTCTTTAAAACGGGCATATAATTCGCACTAATTATTCTCATTTCATTGAATAGCAAATAACATACTGTAGTCTTATTTTACAACCACGTCATATGAAACCATGACAAAAATTCTGGTTTAAGTACATTAGATGCATCCATTGATGAGATTTACTTCTTATTTGAAATAATAATAATAATAAAAAAAAGAGATCAGGACATCATATGCGGCTATATGGAACTATTAGATCTGATTCAGTTCGATTCGACTAATTTTGAATCTATCTATTGCAAATAGAATACATGTAAAGACATACGAAAACAGGATGGGTCGGAATTACAAATCTTAGTAGATTAAAGATGATCAATTGCATACTTACATTTGATCCACATGTTGGGTATCTCTGATATAAATAAATCAAGTAATCTACGTAATAAATAGTAATTTATTCAGAATTATTGTAGTTACGGCGGGATAAGGTAAATAAATACTTCTTGTATAGAAAAGTGCTTCCAATTTTCGTATAATTGTATAGTGGTGCTTGGTGAAATTACCGTTATGTTAGTGTGTACGAGATAAATTAAAGAAAATAAGGATTTTAAATATAGCATTTAGTAATCTTTTAATTTTGTGCTCTTAAACAGCTTCGGTTAATCCTAGATTTATAATTTAATATTAGATTTTAAAAGTCTTTGCCTATTTATACTTATATTCGTACTTCGTTTAATATTTCTTAAAATAATCCATGACAAGCACAAATCTAAAGAACTCATTTATATTCACCAAGCTTGGCATGGAGACAGAACTTGATTTACGTAGTATGCACGTGATGCACAAATACTTATCGATTTAATGGAAACGTCTATTTTAAAAAGGGCATCTTAGTGGATTAATATGAGTTTTGATCACCTTTCGCCCTCAGAACAGACTCTGATGTGACGTGGAATGGAAGTCAAATGTTGCACTATTCTGCATCCAGTGCATAATTCAGTTCCATTTCGTGAGAGAGGATGGAGGTAGCGCCGGAGTCGTGTCTCTAACCCGATGATCAATTATTTTCAGGTCCGAAGCCAAGGGAGGTACTTAACTTCGTCCTGATGTTCCTCAAACCACTTCGCAACAGCTCCAATTGTCAGCATGGGCGTGTTATCATCGTGGAATATTACGTCGTTGACCGAAAACAGCATCTGAACCGCGAATGGTCCCCTAAAAGTGCGACATAATCACGGATAGTGAGACAACAAGTCCCATTGAAAACTAGGATATTGAGGTCTACAGGTTCACAGAACCAACGTCTTGTTTCAAGTTTGTGCGGAGACGCTGCGGATCATACGTTTCTTTAGCGTTTCTCCGCACACATAAATATAGCTAATGTTTTAAAAGATGATGAACGAAGGCTCATCTAATTTTATCACGTATTTACATTCACCAGAGCTCCATGTTGTACAGGGTGTCCAATATACAATGCAACCCGGAGTTTGGGATAGTAGAACTTTTGAACTTGCAGTGATATACGAATAATGGTTATACCAAAATGAAGTCTTGTTCATGCATATATTTTTAAACTAGGAAGCAACGATTGAAGTACACTAGGAACCACACGGTGTGTTAAGGATCTATCTACATTATGCAATTCCTGAAAACAACGAAAAACAAACTTTGAAATTATAATGATAAAACGTTTACTTACATGCACCCGACAACACTGCTACTATCAGAAATGAGTTATCAGCTCTACAGCGGATGCTGGAAGTGTCCCCTGTTTTGATTCAAACACTGGTACACACGTTTCGCCAGATTGGCAGCAACTTTACGAAGATTAGAAGTGTTAATGTTCTCAATGGCACTGCGAATGCTCGTTTCCAGGTCTTGTATAGTTCGAGAATTGTTTTTGTATACCTCTTGCTTTAAATAGCCTCATAGAGATGAATAGCAGTGTTGCCGAGTGCATGTAAGTAAAAATTTTATCACGATAATTTCAAAGTTTGTTTTTCATTGTTTTCAGGAATTGCATAATGAATACAGATCCTTAGCACACCTTTTTATGCACTGAAACATCAGCAGGGTTGCCAATTCAGAGTGTTAATTTATGAAAACTACGATTTCCCTAGTTCCCCCTTACAGAGGTCTCATCCGATTAGTTATCGGTGGAAATGAAAAATTATTTTTACTACTCCATAGTTTCCAAGCTACTGCAACTAAACAAACTGAAAATTAACGACAGAACATCCATACGTATGAGTTATGAGTCAATTTACATGTTTTGCAAAAAATTGATTTACACCTTTGATTACATCTGGCAACACTGTGTGGTTTCTAGTGTACTTCAATCGTTGATTTCTAGTTTAAAAATATATGCGTAAACAAGGCTTCATTTTGGTATAACCATTATTTGTGTATCACTTCAGGTTCAAAAGTTCTACTATCCCAAACTCTGGGTTGCATTGTATATTGGATACCCTGTGTATTCGCGGCACCATTGGTGTCGTGCTAAAGTGTTATGGTTCCTTTTATCAACAGTTTCACCCGTGCAGCCCGCTCCTTTATGTCCATGTCATGTAACTCGTGGTGGACTCTGATTGTCGACATAAACTGTGATAGTGCTGCTTGGATTCCTTTGTCGCTTGCCCTGTAATCGCCAAGAGCTCTAAGTGTCAATCCAGTTTAATGATCGGCGAGATCTGACACTGAAAGTTTTCTACCTATCATTCTTCTTAACTGATTTCTAAGCAGACTGCGCCTTCAGCACTATATCTCGCGACACATTCAACACATTTGCCACTTTCGTCGCGGTTTTATTATATAACCTAGGACAAACTGTTTGTCCTTTTTGAAAATCAGAAAAGTCGCTCATTTCTCAAGTGTTCTCCTCTTTCGTTCTTAGTCTCTTTTATGGTAACAATGATAATGCGTTGTCTTATTTTGAAACAAAAATGAGAGGAAAGCAAGAAGTACTCTCCTCCTTCGTTATCAGTTTGTTGTGGTAACAATAATAATGAGTTGTCATATTTTTAAAAAATAGAAGGAGAGTCAGAAGTACTCTCTTCCTTCGTTATCAGTTCGTTGTGGTAACAATGATAATGCGTTGTCATATTTTTTAAAATGAAACGAGATCTAGAGGTACTCTCCTCCTTCGTTATTAGTTCGTTGTTGTAACAATGATAATGCGTTGTCATATTTTTAAAAAATGAAAGGAAATCTAGAGGTACTCTCCTCCTTCGTTATCAGTTCGTTGTTGTAACAATGATAATGCGTTGTCATATTTAAAAAAAATTAAAGGAGAGCCAGAAGTACTCTCCTCCTTCGTTATCAGTTCATTGTAGTAATAAGAATAAATGCGATATCATATTTTATTCTTTTAAAATTTGAGCAAAGGCAGAAACAAGTGTCGTCATATAGGTTTTTAGTGAAATTAAGTCCATGGAAGTCGAGCGAACCAGGACCAAAATCCAGTGAGGTAAAACATCCGAGAAGAAATAACACCCCTGAGAAAGAGTGTCCCACAATTTTCGTGAAAGAGAATATTCCTTCTAAAGACTAACTACTTTCATCTTTTCATCTTCTCTCCCAAAGGTAACCACGACTGTTCTGAACTATAAAATGCGATTTGATTAGTTTTCACTCGTTCATTTGTAATTCACACATATTATGTAGTATTTACTGCACTGTATTTACAGAGTGAAATAAATTCTTTATAAAAACTTATTGGTCAATGTGAGTGGGTGTGATGTTGAACGAATTAATGGGATCTTCTTTATTTCATGTTCGAAAATTCGCTATCCTAGATTTTTCCAGAATGTGAGTAACTTTCTGGAACGAATTACTCTTGTAAGTCGTTGTATCATTGTGTCCAAGAGATCTCAAATACACACAAGTGTTTATCTAACAAAAATAACAACATTGCATCTCTGTTATGAAAGATCCTTAGCGAATAGTTGTGAGATCTAATTGGCAACGCCATTATTTTGGGAATTCCAAAAATTTTGTAATAGAATCTCCTTAACGTGGGCATTAAAATGTCTTCTTTACGAGGGTGTGAAAGAGATACTTTAGTTGTGTAGGAAGTATATATATGTATTTATATCTAGTACTTTTAAACTCTTTTTTAAAACAAGATCATACTTTTTAACAATGTGTAGGATTGGCTTTTATAGTTTCTATGTTGACTGTGACAAGTAAAGAGTTTCTGAGGGATAATGAAATGCTATAAATACACCTAAAAGTACTGTACAAAGAGAGACTAATTGCCCATGTATATAATAGGCAGATGCTAGGGAACCCACACAAATGTCGTTACGTTCTACATACCAAATGAAGTAATTTAAATGCCACCAAAAAAAAAAAAAAAAAAAAACATTTACATGCAATTGTAATGAAAAATAAACATACGGTAGCATTTAAAGGTGAAAGTTCACTAGTATATCACGAACAGTTACGTCTATATTTTGTATTATGGTTTAGTTTTAGTTTAGGGTTACAAAGTGAGTAGAACGTAAGGATTTCTGGTTCGATTCCAGGCCAAGTTAGTTTGTGTTGAATAGAATTGCGACTGTGGGTTTCCTTGGGACTTTCCTGTGTTTTCCACATTCTCGTTCTATCAATTTTTACATTATCGTTAACTATTTGTTTCTTTTAGACTACAGGGAATATACGTTGGACGTTTAATTAAAATTTTCGTTTGATTTGCAAAGAACTAATATAAAAGTAAATGAAGGTCATGATCATCTTCAATTTTTTTAAAAATAAAATACGAGGTATTTTATGTTCATAGAGATATAAAATAACCACTAAAGGCACAAACGGCACCACTATCTGTGTGACTCCAGCTACTAGCCAGTGTTCGTAGTTTAAGCGGAATTTCCCTAATCTAGGGAAATTTCGTATTTAGATTTACCAAAAGGGAAGCAGGGAACTTTTTCGATAAAACGTGAAAACTCAACAAAATTTTCGAGCTGGATGATTGATCAAGGGCGCCGATCCTGGGGGGCCGGGGGACCTGGGCCCCCCAAAGCTAATGTGGGTCCCCCCTATTGTATTTATGAATATACAATATTTGGCATAATTTGAATGCAATTTGTCTTAAAATGCTCATATATATACCTTCTGCATCTGAATGCCCCCCCCCAAATTTACGGAGAAATCGGCGCCCTTGTGATTGATCGATATAAACACTTAAATTTGTTCTTCAGAAACAAAACAATACAATAGTAATAATTTTATATATATGTTGAAAGTTGCATAATTTGCACTTATTGCACTTATTATTTGCACTTATTGTACTTGTATTTTTTGTAAACAAAAAAGTGCAGGAAAAAGCAATTAGAAGTAAAGCGCAAATGAATGAAACAAATGTGGTTGGAGTTTCCTTCAATATACCTAAATTAATGTTATCACATAGCTTCTGTCATAGGAATTGGACACTCAACAAACCAGGGAAAATTTGATAAGAAAAAGAGGAAATTTTGGTGTCAATTGAGGGAAAGTTTCTTCTTAAGGAAACCTACAAACACTGCTACTATCTCGTTGCCAATTGAACAATCATTTGTTTCTCACTTGTATGGCAAGAAGCAGTCTCCTGCTATTTATATGAATGTGTAAGCGATGTTATTAAGTGAAGATTCAAATAAAGATTACTGACTAGAACTGTCTTAAAAACAGATTAAAAAAACATCATATTTTTGGAGCGTGAAATGTAGTGTTTTTATTAATTTTACAAATGAACTCGGACAGCTATCTGAAAGTGGAGCAAAAAAAGCTATGAACATAAACACAAAGTACAAATGATATAAAGATATATTAAATATTTCAGGCTTTTTGCACACCTCATACGATACACTTTCCTGCCTGGATATTAAAATAAGTTATTCAGATTTAATTTCAGTTGCTCGATTAATCTTGATAGAACGAAGAAATAACATATTTAATTATGCCTAAGTGAAATATGTTAATATGTTGTATCTAAGCAAAATATGATAATCTATAAATTAGTTAAATAAAATACATACTTCTGTCAAGCAAAATAAACATTCATTTGAAAGAGCATCATTTAAGGTATGTTTCAACTGTTACGAATATTTTACGCTTAATGTAAAAATTACCTGGATGATAAGAGGTAATCTTCCATTGTAATTAATAATAATGATGCAGTATAGTTCTCAAAAGAATTCTACAAAATGACAATATTTCCGTTTCTAAATATTATATTTTGTTTAGAACATGAATTACGTTGCTGAAATAAGCGCAAGTAGCACAGAATTTTTTTAAATAATGTACTCACTCGTAACTTAAGATGGATTCCTATAACGATGCATTCGTGGGAGTTCGATATATTAAACTTTGAGGTCAAGAAATTATAGGCTACCGGTACTAAATTTTACAGAAAAGTTATGATTTTGGGACGGAGTCTAAACCGACAGAATCCGCTCCGTGGTACGCCTCTAACTGTCACTAATCTTCAGAAGATAATTTGCTTTGAAGTTTTTTGAGACTTATAATCCTCCCCTCCCCCTCCCCCACCCCCAAATATGATTAAACTAGTACTAGCTTCTGCTTCTAAGACAATCGCTGCAGTTCGAGGTACCACTAGGTAGGCCACGACAATAGCCTTGATTTTACATATTAAAATACTTTTGCAGATAAATATTTTAAATATTTTCCCGATATTTAAGAATATGTGAAATTTCAGCGTGAAATGGTGTATAATTTCTTTTTTTATTATTATTATTTTTAATTTTTCTATACTGCGATAAGCTGCACAAGAAATTAAGATTTTCTTCCTCCAAAGAAATATTCATGACACACAATGACATTGCAAGCGCGATTTTGCCATATCCCAGTGCGGTTGAAAAGGCAATGCGTTTGTAGCGCCAATTGTGCCTCTTCTAGTGGTTATTTTATAACTCTATGGTTATATTCGTGTTCAGTGGCGCCTCGTAGGTCGAATGCTTCCAAAGTTGAAACAAAGTACAACAGATGACAGTGTTGATTGTGTTTGAAATTTAACAATTTTAGAAGTAAGAACTTCATAGTAAATATAAATGCCACTGTATTATATTGTGCCATAAAGAACCACTTTTTCAGTATACTGTAAAGTGATTTATTTTTCGTAACAAACTGTTTTACTAGTTGTTCCCACTTGCTAATTACCTTTTGTAAAGTAGCTTTTGCGATAATACAAGTGTAATGATTTCGAGAAACTCAAAACGTCTGCGATCTCAATCAGAACTATACTCCACCAAATTCGAATTCATTTCAACTGTAAAGCAGGAGCCCAACTATAAACTCATGTCTGCTGGATAAAGCATCATGTAAAATCTTTTGAAGTTATCATCGAAGGAGCAAAAATACATTCTGTACCGTAATAATTAATAGTATACATATATATATATATATACAAGGGCGGATCCAAGGGGGGCTACGGGGCTATAACCCCCCCCCCCTTGATGCTCAGGTTTACACTGGATAAAATGGGCTTCGATTCTACTTTACACTGGATAAAACGGCAAATTATGGTTTAGCCCCTCCCTTGATCATATCCTGGATCCGCCACTGTATATATATATATATACGTGTTTATGTATACTATATGCCGTTTCTTATGCGTGTGATCCCAGATTTCATCCCGGTGGAGAGTGCTTCAACGAAGATTTCGAACGAATCAATATTACGTTATATTTGACAAGAAAGAATTTTAAAAAGGAGTGATTTAGTTGTATTTGAGTTTATTGTCCCGTTTCAAAATTAGGCAACATGAGACATGTATCCACAGCTTAACGTGAGATTCGAATCTCGTGAATTCTGGCTTTGAATCGAGAGTTCTGGCTGGGTCTCTCCTGCTCCTAAGGCACGTACGCTGACCAGATTACCACACGAGACAGTTTCGGAAAAAAAATTAAAGAAAGGAGATATAGAGGGAGAGAAAATGATTGGGAAACAAGTAATTTTGGTTTGAGAATTATTACATTCATTTTTTTAAAAGTTACGTTGTTAAAATATATTATTTATCCTGTATCAATATATTCATTTCATGGCTTAAAATCTATTTGCAACCACTTCCAAATGAATATACTCTGTAACGTCACAATTTGATGCTCCGCTTATCAGTAACCCACACGGAGAAGGAAAAGACCATACAAGTAACTTGAAATTGATAAAAAGGCAGTGGTGCCAGGTGCACAAAAACATCGATAGCATAGTCCATGGTTTCGCAAGCACATTACGTTTTGATCAATAATTATGTATACACTGTCAATACTTGGTTATTACGTTTCCCTACCCCATCCTCTCCCTTCCATTCCTCATCCTGTTGCTTTTCTCAGATTGTAAAGCGTAATCGTATGTTATATGCCGTCAGCCAATTGGAAATACTGAATTAAAGACTACCAATCAAATGTTATTGTCAATGTCGAAAATATAAAGAATCTGACTTGTTTCTTCGCATTCTAAACTGTAACACAATTTAAGTTTTCCGTGCAATTTTCTTGATTATAACAGCATTATCTTCTATTTTTAGAGTATTTATTGAAGATTCTAAGTGTTTAAAGTTTTTTTTTAGTGCAACTTTGAGGAATTTTCAGATACTTCCTGTTCTCATAAAACTGCCCTTTCCTTTGTCTTTCCTTGTTATCTATAGCTGTAGGAAGATAGGTCATGTTCCTTAGGCAGTAGTAGCGAAGCCCAAAGATGGAAGTACGAAGGCAAATAAATCCACATCTATAATACAGCCAATAACAGCTTACAAAAACTGCCTTTATCACATCTACGTTATATCCATGCTGTTGAAAAGGTCGTTAAGTCCTGTAAAAAAGTAGGTTAACAAACTTGTAAATGAAAATATTTGAACTCTTAGCTCTCTGATACCAGTGTTTTTGAGCATTCTGTACCAGCGACAGGCAAATTAGGACCCTCGGTTCAGACGCGGCTCTAATAGCTTCTTTTCGGTCCACGACATAATTAATAATAAGACGGAAGAAAAGAGTTGGATTAACAGACGCACTTTTCTTACCCTTACAGTGCCCTCTTTTCCAGGCCCTAACACTTGACCAAGCGAGTTTTTAGTTATAATGAAGAAATGTCTTCTTTTTCCGGGTGCACGCAATTGATTCAACTTGTCTGTTGATTTTAATAGGTTTAATTGGCCCATCTAAAGTTGATCTATTTTTTTTTTTTTTTGTCTCCTTCTTAAGAAAGCTTGTTCATTACACCGATCGCCCCCCCCCCTCAGAAGAGAAAATTTTCTTATTTTCTATATATTAATAAAACCCATCCCAGAGTTTGGAGCTCTTAAAAGTAGCTCTAAGTAGCAGTATTAAAACCCATCGCCCCCCCCCCCTGAAGTCGGTCCTGGATCCGCCCTTGGTTTATTACTATCCTATATTATGAGATTAAATATTGATGATGAATTATAAGAATCTTGCTTATTCATTACATTTGACCTAGTCTGTAATTATTGAGAGTCAATGTCATTTACGGATTATTGAAGAAGGAAACTAACTTTGAAAGAGTTACTATAAACTTTCCGTGTTCCCTTATCATCACATCGCTCTCTGGTGTGCTGTGTTGCCATGCGTATGTTGAGATATTTACTCATTAGTATCTCATTTATTTGTGTCTCTTATGCGTAAGTTATCATATACGTATATAGATTTGGCAACGTACGTAGCGAACTCTCCGATATTCTTCCCTCTGAGGAATAATTATTTGCAGCCACGTTGTCCAGGAACAACAGAACAAAAACCATGACCTCTTCAGGTATTGTAATTAGCCAATTCCCGTGAGTCGACAACAAAATAAGTTCCGTATAGTTTAGCAATAAGCAGTACTTCGTTCTTTCAGTTTGTTGTTCAGCTACTTTGTCCTTCAAACTTACATTTTCCTTGTTTTTTATTGTTACTATTATTTATTATCCTGAAAATGCTAACAGAAACGTTGAGAATCTAGTGCCACACCCTCTTAAAGGGAATGTAATAGAAGTCAAGCTAGTGGCTAAATGATTCAAGATCATTTCGTTTTTGATTGATTGATTTATTCAGGACTTTGTTTTCTACCAAAACTATTTTATACAGGAGGCAAGGGCGCCGATTCCGGGGGTCCATGGAGGCCCCCCCCAAAGCTCATGTGAGCTCCCCTCATTGTATTTGTGAATATACAATATTTGGCATAATTTGAATGTAATTTATCTTAAAATCCCCATATGTGTCTTCTGCATCTGAATGCCCCCCCCCCTCCCAAATTTACAGAAAACTAGGCGCCCTTGACAGGAGGAAAATGAACTGAAACCAACCAACTGAAAGACGCAATTATTTACATCAAAATATGAAACGAATGGGCAAAAGTGCATAGTTTCAGAGCCAAGGGTTGTTCAAAAAACGTGGAAAAACTATATTGCAATACGTGTTATTTAGAACACGAGAAACCGTGAAGTAGCGTTCCACATCGGCATAAGTTATAGGTGCCCCATCCAAAAATGCACATGTATTTGAGCAATGTAAAATGTGTACGAAATTTAGTAATTCGAATCAGTGGCGTATTTACGATTTGTTTCGGGGGAGGGGGCTTTGCTAACTTTATTCCTGAAAATGTGAAAATTGTACAAGATATTTCATTTACTTTATTATAGTAAATAAAACTTCAGGGGCCTTAAATATGCCACTGACTCGAATTATATTTGTACATTTTTTTTAAACTATACTTGTTTAGCAGAGAAATGATTGATGTAGCTTAAATATTTTGATCTTATGTGCTACTTGATTTGTACTCTGTAGGTGGCAGTATTTAACAACTACTTATCTCTTTTTTGAATGTAAAATAACACTAGTTCAATGATACATGGACATAGTGTCTTATTGCAGTGTTCCTCGACCCCAAACTGTGAACCTTTTTCAAAAAAGAATTCTGGATGCGCGAGTGGTTATCATATAATTTACGATAAAATTGAGAAAAAAAAAACAATTGAGAATGCTCCAAGAGCATTCCCAGAAGGAACTCTAGAAAGAATGGAGAGATGGAGCGGAAAGAATAACTGTGTGTATTCTTACACGTAAAAGTAAATCTTTGTATCTGCACCTTCTTCTCTTTCTTGCAAAAATTCACAAAATACATGGTGGTTACAATCAGAGGCTGAATGTTTAAGGGAGCGTTAAAACCAAAAAAATAACGTAAGGCCTACCTATTTTTAGTTTTATTTTGCATTTATAATACAAAGGTGAAAATACTTAGGATAGGTTTTATTTTTAAAATAAAAAAATATCATTTTCAACCCCTGAATCCGCCCCTAGTCACAATTAAAGTGCCGCTATTCGCAGTGGTTGAGATAAATGTAATGCAAATAAGCTGAAATGGTGCAAAGGGAACAACTTTAGGAACAACGTTAGGATAACAAAATGTAGAACTTTATTTCCATTTAATGGTAACAGAAAGTGCAATGGAGATATCTTTATTAACATTTGCGGTTGCAGTGACCAATTTACATAACATGCTTCATATGGCCACCAGACACATCGACGATATATCGCATCCGCAAAATGGCGTGAGCAACATTTGCTCGCAACAGTTCCAACGGAATTGTTGCGACATGCCGCCATGTGCTGTCCTTAAAATCGGCCAGCGACTGGACATTTCCCTGGTAGACCCGAGCTTTCAGATATTCCCACAGCCAGAAGACATAGGGTTTATATCGAGGGATCTTGCTGGCCACGCATCTGGAAAACCTCGGGAGATGATGCGATCGGCAGTGAAGGTTTCACAAAGCAGATCTTTCACGTGGCGACCGTGGTGCCACTTCTTGATAACGATCCTCTTTTCATTCCCTTCAGACGCCGATATTCCCTCAATCCTGAACTGTAATTGCTTCCGTTCTGACAGACCAATTTTACTACACGGTCCCTCTTATCAATACTTCTGCTGCTCTTCACGTGATCGTGTGCAAAGTGTGAGCTTGCGTGTTACGAGTTGTACAGCGTCACATTTTCTCCTGGTGGCGGAAAGTGGAAGTAATTTTTTTTTTCAGTGTAACTCGCTTCCGCATAGTCTCGTTAACATATTTATCAAATTTCAATGTAATATGATGATTACAACGCTCGCTGGACCGCCGTGAATAGCGGCACTTTAATTGCAACCACTTTGTATCATCTCTCTATGACTTACGGTTCCCGAGATATGGCTAATTAAATCTCCCGAAATTAGAACTTTTTGGCCAATATCTGAGGAACGATGACCACTTATTTAGGGGCTTCTGGTTACTATTTGGTACCAAAATGTTTACCATCCTCTTAGATATTGATCAACACCAATATCATCTCTCTATGACTTATAGTTCCCGAGATATATAGCACCTTAAATCTCCGGAAATCTGCCATTTTTTGACCAATATCTCGGGAACGGTAAGAGTGACGCGAAAAATTCCATTACTTTCTCAGATAGCTTTTGATGCTCTATAGAGGGCTCAAAATTTAAAAAATCGCAAATAAAAGACACACACACAGACATAGAGAATTTAATTGAGTTGATTTTTAGTTTAGCGTCCCTTTCTGCAGCGAGGCTACATAGATCTAGTAACGAACTTTTTAAATTCGTTGAACATGTTCTTTATGGTATTAGAAGTACGTCCATCGCTGCCATGATTTTTTTTTAAAAAATAATAAACTTACGCTCCTTTATTTTTTCATGTTTCAGTATTTTACGAAGATACCACTACTAAGGAGGAAAAAAAAGTTCATTTTTCTATAATATTAAAAATTTCCGATTTTCCACTCAAAATATTTCCCAATGTAAGGATTCGGTTAAGATGTTATGTTATATGGGAAATTTTAATATTAAAGAAGTGCCTCCCTTTGTCCCCCCTTAGCAGAGGAATATTCGAAAATACTAAAATACATTTTCCCTCATTTTTATTTGACTCAAATGTATCCCCACTTTCGGCACTTTCCGCATTAAAAATGGTAAATTAATCATACGAATGACCCCCATTTTTCACCTTAGTAGCGGAATTTTCAATAACGCTGTAACATAAATTTCCCTATTTGTAATTAAGTCTTTATACCGAATTCCACATCTCAAGCGATTTCCCACATTTTATTTCCTTTCTGAAAGGGAAAGGAATGAAGACGTACTAAAAGAAAGGACGACAGATCATGAAGATAATAGGAAAAAGAAGAAAGAGCATGCTTAGCAATCTTTTTCGGCACTCGGATTGGATCACCGTGTTGATAAAAAGGGAAAGTCAGAAGGAAAACCAGGAAAAGGAAGACCAAGGATAAAATATAGATGCAGTTGCGAAGAAGAAACCTCATCAAAGTATAAAACAGGTCTCCCAAGGCAGAGAAAAGTTTTAAAATTTCCATGTTGCCCACCAACGTGTTGAGGGAAGAAAGAAAGGGGAATTTGGATAATACAAAAAAGATGTCGATTTTCCCCTTAGTAAGGAATTCTCGGAAACACTGAAATAGGAATTTCCTTATTTTAAATTGAAAGTCCACATCCGTATTCCCCATCTCCAACTTTAGCGAATTTTCTCACATTCGGTATTTTGTAGCTAAACAAAAGGAAATTTTGAGTATTTCAGAAATGTCCCTCAATTTCTCCTTACGAACAGAAGTTTCAAAAACGCGCTGAAATATGATCTGCCTTATTTTAACGAAGGGTTTATATTCCAAGTTTCATCTCTCTAACTGCAAAGACTCTTCAGATATTTAATTCTTGTTAGAAAATGTGATATGTTTCAGAGAAACGTTTCTTATCCTTTGCTTTCAGACAAGAGGAATATTATACCAAAAATTTCATGTGATCGTTTTGCCTGAACGATGATGAATCATTCTTTTATATACCAAACCACAAGGGCGCCGATCCTAGGGAGGCCGAGGGGGCCCGAGACCCCCAAAACTCATGTGGGCCTCCTATTGTATTTATGAATATACAATGTTTGGCATAATTTGAGTGCAATTTGTCTTAAAATCTTCATATATATACCTTCTGCATATGAATGGACCCCCCCCAAATTTACAGAGAAATTTGATTGTGCCCTTGCCAAACTACTTTTTTAAAAAATCTTTTCATCAAGGTAGACCTCCTTGTTTGAACAAAGAGATATTTGATGATTTTGATAAGTCAGAGCATCACTTCTTCCAAATGAACCAACAAGCTCTTTTCTCTCAATTTTTAACAAGAGACAGATCAAAACAAACCAGTATAAGTTTCACATAACTAGCTACTTTGTACAAGAACTTGTTACTGTACACGGTAGATAGATATCTAATTTGTAATATCGCATTACATATTTGCAATATACTTAAGATACTTTTGTTATTTAAATGAGTACAAAGAGTAGCACACAGTTAAAAATGTTGTAGAAATTAAGTAAATTGTCTAAACTCTTCGCACAATCAAACCACCAGAAAGGAAAATTTAGCACCAAAAATGTGAATGTAAATTTCTGTAAAACTATTGTTTGCTATGAATTTCAGTGCAAAAATATCCTTCGTGTCATATTTGAAACCGTTTCGTAAGTAAACAAAATATAGAAGAATCAACAGGCGTGACTAACAATTCAAACAACTTAATAAAAGTTACATATTCGTAAAATACCCAGTTTGTTTTAGTTGGTAAATACCTATTCTTTTTTACTTATCTACCCTACTTATGTCACTAGACAAGAACAAGATTCATCTCTACCCTTATCTCTCTAAACCGGAAGTGGTAGAAATCTAGTACCATTCCCGGTATGAATATTAATCTCCATAAAGCCAAAGCAGTAAGAGATAGAGAGCAATGGGTTTTTCACCTGAGTTACGTGTGGCAAGAATAACTTGCTAGCTCACATTTATTAAAGTCGGAAGTAGTACATACCAATACAACTTTCGGTTTCAATGTTTATTTCCTTAGAGCAAAAATTGTAAGAAATGGCGAGAAACTTTTTCTTGATGATGTTTCAGTGACACAATAATATGTTCCCATCTGCGACATTATTGCGCTATTACAACCATAAGTGATAGATATACTGTTTCTGGTTTTAATATTGACTTCCCATAATTTTGAATAGAATGTGAAACGAAATTCAGTGCCGCGCTATTATGAAAGTTATAATAAATTCAATATACCCATGCAAAGTTATGATAAATTCAATATACTCATACAAAGTTATGATAAATTCAATATACCCATACAAAGTTATGATAAATTCAATATACTCATACAAAGTTATGATAAATTCAATATACCCATACAAAGTTATGATAAATTCAATATACTCATACAAAGTTATGATAAATTCAATATACCCATACAAAGTTATGATAAATTCAATATACCCATACAAAGTTATGATAAATTCAATATACTCGTACAATGTTATGATAAATTCAATATACCCATACAAAGTTATGATAAATTCAATATACCCATACAAAGTTATGATAAATTCAATATACCCATACAAAGTTATGATAAATTCAATATACCCATACAAAGTTTAAATACGAGGGGTAATCAGAAAGTAAAGGTACAAAACTTGCAGTGAAGCGCGTATATATTATTTCATACAACCAATATAGCCAACAAATAGCACATACATCAGGTTAGTTTTTGGCATACTTTCCATATCGGTTGAGGCGCTTATCGTAGTGTGGGGTGAGTTTGAAGATTCCCTCCTGGCAGAAATGCTGTCCTTGCGTGTTTAGCCACGTTGTTACTGTTTCACCTCCTCGTCTGAAGCGAAGTAACGGCCTCGTAGGAACAGGTGCAAGTTGCTTGGAACAAGGTTTGGGCTATAAGGAAGATGATCGATGATGTCCCAGCGAAACTGCTTCAACAACGTGATGGTCTTCTGGGCTACATGCGAACTTTCGACACCATTCTGCGACATACTGACGAGATATTATAGTCTCTACGTAAACCTCTACTAGCTGCCAGCGAATTTCAGCGGCGGTTATACGTTTCGCCCACAGAAATCGCATAACTGAGCGAACTTCTTCGCGAGAAAAGATTTCACAACGAGTAGCCATTTGTGTTTACCTACAACTAGCGTTGTAGGTGGCGGGTGGCTGAAACTCTGCACAGTTGCCAACTCCATGTATTAAAATTACCGCACATTACTCATTCTTCTATAACAGACGAAACTCCAGAAATATCGGCCTTGTAATCTTAGTTTCTCATCCTTCCTCGTACATTCTAAACTTCCTTGCATGGAGACTGATAGCGGTAAGTGAAATAACAATTCCCATTTAACAGATTCTAAACAAGAATATGGTGAGAACAAAATTATGTTAGTCTATTATCAAGTTACTGGGAACGAAGATTAGTCTCCCTTTTATACCAGATATTATGTTCATATTTCGTTTTATATAGAGATACCATATGTTTTGGTTTCTTACCAAGTTAGTGGAAACGAAGATTAGTGTTCCATTTATTTCAGATATTATAATCATATTTCCTTTTATATAGAGATATCGTATAATCAGTGTGGTGCATATGATTAGCATATCTGCATGTACTGTAAGTCAGAACGAAATCCGTTCATTTTTAAATTAATATGTGTGGTGCATATCGTTCCTTATCTACATCACGCAAATTCCCAGAAATAAAGGTCAGTGACTAAAAAGAAAAAAGAAGAACTAATTTTGTTTTTAAATGAATTAAAGAATGTTATATGCCTTCTTTTCAGATAACATTCTTTTCTTCAAAGATAAAGAAAAAATCCGAGAACATTTTAAATGTTATAGTATTTGTTGTTGTTTGCTGAAAGTGAATTGTATTTTGTAAAAGAAAAACTGGAACTTCTGGGTAACCATTAATCACATTATCGCATGACATAAAAGGTCATTATGGTGGATATGAACGCATGTATGGGATGTCAAACCATAAGATGTCAAACTGTTATCCCTTACCAGTTACGTGCACACGCAAAATATTAGTTTAAGAATTGACTTGACTTTGACGGTACAAAAGTTTACAGATTAAATGGTATAGGCTACGTTCAAGAGAATTTAATACAATCAGACTTTGGTTTTACGTACCTCAATGGTTAAGAATTTCGGAATCAACGACTACATCTGAGGGCAGCGACTTAGTTTAAAAGTCGTATTTTTTTTATATATTGAACTTACTGTATTATAGTATATGTTTTCATTTTGAAAATCATTATTTTAAACCAAAAAGGTTTAATTTTCTTTATTTATAGAGTATATTTAGAGATTACCATGTATTGTATGCTGTCAGATTGGAAATAAAATGGAATGAAATCTTGAAGTTTTACGTCTCATGGTTATGCCGTATAGGCTAAAGGAGACAGTGATGATGAGAAATGAATGAAATGGTTTAATGAAGAAAGTGAGATGAAACGGAAGAACCTCGAGAAAACCCACGTACACTGTATTTGTCCATCACATAACCCACTTAGATCGAAATGGGATAGAACGAGGGACCCCATAGACCAAAGGTGAACGTTCTACCAATGAGCCACCGGTACCGCGGCCTCCATTATGAGGTTAGATAGTATGTTTGTCTAAGTATAGTAATATATCATTCCTCTTTCTTTCATAATGTAATTATGGATACCACCCTCTGCATATTTAGTGGCGGGAGTTACGGGCAATGGGCAACATCGAACCATAATTAGCTCCCTTTTATTCCATTAAGACTAGGGATTTCTCCTTTAGGAGTTCTCTACTCTGATCAGAAATTCAACAATATTAACATTTAATAAAAGACAAGTTTGATCGAAGTCAGATGCTTTATACATATCACGTATTATATATATATACATATACTCTGAAATCCAAACTCGAAATTTAATAGCCTACAACTAGGAAACCAAATATAACACACAAAAAAAATTACAGGCGTACTAAGGAAATGAAGGTATACCGTCATACTAACTTTAGTTAATATTGGACAAATTCAGCAGATATTTAAGTACGATATATACATATCGCTTTACTGTGGGTCTAAACCTTAATTTTGATGGCCAAATACTTTGGGAAACTAAACACCTAAAGATAAGGAAAACACTTCAATTGAGTCCTAAGTAAGTGAAGGATTGATTTCACTTCAAACTAGTCAAGACCTTATGAGATCGTAAATTATATATATATTTAAAGGAAAAAATACTAAGTGCCACGTGGCTCTGGTTAGCGTATACATATCTTCAGCGCTGGAGATCTGGGTCCGATTCCCGGATGAGAGCTCATGTAGTTTAAATCCCACGTTAAGCTGTAGGTGCACAATCTCCCTGCTGAAAAGACACACTAAATTCAAACACAAATCAAAATCAAAATCTAAACCCCAACATTAATTGTCAATAATTCTACCGGAACCAAAGGTCTACATACACTGAGAAAAAAATGTATGTGGCGTACGTAAAATCGTATGCTACATTTGTAAATCCTGTAGCTTTTGGACTTAACATACAGCAAACGTATAACTGAAAACGTATGTTTTATAATACTTTCTGTATAAGTGTTTCCTTTTACGTACATTACGTATGAAACAATATAGACGGTCAGGATCTCACATACAAATGGACGTATATAACATAGAGCTGACGAAGGTAACATACATATACGTATGTAATGTAAGAAAGACTGTTAGATATCAGACATCCTGCAACAGCATGATGTAACATCTAAGGTCAGTACGTATGTAGCATACGCATAACGTATGCTCCGTACTGATTTATGTAGTAAGCAAGAGGATTCCGTATATTTGTACAATATACCGCTGTCCAGAGAACGGATTTTTCTCAGTGTAGGAGAAACAATTTTTACAGTTTGTGTGTATAGTTCATTCACACCCTTATATAATGTTTATTTATCCATATTATCTTGTTTAAACCTAAAATTCCCCTTGCATACGCCCCTGATGTACGATATATATACTCAAGCGAAAGCCGCAAATTTTATGGAGAATAATTCGATAACGAAATGTACGTAGGGTCTATAGATAATTATTTTACATAAATAGTAAGCAGGTCAAAGTATATCTGCTTGCGAAGTTCGGTCAATATCGGACAAGTTTATGTTGCCCTTGAATCCACTGAATTCCAACTCATGATTTCCCAATTGCAGAAGAATACTAATTAGTAGCATACGTCCTATTGGTAGAATTATTGTAGCATAGCATTTTGAATTTAAAACATTCAAAGTAAAACACAAAATGGTTTGACATTTACAACATAATCGAAACTCTATAGAATCAACCCTACGGCAATAACCCTGAAATACTTCACTTACTTGGTTATCTATCTCACTTATCATCATACTTGCAGAGCTTTATTTCACACTTTTCCGTAACAGTTCTTGTTATTTATATACTTATTTATTGATTTGCACTTAAACGTACTAATCGATTTACATACTTCTCTTGCACCCAACAAAATTGTGTTTTATGATTGCATGTACTCCATTTCTTCCTCTGTGGGTGGAGCCTTCCCAACGTTAAGTGAAAGAAAAAAATAAAGTATCAAGTATTTTCCTTTTTTTATTATTTCCGCACAGTTCCCGTAAAACCACAAACGATTCTGTAATAGCCTTTGCGACGCTCTATTGGCCCCAGTTAACCCGTAAGAAAGGCAATTTCCGTTCTTCATTGCTGGTTCTAAAAGGAGAAGACCTCTCTTTCATCGTCTTAACTTTACACAATGACATTTTTTCAACCCCTCAATCATCTTTTGTACATAATCCTATCTCCTATCTCTCTCCCACCCACCCCCCGTTTAGTCTCCAAGGGAACATTTCAGTCTGTTTTGATTTATGGAATTAAAATTTTTTCATGAAAGGAATATAAAATATGTAAATGTGTGTGTTTATGTATACATTGCTGAAATAGATAATTCACTATCCTTCAGAAAGATTACAATTTTTTTTTATTGTATACAGAATTATTCAAACTCCAGTCATCCAGATCACTAAATATCCGAATCAATAACAGAAAAAAAAATTTCGAAAGAGAAAAAGAAAATACTGCAAATTGTGTGTGTTCATTCGTAAAATTTTCTTTACAATTCCTATCTAAGCAATGTTAAAAATTATATTGTAGTTAATATTTTTTAAAATTTTGTTAAAAATTGCATTTAGTAAAAGGTATTTCATCACCAACGTACAATATGCTTTCTTATTAAACAAAAATAATTTTAATTTTTTTTAAAATCATAACAACCTTTTTTTGATCCGACTTCCCAAATTATCTGGATTTCTGTACCCTAACAACTCAATAAAGCTGATAATTGGAGTTTCACTGTAATTTCATTTTCTGAACTTGCCGTTTCTGTTTGAGTCAAATGTTGCAAACATTTATAACCCATTTCTACTAACGCAGTGTTCTAGACATCCAAACTACAAAGAATGGAAAGTTTTATAGGAGGGATATGGCTCATTCGTCCGTCTGACAGTCAACAGATATTAGAGCAAACAGAAATAGTGATTTGATAGATTAACGTTTAATGGGGACGTCAGTATTGAGACTATTTATTCCTGTCGCGATCAAGATATAGTGAAAGTAAGAGATAGTGATAGTAAGAGACATAGATATATTGAAAGTAAGAGGTAGAGATAGTGAAAGTAAGAGAAAGAGATAGTGATAGTAAGAGATAGATATAGTGAAAGTAAAAGATAGAGATAATGAAAATAAGATATAGAAATTCGAAGCGAAGTAGCTCAAGTGGTAGAGCGTTGGCTTCGCATTCGGGAGATCGCGGGTTCGAATCCCGCTGCCGACCATCCTGACTGGGGTTTTCCAGGGTTTTCCTCGGTTCTACCAGGCAAATGCCGGGATGGTACCTACTAAACAGGCACTGGCCGACACCTTCCCAAATCCTTTCCATTGTTGTTGTTGTTGTTAGATATCCAGTATAAAATGGCCTCTGAGCTGTATCTGGTATTTGTTAAATAAATAAATAAATTAAATAAATAATAGTAAGAAATAGAGATAGTGAAAGTAAGAGATGGACACAAAGATATCACAAAGATGGTTGGACGACAGAACCTGTCTCTCAATGTAGGGGATGGACGATATAGAATGAACAATTTACCTTGCCTGCATTTCGCCATCTCATGTGGTTGTCATCTGGTGGCTTAACAGAGGTTGAGGCAAATATCAACAGTTGTACGTTTGCAACGCTTAGTACTTATATATTTCACCTACAAAGAAGAAACTATCTTTGCAATTATATATTAAAAATTGCTTTAAGTGATTTGCTTTCAGACAGGAAGTTTAAAAATTAAATAGTAATTTTCTTTCAGTTCCATAATATTGTTTGTTGGCTGGTTAGATTCGACTTTAGCTATCCTTTCAGCCCTGATGCTATATAATATGTGAACCTACAGCTTAACACTTTTAACCCGAACCACATGAGCTCCCACCAGTAATCGAATGCGGGTCTTCCGCACTTGTGGTGCGTACGCTAACCATAACAGCGATAAAGCTCACCATAACGTTGTTATTCATATGAGAACGTAGGTGAACGTCATAGTATGTTGTTGATCATAAGTAGCCCTAATTCTAATTTCTTTAAACTAAACCGTTCCGTTTTCAGATATTGAATATTTCCTTTATTCAATTGTAGTCTCTCTCTTATTATCACTGCTACCAGGTGGTAATCAGTATCACAATCAGTTAGTTTTAACAACCGAACTTCAGTTGTGCTACACTATTTTCTTAAAATTTGACTATGTGTTTTTCCATCTGGTGAGATCCACGTACATTTATTGGTAATTGTTAACTCCTTCCCGTAAAGAAAATAAACTTTCCGGACTTGACTGCTCCATTTCCTTTCCATCTAATTTCCTGATGTCCTACAAGGTCTATCCTCTTTTTCTATAACTCATTCGTTACAGATTTTAATGCACCTGCCCTATAGATACTTCCTATATTCCAATGTCGATTTTACTTTGCTCAGTTCGTGCCAAGTTATCAGTCCTGATCCGAGGATTCTGTGAATGTATCTGAACAAGATTAAAAAAAAAAAGGATAAGGTTGTTAGTCATTAAATCCCCTATATATAGTGTGAAGTTTCGGAGGGCGCACCGGAGCATGTCCCGGTGGGCCAGCACGGGTCTGAGTGTATCCAACCACTGTGGACCACTGTAATGACAACACTATTCTGAGACGATATGAAATACTGATATTTAACATACGATTCACTTCCGGCTATTAAACATCAAACTATGCATATTATCATTGGTGGTTCTCAATCATCAGTGGCGTATTTACGATTTTGTTTCGGGGAGGGCTTTGCTAACTTTCGGGGGGGCCTTTGCCTGAAAATGGGAAAATTCTGCAAGATATTTCATATACTTTACTATAGTAAGTAAGATTTCGGGGGGGGGGCTTAAGCCCGGAAGCCACCCCCTAAATACGCCACTGCTACTCGCATAAAGTACCAAAGCGTGTGTGAGAGAAGCAGGGAGAGATTTCTTTTAATATAAATGCCAGAAAACTACACATATGCCTTCTTAACTTGTCTTTATTTGAAAGGATTTTTTTTTTACTTGTTAAACTAAGATTTTCTACGAAAGGGCTAAATATGTTGTCATGCTATTTGAAATTACAATACTAATTTACCATAAATCTACAGCATGTAGACTCTTGCGCGTAAATACTTTAGCTTGTATGTTAAGAGCCACATATACTCCCCTTTTAAAAGAAATTAAACTGTTGGTGGACATAATCTTGGGGAGAGAAAGGAAATCTAGTGAAAACCGTAGCTAAAGGCAGCCGTTAGTTCAGAGACGAAGAGTAATTTCTATATTTTTCTAGTTAAAACATATGTAGCTGGTTTTGAATTTCAATTTATTTCAAACTTTTCAATAAGAATGTTAGTCACGGAGGTTGGGAACACATTAACTCTTGAATCAATACTACTTCACTTAAATTGATGTAAACTTGTTGTCTACCTATTATACAAAAATGAACAGACTCTTGTTTGTGGTCGCATCACAGGAAAATGGCATAGTTATAACGTACCTCCAACTGGGTTGTTATCATGTTACTTTGATTAAAGACAAGGTAGTAGAGGGAGGTTAAACTTTTAGCCAAAAATACAATGTCTCACGATCCTGTCAAGTTACGAAGATCGAACTTATGGTATTACTGCTGTATCACCGGACCACAAGAAAAAGGAAAAAAAAGTGAATATTTAGTTAATCCTCCAAAATATTAGATTGTGACTCTGGCTCACTTCATACTAATTATTGTTCAAAAAACAGTGTGAACATATAGCATAAAAACTAGTACATAAAACACGAACAAACGTGTGCTAGGTGGCCACTAAGAAGCACGAATGCTATTTAAACGAGTCAGGGCAGGAGCGCAGCAGAGGCCTGAGCTGCGGCGATGGGATACGTCCACAGGGAGCAGGCACATCAGCGACGGTGGGTATAGGCATAAACGAGGATATATGTCATAAAATGGGTCGCTAATGTGTTACACAATTTGGGGGTACATACTAAATGTCACCCAAAAAACGTACCAAAATGTACTATATTAGGTTAGATTAGATTTGAATTGGTTAGATACTCTTTTCTGTAGTTTTTATTCATTTCTACATTTACGGCAGCCTATTCGCCTATTTAGTAGACCATGTCTTTCACACAGTTTCAACAACTGACATTCCTTATTTTTGTACAACTCGATAAAGCTCAAACACGATATGATACAATCTTTACATTTATGCACCATTTCCACACTGTCTTTCTCATAAATCATAATAAGTGTACCTCTCCGCCAAATAGTCCCTTCCGCCTCCACAAATAATGCCACTTACAATATCAAAAACCATTAAGAATAATAAATATTATCTTAAATTCAACTATTTCCCCTAACCTGGGTTTCACTCACTCTTCCTCCCAAACCAAAATAAATTCTCCAATTCATCTAGTAAATTTTCAAAAATTTGTCCGGAGATACAGCAGTTAACGCAAACTTGGTGTATAAATTACTCATTAAAAACAAGCGAGCACGTCTTAAAGCGTTTTCCAGAATTTCCGTTTTAAGGGAAGGAGCGTACTTTCTACATATTCAAAGTGTTGTTGCCTGTTGTTTGTGATGCCATCACTGAAAAACGGTTCATCAGTACAAAATGAATTTTTGGGATATAGTAGTTAGTACCTACCTTGAACTGAGATTTTACCATGTTACTTTGATTAAAGGGCGCATCGTAACGGAGGTAGAGAGGGTTCAAAATTTCAGCCAAAAATACAGTATCTCAGAGGTCTGTCAAGTTAGGGAGATGAAACTCGGTGTACAAAACCCTCATTAAAAATAAAGGGGCATATGTCTCCCCGTTTTTGAAAATTTTTGTTTTAAGACACTGACATACAAAAAATAATACAAAATTTACCATTTTTCTTTTGCTTATTTTCATAAGTGAAAGGAGATAATGGAATGCAAAGTACCACAATCATAGATAATGGTATTCTACAACAGAAAATACGAACCTGAAGAATTTTTAATTTTGTTATCCATAGAAATTAGACTGTTTCCAGAATAACATTGCAACCAAAATCTAAGTTTAGGCAGCGACTAGAGGAACAAACTCAATTGCATTTGATTACTTATCATGCAACGACATGTTGTATTTTCAGTGTAATTTTAAATGTCTTTTCTTATATTTCCGGGCAATGTATGATTTTAAAATATGCACTAACCAGTTTGAAGAAGAAGAAGAAAATACGAAAAAGAAAGAGAATCAAAATTGATTCTAATATTATGATTTTTGATGAGTTTTTGTCTTTACGTTGTCATAACAACATTTTGTAAATAAACGATATAATTCAGGAACCAATTATAAAGGGATGTAAACATAGGAGTAAAGGGTGTGTATTTATTTCAATAAGTGTGTGCCACAATAAAAGCCAGGAAAGCTAAACGCAAAATAGATTGTTTTAAATTATTTTAGTAATATAATCTAGTTGTAATTATGAGTGAGGACGTGTGTATGAGTTACGTTACGTAATTTTTTGGTGGTCCTCGCCGCAGGGTCATCGTTATAATCATGTTGTCTTGGATTCCTGTGAACTACTTTTTAAATAGTATTATTATTTAATTTTAATAACTGGATGAATTCATACGAAATGCTCCAGAGCTGGTTGCTCGACCACCTTCGAAAATTATAGAAATTGGGGTGTGATAACCCTTGTGTATGAAAAGGTCATTAAGGCTATTCACGTTGTCGTATGTACAGCGGTGGACACTTCTAAATGGTACACCTTAGCCGTAAATCTCCATATGGCTGTACCATTTAGAAGTGTCCACCGCTGTACAATTGTTTCTGTATGGCGGTCATCTTTTTTGTCGGTGGAGTGCCATTTTGTGCATTTGCAAACGTGTGCGAAAACTACAGTTGCTCAGGATATACGAACCACACAAACACGAAATAAAAACGAATGTTTACAGGAAAGACTGAGGTATTCGGAGAATATATACTCTTGCTTCTAAATAAATATGCAGGGTTGCAAACCAGTACATGAAGTCACCAGAAAAAGTACAGAAAATTATACTTTGATATACTATGATATTGCTGGTGCCGTTGATTTATGGGGATCCATAAGTTGGAGTTTGTAATTTTGATGGCATTTTTGGGGCGTAATATTTCAGGAGGGCAAAGTGATAAAAATTGCTGTTTAAGCCACAAAGTAATTCTGTATATGAATCAACTATTGCAAAAAAAAAATCAGGACTGATATTACATGGTGAAAAAAGTGAGGAAATGGTAAAAATGATAAGAAAGCACTTGCGTGACGAAAGACGTAGCCCAGAAAAATTTAAATGTTTAGATATGTTTCATATTGTCTGTTCACTCTAGGATGGAAGATTGTTTACAAACAACAATTGTAGTGCGAGCGTCAAAACCTTGCTTCTCACCCCTACATGGTTAATTCATGGTTGCCAAGCACATGAATCTCCGAACCGAATGTACCTACTTCTGCACAGTCAGGACCAAGTGCTATTACTACATAAATTGCTGCTTTTGAGATGACTGAGATATTAACGTTATGAAAAATTGAGTTAGTTATTATGTAATACAATCTTACATATAATGCACACTCAATTTTGTACAAGTGTTCTTGTTCGAAAGTGTGCGAAAACCTTGTACGCCTGGCAATATTGGAAGATGGCAGTTTGTGTTGTAAACAATAAACAGAGGTAGCGAAGACCGTTAGGTTCGCTGGACAGCGTTGTTTTCATGATAAGGCGACAGAAACATATTGTACTGATTGTAAACAAGGGCTGGAAATTTCGATGCGAGTATAGGTGGAAATATTCTCCCCACATATTGCCTGTTGGTGAAGGTTTGCAATGTTGCAAACTGCTAAGTGTAGAATTTCATACTAATTGAACGAGCTTTGAGAAGGATTAGTATGATGCAATAATTATAAATACTAACAACCATAGACTTAAAGTATTAGGAAATGAACAATGCTGCTGTAAGAAGAATATAATACACATTGAATTAAGTGTTCAAAGTACAGTATAAAGCGAATCTTAACATTTAAACATTTTAAAGCTGTACACATTTGCCCTGTTTGTGTGCCCTTACCAGACACTGTGCAACACGAAAAAAGACATTAAAATAGGTAGATCGAGCGTGGGCATGAACGCGGCTCTGGCCGGTATTCCTTATTAAGGTTTTCCTCAGTCCCACGAGGTGAATGACTAGATAGTAGCTTCTGTAAGGCAGGGGCGGATCCAGGACGGACTTCTTGAGGGCGGTGGGTTTTAATACTGCTATTTAGAGCTATTTTTAAAAGCTTCAAACTCTGGGATTGGGTTTTATTTAAATATATAAAATGAGAAAGATTCCTTTCCTGGGGGGCAATCGCCATGATCGCCCCCCTGGATCCACCACTGCTGCAAGGCCAGAATTGGGCCAAACACCGAGGCCCCAGAATTGGCGGGAAATATATTCCTTTAGAATATTATGTTGTCAACACTTCCACAAATATTATGGTGGTGGGTTCCGACATCCCTTTTTCGTTTATGTGTGTTTAAATTCATTATGAAGTAAATGTAGAAGTGTTTGTTTCATTCTCTTTCTTTCTTTCTTCTCATCTTTCTCATCCTTGCTCTCCTTTCCCCACCTTCTTAAAATATGAATACTATCCTCCTGTAATATTGTTTCTCTCCACGGCCCAAGGTTTAAAGAGACCAACCTGATATAGTCAACTATTAGCAGAAATACCAATAAATTCACATTAGAGACAGCGCCGTAACTTATATTTTTTTTCTGGGGGACAAGCATTAATATGTGTATTTGGGCTTCCTAGAAAAAGTTTTTTTTCTCATTCTTGGCCCCCCTCTTTCTACCTTTTGCTTACTATTTATGCCCCCCGGAGCCTGTCGGCCCTCCCTCACGGCAAGGTCTGCGGGGCCGTTACTTACGCCCTTGGGCCCATTCCATACATGACAAATTAATTAAGGGGACAACATTGACAAATCTCAAAGTCATACGAATAAATGTTATTTCTAGGGCCCCTAATAATAGACGTTTCTTACTGAAGTGGGCACAAGGCTCACTTTTGTTTTATTTACCTTTTGTGCGCTGCTTTATGTAATGTAGTGAAACTGTTTAATGCTTCATTTATAATTTCATGTTCGTATTGTATATGGATTTAGAAAATTTCGTCACCAAATGGGCCCCTTCGAACGGCGGGGAACCTCCCTGGGGGGAAGTTGCCCCTCCCCTGTCCCACACAAGTTACGGTCCTGATTAGAGAAGAAGTAAACTCTTTCGAAATTTACGCAACTTGCAAATACCAAACCCTACTAGTGCTAAAATTGATGAGTTAGTTCCACTGTTACAACTGCTATAAGGGGAAAGTAGGGGAAGGACTGCTAAGATTCGCTGGCCAGGTTTTGTGTCAAAACACAGCGCCAAGCTACAGTGAACGGACAATACTAGGTCTCAAAAGACTACGCATGGTTCAGCAATTAAGCCTGCTTTCGTTTGTGTTCAGTTGTGTAGAAGTTTGTAAGTTGTGTTTATTCGTCTTTCTACTCCATGACCGTTGCCACTGTATATGAGGGAGGAGATTATAGTGCTGCCAAAATGTCTTGAGCCGTGGCAAAATGCAAACTAAAGCTCACACCCTCGACACAACCACGCGTTGAGCCAATAAGGGTTCAGCTGTTGCTAAGCCAGAGAGCCTTAGCGAAAGGGAGTGGAATTCCTTCAGCCGATAGCAGCGCTTGGAACGGAAGACTAGGTATCAAGTCAATGTGGTATATCTATAGCTCCCCATTGCACCAACAATACTCCTCGTGAAACTGGACCACGATATTAAGGCACTCAATGTATCAGCAAAGTATCGTTGAAATCCAATCCTACTTACGAAAGTTAATATGTTCACAATGTTGTGTTACATCTATCTATACTACGCTACTTACTTGGCCGTGAATCGAACTAGGGACCTCACATACCAGAGGTAAGCGCTCTACCACAGAGCTAGAGTACCTCCCTCAATGAAACTGTAATGTATATACCTATTCTTGTACAGTTCCTTCCGTTCATACCAGCTTATGTGTTATATTTAATATATGGTCTAAAAGAAAGGAAACGAAACAATATTTTTAGAAAAAATGACACAGGATTATAACAAAATTTACAATTCTAGGTAGTTCATTTGATAAACAGTACCTAGAAAAGAACTACAAATGAACTAAAAAAAACACAAAGTGCATATCGTCTTCCTTTCAAGCTTTGTTTACACTTCTTTTTTAGCTTATAATGGTGTTATTTTTGGTAGGTAATATTTTAAGTACACACCTCATATTACTGTGTGTTTATGCACTAACGCCACGGCGGAGCAATCATTTTATGACCCTATAACTTCTCTTGTTGGCAGTCTTTACTGTTCAGCCATAAAAAAAAAAGAAAGAAAGAAAAAGAAAGCTAGCAACAAAAGCATAACGATCAGCGTCTGGGTTCTGGGCTTCATATACGCGGATGATTTATAAAATGATATTTCATTTCTCTTCTTCTTCTTCTTTTTATCTGTTTTCTTTCTTATTATTTTTGCATCGTTATCTCTTCTTTATTATTTTATCCTTTACTTTCTCCCTGAATTTAACCAGTCATGTATCTAGAAAGGAAATTTCAGGACCAAGAGGAAATGTACCATATATTTATCCGCTTTTAACTTGACGAAATCTTAAAACGTCCAGCATACGTAACCAGTACTAAATGGGCTAAAAAAAATTACAGGACAGGCCATCAGTGCGGTATCCTTGAAATGTAGTCAACGGTGCAAATATGCAAGTTGTGCAAAGATAACATCTTAACGGTACCATTATACCATATGTCCATTATACCATTAACGGTACCATTATACCATTATACCATTAACGGTACCATTATACCATTATACCATAGGTCCATTATACCATTAACAGTACCATTATACCATTATACCATAGGACATACACAGTGGTGTAACGTTAGAGCCTACATGGGTGCACGGTGGCACAGTGGTAGAGTGTTTACCTCTGGTGCGTGGGGGTCCCTGATTCGATCCCCGGTCAAGTAAGTTTGTGGTGGACAACATCGTGTCCGTGAGTTTTCTCGGGGTACTCCCGTTTCCTCCCACTTTCTCATTCCACCAATTCTTCCATTATCATTCACTTGCTTTAATAATCACCTTTCTTAGCCTAAAAGCTATAATTGTGGGACGTTAAACTGAAAGATTTCAATTCATCTAGAGTTTGTAAGACCTACAATGCACGTGAGCTCCTTTTCTGAGCGAGAAAGGTCAGATTATGTATTGTGGTTGTGTTTGCAGGGTAATCTTAAATGATTATCATGGGTAGAACACAGGAATTATTAAAGTATCAAATAATACCTTATTTAAGTTTTGGGACTAAGGTTTGGTATAGTTGATAAGAATGCTCACCGTTTCAAGAACTGAATAATATCGCCAATGATATATTCGCTCTTTCTCTTCTAAACTGAAGCACATACGAATCTATAGCATTTATGCACTCTTTATCAGCTCACTCGATTAAGAATTTGAGTGTAAATCCCTCGTCTATAGTTTTCATTGCCATACAAAAACTTTGAATGTACTATTGGTCGTAGTAAAGCAATAACTGGTATTTTAATAAACAATCTTACTACATATTGTTTATATGGTTAATCAGTTCCTTAATTTTCTTTTCATCAAATTCCCTGATTTAAAAAAAAAATGGTTGCAGTGTAGGACAGAAGTTAGGAACACTCGATAGGTACCAAACAAACATAGATAATGGAAGAAATATGTAAAAGACTTAATTGGAATTGCGGTACGTGTTTTTCTTTGCATCTGGAAGCACGCCGCATGGCTCAGTTTTATTAAAAGTGAATAATGTGAGTTCAGTTTTATAAATATTTAAAATGCATGTGGTAGATAAAAATACATAGTCACTGAAAATTGAATTTATGTCCTCTATATAAATATAAAGACATTAATGTGGTCAATAATTGAATAAATCCCACAGATGATTTAACCATGGTTGACAATGCATTAACTTCTACTTTTGTCGTTTGCAACATATGACAACTGATTAACTTATTTAGTACCTCTAAGTTTTCATTACACTTTTGTTAACTGTGAATTCATTTTTGCCATCTGCTTATCATTAAACCACTGCGCTTGCATAAGAAATGTATTCGCAATATATCTACTATAATTTAGGTGTAAACTACACTATCAGAAATACATAAACGTACAGTATTTACTAATCGACAAAGTAATAAAAGTAAGTTTAACTGTACTTACATAAATTTTAAAGTCTCTTTCATTTTTTGACATCACTAGTCACCAGCGGCGAAGTTCTGCTTGTGCAAACTAGACAGCTGTCTGGAGTTTCAATCGGAGGGAACCCCGGATAGGGTACGAAATTATCTTAGTCCAAGCTAAACAGTCAGAAACAATGGAGTCTCTGGGCTGTAATAATATCATTCGCAACAAACTTTAAACAATTTTCGGTAAAAAGCATATAATGTTTTATATTTATTTTGAAATGCTGATTTCAGATCTGAACTTCGAAAACACCCAACACGTAAGTTTTTTTTTCCTTATGATAATCTGTATTCTTCTCATTACCATATAATTTATGTATAGATTTGTCATTACAAAGACCATTGAGTAATAATTTTACATTTTTTTCTTTGATCTCTTTACATGTAGGACATGTAAAATTATACAAACACAAAATATTAACTATAATTATAATTTTATAAGTTTACGTTGTAGCGTTCCTGTCCGCTACCATTCCGAATAAATATTAATAAATTAACATTCATCCAGTCTGGTTACAGAAGCATATACAAGAGCCACCCTCGAGATGAGATACTGATTAGTAATTGATAATCTAGTATGTAAGACATAAATAATACAAAACAAAAATATACAGGTGTTTCAAAACAACACCGACAACGTTTGGGAGATGATTCGTGACACCAAGATGAAACAAAAATAGACAAACCTGGGTGCACAAATGTTTCCTTACGGAGTTATAGGTTGCCGAAATTATGAAAAAATGAACTTTAAAGGTTCATAGCTTCAAAACTATGGGACCTACCGTAGTCGGGTCAAGACTTCAGGTAGGAACTAATGTGCCCTATCCAAATATCTATGTTTCAGAATTCTGCGACACTTCCGCAATAATTTTTATAGAGGTGGTTGGTGAGTACTTCAGATCATATGCCCATAGCCAAACTCCCTCTATAAAAATTGTTGCGTGAGTACCGAAGAATACTGAAACACGTATTTTTTGATAGTGCACACATTAGTTCCTAAGTGAAATCTTGACCCGACTACAGTAGATCCCATAGTTTTGGCAAAGTTGTGTATCTCAGAATTAAAAGACCAGGCCATAGGCCAAAAGATGGCAGCACAAAGAACCGATTTGGTCCTCTTTTTCTATATCGATTCTAATAAAAAGTCTCAGCATTTCACAATATCTCAAAACTTACTTACGTCACTTTGCCATGCAACGCTACATATGCAAATGACCAGAACATCACTGTAAAGAGTACTGTTCTAAGCTTCATTACTAACAAACAGAATGTATATGTTCAATGTGTTCCCTACGCCTGTTCGGAAATTCTCACATGCGAATCGTGAAGTTCTGGAAAACTTGTCTACAGATATCTCTATCGACACGTGTGCAGCAATCAATGATTACCGTCCGGAAATCTAACAGTATACGAGAAGCCCTAGCGAACACTTTCTCCTTCAGGAATCCGCATAGGAAACAATTATAGAGGTTCAGGTAAGGACTGGTGGCTGGCCTGGGAAATCTCCAATCAAGAGCACCGGAAGTCAATTTCAAATCACCCAATTTTAAATCTTGGAATGGAGATAACTGAGCACTACTGCAGTTGTGTGAGGTCTAGCCTTGTCCTGTTGGAACCACTGTCGACGTAATGGAAACCTTTTCCGTCGCAATTCAAGAAGAAAAATGGTTACCAACACTACGACGAATGGCCTCCATGTTTCCTGACATGCGAATGCGAGGCTTGTTCCCGTCTCTTTTTCTTTTCTGACACGTTTCCTGTGCCATGAAATTGCTTTACAAACCTTTTGATTGCAGTTTTATCCGGAGCAAATTTACACTTATACTCCTTCCTGAACATTCTCTGCACAGTAGTGGGCGATTTTGTTTAAGATACCACTGCATAACAATTGATTTCTGTTTCGTCGTTAAGGGCATCACCATTTTGAAGTATGTATAAGTTGCAAGTGTCGCCAGGTGTTAAAACAAACTTTGAACTCCAGTGTACACGACAATATCACTAACTGAGCTCCATCCTATTTTGTTTTGTTATAGTAATTGACTGAAATTCCCCGTATATATATATATATATATAATATCAACTATAATACCTCTATTGAAACCGGAAGTTGTATGAATATGTCACTTCCGGTGTTAATAATAGGTTTTCCCATAAGGCCAAACACGGTAAGAGGTAAGCAAGTAATCGTTTCTTAATATAGATTCAGCATATCCCAAGAGTGTGTTCCATCTTCCCCGTTATCCGCCTGTTAAAACCGGAACGGATAAATCTAGCACATTTCTGTTAGAATATTGTAGCTATATGTAATTTGAATATCTACCGTAGACTGACTCTGAACTCACAATAAACCACACAAACAAATTATTATTTTTTTAAAAATAATAATGCTGAAGTAGACAAAAGTTGAATTGAAAAATACTGTTATTAGCGGAGCAAGACAAGAATATAAAATAATACTATTTGCATAACTAACAACTTCTTAAAAAATTCTACTATAACGAATAATAATAATGCATAATTGATATCTATGAACTAACAAATGAGCAAAGAATGCAAATTTTCTATCTTTTATTATCTTGGATGTTGCTTTTTTTTTTTTTTTTTTGTAAAGATTTGTTGTGTGTGGTGAGCTTTAACAAGAATGTAATAAAGCTAATGCTGTACCGTGATCTCTCTCTCTCTCTTTTTTTTTTAAACTTCTTCCTCTATGCAATTAAACTGATGGATGTGTGGGAAGAATCATAGGTTGCTTTTCTTTTTTCAATCTAAGAAGTAATATTATTTTGTTGAAAAATGATGGTTGTATTACGATTTATGGCTAATATAGTCTCCTTCCTTCTTGGAAGTGGATAATTTCTATTTAAGCGTGACAGAGAATTCACTTTAAGTGAGACAATGTTGCAATCCCTTTTCTTTAAAATGTAACTAACTATTGGGTTCTAATATGCACATTTGTATAGGCATCGGCTTTGTCGTTCTGATTCTGTCGATAATGTTTTCTTTTACTATGACATACAATATTCCTTAATACAATAGTAGTCGAAGTATGTTCTCTTCCCCAAAAACATGGTTAGGGAATTTTTCGTTGGTATGTGTACGAACCAATCAAAAAAAAAAAAAAAAAAAAAAAAAAAGAAATGAAATCTTTAACTTTAACGTCCTACGTTTATGCCGGTTAGGCTAAAGGAGACGGTGATAATGAGAAATGAGTGAAATGGTGGAATTAAGAAAGTGAGAGGAAACGGGAGAACCCCGAGAAAACCCACGATCACGGTGTTTGTCCACCACAAAGTTCACACGGCGTGAGCTGGGATCGAACCAGGGAACCCAAGCACCAGAGGTGAACGCTCTACCACTGAGCCACCGCGCCCCCACGAACCAATCAATTCTTGAAGCGAGATGTGGATAATTCTGCTTTATATTTACCGTGGTATTTACCAAGCCGAACCTTTACTGTGGTACAAATGCTAATCAGTATCAGTGTCAGATTTACGTATAAGCTAAACAAGGTATAGCTTAGGGCCCAACTCACTTGGGGGCCCCAGAAAATTAAAGGAAAAGAGAAGTGGATGTATACAATTCCAAAATATACTGTAAGTTAAAAAAATAAAATAAAATACCTACAAACAGCAACAGTAATTTGTGCTGTGTAGGGTCCTATGATGCAAGTAACGGGGCTCTCTTCTGCTAACCTGTTCAAGGGCGCCGATCCTGGGAGGCCGGGGGGCCGGGCCCCCTAGTGTATTTATGAATATACAATAATTGGCATAATGTGAATGCAATTTGTCTTAATATCCTCATATATATACCTTTTTCGTCTGAAAGAGCCCCCCCCCCAAATTTACAGAGAAATCGGCGCCCTTGAGCCTGTTCCCTAAAATATCACTCTTTTGCTCATTTCTGTATATAGAGTAGGGTCTGCACGGGCCGGAATTTTTAGCCCGGGCCCGGCCCGCTCCGTGAATTTACAATGTGATACCCGACCCGAGTCCGAAATATGCTTTAGCATTTAGCCCCGAGCCCAGCCCGAGCTCGTGTGGTAATCAAATGAGCCCGAAACAAGCCCAAATTACAGTAACTTAAAAACGCAAAACCTTCAACAAAATTTCTTATTAGTCAGCACTGGCGCTAATCCCGGGAAGATGAAGGATACATGTTCCCTCCAATCTCAGAACGGGGGTACTGGCCCCAGTGCCGTACCTTGGATTTTTCTGGGGGGCAAACATTAATATTTGGGCCCACCATAAAAAGTTGTTTTTAGCCCTCCTGCAAAATTCGAAAATAAACCCCTTTTTCTATCTTTCTCTTTGTGGGCCCTCCAGAGCTTGAGGGCCTTCCCGCACGCCGCTGGGCCCGTTACATACATGACAAATTAATTAAGGGGAAAAAATTGACAAATCTCAAAGCGATACGAATAAATATTATTTCTAGGGCCCTGATAGTACACATTTTTTACTGAAATGGGCAAGGAGTCATTTTTGTTTTATTTACCTTTTGAGTGCTGTTTTGTTTATATAATATAGTGAACCTGTTTGATGCTTTATTTATAATTTCATGTTCGTAACGTATATAGAGTAAGAAAATTTTGTCTTAAAGTGGGTCCCCCTCGAACGGTGGGGAGTTTCCCTGGAGGGGCAATGTTCCCCTGCCTCCACAAGTTACGGCTCTGACTGGTCTCCTAGTAATCCGATTTGAAATGTGCTTTTTGGGGAGAAATGTGATTATTTGTCCTCGATTGCCACCAAGAAAAATGGGATGAAATTGATATCCCCCAGAATAAACTTCAAATCTGCTTGCCTCCCAATGTTAAAGATAACTCTGCTCCTCTGATCCTCCCGAGCATTGTTTTTCAACTTCATAAATATTTTGAATATTTACTTCAAAATATTCGCTTAAAAATAAAATTATGAGAACGGTCTTTCCCTTCCTCCTTAATGTTGAAGGCAGATTTGTGCCGCTGCGTCAGTAATTTATTGTAAATTTCAGTGAATGCTTAATAGATGGTACTAATGTGTTGTTAGAGAATTAGAAGCAATTTTCGCAAAATTGTGAAATGTGTGCATGAAAATCCTAAACTAGTAGCTTTAGCAAAACAGGGGTTTACGGGAATTCAATAAAGCTTACAGTATGAATTCCACTGGCTTCTCACAATAGAGAAAATTATATGATAGGCGTTAATAATTGGTTGTAGACAAAGTATGAGAACAATACTAGTATGCAGCCAACTTCGAGCGTCGTTATCTACTATTTGTACCGTGGAAACGTTGTCATTTTCATAGCAGTCATGCCAACGTTTGGGAAAATTCACATATTGTGGTAATTTTTTAAAATTATTTTCGTGCAAAGGGATTTTTAAAAAGCGCATATATGGGATTTTTCGAGAAGATCGAAATTTACTCCTTATTCATTTAGATATTCTAAAAGGTGACTAACACAGAGAAATTTAATTTTTAATATTATAGCATACTTTTAGTTAGTATAACGTGGGAAATTCATAAGTAAAATGGGATTTTTTGCCTCTCGACATGGGATATGATAATGTTTCAGGTTGGCATCACTGTTTCATGACCCTTAGGAATTTTTCGAGTACGGACAAAGGGGAATTTTCGTCAAAATTAGCAGCATATAGGGGGATTTTTCATATATTTATTTCATCGATGCCAATAAAATTTTCTAGGAATGGGATGTAGGCTACTGACGCTTGAATAAACATAAAATCAGTGCCGAATTGTCAAATTTTGTTGTTGGAAAGTGGATAATAGTGTGAAAGTTATTTATACAAGAACTTTTAAATCTCAAACAGTAAGCACCAAGGAATATAAATTATATTCTTGAGCTCTAAAAAAAAAAGTCACGAATGGAAAAAAATAAATTACTAAACGATAAACTGCCAATTTCTAAAAGGTTCTATAAATAAATAACCAGAGAATAAAGATTTCCTAATTTTACTACATTTAGTAGAAGATTATAGCACAAAAGCTCGAATTCTAATAACAATATGCACTTGGTTTCATCAACAATTTCAATGGTCTCCTTAATTAAGAAAAAATGCTTATTAGAAAATATTTTAAATTTAATGTTCCACGAATAGGCTATAGCCGTTAGGGTAAGGGGGACGATAATTAAAACAAGTGAATGATGATGGAAGAATTGGTGGAATGAAAAGTGGGAGGAAACGGGAATACCTCTGAGAAAACTCACGGACACGATACTAAATCCACGGAAAGTCACTAGATCACCCAGTTAATTAAGCCTACACGTAAAATACAGTGTCTTCGGGATAAATTTGACACGTTTGGGAGATAGGGAAAAAAAGGCAATATCTTAATCAAAACAAATTGACGAGCTTGTTTCCTAAGTCATTTTTTGTAATTTTACAGAAGAAGCGAAAAACGTATATCGCTCTTATTCTATATTTAATGAAAAATATTTGAACGATATATTTTATGTCTAGTGTCACATAACGATATGCTAAATTTTAAGAAATGCTGAGTTTAGGTTTAGACCTAAATGGCTGGAAAATGTTTCATTTTCGTACTAAAACCACTTAAGTCATATGTTTTCTTCAGAAAAAAAATCATCTAGTGTTCAATGATTACACTCTACTATCATTATATCTTGTAAACATATAAAATAATAATAATAATAATAATAATAATAATAATAATAATAATAATAATAATAATAATAATAATCTTTATTTTAGTGCCGCGAACAGCTTTTGGCAAAAATACAGCACTTGGTATCAGAGTATGCAATGGAATGATGATACTACTAAAAATAAATAATAAGAAATAAAACAATAAAAAGAAGGGTACTAATATAAAACACAATGTAGATAAAAGTCAGCTAAGCAGAATAATTCCTTGTCAACGCAGTAAAAGTTATCAAGTTTTCCATCCATCTAAAACAACAAGAAGCTAAGAACAGCAGTCATAAAATTACATTTGGCTTAATGTTTCTAAACGTCATTGATTAAAAACTATTAGTCAGATCACATAAAACTTTCACATTGCTTAATACAATAAGTCTAAAATGAGCTTAAAGAATGTGTCAATCTTTTTAAAATTTCACATTTCCAATTCAGAGGAACTAAAATCATGGTATTTCTTATGCTATGATTTGGCACCTTAAAACCTATGTTTTGTAAACAATATTCACTGATATAAATGTTATCTAGTATTTTTTGCATGCATGCTCTGTCGAAATTTTTTCGTCTATTCATAAGGCTTTCTATACCCCAATAATCAATCCAATATTCATAACTATGTGAGTAATAGCTCATTTTCATTTTAAAACATAGCAGTCGAATAAAACATTTTTGCACAGATTCAATCTTGTTTGTCAAAGTTTTAGAAATGCTGTTCCAAATTACCGAACCAAATTCTAATTTTGGTCTTACAAGTAATTTATATAGAAATACATACGTTTTATCTCTTTCAAATACAGGCCACTGTTTAAAAATAAAACCTATTATCCTTCTGGCACCTTGTACAATACAATTTATATGATTAGAAAACTTTAACTGACTGTCAAATGTAATACCTAGGTCTTTAATAATGCTTATTTTCTCAATTTGTACACCGTTGACCTCATATTTACTGACATAATATTGAGTTTTATTGGTGTATGTCATAAATTTTGTTTTCTTATCATTAATTTTTAGAAAATTATGTCTACACCACGTGTTTACTGCATTTAAGTCTTGTTGCAGTAAATAATTATCGAACTCATTGTTGACTAGTCTGAACAACTTCATATCGTCAGCATATAGGAGAATTTTAGAGTATTTTATTTTTTCTGTCAGGTCATTTAAAAATAAAGAAAATAAGAGAGGGCCCAAGGGCGACCCTTGTGGTATTCCGTTTTTTACATAGCCTACACTAGAATGTACAGGTCCGATTTTAACTTCGTAAGTTCTGTTTGACAGATAGCTTTCAAACCAACGAGTGTACAAAGGTGATAAACCAATATTTGATAACTTGCTAATGAGATACTTATGACTGACAGAGTCAAAAGCTTTTGATATATCTATGTATATTACATCGACTTGCAATTTATTTTTCAGTGCGTTATAGGTAAAGTCTGCAAAATGAATTAGATTCGTTACAATTGACTTGCCCTTATAAAAACCATGTTGAGACTCATTTAAGATATTTCTTACATTAAAATATATGTGTTTATGGACAATTAGTTCAAATATCTTCGAGAATGCATTGACAAGAGTTATAACAATAATAATAATAATAATAATAATAATAATAATAATAATAATAATAGTTTATATTTGATTATACTATGTGCTTATTTACACTAACATGTAAGATTAACATGATTTGTGTGTTTTTAATGAATTTTTATTTATTTTAGTTCTAAGATTTATATTTTAAACTTTCATTTTTTTTAGTGTACTTTTATATTGATTATATTTTATTATTTCTTTACCCAGTTTCCGGAGCATCTTGATCGCTTCCTTCTCTTCTTTTCCTTCGCAGGCTCTAGTAATCCAATTTCCATTTTGCAGTACAGATGTATTGTTTTCAGCCAGTCCTAATAACAACGTACTAGTCTTTTGTATACGCGGAATATGCTTTTCTTTAAATACCTTCTTACTGGTTGTTAAGTCTTACAATAACTAACTGTTTTTAAGCAAATTCTAAACAATAGATTAATTTTCTCTCCAGATCTAAAAATAAACACCAATCAGAGAAATGGTAGCAATGAATATCAAACTTTCAAAGCAGATAAATAATACTGATATGACTTAAGCGGAGTTTGGAATTAATATTTTTAATGACTTAGGCGCATTTTGGGGAAAAAAATGTGATTTTTTTTTACATTTAATTTCGAGACGACTTACGTTTTTTTTTTTTTTTTTTTTGAGAGGTTATATAGTCAGGCATGTGTATCAACTCCTAATACACAAATAAAGCGCAAAAACCGAAAATTGGAAAATTGAAAAAAGTGACTTAGGTGGTGTTTGGAAACAAGCTCCTCAATTGCATTGAACTTATGGAACCACTGAATCTGAAACATCCAGCCTAGGGAGAGCTGCAAATGCTACCTGAATCCTGTCGATGAGCTGGGTCTTTTTGTTGCATTCGCTGCGGTTGGTGTGTTGCTTCACCCTCCCCCCCCACACACATAATAATCCATAGGATTGCAATCAGGGCAATTAGGGGGCCATATATCTAGACTGGTGAAATCGTACAAATTGCCTTTTGCCTTTCCAGTCAGGAGTTGGCCTTTACGACTCTTATAGGAGTGATAACGAATGTCCTCGTTCAAAATCAGCCTCATGGTTGACGGGGCGACATCATTTTCCCGCACTAGAGTTCGGATTCACTTCTCTTGATCTTCTTGCACATTCTCTTGCAATTGCTGCATGAATTTCTGTGTGCAGCGGCAATCGGATCGTCTTCTGTGAGCTTTCCTAGTAGCCACGGCTTCGTAGTCACCGTTGTACTTTTGCATTTCACTTCGTATCTCCTTCACAGTGTTCAAGGAGCACTGAGCAGTTGTTTTGATTGCGGAACTTGGTTGACCGGTACGAATCATTATGATGCAGGTAACTCTTTTCCAATATTCTGGTGGCTTCTACTCGTCCATCGCAGTTCTGTTTAACTTCACAGCTGTATCTGAAGCCAAAAAGAAGTAATATGTGAGAACGCTGGCAATACCTACGGAAAACTTATATTAACATTCAATAAAACCAACTGTCAAATTTACTCCGAACATCTTGTATACGGTAATTAGCCCTATATATATGAATTTGAAAGTTCCTGACAATAGTATCATTTTATTCACCCCTCCCCTTAGTAAGTTTTTAGTGAGGAGATTTTTCTTCTAAAAAAATATTAAGTGGGAGAGGAGAATTTCCTATTATCCTCCCAGAATTTCACACCCTCAGCACTACTGAGAATAATAAGTGTAAGCACTTTTGAAAATACTAAGTGAGAATTCTATTGAAATTGTAAACGAGAGCAGTTTGGGGAATACTGAGCGAGAGTTCATTTTCAAATAGTGAGCATCAGGTGCATTAAAGATAGTAAGCCTTACCTCTTTCAGAGTAGCAAGCTGGAGCTCCATTGTAAATAGTAAGCGTGTATGCCATTGATAATAGTAAGCACCACCATTGAGAATAGTAAGCTTGTATGTCGTTGATAATAGTAAGCACGAACCCTATTGTGAATAGTAAGCGTGTATGTGTTGATAATAGTAAGCATAACCCTCCATTAAGAATAGTAAGAGCGAATCCCTTTAAGAATAGTAAGTGCAGGTCTCATTGAGAGTATTAAGCGTGAGTCTGTTTTGAGAATAATAAGTGCAAGTCCATTTGAAAATATCATGATATTGCGAGCCCCATTTAAAAAAGAGCAATAGTAATCGCGAAGCTTAATTCAGGGTAGCAATTTTGAGCAAACTTATGTCTTTCAAATTAGTAAGTCTGAGCTCCACTGAGGATATTGAGTCTGAGCTCATGGGAACCCGAGTGAATCACGATTGCAAAAGTGGCCCTGTCTTGCTAATTAATTTAAGACTTTTGTGCTAAAATTAAGTATCTCATGGATACGTACGTTCTCCAGGCATCCATACAAAAGGCAAGACGTCACTTCTGTAAGATAGGGAAGAACAATGGAATCTTTTGGTAATCTGTCCCAAAGTTCAAACTAAGGTAAACAAGACATTGTTGTAAAGAAAATAAAGTAAAAATCCATCAATAATATCTGAATATATCACTAAGTAACCATAATATTGATATAAGAATAATTTTAGAATTTAGATATAGATCATAATACTTTTTTCCTCTTCAGTCACATTAATTGGTTGTACTCGTAAATACGATAATCAATGGATAACAAAATGACGATGCCCAATGTAACACAAACTCACGGCGGTGTCACTTCACTTCAGCCTTGTGCTTCGTTGTACACCGTACCGCATAACATGACTTTACTTACCCAAGATCATATCATATAGAATGCGGTAAATTTTCGATAAGTAACCAAGTTTGAAGAACATGTCTTGGATCGGTTGTCAAAAGCGTGACGGATTGTAACATTACCTATACCCAGTCATTGCCTCAATGAAACCTGAAGATGAAATCATCTGTCATAGAAGCTTGAAATTATGGTTGAATTGAAACCAGGCACCTTTTTTTTTAGAGATATACTTATCCTACTTGAACTGTGGCCACCAAAGTCTCCTGACCTGTTGTCCGTTTTTTTTTCTGTGGAGATTTCTAAATGCTCAATTCCATCGTGACAAACCAAGAAATGTATAGCAGTTGAAAACAAACATTGTGTGTCGTCTGCTGCTTAATCCACTCCTGCTACGTTACAGAACCTGATTTTCAACCAGTGCAAGGGCGTTCATCTTTGTTACGAAAAGCGAGGAAGACATTTCTAGTACGATTAGTTTTTATATCATGTAAGTATTAAAATGAATTGTTTAATAGTGGTTAAGTGACTTTTAGATCATCCTGCAGACTATTTTCTGAACAAATGAGAAACTGATGTCCTCATTGTTAGTGAATTTTACGATCAGGCGACGTTACTAGTCAAAGAAATAACATATTACAGGTCAATCGTTAAAGTAAAGAATTTAATACTCTGTAATGATTTAAAACTGTCATGTGTTTCTGGTTCTACTTTAGATAACAGCCTCATTTGTTGTGAGAAACATAACATGGATTAGAAATGATTAAATCTTGATGTTTCGTGAAATCCAAATAATCTTGGAATTTATTTATTTATTTATTTATTTATTTATAATAGTCCTCTACAGAGCCAAACACCATTTACAGAGGAACATATGTATACACACATAATTACATATGAAATACATATATATCTATATACTGAAAGAAATAAAAAAAAATTACATGTAAACAAGGAAAAATACAAGTTAAATAATAAAAACAAATCAAAATATTAATAGTATAAATTTAAAAGAAAATGAAAAATATGAAAAAAAATGAATATGAAAAAATATGAATAATATGAAAAATAAAAAAAAAAAAGTCTCCAGCATAGGTTCAACTCATAGAGATAAGTCATAGAGATAACACTTCTTAATTATTTAATTAATCCATACATAATGTCTTTTCAAAATATTATTTTTGAGTATACGCAAATATACAGCGGTAGGATAAGAGAAGTCAAGATCCAAATCTGATGAAACCAGCTGATTGAAATTCTTACAAGCTCTAACTATGAATGAGTCCTGGTGAATTGTAATATGAGATCTCGTTATGTTAAATATTAAATTCTTACGCAATGGTCGTTTTGGTATATTGAAATTAATATATTGGAGCAAATTACAATTATCTGTTACTGAGTTTATTGTCTTGTACAAGTATGTTTGCTGAATAAGGAAACGTCTACTGTAAAGAGAATGCATATCAAATTTAATTAAAAGAGAAGAATACGAGATCTTATTTTTAGTTGCTGATATGTGATACAATTTGAAATAAAGATGTTTCAAAAATTTAAATTGGACTCGTTCTATGTTATTTGCTTGTAATTTGTGAATAGGATCCCAAAGAGCACAACAGTATTCCAACTTACTTCTAATCATCGCTATAAAGAGGTGTTTTAAAGCTTGGATATTATATAGGTCTCTTGTACTCCTTATTAAAAACCCTAGTGCCCTGTACGACTCTGCAATAATTTTATTTATGTGACATTTAAGTGTAAACTTATGATCTAGTAATACACCTAAGTCATTAACAGAATATACTCTTTTTAACTTTTCACTATTAATCTTATACTCAAAAGATGGACAATTAATTTTATTTGAAAACGTTATAATATTACATTTTTTTATGTTAAAATATAATTTGTTTCTGATACACCATTGCAGACAACTATTAATATCTCTTTGTAGTTCATGTCGATCATTATTCACTTTTATAGCTTTAAATATTTTCATGTCGTCGGCATATAATAAACAATTACTATATTTTACAACATTTGGTAAATCATTAATGAATAAGGAAAATAGCAATGGGCCCAAGTTTGAACCTTGTGGTATACCTGAATTAGCTACGTAAATAAAAGATTTTACAAAATTATAATTGACAAAATATGTTCTACCTCGCAAATAAGAGATCATAATATTTATCAAAGAGGCTGAAAACCCCATAGCCAGAAGCTTATTTATTAAAACCGTGTGATTTAATTTATCAAATGCTTTTTGAAAATCCGTATAAATTACATCAACGTAATATCCATCATTTATAGAACTTGCAATAAATTGAGAAAAAGAAGTTAAGTTGGTCAAAGTTGTGCGTCCTGGGTAAAAACCATGCTGAAAAGGTGAAATATAGGATTTGACATGCGAGAAAATTCTGTTAAATAAAATTTGTTCGAAAATTTTTGAAGGAACTGAAATTAGGGCAATAGGTCTATAATTTTCAATATTCTTAGAGTTTCCCGTTTTTAATATCGGTGTTATTTTACTCAGCTTCCATTTATCCGGAAAGGATTGAGTTTTCAAAATTAAATTGAATATCAAACATAGTGGAACTAATAAAGGTTCAGCACAACCTTTAAATAAATATGTGGGAAGTTCATCTGGGCCACTACTTCTGCTAGATTTTAATTGCTTTATTGATTGGTGAATTTCATTTTTAGAAATATGTGTTATTGCTAAACTATAGCTTATAACTGATTCATAATTTTCATTCAGAGTATATGTAGGTGGACTAGGATCATAAACACTGCCAAAATACTTAGCGAACCCATTTGCAATTTCTTGAGGTGAATTTAATGTATCATCCCTGTATTGCATTACAGAAATATTAGATTTTCTTTTTCTTTTACTATTCAATAAATTCCAAATTTTTTTAGGGTCGTGTTTGATTATTTCTTCATAAGATTTAATGTAGTTATTATACGCAGTTTTTATCAATTTTTTCGAATGTCTACGAAATTCATTATATTGTTCGTCATGATAATTTGAAGTTTTTCTGCGTCTCCTATGATACTCTTTTCTTTTTAGAACATTAATTATTTCATTATCGAACCAAGGCGGAAATTTTCTTCTATTTCTATTGTTAAACTTGGGTACGTGTGCTTCAATAATTTTATATACTGTATCATAGAAAATATCTAAAGCGTCATTTATATTCCTAACGTTTCTTAAGTCATTCCATGTTTGATTCTTTAAGTCTCTATAGATACCACAAAAATCTGCCTTACGATAATTATAATAAGAAGAGACGTCACATCTCTTTCGGGTATCCTTATAATTACATGGAATATTAAATACCAACGGAGGGTGATGTACATCAACTGATACCAGAGGTGAGGTACATAACTCGACTTTAATTACATCATCACGGCCGCATAAAACCAAATCAAGTGTTCTGTGATTAACATTTAAGACATTATTCACATTCGTTAACCCTAACAATGATATAAAATTATTAATTTCTGTGATGAAAATATCATTTGCATTCCAATTTGTTGCAGTGCCGATAAGTGATGGTATGTTAAAGTCACCTATAATTAATACTTTATCATTATATTTGACAAATAAATACTCTATTTTTGAATACAACTCTCGATAAGTATCAATACTTGTACCAGGAGGTATATAAAGCACAATAACCATTATCCTAACAGCTCGTATTACAATTCGTGTACAAACAATTTGAATGCCATCGATACTAGTATCAATAGAATAACTATTATATTTGTCTTTAATGGCTAAGATTACACCTCCTCCTCTAGTCCCCAACCTATCCTGTCTATAGATGATATATCTGTTATCTAATATTTCATTGTCATAAACATTACTGGTAAGCCAAGTTTCTGTAATAGCTATTAAATCATAATTCTCCGCCAAGACTCCCAAATACAAGTCACATGATTTGTTATTAATACTACGCATATTTTGATAATAAACAGATAAATCATACTCACTAAACATGTCTACTTATGCGAGAGAGCTTGTATATCTGCCATCGAATTCAATGTATATACGCGTCTGTCATTGGCTGATTTTCTAAGCTTAATCTTACAAGCCCAGTCTATCCACACAAACTCATAATTATTTTCAAGCTTCACCTTCCTTGCTTCCTTGAACAAGTTTCGCCTGTAACTAGTAAGGTTCGGATTGACATAGATAGGGTTATTGACCTTCAATCCAATATCACGACAGGAAAGATTACGTTTTACCTTTCGTTTTTGAAGGAATGCGTCCCTATCTTGTCTCCGGACAAACTTTACAATTATGCCTGGAATGGAGTTACCTGCTGTAGAACTTAATCTATGACAAGTATCTATCATAGAAGTGTCCAACTTACAATCAAGCGCATTACCTACATCTTTTATTATTTGGGTAACATTTTCGTTATTCGCAACTGGAATACCATGCACTTCCAGTGTATTCCTACGACCATATTGGTCCAACTCTTCAGTTCTTGACTCCAGCACATCAAGTTGCTTAACTAAATTAACAGTTTCACTTTTCACTTGTTCCACTTGCTCAACACACTTTTTAAGGTCACTATTGTATTGTCTTAGCATGTTGTTATTTTCTTCTATTTTCTCATGAATAAATTCAATCGATTTTCCGAGTTCCACTTCCACTGTTTTATTCTCCTTTTTTATTGTCTTAATTTCCTCCTGTATTGACAATAAAAGTTGATACACCTCTAATAATGTAGGACATGAATTTTTGGGTGATGCAGAAGAATCAACACCACCACTTTTCCTCCGAATATTTACACATGTATCACATCGCCACGGATTTTCAGAATTATGTATTGATTTAACATCATCCTCTTTCAAATTTGCGCATTTAGAATGAAACAGATTATTACAGGAAGTACATCTCACTTTCATATCTTTGTCCAACCTGGAGATGGATTTTGTACATTTTCCACAGACACTCATTTTTATAAAACTACGATAGTTTCGATTTCTCGATTGTGCTCCAATAATTCTTAACTTAGGGTTTGCAACGCTGATTTCGACTGTCGTTTGTTTGTTTACATTCCTCGCGAATTCCAGACACGAGTTAATTGCATTATTTTAGTTAATTTTGGATAGATACTGAATTCTTATTATTGTGTGAAATAATCTGTCCCGGATATATAAAGCGTAGAAAAAAATTAGGACCAAGGTATTTGTGCTTCTTTTCCGCTAGCTGTGTGCTTGCGTGTTGCTGTGTTTCTGTTTAGTTCTGGTCAAATGTTGAAAAAGGAAATTTTTACCCGTCTAAATATGGCAAGGACAAAATCTCGTAATACGAAGGGAAGATATGGTTGACGCTATGCTTAGTATCATGCAGAGTTGCTGTTCCTTACAGAGATGAACCCTCTTGCACTGGTTTAAAAATATTTTCTGTGTCGTGGCAAGAGTGGATTCAGCATAGAGGACATAATGTTTTCCTTCTAGTGCCACACTTTTCTTGGCTTGTCACTATAGAATCGAACATTTAGAAATCTCCACAGAAAAAATCGCGGACACTAAATCAGGAGACCTTAGTGGCCATAATTCCCGTAAGATTATTATGTTCTCAAATAAAGATATCCAGTATCCCCACAGTTTCAGTCGCACTATGACAGATAACTCCATCCTGCTGAAACTATGATTATCTTTTCTTAGGTTCCAGTAAGGCAATGAACTGGTATAGGTAATGTCACAATTCGTGAGAGTTTCGATTCTTGGTCTTAACGAAAATTATACCACAATGCAATATGATATGTTCTCGGGTAAGTAAAGTCATATTATGCAGTATAATGGGTAATTAAGTACACCACTACGATAACGTCGTAGATTGATTATGCATTTTTGTCTCTATCATATTAAGGAGTACAACCCAACAATCGTAATCGGAAAAAAGAAAACATTACACCGAAATTCTAAAATTATTCCTATATCAATATTAAGATCACCTTATTATTTTCAGATATTATTGAAAAAGTTTCTACACTGGTCTCTCTTAATTTTATTTCGGGAAAAATAAGTAAGAAATTCAACAACTCCTTCCTATCTTACTGAAGTTCCATCTATTCGTAATATTTTGTTACTGCTTGCACTCGGAGGTGTTATATTTAAATCAAAACAAGTGCTATTTAGCATCAGATGGAATAATGTACCAGTATTAATATACAGAGTGCTCGGAATGGGACTGACGGTTGTTAAAAGTGTATAGTTTTAATATGGTCAGAGATAAAGAAGAAAAAAACACATGCATTTTAAAGAAGAACTCAAAAAGTTTATTTGGTCTTACTTACAAGTCATTCTAACTCAGTGTAATTCCACGTGAGCTCCATTTGTAACTCTTACAATATCTAGCCTGAACTCAATCTCTCTCCACGTATTCTGTAACATCTGAGGTGTTACTGAAGCAATCGCATTCCTAATACAGTTTTTCAGTTCATCAGGGTTACGCATCTTTTTACGAGAATACAGAAGGTCATTCACATACTCCCACAGGAAGAAGTCCAGGGGAGTAACATCAGAAGAGTATGGAGGCCACCAAATTGGCCCATGACGGCCTATCCAACGGCCAGGAAATTCAGTATCAAGTTGTAGGCTCCAATGTGGCGGGGCACCATCCAATTGGAATATCACTTGAGGTTGTAAACGTTGTAACTGGGAAACAGCAAAGTGTTGAAGCATGTCTAAGAACACATTTTCTGTTATGGTTTGCTCTATGAAAAAGAATAGTCATATAACTGCATTATGTGTTAAAGCACACCAAACATACAATTTGGGACTGACTCTAGGATGTTCTATGTATGCATGCGGATTCCCATATGTTAACACTGTGTCTCTTAACACAGCCAGACAAGTGAAAAGTTGTCTCATCAGAGAAAACAACATTCAATAGGAAATTCTGGTCATAATCAATCCTGTCCAGAATTTCAGTAGCAAATGCTGCCCTCTGTGGCTTATCGTTGGGTTTAATTTCTTGCAATAATTGCACCTTATACGCGCGCAAACGTAATCGTAAGTGTATAACATTGTGCACTGTTGACTTTGGAATTGCCAATTGCCTGCTCGCTGCGCGAATTGAATTCCTGGGGCTATGTGAGAAACACTCTTTTATTGCTTCGACATTTTGTTCTGACACACGCGATTTACCACCACTGTATTGTTTCACTACACTCCCCGGTGATAAAAAATTATCCTTATACGCCTGGATACTGTTACGTGATGGAGGATTCTTGTAGTAAACACTAAGGGCGCCAATCTTTCTGTAAATTTGGGGGGGGGGGGCATTCAGATGCAGAAAGCATATATGAGAATTTCAAAACAAATTACATTCAAATTACTTAAAATAGTATATATTTATAAATACATTACGGGGGCCCATATGAGCTTTAGGGGCGCCCGGGAACCCACGACCTCCTTGGTAAACACGTCGAAAGTTTCTTTAAACTTGAACAATACTTTTTGTCTCTGCAAACCACCACACGCATTGCGCCTTTTCGATTACCGAGTCCATTTCTGTTTATCGGAATTTGTCTACGGGCGCCGTCACCGGTAGTTGTTCAAGTATGAAAATAACAAAACCTTTTGAGTTTTCCTTCAATATGAATGTTTTATTTCCTCTGTATCTCTGACCATATTAAAACTATACACTTTTAAAAACCATCAGTCCCACTTGGGACACCCTATATTATATATTTTAATACCTATAGATTATTATAGACCAATTATTGCTTAGTGTAACAGATGCGTCAGATCCGAAACGGGTGGCAGGCACTTGCTCTTCTTCATTATTCTTATACTCTAAGTGTTACTGCTACTTTCATGCCTACGTTCTATTCCCGGTGTGTTTTCAACCCCACGTTAGCTCTACGTCTTAGTTTCCGCAAGTAAAACTTAGCTTAGCTTAGCCTTGATAACATAAGTAAGTTTCAGATTTGTTTCGATTAGGTTAGCATACATGGTATGCTTAAGTTCATTAAGGTTTCAGCTTCTGTTAGCTTAACTATCAAATGTGTAGCTGAGATTAACCAGTAACGTTTGGTTAAATTATAATTTTTCTTTAGGATAGCCTAGTTTTGGTAAGTGTAAGATAGATTCAGTTAGATACAGATTAGGAGAGAATAGTCTTTTTGTAGTGTAAAAAAAGTTACATTTAAAGTGATTTTCTTTCTGAGAAATGTCATGCAGCACTGAGAAAAATCCGTTATCCGGACAGTGGTATGGTATATTGTACGAATATACGGAATAATTATTACGAAAAATCCGATTTAGTACGGAAATCAGTACGGATCATACGTTATCCATATGCTACATACTTTTCCCGTTTAGATGTTACATCATGTCCTTGCAGGATGTCCGACATCTAACACTTTTCTGTATATTACATACGTATACAAATATTACCTACGTCAGCTATCTGTTACATACGTCCATTTGTATGTGAGATCCTGACCACCTTATGATCTGATCCTGACAGTTCTTTCATTCGTACGGAAAGTACGTTTATTTGGAACACTTATACAGAAAATACGTATGCTTTTTATTTCAGTTATACAAGGTGTTTCAAAACAACATTGACAACGTTTGGGAGGTGATTCCTGACACCAAGCTAAGACAAAACGTATAGACCAACCTGGGGGCACATATGTTTCCTTTTGGAGTTATAAGCTGCTGAAAACATGAAAAAATGAAATTTAAAGATCCATAGCTCGAAAACTATGGGACCTACCGTAATTGGTGAAGACTTCACTTGGGCACTAATATATGTCCTATCCAAAAATCCATATTTCAGAATCCGAAGGTACTCACGCAACAATTTTTATAGAGGGAGTGTGTCTACGGGCATATAATTTCAAATACTGATCAACTACCGCTATAAAAATTGTTGTGGAAGTACTGCAGGATTCTGAAACGTGGATATTTGGATTGGGTGTATACTAGTTCCTAAGTGAAGTCTTGACCCGACTACGGAGGTTTTATAGTTTGGAGCTATGGACCTTTAAAGTTCATTTTTTCATGTTTTCGGCAGCTTGTAACTCCGAAAGGAAGCATTTGTGCCCCCAGGTTGGTCTATACTTTTTGTCTTATCTTGTTGTCAGGAATCATCTCCCAAAAGTTGTCGGTGTTGTTTTGAAACACTCTGTATGTTTGCTGTACGTTAAATTCAAAAACTATCGGATTTACACATATAACCTACGTTTTTACATACGCCGCATACGTTTTTTCTCAGTGCGCTACTCCAGTACCTAGCTCATATCGTTTGAGGAGATGATGAGCAATTTCTGTAGACATGTCTTAATTTGTAAATATTTATTAAGGAATTTTCTGTACTCAATAACAAGTGCTATATAATTACTCTGTCTGTCCGGAAGAAACAAAATCTCAAAAACCACTTGATAGATCATCGCCAATTTTGACCAGTATGAAGGCAGAGGAAAAAAATCTCAAGAACCACTTGATAGATTATCGCCAATTTTGGCCAGTATGAAGGCAGAGGAACAAAATCTCAAGAACCACTTGATAGATCATCGCTAATTTTGGCCAGTATGAAGGCAGAGGAACAAAATCTCAAGAACCACTTGATAGATCATCGCCAATTTTGGCCAGTATGAAGGCAGAGGAACAAAATCTGAAGAACCACTTGATAGATCATCGCCAATTTTGGCCAGTATGAAGGCAGAGGAACAAAATCTCAAGAACCACTTGATAGATCATCGCCAATTTTGGCCAGTACGAAGGCAAAGGAACAAAATCTCAAGAGAGAAGCGTTGTTTTAAATCGACTTTGTCTTTTAAGAATAGGTACCATCTTCTCTCTTAAACTCTTCTGCAAACTGGAATTGACAGAAATCAAATAATTACTGTTTTAAAGTAGACTGCTATAGAGTGAAAAAGCAGTTTCACTCCAATGAATTAACTGTCCCAAAAATATATTCCATCTTAATATATCTATCAAAACCGTAAGTTGTATAAAATCTATTACGGTTTCCAGGTTTATTATTAATGGAAGAAAATATCTCGCCATTATAAATCTTATATATATATATATATATATATATATATATATATATATATATATATATATATATATATATAGGTTGCCGTAGCAACGCCAAAAATTTTTAAGTGGGGTTAATGGAGAGTTAAGGAAATGCATTGTTCAGAAGAAACTGGAGGTGGGGCGCAATTTAAATTTATATTGTATCTTAATTATTACATCTTAACTTTTGCGTGGGGCATACTGAGAAAAAATGTAGGTGGCGTACTTAAAAAGATAGGTTACATGCGTAATTCCTGTTGTTTTTGGACAACGTACAGCAGACGTATAACTGAAAACGCATATTTTCCTTATGTGTTCCATCTATACGTACTTTCCGTATGAAACAATGTAGGCGGTCAGGGTATCACATACAAATGGACGTATATAACATATAGCTGACGAAGGTAACATACGTATATGCATGTGATATACGGAAAACTGTTAGATGTCAGACATCCTGCAACTGCATGATGTAACATCTAAGGGCAGTGCTTATGTAGCATACGGATAACGTATGCTATCGTATATTTGTACAATATACCGCTGTCCGGAGAACGGATTTTTCTCTGTGCAGGGAGAAATGCGGAGAATTGGCGGTGACAAAGCAACTGCCATTCTTGAGATGTTAGAACTTCTATTTTCTTTCACGTAATATGTACTGTGGCGTTATTGCTAGTTTTTCTAAAACTATTTTGTTGAAGTGTTTGTTGTAAATGTTAAAACCTTGAACATTTTCCTTCTCTGCGTGTACCATTAGACATGACCTCTAGCGATTTCGATGGATATGCCTGGGAAGGCAAGTCCCAAAGCAACTTTCCAGTGATGATTTCAGATTTTCTCCGGAGAAGGGGAAATTTCAGTACACTAGGGGTGAAAACTAATATTACAAAGATACTGAAAATTCACATTAAGAGCATGCCATACTAAAAATAATACAAAATTTACTATTTTTCTTTTGTTTGTTTTTGATAAGTGAAAGGAGATGCAACTTACCATACCATACTCATAGATAATGTTATTGTATATACAACAGAAAATATGAACCTGAATTTTCAGTGTTACCATCCACAGAAGTTACAGTGTTGCCCGAACAACATTTTCCCCAAAAATCTAAATTAAGACAGAGACTAGAGGAATGAATTTCAACTGCATTTGATTACGTATTATGTTGTTTTGGTATGCTGTGAACTACTTTTTAAATAACATTATTATTTAATTTTAGTAACTGTATGTTAAAACTATTTTGCTTATTACACACTGAATACAACTATTATTTAAAAAGTAGTTCACAGGATTCCATGACAACATAGTACGTAATTAAGTGCAGTTGAGTTCGTTCCTCAAGTTGCTGCCTTAACTTAGATTTTGGGGGAAATGTTATTCTGCCAACATTATAATTTCTATGGATGACAGCACTGAAAATTCTTGTTTATTTTTTCTGTTGTAGAATAACATTATCTATGATTATGGTATGGTAAATTGCATTTCATTATCTACTTTCACTTATGAAAAACAAGCAAAAGAAAGATAGTAAATTTTGAATTATTTTTAGTATGTCAGGCTCTTAAGCACAATAGGAAATGTGGGGCCGGAGCGGAATTTCGTGATTCCGGGAAAGAAGTTCTTCCCGGGCCACTCTCTGAATTCATCACTGGAACTGTCTATAGGCCGAACATTTTTTTGGGGGGGAGGGGCGGGAACGAAGTTCCCAAGTGACAAAATAATATCGGAACTGGCAAGTAAAACCACACCGGTTTGAAAAATCTCGTGATATCTAAGACAAGGAATAACCTTCTGAGGCATTTTTTTTTTTTTTTGGAAAATCAGGTTAACTTTGGTTTTCACTTATTTTCTCCCAAAATCCTCAGAAAAATGTCTCAGATACCTTAAGATCGCTCATTAGAGAAAGGGAGCAAGTTTTGAGGGTTTACCAAAATTTTCTGGGTGAGAAAATAGAAGTAAAACCGTTCTGAAAAGCCAAAAAGAAATAAATAAAAATAAAGAATGAAAGGGCAACTTCTTAACACTTTATACATCTTTCTCCTCAAACAACAGCAATTTCACTCTATGACTAGTATCTATTTATAACACAAAAACATCTCAGCCTGTGACTAATGATAATTCCCAATATTGAACAATTGTTGCTTCGTTACTTTCGATGCCTATTTACTTGCTTATCTTTATTTGAAAATGGATTCTGATGATGCAAAACATTAACGTGTTTTTCTGTTTATTATTGAGACAAGGGCCATATTAAATAAATAAGGTTGTAATTACAAAAAATCCACAAATTTTTATTCTACGTCAAGCACAGCGTAACTTAGTAATTAAGGAACAGGACCACAGTATATAAACTATAGACAGTTGTTACTGTTCACCTTTACGGCAGTGAAATACTTAACAACATTTACCGCCAACAAAACATGAAGCAAAAATCGTAAACAGGCCGTTAACCATATTTATATTTGATCATTAAAATTTATGTAACAACGAGTTAGTTGAGCAAACTAAAAAGAAAAGTTAAATGTTTATAATTATGTCGTTTAATGAATTATGATTTTAACCTGTAATGTGGAACGAGTCGAAAGCTTTGGGGTAATCAACTATACACGGTCCGGCAAAAAGACCTCCTGTATTTGGAGAGGGCGCTGCGTGAGTTGAGTTGAGGATAGGGCAGCGCAGGGAGTGTTGATTGATAGCGGTATACGCGTCATTTTCAGTAGTAACAGCTTTTTGAGACTGCTGGATGGACCCTCTTACATGTGCCACATTTTCCAGCGTTGTTACATTCCAAGATCGGCCAGGTGACTTTTTTCTCAGTGCAGAACGTAAGAAAAAATCACGTTCTGCACTTAGGTTTGGTTACTTATTGCTCTAAAATTTGGAAACCAAACTTCAAGTTTTTTTTTTTTTTTTTTTTTTTTACCCGGAACAAAATCATGTCGGCTAAGTCCGAACTGAACGCGACATGCCACCGACAGTGAGCAGTACTAACAGTACCACTATTACGAATATACTCCTCCACAACAAACACACGACGCTCACCGCTCCACGCGATTGTGACTACTGAAAATGGCACTTGTATCGCTATAGATCGATATCTCCTCCACCGCCATATCCCCACTACAACTTACGCAGCACTCTCTCCAGATACATTTTTATAACGACAAACTAAAGTCAAACAAGATTTTTTTTTTTTTTTACTATTATCTATTTAAAGGAAATTAATCAATCTTCTCTTTAGGAGTAAAGTCACGTTCGTTTTTTTGTTTCTTTTTTATCTTTCCGCCGAGACGGTGCTACCATTTGAAGTACTTATCTCTGGTGTGATGATCCGTAGTTCGATCCCAGGTAGTGTAAGCTTGTGGTGCATGACATCTTGTTAGTGGGTTTTTTCTCGAGATTTTCCCGTTTCCTCCCGCATTCTCATACCATCATTTCCTTTCATAATCATTTACTTTTATTAATCAATTCGCCCCCAATCTACGGGGTGTTACATAAATATATCACAATATTTTGGGAAGAGATTCCTCACATCAAAATAAGAAAAAAAGTTCACATGGGTCTGAGCTCAAAAATGGATAATTTCGGAGTTATAGAGTGCCACGAACGTGAAATACGTGAAGTTTAAAAGTTCATAGCTCCATTACTATGGGACCTATCGTAGCCGGGTCAAGACATCACTGAGGAACTGGTATGTGAACTATCCAAATATACTTCTGTCAGAACCTCCGGTATTTGCACAATCATTTTAGCGAGTCTGTTTGGGGTACCTGATCACCTACCTCTCTAAAACTTGATGTGCAAATACTGGAGCATTCTTAAACATGGATGTTTGGATAGTTCACATACCAGTTCCTCAATGATGTCTTGACTCGACTATAATAGGTCCCATATAGTGGTGGAATTATGAACTTGTAAAGTTCACTTATTTCACGTTTTCCGCACGCAATAACTCCGAAACTATCCACTTTTGAACACAGGTTTATATGAACTTTTTTTTCTTATTTTGATGTGAGGAATCTGTTCCCCGAAATATTGTGACACATTTATGTAACACAACACAGGTCCATATGAACTTTTTTTCTTATTTTGATGTGAGGAATCTTTTCCCGAAATATTGTGACACATTTATGTAACACAACACAGGTCCATATGAACTTTTTTTCTTATTTTGATGTGAGGAATCTGTTCCCCGAAATATTGTGACACATTTATGTAACACAACACAGGTCCATATGAACTTTTTTTCTTATTTTGATATGAGGAATCTGTTCTCGAAATATTGTGACACATTTATGTAACACAACACAGGTCCATATGAACTTTTTTTCTTATTTTGATGTGAGGAATCTGTTCCCGAAATATTGTGACACATTTATGTAACACAACACAGGTCCATATGAACTTTTTTTCTTATTTTGATGTGAGGAATCTGTTCTCGAAATATTGTGACACATTTATGTAACACAACACAGGTCCATATGAACTTTTTTTCTTATTTTGATGTGAGGAATCTGTTCCCGAAATATTGTGACACATTTATGTAACACAACACAGGTCCATATGAACTTTTTTTCTTATTTTGATATGAGGAATCTGTTCTCGAAATATTGTGACACATTTATGTAACACAACACAGGTCCATATGAACTTTTTTTCTTATTTTGATGTGAGGAATCTGTTCCCGAAATATTGTGACACATTTATGTAACACAACACAGGTCCATATGAACTTTTTTTCTTATTTTGATATGAGGAATCTGTTCTCGAAATATTGTGACACATTTATGTAACACAACACAGGTCCATATGAACTTTTTTTCTTATTTTGATGTGAGGAATCTGTTCCCGAAATATTGTGACACATTTATGTAACACAACACAGGTCCATATGAACTTTTTTTCTTATTTTGATGTGAGGAATCTGTTCTCGAAATATTGTGACACATTTATGTAACACAACACAGGTCCATATGAACTTTTTTTCTTATTTTGATGTGAGGAATCTGTTCCCGAAATATTGTGACACATTTATGTAACACAACACAGGTCCATATGAACTTTTTTTCTTATTTTGATGTGAGGAATCTGTTCTCGAAATATTGTGACACATTTATGTAACACAACACAGGTCCATATGAACTTTTTTTCTTATTTTGATGTGAGGAATCTGTTCTCGAAATATTGTGACACATTTATGTAACACAACACAGGTCCATATGAACTTTTTTTCTTATTTTGATGTGAGGAATCTTTTCCCGAAATATTGTGACACATTTATGTAACACAACACAGGTCCATATGAACTTTTTTTCTTATTTTGATGTGAGGAATCTGTTCCCCGAAATATTGTGACACATTTATGTAACACAACACAGGTCCATATGAACTTTTTTTCTTATTTTGATATGAGGAATCTGTTCTCGAAATATTGTGACACATTTATGTAACACAACACAGGTCCATATGAACTTTTTTTCTTATTTTGATGTGAGGAATCTGTTCCCGAAATATTGTGACACATTTATGTAACACAACACAGGTCCATATGAACTTTTTTTCTTATTTTGATGTGAGGAATCTGTTCTCGAAATATTGTGACACATTTATGTAACACAACACAGGTCCATATGAACTTTTTTTCTTATTTTGATGTGAGGAATCTGTTCCCGAAATATTGTGACACATTTATGTAACACAACCTGTATATACGGATTAATTGTAGAACTTAAAATATTTTTTTCTTTCTCTTTTTACTTTTCTGCATTTTAACTCTTGATAACCATATAAAATACAATAGTAAATTAGCGATATTGAAGAACTGATTGATCCCAAACTTTTTCTTTAACACAAATGAATTTTAAGGTGTTGTTAAAGAAATAGAATACAATCGCTTCACTTTTTTTCCCTTATGAAATGACAAGAATGTGTGTAGTGTTAAAACAAATGCACAAACACAAAGAAATTGTACGAATTTAGTTCAATTTACTGGCACCCTATTATTTTATGAGATTGCATTATATCACCTACATAAAACCAGGTACGGATTAAGGCTTTAGGGGCTCTGGAGCCGACTACTTCAAGGAGGCTCTATGTTACAAATAATTCCAGCGCCTAAATTATTTTTGCTGCCTTCTACAGTCTCATAGGCTTATCGAAACACCGACAACTATGCTGTAATATTTTAATTTGCTCCAAGTGTACAATAATTAGTTTAATTTCATTCATTATTAACAGTTAAATGCTCATATACTGCAGTGTAACACGTAAATGTCAAATACAAGCCAAATGGTCATCAGTCCCTGTAAAAACACTAATAGAGTAAAGGAGATTTGGAAAACCTCGTAGATTTGCTCTAAGTAATGACAGAGATATTTCAAAGAAATTGTCACAAGCTAATAATTTGGTTCACTCATCAATGATATCGAAATCGATTATCAGTTATTGTTAAAATTTTAAAATTAATGTTTTTTTAAAAAAAAAATTAATACAATCAAGAATATCTTAAGTAGTCCTAGGGTGATGGCCTGTTGTAAAACTGCACCAATACTAAGATTTTAAAGGAAATATGGTATTATGTTCAAATCACATTTTGTGTACTTAATCGGTAGTCAGATCTCTACTTTTAAATCTTCTACATTTTTTTCAGCTTAATTCCGAAAGGAATACTAAATTTAACAGAAAAGTGAATGTCGTAAATTATTATGAAATTAGTGTGTCTAGGAAAAGACTAACATACCTCATTACTCCCATATTGTGTAATTTATACATTATACATATTCTCTGTTCAACAAATTTTGATCGAAAGTATATAAATTGTTTGAATTGTTTTGAATCAAACCGTTAATAAATATTTTCAATAGTCCAGCGAGAAGACCTGTACTTGGCCAATGAATAACTTTGATCTACCGCGCCAGCTGTAGACAAATATTACTTTTATATATGTCACACTATTGAAATTAAGAATACGCAAAACATATTAATCTAAGTTAAAATTTTACCTATACTTGGCACTGCTTTTGTATAGACGATCGTCAAAAGAGACAAACTGTACGTAGAATTTACGGTATTGAGAACTGCGCTATCTGTTTTGCTTTAGTTCATTAACTTATTAGGGGAATTATTTTTTTTTTCAATTTTCTTTGAAATTAACTGGAATTTTGATGAATTAATCTTACTGGTTTCGTCTTCAAATCTATTTAAATGTCCCTTTCGTCCTGAAAACTAAATATTTTAATATACAAATACTTATAATTTTAATGGAAACACCTAAAACAATGTTCAACTCAGTGGCGGGAGGACCTAGGCCGCCCGTTATTTTGAGTGACAAAACTAATGTAAGATATTATTTATATATTTTTTTAAAGTTCATAGTAAACTCATGATATACCTGTCACAGTCTGGGGGCTGGCTTCCTTCCCCCCAGTTTTTACTTTCTAGATCCTCCACTGGTTCAACTTACGAGTTTAATAAAGCGTTGAATCATCTTTAGCTCTCAGATCAGTTCTGATGTTATGTAGAACAGGCTCTTTTTAAAGTTTAACATCCTGTGGAATGAAGAGACTAAAGGAAACGGGAGTACTCCGAGAAAACCCTCAACTCTGGTATTTGTCCACTAAAAGTTCACTTGGCAGCGACTTGGGTTGAACCAGGGTTCCCATGCATTAGAGATGAGCGCTCTATCACGAACTAACGCTGCCCATGACGTGAAATGAACTTGTAGAGGTCGAGAATGGTAGCAAATGAAATATTACACCATTCTGCGTACAGTCCATGACTTGATTCCCAGAGATACGATAGAAGTGGAATCTATAGGTTACCTATCTCCAAAACAGACCATAGATATTCATCAATGTTCAGGTCCAGAGATTGGATTGGCCATGAGATGTGTTCAACTTCATCCCGATGTTTCTCAAACCATGTCACAACTGTTCACGCTATGTAAATAGGCGCGTTATTAGCCTGGAATAAGGTGTCGTAGTCCAGGAAACAAGATCTCGACTATACGACATCTGTATGATGATCCCCTAAAACAGCGACATGACGACGGGCACTGCTGCGACCGGTAAGCGCCAGTGTAGGACCCACTGAATACTAGGAGATTGTGGTTCATAATATCACGAAGCTGTCGCTATGTTTCAGGTTGGGCATAGACACTGCGGTTTATCCGCTGGTTTAATCGTCAGTCATACATAAACAAGACATGGTTTGAAATAAGGTGAACGAAATTCATCCGAGTATATCACACTTTTCACTATGTTGTATACTCGCAGCACCATTCAAGTTCCTTATCAGCGGTTTTGCTCATGCAACGCAAACCCATGTGTTTATGTCATTTAACTCGCAACGGACTGTAATTGACGACACCGGCTGTTGGGGGTGCTGCTTGAGTTACTTGCACAACAGTCGCAAGACGTTTCTGAGTGACAATTCGCTTTAATGCTTGGCAGAATCTATCAATTAGTGTTTTCTTTCGGCCACTGTTCCTCTTTGCCTATGAGATATTCCCATGAGTTGTGTAGGCCTTAATTACCTTAGGCACTGCTCCTTGTGACACACGCAAAAACTCCCACTTTCGTCCCATAACCAAGCGCCAAAACTATTTGCCTGTTTGGAAATCAGAAACGTCGTAAATTTTACACTATCATCGTTTACTCACTCAGTGCGCACTGCTGTTGTATTACTCCTTGCTTAGGTTTGTCCTATCACACCACCACCAAAGTCCAGTGCTACGATTGTCGCCTGACCACTGCCAACCCTGGTTTCTGAGGTATTTGCCATTACAGGTCTTTCCATTAAATTGATAAATATGTTAATATTTTTTCTAAAAATATTTAGTAATTAAATTTATTGTAAGTAATATGAAATTCGTACACAATGTACGTAAATTCGTACAAAATTGATAAAAAAAATAAGGCACTATACTAGAGTAAATTCAAAGCATCAAAATTCAAGTGTATATCAAAGAAAACAGAAAAAATACTCCTCCATATTAATAAAATATCTAAAGTGCAAAAATAGCGTAGGTTAATCAACACTGTTACTGCAGACAAAACTTAAAATTATTGTAAAAGTTATGGAAAATTTGTAATATGCGAAAAATTAAAATAGGTTTCGTTTAAACGATTTAAGACAGGGATGAGGTTATTATTAAGCTGGGACAAGGGTTTAAACGTAGAGGCAAAGGAAGACTAGAAAATGGAAATTCTTTAGCTCTCCCTCAAATAAATCCCTGCTTCTTGCTGATCTATGGTATTTAGATACTGAAACTTCAAATAGTTCAGAGGTTGATTCATTTATATTGAACAGAATTTGAATGTACTACTTACCTACAAAATGTGCTTCCACAACCGGTTATGTTCGATCTGCAGACCGCCTCTACTGACTATTGCTTGGGATCGGAGTTTCCATTGCATGAGATCATGGGCTTTCTTTCCCTCTCCTCTTTACAGGTTTTCCACAGACCGGAAGATGCGAAATCAATGATGGGAGAGGCTCCGCTTGAGGAGTTCAAAAGCATAACAGCTTATTTAGCTGGCATCTGGACTCTTGACAAGAATGACCGAAAAGGGAATTGGCTAAATTCTAGTTTTCCTATCCCATACGGCGATAGAATTGCAGCGATGTTTTCCCCGTATGCTAAATGCCTTGTCTTAGCATAGTTCAATCTGGCTGATATCCTGCCTATACAATGCTGTGTTTCATGCCGGTACGCAGCATTAATTTTGATGTTTCTCTCCACCTTTCGGAGCCGCAGTTTGCATTTGTACAAACAACCGACTACAATCATGAATCCTTTTTCGAAACGATTCTAGCTGCTCGCGTCGGTGTGGTAGGTCGAGAACTCTGTGACATATATTTCCGTCTAATACGCTTTTTACAGTGCCACGATCTACACTAAAATTACGCTTTTGACGCCACGATCTACACTAAAATTACATTTGTACGATGCGTGACGCCGTGAACTTTGAGTCGGAAGGAGCTACAATAAAAACCCACTCCTAGAATCTGTTCAGTTTTGGTGGCATCGGACTACGCATGACCACACTACTTTACTACGTGCTTTTCTCGTGATAATCTCACTTCGATGGGTTACATCTGTGCGGTACAGTTGTATATTGACTTCGACTCAATATAAGTGAATCAACCTCTGTAGATTTATAGCTTTTGATTACAATAGAGGTATAAGGCCTCATATGGAATTTATTCTTAGGAATTAGAGCACTAGAGCAACATAAAAAAGTCATTTTCGGTATCTCTTACCGTTTGGGTCTATGAAGGTTAATATTGAGACGGGAAGAGGTAGTAGATTTTACCCCTTGTTACAATATCGCAATGAATTAGGAGATCGCATATATTTGTGTAGTGCCGAATCTACATCAAGATATTGTTCCTCGCTACCTCTTACAGTGTTTGTTCTACGAAAATTAATATTGAAACCGAAAATGTTCGTAGATTTATTCCACTTCTGGTTTTCGTAAGAAGATTTAGGTACAGATTGAATATATACTTTGAACGCTTTAATCGATTCAAGAAAAACTTCTCACTATCATTTTTGCTCTATGCCGATCTACATTTAAACCTCGACTGGTAAAAACCAACCACTTCCGATTTGAGTAGAGGGTTAATGGATTGGATGGAAACCAGTTCAAGGGACACTGAATTTGTCTCAAACAAACAGCTTCTCTTTCTATCTCCTACGGTTTTACACGTATGTAAATCAGTGTTGAAACTGTAAATTCTTGTGAAATTCTACCACTTACAGTGTGATTTTAGTAAAGTGATAATTTTTGAGGATAGAACCTATTCTTCAAAACGCTTAAATGATTACAGATAACCGCTCCTTGTTGTCTATTACGCTTTTTTGTTCCGTGGTGATCAATGTTGAAACCAGAAATGGTTGATTTCTACCCCTTTTTGGTTTAAATAAAGGATTAGTGGCAGGAGTGTCATTTAGGGGGGCAGGCAGGGGCATTTGCCAACCTTAAGTTTTAGATTTATATAAATTTTATCAATAGAATAGCAGTAAATCAATGAGAAACGCGAAATTTTACTTATATCAAGGGGTCTTCCCCCCCCCCAAGACAAATTTGAAAAGACGCTACTGATTAGTGGAGGAGATGGAATATATCATCCTTTGGATGCTGAATCGATTACAAAAAGCGCTTCTCGTGTTCTCTTATCGTTTTATCTCTGATAAAACCTTTCTACCTGAAACCAGAGTTCATTAACTACATTTCCACCGATTCCTGAATTTAAGCATGAAATGGATTGTGTTTTTTCGCCTATCATTTCGTTCACCACAATAAACTTAGTGTAGAAATTAACGCAACACTCACGTGAAGCCCATCTCCCATTAGCAGCAATTTTTGTCAATTAGTCAGGGACGCACCCATGTAGAAGGTCCATTGTGTCACGATTTCCCCAAAAAACTTAGTAACTCGACATATCTTCATACGCATTCACAATAAAACTATACTTATTTATCACAGAAATGATTAATGTAACCTAAAGATTTTGACCTTACTCTTTATTTGTACTCTTTCCTGATAAAATACAACCTAGTTCTGTAATTTCTTTTCTGAGAATATAGATGGCGGTAGTTAACAATCATTAATTAATGATTACTTACTATCTTTTAGGGTGTAGAATTACACCGGGTCTTGCAGTATTGGACTCCCCTTCTTCCAAACTTTGGATCCCCCCCAAGAAAGAATTCTGAGTGGACGCCTCCAAGTAGTCCAAGGTGACCAGAACTTTTACTTTCAAAAACGGGACGCATACGTATCGGCGACGGGGGGAAGGGGGTGACTTCCACATTCCATTTTGGGACTCTAAGTGAGAATGATAACATAGCGTTTCTAACTTAAGTACTACCCAACAATACTTTTAACTACTTCAACACTCAGAATTTCCACTCAATTCTCATTTGAATATTCAGAAGTTCTAGGCACGGCTGAACCTTCCCAATGAGTGTTGGTACGGAAGAGTGTAGAATTAGCATTGAAAATTTATATTTTGAATAATAATTACGGGACACCTGGGTCATGTTTCCTTAAAAACGGGACATTTAAGCGTCCCGTTTGAGAATCAGACAAAAACGGGACAACAGTTCAAAATAAGGGACTGTCCCGGCTAAAACGGGACGTCTGGTCACCTTGAAGTAGTCACTGTTTTCCATAAGGACCAATTTCCCACAGCACAAAAAGTCAGAAAATTTTGCTTCAGATAGCTCCTTCTTCTAGTTGTACATTTCCAAATCTTTAAATCGATCCTTTGTAAATCGATAACATTTACAATAAAAATACTAAACTCTCGCTAGGAATATATAGTTACAAATACAGAAATTCAATAGAGGGTACGTCATGCTACAAGTAAAATGTGTTGAAACATTACAGTTCTTTGGAAAATTGTACGAGAAAAATGTAAAGATCTTAATGAAGATTTTTATCTGCTAGCCACAGTAAATAATAGGAAAACAGTACTTCATACATTTCTGATCTTCATCCAACAATATAGAAAAGGACATAGTATATAATCTGACAACTACTGTATTTAACTTTTTATGTACTTATTACCGTTAAAGATGTGTGTTGCTTCTTTATGTTTCCAGACTAAATTCACTCAGGGCACATTGTTTTTATTTATCTATTTTTCTCCGAACTTTCTTTGTTCACTCACATCTTGTATAATTGGGTCTATTTTCAAATTTTGTACATTACTATTCAACATTTCAGCAATGATTTCAGGAAACTTCTCCCAGGGGAATTCTCAATACAAGAGGGGTAAAAAAAAAAAGCTACCATGAAAAAATTCACATTGAGGATGAGATTTTATGAGTTCGGAGAGGATTTCCCTCACAATTTGTGATTTTCCTTTAGATCAGGCATGTGCAAGTTGGAACATAGTGGGTCAATCACAGAGGACTTTTTTCTGGGGTCGAGGGTCGTACAAGACAATGTATAAAATTTTCACAAGAATTGAACAGCTATATTCCATAGAAAATCTCATTCTCGTACACTAACATCACAGGAACGTTAAAATTGTTTTGTCGGTTACCAAAAATATTTACTTACTAAAGAAAAATATAAAAATCTTATTTACGACGAGTTTTGAAGCACAAAGTTGAGTGGGAAGGGGTGGAGCTTGAAGAGAAATACTAGCTTCAGGATTGTTTTCTCATTGTAAGTCTCACTGCGTGCTCAAAGATTGCAGTTTCAATTCAGTTTTAAATATTAGGTAAGACTTACAGTTTAAATAATGGTTGTTGCACATGCCTGCTTTAGATCTTGTTTCTAGCATACATACTTTAAAAAAAAGTCAAACAATCAAAATGAAATAAAATTCAATATCCTTATTATTAAAGATTACTTCAGTGTATGTAACGTTGATTGCTTATACTTAACACTCGACATTTTTGTATCGTCCATCATTTGTAGTCTTCTTCATCCCCTCTCTTTCCCCCACCATACTCCCTAGTACGTCCCTTTTGATAGTTTCTTCTTACCCAATGTCCCAACTATTTCTTTTTCCTCTTCTCAGTAATATCTAAAACTGTTCTCTTTTTTTCACCATTTCTAACACTTTCTCATTCGTTCTCCGCTCGACCAATCTAATTCTTTCCATTATTCTCCACATAAACATTTTGAAAGCTTCCAGTCGTCCGAAGTAAAGGTTCTATTACCACCCACCCAATTTCAACCGGAAGGTATAGGTCCATTATTTCGGGTTACATGTATTGAATACGCATCATTTGGAATTTCACATCGTGAAACGAAACTCACTTCTTTCTATCTCATCTTCTTTCGTGTCTAACCTAATTTTACTTTCCTTATCTTATGTGGGTGGTTCCATTACTTGATACTCTATGCTTCCTTTAAAAAGGAAACTACCAGTTCTTAACACATTTCGGTGGTAAAATTCTTTAGCAGACAACTCTGCTATAAGCATTCGCGTGTAGTGGATAATCTTTTCGTCAGTGCGCATGCTCACATCTCTTTTTTTTTCAACTATTTTTTTTAAAACTTCTCTTTATATGCAGGTAGTCACGCAAGTTCCTTATCATGAAGTAATTTCCCGTCTCCGTGTTAGCAAACAGCAGATAGATGAATCATTCACATGGCCGACTAGAATGGTTCATCTTTTGTACGAATCGCACAATCGGGCACGCGATCTTTTGTACATGTTGCCTCGTCCATGTCTTATATATATATATATATATATATATATATATATATATATATATATATATATATATATTATTTTCTTCACATTGTTTTATTTCTTTTTCCTTCTACAAGAAAAATAAGATAGCGAATAAACTCTAAGAAACAAGTGGTAGTTCTTAAAGTACTTGAGTAGTTTGGTTGAGTTTTACAATAGATCTCGTTTCACATAAATCAAAAACAATATATTAATTCCAAACCTTATTGTAAGTATACTATAAGAACTAAACTTACATTGCACAATATGCTACGGGTATCTGCAGGTAAGTTTTAGAAACAAATAGTGTCCATAAGAATGTTTAGGGGACATAATTTTACATTCAGAATGGCACAATCGAATTGGAGGGTAGTAAAATTTTGGAAAGAATGATACATTGTGAGGAAAATTATAAATTTGGGGGGGAAAGTGTATTTTGGAAGAGATTGGTAATTCTAGGGAGAATGATAAATTTGGGAAGAGAATGGTAAATTTTGGGGAGGAAGAATGATAAGTTTGGGAAGAGAATGGTAAATTTGAGGGAGAATTTGATGGTAAGTCTGGGAAGAATGGTAAATTTGGGGGAGTATAGTAAATTTGGGAGAGAAAATGATGGTAATTCTGAGAAGAATGGTAAATTTGGGGGAGAAAATGATGGTAATTCTGGAGAGAATGGTAAATTTGGGAGAAGATTAATAAATTTGGGAAGAGAATGGTAAATTTTGGGGAGGAAGATAAATTTGGGATTAAGAATGATAAATTGGGAAGAGAATGGCAAATTTGAGGGAGAAAATTATGAGGGAGAATGATAAATTTGGGAGAGGAAGAATTGTAAATTTGGAAAGAGAATAGTGAATTTGATAGAGAACTGAAATTCTCTGAGAGGATGGTAAGGTTTTGGGGAAACAATTATAAATGTGGGGTACAATGATAAATTTGGGAGGAAGAATGTTAAAATTAGAAATAAAATGATAATTCTTTGGGAGAATGGTAAATTTTGGGGTAAGAACGGTAAATGTGAGAGAAAAAAATACAAAATTTTGGAGAGACTGGGTAATTCTAGGAAAGAATGTTCAATTTGGGGTGGTAGCACCCAAGCACTTGAAGGGAATGAGCACCCTTATACTATAGCATTAGGACGTTCTTTAGTTCTCCCACACATACCCGTCCCTGGACACTCAGGATATAATATATATCGGTTGTTCTAAAAAATTGCGCCCATGAACCACAGAACACTATTCTACAGGTCAAAACAAAGCGAAAATGCCCTCATTACTGGGCTAGTGACTAGCTTATTCGTTTCGGACAATGGGACGCAGATTTGATTCCCGGTGGGAGATATGTATTAATTTTAACGCTTTACAATAATTCGGATTTCACGCTAAGCTTTAGGTCCACGCCAATCCCAACCAATCAATGGGATGCACCTTACACAAGACGATATTGGATGTCTAAACGTCGTTCTGTGGTTATTAGGCAGAGCCCCGACACGTTACACACAAATGCAACAGGAAATCCTAGTTTAGGGAGAAAATGCGGACATCTAAATTTCCACAGAGTTTCCACCGGAAAAATTGTGAAGGCCCGGGACATTCAGATATTCCGACAATCTTGTTTGCGTAACTTGTATGTAACGTAAGTATGGTGAGTTATTATAATGGTTTCATATTCTGAAACAAGACATTCCGATTCCTTTTAATATGCAAACGCCTGTCCCGCTTATAAAAGTCATTCCCCCTTCCTAGAATGCTTTCATGCTACACCACTGATTATCCGTCTACTTTACCCTAAAGATCATAATCGCTAGATTTTTAATTAATGATTTAATTTCATTTTTATGGTGTGGCATAGACGAAGAGTACAAAATCGCCCATGATTGCTAGTTTGATATAAAAAACTTGCTAACATTATTTATCTTGTTCGCTCTTAATAAGGAGTTTTAGTCTTGTGACGCTCCGTGGTGGAAGGATTGACTGTTCACTTTCAAACGTGCCTTGTAACTCGTAAAAATAAATGATGCAAGTAAATTTACACTTTGTTGCCATACCAACGTGTATATACGTTCATAAACAGTTCATAAATCTATATTTTGAACACTTTCTTTAGTCTAACAATTTTTTTTTACATAGATCTTTTCTTTAAAGAAAACAACTACATTACACCTGCTTCAAGGACGTACAATGAATCAACTAGTGTTGCACAATAAACGATCACGTACTGAATTCTTTAACCATGAAGACGAACAAAAAGAAACATAAGAGAAACCCTTTGTCAATATTAAACGTAAACTAATGTTACTAAAATTATTACGTGTGTTTTGACTGAGCTTTCCGATCGAAGGAAGGGTTTTAATTTACTTTATCTAATATACATAAGCGTATTATACTAACTGTAAGGTCACACCCGCTGGTCTGATAGCTACCATGCGATCTTTTTTTTTTTTTTTTTTTTTTGACGCACGTGGTTCTGAAGTAGATTTCCGGGTGGGAGAACATTAAATGCATTACTATGATACGAATTCCACCTTAAAATGTAAGACTACGTCTCATACAGCCTCGGTAGTAAACATCAACGCTCAACTTTCAAACAGACCTATAAATAAGCATGTAGAAACGAGATAGGACGGCATGTTTTCTTCCTTTTGTGGTATATGGCAAACTGAAAATTAGGAAGCTCGAAAGAAGTAATTAAATAAATTCTGGTAGATTTAGTAAAAAAAAAAAAAGTAACGGAAAACTTATGGATTTCTGAATGAATCTAGGTATGCTAGTTGTTGAAGCGGTCAGTATTCTCCCATACCCCAAGTATTTGAAGGTTTAACCTCACCAATATTTATTAAAGATTTAACCAAAAAGCTTATGTTTGAGGTTAAACTGATGCCAAACAAAAATAATATTCTAATCTTTATGTATCCTCTCACACACTAAGGATGTCAGGTTCTAATCTTTCCAACATTTTTTTGAGGTTTAACCAAAAATCTATTTGAAGTTAAATTAATGCCAAATAACAATAATATTCTAGGCTTTATGTACCCTCTCATACACTAAGTGTGTGAGGTTTTAAAATCACCAAGGACTTTTGAGGTTTACACGAGAAATCTTTTAACCTCTGAGAAGCACATCTGTTTGATGTAAGTTAAAATAACAGTATTCTGGACTTTAGATATATATCTCTGTTACCCCAAGTATGTGAAGTTTTAACCTCACCAATATTTTCTTGAATATTAACTAAAAACTGTTAAACTCAAGCACAGTTTAATCTTTAAAAAAAACTTTTAACCTCTGGAAATATTTTAACATTAAACATTTAAAAAAAACTAACTGAAATCACATACTTATATGTATGAGCTATGACATACGAATACCCACCGTTAAGGTTACAATTACCCATCCAGAAATTAGCTCTTGACTCCATTAACGAACACTACAGGAATAATCGCTGTAGCTATATATTTGCAAAAAGAAACAGAATTCAAAAATTCACTTCCGGTCAAAACGTTATCGTGTGGAACGAGAAAACGTATTAACACACAATATTATAAGTCCTATTTGCATGATCCTAATACTTGTAATAAGTAATATACTATAGGAAATAGTAACTAGTTTCTTATGGACAGTTCTTATATACGAAGATACCTAAAATGTTAATAGTGTATAAAGGGAGAGGGAATGTCCATAGAGGAGCCATATACGAGGCGTATCCGGAAATTAAGTACCGTTTTGAAAAAATATATTAAAACAGATTTATTTTTACGTAAGAGCACACTTTAAACTTTCGACATATTTTCCATCAATGTTCAAACACTTATCATAGAGGGTGACCTACTTGAACAAATCTTCCTCAAAGAAATATCCCTCCAGTGAAGACAATCATAACTCCAAAGCGTTTTTTTTTTTTTTTTTTTTTTTGTCCATTTGTCCATCCTTCCTTTTGCACCATTCCATTACTCATTGCATTTTCACCGTAACTCTCTACAATTTGACGATGAATTTCGGCCGTCTTAACGTTTCTTGAATTAAAAAAAAACGGATAACAGAACGAAGCTAACAGTTGGTGCATTCACCAATTGTTATTGCAACCCAAAAGCATAGAAAGCATAACAGCAATTTACAAAGTAGCGAAGCGTAGTCCCACAAGTAGGGTAGACCCGACAATCTAATAACACAAATAAAATTTAATGTATCTTAAGATGTTTAAAATTACACTCAGAATTCAGAATTAACAGAAATGAGTTCAACAAAAAATTACCAAATCTATTTATTTTTAAAAAAAACTTTCTTAGCTGTATTTCTAACACTGTTTAGAGTTGAATTTATGAGCATGTATACATACTAGTTTTGTTATTGTTGTTGTTTAACAAGAAATAATGAATATGTAAACAAAAGTAGACGGAAAGTAGCCTATTATTATTATTATTATTATTATTATTATTATTATTATTATTATTATTATTATTATTATTATTATTATTATTCAGCAAATATTTACATGAAGAAAACACGCAATATGTATTAATGGAATATTCCAATTTAGCTCAACTACAAATATTTTGAAATGCAGTTCATACTTTCTTCTGTCTGGGATTTGCAAGGGGGATGAGCGGAATTTCCTCCTCAGCTGCTGTTTTCATTTCCTGCATATTTGAAAAGTTATTGACTTTGAATTTAATATCCCGAGAGGGAAAGAAAGTACATTCTTATAGTTAGCAGTCAAATTTTCTTAATAAGTGTTTGTTACTTGCATCTCTCACTTTAAAGTAAGTACAATACTGCATCTAATTAATGCATTATGTGATAATGACTTCACTATAAATTTTAATGCTCAGAAGGAACTTTATTTGAATCAGCGCAAGATATTTAATATGGTATTCTATTGAGTGGCATATTTAACGGGGTGGCTTCCGGGCTTAAGCACTCACCGAAATTTTACTGTTTTATACATACTACAGAATTTTCACATTTCCAGGAATAAAGTTAGCAAAGCTCCTCCCGAAACAAGCGAAGCCCCCCCGAAACAAAATCGTAGATACTCCACTGATTCTTTGAAATGGAAAACTCAACTAAAATTACAAACAAATATAAATATTTTATTATATACGGTAGCATTTGTAAATTTATACATATGTTTAATGTATCATACTTATATTCTATATAGAGGAAAGTTGCCAATTATGGGGAGGTTTTTTTATAAGGCTTCCTGCTTAAACATGATTTGTAATGCTGTACAGAAACCTTGTTCGTCTATTCTACACATCGAAATGTGAGAAAAAACAATAGTCACAGAATAAAAAAATAAAAACAATCAGTATTGCTGTTCCCCATATTAGGTTACCGGGGTTCCTAATATGGGGATTCTGGGGTTCCTAATATGGAGCTATGACATATAGATGCTTACATCAATATTACTTGCATAAAGCAAGGACACACAACCTTTCAGAGAAACTATTGTGATAAATACGGGAAAATGAAATAAGAAGAGAAAATATGAAGATATAATATGATTCTATTGACGTTATTGTTGATCAAAAATAAAATAGATCTACATTGTTCTAAAGCTGGAAAAACATTAGGTCTAATACAAAACGTTAATACAAATCATTACGCCTACATAACTGTGAAGAAAAATAATTTCAGTTGCAGAACACAATATCTTGGAACTATTTAAAGAAACAAATACATTTATAATAAATGGTTGTTTGAAAATAGTTTTTATATAAAAAAGAAGTCTTTTCCCATTTCTCGTTTTCAATTAAATGATAGACGAAACATAAAAAATGTGTCTCTTCCTTTTTATTGAAGTTGGAAATCTAGAAAAACTTAAAAGCCTGATACTTTTTCACTCAAATTGTAAATCCACACACAAAAAAGTCATCTTCTTTTCATGTATACTACTTAAATTGTAAATCTACGAGAAAAAAAAAAGAAACACTGTTTGCTTTGCACTGAAATTAAAACTCCACAAACCATAATTTTACTTAGAGCAACATCTTTCACAGACGAAAATGTCATCATCGACACCTACACAGAGAACATGATCCCACCGTGAACACACTGCGCATTGAATCCACTCTTCACCTTCACGATCTTCGGAAAATAGTCCATTGCAATAGAAACACTCGGCTTCTTCTTTGTTGTCTTCGTCGGACACACCCGACAATTGCATATATTCCCAGTTAGATGAACTACTGGAATCTTGTTGTGGCAAAGACCTACACTGGAATCGTTTACTTTGTAAATTATCCGCTTCTCTGCACTCTTTGGCTGTTTTCTTTGGCTGCTTCATCTTCTTTATTTGTCTTCCTAGAGATCCTCCTTTCTCGTCGATAGAAGAAATATTTTGCTTGAAAATGCCTTTTCTTTTCTTCGATGCTGAAGTTCCGCATTCTGTTCGTTTTTTGGTCTCAATTTTGGTTTCCCTTTGGCATTCTAAACCTCGTTTGTAAGGTGAACTTGTGATAATTTGGGCTGATCCAGTTCGAGATTGCTTGTAATGTTGTCGAACAGGACGTGCTGGAATAGGGGAAATATCATGTGCTGTCACAGTACATGTAGGTGATGTCAGTTCTACAGTTCTACTTGAACCTGGAGTGCTTGGCTCAGAAGGGTTTCGGACCACGATGGAAATCCTTTCTGGTTCTGGTGGTATGGTAGCAGATACTGACCTACATGGATCGGATGTGTTTGCTTCGGAAAAATGCCCGTCCTCGATGGAAATCCTTTCCGCTTGGGACGTTATCGTAACAGCTACAGACCTACAACTATCACTTGGTGTTTCATATTGGAGGAAGTCATGAGTTCTGAAAATATGTCTATTAGTCGGAAATAGCCCTGCTCTTTTGAAACCACTAGCTGCATTTTCGGCTGTTGCTGCTCTCATGTACGCATTTCCAAATAGTTCGCCAACCTGATATATAGTCACAACACGTCCTGGATTCATTCGCAACCAGCGTTCTATTTCCTGCCTGTAATAGCACTTTAATGGCCCCATAAGTGTTAGATCCAAAGGCTGCATCTTATGGGTGGAATGTGGCGGTAGCGATATAATGGTAACATAGTTCTCGCGTCCTAGATTTATGACATCTAAGTTCCGTACATGGGAGAAATGGCCATCTAAAACCAGAACCACTGGATCTTCTTCTGTAGGCTTGACATAGTTTATAAAATGTCGGAACCACTCTGTAAATATATCACTTTGTATCCAACCAGATTGGTGACATGCATAAATAGAACCAGGTGGGGTTCCATTCATCAGTTCAATTTTCATATTCTTGCGTGGGAATACGAGTAGCGGTGGAACGTAATTTCCTGTAGGGCTCATGCATGTCACTACTGTGATAAGAGTACCTCTTTCAGCCGACTGGAGAGCAGAAATCTGGCGTTTTCCTTTAAGAGCAATGACTTTGGTATGTTTACTTTGCACAACGGAAATGTCAGTTTCATCGCAATTAAACAATCTTGATGAAGAATGCTTGAATTTATCCATAGCCGGTTCAAATAAGTCAAAAAATTTATCTACTGCTTCAGGAGTAAATGATGTAGCTCTAGAATGTGAGAGACCCTGTGGCGTTCTAATCGATAGCTGGGGGTGACGTTTAAGAAATTGTTTCAACCATTTTTTACCTACCATCTTTTCTGTCCGGGAAAAAGGATTCGGAATTTCATTTCTGACAGCCAATTGGTACGCTAAACGTCGTACATCCGTCATTGACAAGCCAAATAACTGTTTTTCCATACTAATGCAATGATTCACAAGGTCCTCTGCAATATGTAACGGGAGAACGTGCTTCCTACCTAATTTGGTTACCCTCGGCGCAGTATCCTGGCCTGATTCAATGGCTTGAGTTACATATCTTTCTAATGTTGTTTGTGGTACATTATAAATACGAGAGGCCTTGAAACTTCCCATTTCCTTCTTCATCACAGAGGAAACAGCTGCGTTCATATTCTCTTGCTGCCATTGTTTCCTTTTCGGCATCTAAAACAGACAGAAAAGTAGGTCTATCCTCAATTTCCAGAATAAATTAAGGGTTCGTAATTTGGGGAGCTCCATATTACGAACTTCTCACCACCCCATAATAGGCAACTTTCGTTGACATTTTTCTCACGCATATATCAACAATTAGTAAATCTAGAAAACACGATATACACTATTTACTATGAGCTTCGTTTTCTACTCTAGCGCGTAAGATAGTGTAATTGAATATTTCTTACCTTTACAGCGACACACAGACGTTACTTCTGAGACGGTGCAAATTTTCTCCTGCACACCAAACACTTCCATTCGACTGAGACAAAGAAACTAATTGCGACGCCACCTAGCTTAGTGACACTAATTTACCGTTCACGCAATTTCTCTTCCACAAAATTCCCTCGTTTATGAGAAATCCCACCTCCCCATATTAGGCAACCTCCCCATATATAGCAACTTTCCTCTACTATTATGGACCAGGTCCCATGAAGAAATATGTCTATTCTGAATAACTCCTGAGAGTATATACCTCAATTAAACAAGTTATCATTAACAGAAACTCATAATTCTACACAGAAACTTGTTACTCTGTGTTAAGGAAAGCATTTTATAACATATTAGCGTTGAAAGATGCCGTCAACGTTAAAACTAAACTTCCCGAGGCGTGCCTCCGCATCTTCCCAACAATGCGTGCAATAACAAGGGAAAATAGCTTCGCTCCCTGAGCAGCACAGCCCGTAAACCTGTCTAGCGAACTCGTGAGGTTCAGACGGAAGGGACTCCGAGTGTTTCCAATCTACAATTTTGTTACCGAAAAAACCGAAATGTTGAAACATTGATTTTATTTTATGAGAAACCAAAGATAAAGAAAATATACGGTAGAAAATAGGGTAGACCCGGCCTCAGGGCGTCATAGTACACTTCGCCACTGAATTAACATATATGGTTGGTACCTTGCACATGGCTGTGGTTGTCTAACGGCCCAGAAGAAACTAATTTTAAAAGCATAATAAAGCATAATTTTAGAAAATAAAGCATAAAGCATAATTTAAAACATATAGTACAATTCTTGGAAAATTCTGTTTAACTGCAAGCTTAACATATTGTATTAATATTTTGTACAACCAATATTTACGATGCAAAATCTTTTAGAGCATAACAATGCAACAATGAAAAGCTTATTTTTATTTCTGTAAACTTTTCGTTAGAATCCTTTAAAGTGGAGAAAAGGAAAAAGGAAAAGAAGAAGAAAACTTTCCGCCAACAATGAATAGTACACAAGAACTCTACACTATATTGTTATGTGTACCTCTTGAACTTGGGCACTTACTGTACTTTTTGGTGGCATCTTTTAATTTCTCTTTCTGGTATATATGCACCTCTAAGGCACACACAAGTGATAGAAAAAAACTATTGTATTAAACAATTGTATTAAACATTGTAAACAATCACAGGACACAGTAAACTCGTGAACACGGATAAGAATGAACAGACAAGCAACTCCCTATGAGTCTGTGCTCGCGACAACTTAAGGTTGGTTTAAAGGGACAAGTTTTTCCGATAGATGGCACTACAGTCTTTGTATCTCTCCCATGTATTTTTTACCATTCACAAAAAATCACGAATTCTCTTACAAATTTCAACCTACGGACTTCAAATTTTTAGAAAACGAACTTCATAATCTATCGAAGGCAATAATCCGTGCCAATTTTTTAATTAGAATTTTCTTCATTGTTGAAATAGTGTGATTGTTGAAGTGGATATTCAAATCTTTAACAATGGAATTGTTTCAACAATGAAGAAAATTCTAAATAAAAAATCGGTACGGATTGTTCCCTTTAATAGGTTAGGAAGTTCCTTCTCTAAAAATTTAGTCTCTAGGTTGAAATTTGTAAGAGAAATTGTAAATTTTCGTGAAAGGGAAAAAAATACATGGGAGAGGTACGAAGACTATAGTGGCATCTATTGGCAAAACTTGTCCCTTTACACTAACCTTAACCGTAGTGGCGCCAGTGAAGAGACAATGAACAAGTGAAACTCTAGCTCGCATGCGGACACTAGTAGCATTCAAAAGAAACGGTTCGTACTTACCGGAAACTGGCGGGATGCTTCTTTGAAGAAGGTTTGGACAAGTTGCTCATCCGTTCTGATAAGTGTTTGAACGTTGGGAGAAACTATGTCGAAAAATAGTTTAAGGTGTGCTCTTTCATGTAAAAATAAATTTGGCTTGAACAAATCTGTTTTAGTATTTTTTCAAAACGGTATTTACTTTCCAGACACACCTCGCACTAATCGATAGATCTATTTGAACTGAACAAAATAATGTGTATGCACTTAATAAATCTTCTTGCATAGTGTAGAGAATATCTTATTAAGAAAAACTTTTGTTGGCAAATCTAAACATTAATGATGTACGATAACCATGGCTCTTGTTAACATCAAGCTGATTGTGAAGTATATTCTCTTGGAACCAGCAAGGCTACAGTTCCTAGCATGGTCAGTGTATTATAGACGAAAATTATGGTTAACTCCTAAAAACTTTAATTTTCGTTTGACTATAATATTGTATCACAGATAAGTCTCATATCAATCGAAAGATTAAGCATTAAGCTGAACTAAACGAGATATTTGAGGGTAAATTCGTCTGCACAGTTTCTGAAATAAAACGAATCTAATTACCTTCTCTCTATTTTGCTGGAACAGAATCCGTACGTATTTCTATACTAGCTGTAATGTCCTTACTTCGCACTAGAAGATTCAATGAAGCTCCAAAAATAAAAAAAAACATAAATGATAAACTCAATCATCGATTATTAATTTTGAATATTCCCTCCTCCTCTACGAATATATCCTTAACTGAAAGTGGCATGATTGAAACCTAGCTGAAGGTAGGTACTAACTATTAAAAAAATGCGATCACTAACAATAGAACGTCGCTTTCAACAATCACCTTAGCGATCTCGAGAAGTATGAATTTGAGACTCCAGCAATCTAGGTCATTATATTTTACATCCATTCTCACCCACTGTGCTGCTGGGAGTTGAGCTTGGACATAAATGACATTGGGTGTGTCACTATTCATCTCAGCAAGCCCCAAAACTATGGACCCGACATTAACTTCTGTCATTTTCGATTATTTGTATATGACAACCCCTTCCCTCTAGTGGTGTCTTATCCTTACAGCATTTTGTTTTAGATGCTAAGTTATTTGTATACCAAGTTCAGTTAAAATTGCTCCAGGCATTACAGAATTATGCAGGAATATACATACACATCTGTACACGTACATCCGTTTTTATTTACGTAGATTGATTGTATATTCGAAAAAAAAAACATTGTTCACAATCAGTTTTTATTTGCTGTTGGTTGACAGATACATGCATAGTCGTAAAAGTCATACACATTTTACTAATAATGACACACGTACTCCTGTTTCTATCAGTAACGCAAATAATCTACTGCGATAATACAAAAATAATTAAGTTCGTATTGTCTGAGTTAGCTGGTTGAAGGAAACTGGGGGACTTTAGAGCTAATACATTAACTGGCTTGAGGAACTGGAGAGGAATAAATTGAAAATCAGAATTAGGAAAATTTTGTACATAAAAGCCGAGTAATTGGTTCCTTACAGAAGAAAATACAGGGCGATCGAAAAGTCTCCGAACATGAACTTTATACATACAGTACATATTGAGCACGATGTGCCATAATGCAGTAATATCGATCGGAAGTGGTGTACTAGGGTATTGAACTGCAGATTTACATAATAGTGACACTGAAGATTGGCGATAGTAGTATCGTGGCAAATAGGAAAAGTACGTGTGATGTGATAACCATTTCAACCCCGTTCAGTTGCAAGGATGAGCTTGTCACTGGATCAGGGCGTAAGGGCCGCGGTGGCTCAGTAGTAGAGCGTTCACCTCTGGTGCATGGGATCCTTGGTTCGCTCCCAGCTCGCGCCAAGTGAGCTTTGTGGTGGATACACATTGTATGCGTGGGTTTTCTCGGAGTTCTCCAGTTCCCTCCCACTTTCTTCATTCCACCATTTCATCCATTTCTCATCATCACCGTCTCCTTTAGCATACCCGGCATGCCCATGGGACGTAAAACTTAGATATTTGGGGGGGATCAGGGTGTTTTTTGTTGGAAGCGTATTTCGGAGCGAAATCGTACAGTCTAGCAAATGATCAATTTCAGAATCGTTTCGGTAAGAAAGTGAATTAAATCAACTATTTATGAATTAATAAACTTATTTCATGAATCAGCAGAGTGAATGAATCTCGGAGTGGGAGGCCGACAGTTTGGGCGACGTTGTTTATGAAGCATTGTTGGTGTTTCTAACAATCGTCTTACTTAGCCTAAATCTAATAATCATTCTATCATTGTAAATCTAATAATCATTCTAATAATCATGATACGTTAAACTGAAAGATTTTTGTTTCTAACAATTCACACACAACAATGTTTCTATAGTGGATAAGACATTCTTCACGGACGAGGTCTGATTCCATTTAATGGGTCACCGTACACCAGATATTGTTGGCCCATTGAAAACTCACATCTCTTACACGAAACACCTTGGTTTGTCCTGTTTGCGAATCACTGAGCCATATTTTCGAAAACAAAGTGAACTGAGATGGTATCAGGACATTATTAAGAAGTTTGCAATGCTTTTCGAAGTTGGTGAACGAAATGTATGGGTGCAACTTGATGTGAGAACGTGCCATACTTCAGACGAAACAATAACAATTTTATGTGTACTTTTTGGTGACCATATGATTTGGCCGACAAAATCATCAAATTTGTCGTCAGATTTATTTTCATGGGGTTATTGGAAAAGAACATCTGCCAAAATAACCCTAGGAATTTGAATACACTGAACGACAACATCATCCAGGGCCTAAAGGAAATTGGTGTGCCTACTTTGTGTCGAGTGGCACGAAACATGTGCTGTTGTGTTCAATTGTGCATTCTCTAACAATTTGGATATTCTGGATACGTTAGCATCTCCCAAAAGTTCGCTCTCAGTAGACCGACAGTCTACTGAGAGCGACAATATCACCTGCACACTGGTACGTAAGACTGTTTTACAATTTCTTAAAGTTTGGTTTTGGGGACTTTTTGATTGCTCTGTAATACTGCTTACTAAGTTTATACTGCATTGCTTACTACTTGAATTCCCCATTCATAGCATGAGGATAATATATTCCTGGAATATATTAGAATCCCGTTTCTCCTTAGGATACCCATTTGAATGAAAATGTAATGATAAAAATAAGTAAGAATTCTACTTTTGGTTAAAAAAAAATTGAGGATCTACCCCATTAAATATGCACCTTTAATCAAAGTGACATAATGAAAGCCCACCTTAAGGTAGATGTTATGTTACAAACAGGTCAGCCATTTTACTGACCCCGAAAGCTACTCACCCCTTGCCAATGGGGTTGAATTTGGACTTAAATGACGTCGGGTGTATCACTATTCATCTCAGTGACCCCTATTACTGTGTACTCGACACTAATATTGATTTTTTAGAAATTATTTTTACATATCACTCCCTTCCCAGTTCAGCCCAAGAGTTCTAGGGGTATCTTATTCCGACAGCATTCTTTTGTAAATGGTAAGTCATAAATCTACCAAGCTTGGTTGAAGTTGCTCCAGGTGTTGCAGATATACAACGTAATTAGAACATTCAACCACATATATACATATACGAAAAACTGTAGCTTCGAGGAAATCCAGCATTCACCCTACCATCCAGATTTAGCACTATGACCCTGGCAACAACAGCTGTGTGGACTAGAGCATTGTCATGCACTATGCAAGCTCAATGCGCAGCGCCTGATTCAAATGTTTCAATCCAATGAACTGACGCAACTAGACAGTTGAAAGTCATAGATTATTTTTTTCCATAGATAGCACTATATGCCATGAACGGCTTATTATCAGTAGCACATTGTTTCAGTGTCATGAGCGGAAGCTTTTGGAAATACCCTCGTAGAACTAGAATTATGAGGAAATAATGGGATAAAGTTGTTATGTGTTGATTTTGATGCAGGGCCGGATCCAGGATTTCTTGAAGGAGGGTGCACCAATAACTACATTTGATTTAATTTTTTAAGTTTTTAAATGCCTTTAGGCATCTGTCGTGTGAATGAGGAATATTACTATGTTCAGTGAATCCTTTTCCTTCAACCTTCAGAAAATCGACTTAGACTATTGCTTTTGCAAAACTAAGCTTTCTTTTAAGCCTCAAACGGACACATAAGAGCAGGAAGTTTCGGAAAATGTTGCTCTTGCACTGCTAGGTTCTCATTTTAGATAGTGTATATTTACAGTGAAGCGGTTGCATGTGCTCTGGTGCACCCACCTCCCTAAATCCGGCCTTGATTTGAGGTTAAAAATTAATTTGTTAAACGTTTAGCAAGTGAAATGAGTACTAAATATTTGCTTAAATCAATGATGCATGAGCAATTATTTTTCAGCAATAAAGAAGCTAAATTTCCATACTACAGTTGTCAAATTCTTCCACAATGCTCTGATAATATGTTCTCTAACTTTCATATCTGAAATTAAATAAATTTATTAAGGAGTTTGGTTTGCTTTGTATATATTTGCTCTGTCTGTGCATGTGTCCTTTCAAGAGACACAAAATGTCAAGAACTATGTGATGGATCACCATCAATTTTGAGTAAGGTATAGACGGCTAAAAGTTTAGAATCCAGTTCCTTGATAGACGTGATTCATCCAGTTCCTCGCAAGATATGGACAACCAAAAAACTTCATATTTCTCAGGCATTCTTATGGTAATAATTATGGATATTATCCTTGTGTAATAGACTACCCGCAATGCTGGTGAGATTAGTGGGTTAGTATAACTCCCAGGATATAAAATACTGATCTGTTCGTGAAATACAAGGCTAAAAAATATGAAACTAAATTACTTTCTAGGTTACTCAACAAATCTAAACAGTTAAATATTTTCTATTTTGAAGTATTCATTCACCTTAGGCTAAAAAAAAATTGAGTGGGGAATGGAGGGTGATGGAAAAGGCAAAAATTGAGACTTGAAATTTCACATCGTTTTGTACTGTGGAAAACCAAACTCTTTCACGTAGTGTACACTATGACGTTGTTACTTGTTTTTATCTAATGATTATCTAATGTCTTTATCCGTAGAAGATAATAATTTATATTTATTTCTGCCTTTCGTTATAGATGACGCATGTTACCCGTATGAACCCTTTAAATGTCCAGAGGACGGAATTTGCATATCTATCCAGTATTTGTGTGACGGTGCCCCGGATTGTCCAAATGGATATGACGAAGATCCTAGACTTTGTACGGCAGGTAAGTAAACCATGTTCTTTATATAATTCTTGAGAGAAAACAAATGACAGTTGAATATTTCATTTTTTTGCCACTTTTATCTTGCTTACTTTTAAAAGTAAGCAATAACTTGGAAAAACTTTTAACAAAAAGCGTCCATTTTTTAAAAATGGAGTTTAAATGTTTTTCAAATACTAAGAATAGATTTAAAAATGATATCTTTGACTTTTAAAAATTAATGTGAACAAATTTTCTTTAGGGGGCGCGGTGGCTCAGTGGGAGCGCGTTCACCTCTGGTGCTTCGGGTCCCGGGTTCGATCCCAGCCCCCGCCAAATGAACTTTGTGGTGGACAAACACCGTGCTCGTGGGTTTCCTCGGGGTTCTCCCGTTTCGTCCCACTTTCTTCATTCCACCATTTCACTCATCTCTCATAATCACCGTCTCCTCTAGCCTAACCGGCATAACCATGGGACGTAAAACTCAAAGATTTCATTTCATTTTCAAATTTTCTTAACCAATTGAGGATCGCCTTTCTGGCAGGAGGCAAGGGCGCTGAACCTAGGGTTGCAAGGGGGCCCTGCCCCCCAAACCTCATGTAGGCCCCCGTATTGTATTTATGATTATACAATATTTTGCACAATTTGAATGCAATTTGTCTTAAAATCCTCATATACTGTATACCTTCTGCATCTGAATGCCTCCCCCCAAATTTACAGAGAAATCGATGCCCTTGGCAGGAGGTTGTTTCCCACACTTGGTCCTAAACTTTCGTTGATCATATGTAACACTTTTGATCACACAAATTGTAGCACACAAAAGTTCTTCCCAGCTTAAGAAAACGCTATGATGAATCTAGTACTCCCTAGCGGCAGAAAATGAAATTACTGAAAACATCTAGAATCTATATTACAAAAATAACTCAACTTTACTGTTTACAATAATCTACTTTGTTAGTAGACAGTGCTATCAGTCCATGATATTTTTTTTTTTCAATGTGGGCTCGGAGTATGTGTGCACCCTGTTACTGATAGAAAACTAAAATGAGGATGGAAAACAGAAAGCAATTAGGTTAGAAATGCGAAAGATCTTTAAGAAGTAGAAGAAAAGACAAATATTAAGTATTACAAATGAATGAAATATTACAAAACTTACACAAATCAAATTTCCAGTACAAGGAAATTACAAAAAGGCTATGATAAATTATTGGAGCGTTCCTAATTTTGTATCTTGACAGAGGTGGAAAAAAGTATTTGGGTGGAAAGAGAGGCCAATAACAAACTGGAAATAATGGAGAATAAAAAAAACTAATTCGACTATTTCTTTTATAAAAAGTTAGGACATTGTTTCAGAATAAAGTACAAAAGCGCTCATTATTTTCTAAGCCTAAAGCCGACGCAGCAATAGTGGAATGATAAATTTCAGTAAAACGATTGCATCATCCTTTCTTAGCACAAAAACAAAAGTAGAAGGTGCTGCCATTTGTCGTTTGGTTTTAGTAAAACGATCTCTACGAGCAAGTCACAATGTTTACTTTAATCAGCGAACCGCTATTTCCAAAGCTGTTATTCAACAGTTCGGATTCCAGCTTTTTCTTCATTCAGCTAATTCTCCAGAAGGTTAACGGGGGAAGAAACTTGAACCCACACTGTTGAATAGCAGATTTAGAAACAGTGACTCAATGCACAGAAGCATTATCATGCAGCTTTCATAGTCATCGTTGGGTATCATCATTCTGCACCTTACTAATACCGAATGGTAAATAGCAGTGCCTTCGACATTTGTTTTTATGCTTTAAAAATAAGGATAACGGAATCATTGCACGATTTTCGTCATACTGCGATTGTTACACCGATTTTAGACCAGGGGTGGATCCAGGACGGACTTCTTGGGAAAGGTGGGAAGTAATACTGCAACTTAGAGCTACTTTTAAGAGTTTCAAACTCTGGGATGGGTTTTATTTATTCATAAAATAAGAAAGTTACCTCTTCTGGGGGAACGATTGCCTCCGAACGCTCCTTCCCCCTGGATCCGCCTCTGCTTTAGACTTAGAATATAACGAACACTGCTCGTATATTTTGAAGAACCCAGTAGAAGATATTTTGGAAGGACAACTAAAGAGACTACTACACTGTACACAATTACGATCACATTTACTGACCGATTACCGTCAATTATGGCCTTTTTTATGGCCTATAACCATCAATTTTACAGTAATACTGTAAATTTTAGAGTAATCGTTTGGCAGCCAGAATTGACGGTAATCGATCAGTAAATGTGACATATAAGTTTTTACAGTGTGGCATTGAAGCAGATAAGATGTCGAGAAACAGAGGACAACTGAGGTCCGTACTGAATAGAATTGTCTTAATCTGCGACAAGTTACCTTCAGTGATGGCAGACCATTATTATGATGTATTGATAGAGATAGGAACCCAATCTCTCTAGATTTTAATGTAAGTAAGAATCTTGTTACGCCATGATTTTGGACGTAAAGTTAGTTAAACTTACAAACACTCTATGCTTTTGTTCCTTATTTTAATATGCCAGTGACGCACAAGGCAACACACAATAAGATAAAAAAAATATGTTGCAAGCAACATTGTATATGTACTGTTAATTATTGTTTAATAAATTTACGTGTATACAATATTGTTTTTGGACATGCAATGAATGTTTCAAAGTGTTTACATTTCGTTAAAAAACAAATTGGAACAATAGACTTTTTTATAGAAGTAAATCCAACTGCTTGTGAAAAAGCATGCATATTTGCTGTATAAAATAACTACAAAAAAATGCCAACAATTTAGCATGCACAACAAGTTAAAGAAATGTAGTTTATACACACACAAACACACACACACACACACACACATATATATATATATATATATATATATATATATATATATATATATATATATATATACTGTACATACACAAAGTTTACATTCTGAAAAACCCTTTCAACCATTCCATGCATTACATGCAGTTGGCATCGATTCTGCTGTTAATTATTCAAAAACTGACGCTTGTGGCGCCATGAGAACATAGCGGCAGAAGGAGTAAGCAATCGATATCATTTCCTGTGTTTCTCTGTTCGTCAAAGTAGTCTTCATGTCGTTGTAAGAATGCATTAATAATTCATGGTGACGAGGGGGGGGTTGGGAGGGGGAGAAGGGGGAGAAGAAGGTCGGTCTTAAAAAGGAAGAATAAATATCATTAGACAGTTTCGTTTCCAACTAAGAAAAATAATAGAAAAAAAGAATCTTAAAAAGAGATAGAAATTATTAAGGAAAGAGAAAGAAATGATATAAATACAATTCAAGTCTTTTCTATCTTATTTTGGGTGGGAAGTAAGGGAGGGGGAAGGAAAGAAAACAAAACAAACTACAGAAAATTGTTCCTCCTATAAGGAAATGGGATTTTGTAGTTCATGACAAAACAGTTGACAATCTGTCAAAGCTATACAACCTATCTTTTCTTTCTTTTTCTTTTCTTTTCTTTTCTTATGCAATAATACATAATGTGATTTCTGAAATGCAAACTAAGAAAAATTGATTTCGGAAACAAGCTATTGTACGTATGAATCGTTTTATTTTTGTTTTACCTTTTTCTATTTTTTTAACTTTCTTTTTTAACTATTTGTTATGCATTTCTTATGACAATGATTATTCAATCCAAATCTGCTTTTCTTCTTTATTCATTTCTTTGGAATTTCCTGGTAAGAAAGATAAAAAAGAATTGTTTATTGTTGTCTGAACTCTATACGTTTAGATTCTGTTTTTATGGATATACATAAGTTGTTCTTTTCTGATAAAAATGCCAAGAAGTAGGACATTTTTCCATACTTTATGTTATAGATAAATGTCGAAAGTATGAATAAGTATGAAAAGTATGAATAAATATGGAAAGTGTGAATAAATATGGAAAGAAGGAATAAGTACGGAAAGTTTGAAAAGTTTGGATAAATATTAAAAATATTAATAAGTATGAGAAATATGAATGAGTATGAAAAGTTTGGATACGTATGAAAAGTATGAATAAGTGTGGAAAGTATGAAAAGTATGAATAAGTATAGAAAGCATAAATAAGTATGAAAAGTGTGAGTAAGTATGAAAAGTATGAATAAATATGAAAAGTATGGAAGATATGAATAAGTATGGAAAATATGAATAAGTGTGGAAAGTATGAATAAGTATGAAAATTTTGAATCATTTCAGAAAGTATGAATAATTATGAAATGTGTGAATAAGTTAGGAAAAAATGAATAAGTATGAAAAATATGAATAGGTATGGAAAGTTTGGATATGTATGAAAACTCTGAATAAGTATGAAATGTTTGGATAAGCATGAAAAGTTAACGATAAATACGGGCAATCTTATATAGTACGACTCCGTTTGTCGGTTTGTCGACGTAAAGCAAAAACGGTAACAGACAGTGATAAATGATTTCTTAATATGAATTCAGCTTTCACATAATAAATTCTGTCTAGCTTTTTATCTCTATAGTAGAAAGGGAAGTTGTAGATTTAACCATTTCCGCTTTCAGTATTTGAATCAATGTAACCATAATTCTGCTAGTGGTATAGATTCAGTGTTCGAAAAGCAGATTCCATGATAGGTTTCAATATTTAATCTCCATAAAGAAACCTGTTGCAAGACAGTAGTGTTTCTTTTTGTGTTATGAATTCAGCGTCCCATTGCATTTTCAAACTTAGCCATGTATTGGAACTGCGAGTGGTGTGGATTTAACTATTTCCGGTTTAGATATGGAGCAAAAGTAATAAGATATATATATGTGCTGTCTTCGTCCTAATGAATCCAAGAGTGGTACTACACCTATCTTGTTTACTGTCAATATTAAAACCATATAGTTTGAAGGTTATTATCTAAACCAATGTGAAATGAAACTTACTTATTTAGAATAAAATTTTAAATTTAATGTTCCACAGTTATGACCTTAAGGCTAAAGGAAATAAATGACTAATGAAAGTCAATGACTAAGAAAAAAATGCTGATATGATAATGTTGGAAGAAATGGGAGAACGCATAAGAAATCCCACGGATACGATGATGTGCCTATTTCTTTTATCTTAAGTTATTCCAACATGGTTATCAATAAGCAGAAAAGAAGCATTCTTGTCTCTATGTTATTTAAGTCATTATAAGTTACACAATGTAAAATTTGCATGCTTTGTTCACAAGAAACTATAAAAAACGAAAAGAAAATTAAATGTTAGAAGATTGTAACGTTCTACTACCCATACTAATGTTATAGATTCAAGTTTTTAAATTGATGTACATAAAAAGCACATTTTAAAAAAATACTTTAAAAAATAATATTTCCAATATTCTAACGGAAGTTATGAATAATCCCTATTAAGGAAAAGAAATAAACTAGTAAAATAATATGTACCGAGATTTCTCTACATTTCAGCATTTATCAGATTTTCTGGATCACCTCACAACCATATGACAGAATGTGTATTATACACAGTGGCGTATTTAGGATGTTGTTTCGGGGGGGGGCTATGCACAACACGTGAATAAGCACATATTTTTTTTTCCTTTTGAGTGCCGAAAAAATTTAATGAAGTAGTGCATATAACAAATTTATTTCGGGGAGGGGGACTTGAACCCGATAGCCAACCCCCTAAATACGCTACTGATTATACATATCATTAAAAAAAAAATTAAACCCCTAATACCTATTGCAGCTTTCCAAATTAAAAATTCTGGACAAAAGTACTGAACTTAATAATTATGTTCGCCTTAGAGTAAAAATATACCGTTCTGAAGTCACAGGAGCTATAATTCTGATCTCCTTTAGCGTAAAAGTTATAATCGTGTGATATTAAACTGAAGAATTACATTATTACATCATAATTCTGAAATGACCAGTAGGTCTTGTGATGAATTATATTCTTTAGTCTGAAAACTTGTTCTGTAATTTTCCCATATATATTCCATATAATCCGTATTTTTTCATATGTAAAGTGAAATTGATGTGGTTTTACTTTAAATATTTATGATTGTTGTTTTTACTTTTAAGTTTTTTTTTTTTTTTTTTTTTGTAACTTCGATGTACGAATAATTACCAAAACTTATGTTTATTTTCTTTAGTAAACATTTTATCATAAACAATGTTTTCTTTCCTTTTGCCTTTTACTGCTAGCAAATCAAATAAATAATTTCAGAAAAGTAAATACATGTACAGTATATCCGACGATATATCACATTTTATATCTGATAAATAAGTAAACTTTGGATTTTTGTATATTTGCAATTTTTTGTGTTATAAGATTGTGTCATAATATATTTTATGGAAGCCGCGTTTTCAATAATCACTCTTTTTTGTGTGTGTCCATAGAAATGGTTGATTTTTGGTAAAAAATTCATTTAATTGATACGCAAATTAATCTTCGAATTCCACGGCTTCTTTGTTTAGAAAAAAATATTGCTGAAAAGTAGAATCTGTCTTCATTATTAGACACATTTTTCATTTAGTAAACGAAATGAAATGAAAGTTTAGTTTAACGTCCCACGTTATGCTTTTTTCCGAGTTATCTACATTATATACACATTCTTCTATTACGCAGGTGCTAAATTTCACTCGCAAAATATCAACGGGAATAACAGAGTGGCAAAACCACGCACGTAACTTTGCTTATTAACCACTAATGCTTCCCCATTAAAGTAGTTACTATATATCTCCATTACAACTGTTCGCAGATGAAATAGCGCAGTTTCATATAATGCATGTTTGGGATTCTAGCGCATATTTCTAACATCGTTACATATAAATGCATAATTCATACGATTATTGCGTTTGCCTGTTTTTATAACTTCTTTCACAAAGACCAAGTATCCCAATTTCGAACTTTGGGTTCATAGGTAGTCAATGATTTTGTTTAGAAATTTAAAATTACTTCTTTATTAATTGAAATACCTCCGCGGAATTTCCAAGGTTATACGGAGAAGGGAAAGTGTGATTGAGTCAAATGATGAGACCAGAGAAGACTTGTTTCCTGTTATGGGCGCCTATGATTAATCTCAACAGCAGCAGCATTCTTCAGACAATCAATGAAGTCAGTTGGCAATATTGTTCTGTAGTGGTGTCGTGTATTTTTTTCACACGGTGTAATTTCACATGGTGCCCTTTACTGTGCAAAATTCGCACGGTCCTGTTTATCGGATTAATCATTATGTAGGTGTCGTGCATTTTCACAAGGTCTACCTGCCAATGACATGACTCAACTTGAAAGCGCTTTCATTATACGGAGAGGGATGACACAGAACAAACGTGAAGTAAATAAGGACGGAAAAAGAGCAAATACAAGTTAAAATAAAATCAATTAATACTAAAGAAGGAGAGCTTAGAAAATATTTCACTTTCAATAAAAGAATAATAAAGAAAATAATCGGAAATTAAAATAACTAAGAAGAGGATACATGACAAAAGATGAGCAAACAAAAGTTACAGTAAAGAAGAAAAGAAAAATAACATAAACAATGATAGATTGTAATAAATAAGCGAAAATAAGAGTAAAAGCAATTGCAAATTGAAATAGATAAAGGCAAAAGAATAGCAAATGAAAGTAAATAAGAACAGAAAAAGAATAGTCAAAATTAAAATAATTAGGAACAGAAGAGATATATATAGAACAATCACAAATTACAATAAATAAAAAATAAGCATCATATGAGAGAATTCAGTCATGAAGTTCAAAAATCCAAGAAAAATGTACCTGCCCCAGAGCACAGGAAAACGTTGTGATTTACGAAACATACAACATTATTTCCATACTCCAAGGCATTTCTAAGAAGAATCTTGTCATCTTGTTATTTTTCGAGCGTACAGCACGTTGTTAAGGTGGAATCTTCATACTTCTGTACATTGTCTATCCGTTTTGTACAATTCATAGCTCATTATTGCAGTTTTGTTTAGATAGTTTAAATTTCTCAAGCATTTTTTTAAGGTCCCCACCATTTCCTAGCTTCTCCAGGACTTTTTGCAATCATTCGTTAAGATGGATGTAAGTTGATTTTCCATGTTTCTCCGATGGCAATCTAAGCCCTGTCTCGCAGACGCATGAAAACTAGACGTCGCGTCTGCTTTTAGTACACTCTCAAGCTTCAAGATATGTGGTACACTCTTACAAGGAACCATTCCGATTTAATGAATTCAGTTGCTGAAAATGCTAGCACTGGATTCAGCACCAAAAGAAACAGAGAAGAAAGGGTATTTAGTGGCAGACCGTATACAGGGTGGGAGATAAAAGAACTCAAATTGCGAAGATAGAACATAGAAAATGTCTAGAAATATCTGTTATTTTTGAAACGAATAGATGGATTGAGGTCAAATGTTGGATATGAGGAACACATGTAGAGCTCCTCTGAATAGGTGTAATGTGAATCATGGGGAACATCTGAAAAGCCGCCCTATTGGAATTAGCACAAGAAGAATGTACGAGAAAGGGGTCATGTGACAAATAGCTCTTAACGCACACTGTCTACTGAAATCAATAGTGGCCAATACAGTTTGAGACCTCTGTTTAATTGCAATTGTTATGGATCTTAAGAATTATTGTGTGGTTGATATAAAAATGGAGACAACAGTGGGCACATTTGAAAACCGATAAAGATGGAAAATCGGGCTTGTCACAGCTGTCGCCGGTATTGAAATTGAAGCAGTAGTCGACAGGTGTCATGAATGCACCAGATGTTGTATGCAAATATCCAGTTTCGTAGAAAGCATATCTAATTATAGTTTGGAATCTTGGTGCTATAAACTGGATGTGAGTAAGCAAGTACAAGTTAATGAAGATGTCTCGTTGCCATATATGAAATCAAATGACAGAAGAATTGTGTCTGTTATATATTTTACGAAATTCTTATACGGACGGAAGAAGAACACAGCCATCAGAGATAAGGAGTCGGTAAAGTTCAACATTGTCCTCTTTCAGTAGCTACTAGCTTCATTGGTTCACCATGCAAACGAATCAACGAGGAGCAGCATTTTCTGTGCTCTACATCAGACCAGAAAACATCAGTCATAAACTCTTTCAGGTTGTCCTTGGTCTCAAATTGTATTGGCCACTATTGATTTCAATAGACGGTGTGTGTCAAGAACCATATGTTACATGACCCCTTTCCCGTATATTCTTCTTGAGCTAATTCCAACATGGCGGCTTTTGAGATGTCCCCCATGATTCACATTACTTCTATTCAGTGAAGCTCTACATGCATTCCTCATGTCCAACATTTGACATCAATCTCTTTACTCGTTTCAAAAATAACTTGGTATTTCTAGACATTTTCTACGTTCTATCTTCGCAATTCGCCCTAATTTATCGCCCACCCGGTCTGCCACTAATCACCCTTTCTTTCTCTGTTTCTTTTGGTGCTGAATCCAGTGCTAGCAATAATTTTCAACAATTGAATTCACTAAATCGGAATGGACCCTTGCTAGATATGCAGCGGTTATTGTGCCATGCCAGCATTAGGTTGTTTGTTCTGTATCTTAGACCATTGTAGTTCTATATTTCTCTTAGAATGTTTGGATTGTCCATCTATTGTTGAATGAAATAATCGTTGAACTCTTCGACATTTTGGCCAGTCGATGGACAGTCCTCCATGACGACGAGCCATTCTTTATCACTCCTGCTCGATAGTTTTAATGCTAATGCATTATACATACGTACATGATGGCGTACATTTTCATTGTCGAGGTATTCTTCAACGAGACCTCTACTCTTTATATTCATCATATATTCTGGTTGAAATGGTAATGGCAGCCGGAAACAGTGTTTCTTCCAGACATATTTTTTGGGAGGCAGTGTCCCCTTTAAGCTCTGAAAGTGCCCCCCGGAGGAGACCAAAATAATACGTCTATAATATAATAATAAACAGAATAGTACCAGCAGTACCCCCCGGAACACTAAGTGTGCCCCCCGGAACATTGTTTCTGAAAGAAACACTAGCCGGAAACCTGTGAATTAGAAAACACCGCACGCAACGCATTGATAGCTGCAAGCTTAAACTCCACTGACAGCACTCGAGGTTTGTTCTGGCCAGATCACATTTTAAGAAACGTAAACAATTGTTTGTATGTTCGCTCTGTTTTATCTGGCAGTAATGCATGCAAGACTGGTATAACCAACGTCATTTCATGTGTGCTTCCTATATCTGCATGTATGATGTACAATTGAGAAAAACCCTTGCAACAACTCTTAGAAGTTCCATTAAAAAAATGCTCGCCGTCCCTCAGTTTCAAACCCCTTGTAACCAACACACAGAATTCGTCTAAGCTTATTTCAATGTACCAAGATAACAAAGTGCTTATTTTATTAATTATTGTTGAGAATGACTTTATTATTGGTATACAATAATTTCCAAAAATACCGTTTCTGACTAACTTAGGCGCAGAACGCCTTAAACGTTGATCTGTAGAAACGATATAAATTTCCGAAAGCACTGGAGTGGACACCAGCAACACATTTATCTGTTTTCACAAGATTATTTTTCTTTTAATTTGTTCTTTTAATTTTCATCTAGTTTAATTTGTTATAATTTTCGTTGTTAGTTTTATTTTTTGTAATTATTTTTCTCTTCATTATAACCTGTGTTTGGTTAGCTACTTCCCGGCTAAGCGCTTAGCGTACAAACCTTTGGCGTGGGAGACTCGGATTCAATTCACGGCGGGAGCTCCTGTGGTTTTGATTTCACGTTAATCAGTAGGTCCACGTCTCATATAGCGTCGCTGCTGAAAGGAACGTTAAACTTAAAATATCATCATCAATTTGTGTTTGCTCATTTTTTCTGCATTTTTTTCCTAGCTTCTCTAGTATTAATTGCAATTGTTCGTATTTATTTTAACTCGTGTTTTAACTCTTTTTCTGGTCTTACTTAGATCACATTTGCTGTGTATCATCCCTCCCCCTATAGTGAAAGCGGTTTCAGGATGAATCACGTGATTAACAGGTGGACCTTGTGAAAATGCACGACACCTGCAGAATGTTTAATCCGATAAACAGGACCGTGCGAAATTGCTCGATAATGGGCACTGTGTGAAATTGCACCGTAAGAAAATGCACGGAATCTCTGTAGTATATTCATCGTATTTGAGATTGTGATGACAAACAAGAAGGCTACTAAATTATTTCCTTTTAAGCAGTAGATTGGTAGTAAAGAAACTATATATATTATTGAGGAAAACGTATGTTGTTCAGTACAATGGGTACTAAACAAGTACAACATACACAATAATTCAATTTGAAATTCAATTATTGTTTTAACATAAGTAAGGGCACAGTCCTTTATTATTTTTGTCTATATATTCACAAATTTCTTGTGTTCTCACTCAGATTTAATAAACTTGCTCAATAAAAGATAAAATAAGATAATTACTATTGCATAGCATATCTCAATGCATAATTTGGCCATTTTTAGTGCATATTTTGACGTTTTTTTTCTAAAATGCATATCGATACAATGTTTAGTCATAACATATCCAAAAATAAAAACGTTTATCTTATATTTTCAATTTAGAGTACTTTTCTTTTTCACTTTTTTTCGGGAAACCAAGACAAAGCTATAATTTGATACATTTAGACAAAATTTTATATATTGAGAAGAACATTTCTATGTAAAAAAATATATATGGAAATAATATTGATTAGATGAACCTCACAGAGAAATATTTTTGTTAATGTGGTTTGCATAATGTATGTATTTGTTGGAAATCAAGATGGTCAGCAGCTCTCGCTGTTAGTCTACTGCTTACCTTGTGTGTCTTTGGTACACGTGGTGCTGGGTTCGACTTCCAGTGGAAGAGCACAAAAGATTAATTTCAAAATGATTTACTTTTATCAATTACTTTCTTCTTTAGCCTAAAGGACGTAATCGTGGGACGTTAAGCTTAAAAAAATGAAAAAAATATAAAGTTTATTTTTATTTTTAAAAAAATGAAAAATACAAGTTTTGGGGTAAATTAATAAACCAGAAAAAAAAACAAAATTTTCGATTTTTGGATGAAAAATATACAACAGATTTTTTTTGTATTTTTTTAAAAACTTTTTTCATCTGTATTGGAAAAGTTTGCACTACCCATCACTGCCAAAGGAAAAGGAAAACATGTTACTAGTTTTGTTGTTAATATATATATATATATATATATATATATATATATATATATATTAATTCATTCATTCTTAATTATGTATGTGGAAAAGATTGCTATTAGTTTTGGACGTGTAAACAGACCTTTTACTACCATAAAACTACCATAACTTTGTGATACCCTATACGTAGAACATGAAATATTGAGCAGTTTTAGAAACGCACTACTCTTTTGGTAGCATTTTCGAAGTTCTTGGGTGCAATGTTCTACAAATATTAATAGGCCTACTAATTCTTTTTTTACAACTATTTTGAAAGTAAAAGTAAACAGTAAATCAAAATGACTTAAGATTTCGATCACACCCAAGAAAAAAAGGAAACAAGGAATTAAATGGGCAAATTAAAAGCAAAAATATTATTTTAGAAAATAATATAACTTGATCTATTTGAACTATATGATTCTAGATTGTACCATAAGGTTGCGGCATGAAACTATGTGTAATTAAATTGCTGAGCATTAAACTAAAACTATACGTGAATTATGAGCTCCTTCGTGGCTAAGCGGCTAGTATATGCGCCTGTTGTGTGGGAGACGCGGGCTCGATTTCCGGCGGAGCTCATGTGGTTCGGATTACACGTTAATCAGTAGGTCCCGTCTCATATAGCCTCTCTACTGAAATGAACATTAAACTCAAAATCAACTCAACTATATATGAATTATAACTAGGGAACGTATATTTTGAGAAAAGAAAAAGTAAAGGACACTTTTCCATCGAAATTTTATGGTAGAATTAAGGAATACTATTCAGTTCTTAGGATTTCTGTAAGTATATGTTCATAGCGAATTTCTCAGGTATCTTGAGGGCACATGAAATAACAATAATAATAATAATAATAATAATAATAATAATAATAATAATAATAATAATAATAATAATAATAACTTTATTTTAAGTGCTATGAACAGCTCATAAGCAAAAATACAGCACTATGTTAAAATTATTATATAATCATTTTAAACAGACCAGAAATTATATAACATAAAATTACTATTAGAGCAGGATAAAGCCTTTGTCAGAAGAGTAATATATTAAAATTATAAGGTTCAAACTGATATATAAAACAAAAAATAAAAGAAAGCTGTCAGTCTCAAAATATACGATTAAAAGAACTATGCAAATTATAGTCTCATTTAACTACCATTTAAAATAATGAAAAGACCTTACTTAAAATTTGACCTTGACATGCAGAAATCTCTTTCACTTATTGTCATATTTTAACGTAAAAGACTGGTTCTTTGAGTAAAAGATTATAACATAAAAATACACTGAATATACACAATAACAATAAAATAAAGATAAGCAGCTAGAACCCTTGTCATAAAGTTAAAACTGTTTAATTTTGTAAGAAATGCTCTGATATTTCTCCTAACATTTGTTCATTTTAAATTGTAGGACATTGTCATCCTTCTTAGTATTTCACGTTTTAAGTTTAATGCAACCAATGTCGATTGATTCCTAACACTATAAGTCGGCACTCTTATTCCTATATTTTCTAAGCAATATTCGCTACTATATTTATTTTCCAACACCATTTGAATAAATAATTTATCAGTAACTTTCCTCCTTTCCGATAGTTCTTGAAGCCCCCAAAATGTTAACCAATATCCATATTCATGTGCATAGTAATCTTTTTTCATTTTATAACACAGTAGCCTTACGAAACATTTCTGTACAGCTTCGATTTTGTTAACAAGTGTGTTGGATAGACTATTCCAGATAACTGAACCAAATTCCAATTTAGATCTAACAAGTGTCTTATATAAGTATACATACGAACTACCATTTATAAAATCAGGCCATTGATAAAATATAAAACCTATTTTTTTCCTTGCTGATTGCACAACGTCATTTATGTGATTAGCAAATTTTAATTGTCTGTCATACAAAATACCGAGATCTTTAATTTGCTGAACTTTGTCTATTGTTACTCCATTGATTTTATACTTGCTAACAAAATATTGAGTTTTATTAGTGAATGTCATATGTTTAGTTTTCTCAGAGTTGATCATTAATAAATTATTTTCACACCAATGATTTACTGTATCTAAATCTTTCTGCAGCAGATAATTATCATACTCGTTATTAACTACTCTAAAAAGCTTTATGTCATCTGCGTATAAAAGTATTTTTGAGTATTCGACTTTCGCTGGTAAATCATTGATAAATAGAGAAAAAAGAAGTGGCCCCAGGGGAGATCCCTGAGGTATCCCCTTCCCTATTTGACCTTGACTAGATTTTACATTCCCTATCTTTACTTTAAAAGTTCTATTTGATAAGTAACTTTCAAACCAATTAATATATGACAATGATAGGCCAATGTTTGATAACTTACTTAGAAGTAATTTGTGATCAATGGAATCAAAAGCCTTTGACATATCGATATATATAACATCTACCTGTAGATTACTTTTCAGTGCAAAGTATGTATAATCAGTAAAATGGATAAGATTTGTTGCAATTGATCTACCTTTATAGAAACCATGTTGCATATCACTTAATATATTCTTTACATTAAAATATAAATGTTTGTGCACAATTATTTCAAAAATCTTAGAGAAAACACTTACTAAACTTATAGGCCTATAATTTTTAACGTCATTTTGATCACCATGTTTGTATATTGGCACTACGTATGACTGCTTCCATTTTGAAGGAAATATTCCAGTCTTTAACGACGCGTTATATATGTTTACTAAATTTGACGCTACTTCATTGCTACAGCCTTTAATTACATAATATGGAACGTTATCAGGTCCAGGTGTAGTACTCCCTTTAATTTTACTAATTGTTTCAATTACATTTTTTTGCGTAATGGATGGAATACAAATCGACATATAATTATCATTATTTTCTGTCAGTTTCGTAACCTTACATCTTTTACTTTGGTTGGAGTCAAAATTAAAAGAATTATAAAATACGACTTTAAAACATTCTGCTATGTCAGTAATTTCTAACAATGATGTATCATTATACTTCATCTGTTTTGGTATTTGTTTATTGTGTGATTTTTTGAAAGATCTCCAGAAGTACACACTGTCTTTACAAATACTGTTCTCCAATGATAAGAAGTAAACTTTTCTAGCCTCAAGATATTTCTTTCTGACCACCTTTCTTAAGTCGGAGTACCTCTGATACCAAATTTTATTATTTGATTGTCTAGCCTTTACAAAATATTTTGTTTTCTTATTTATCAATGATTTAAGATCTCTAGTCATCCACGGGTCTCTATATGTTGTATTATTATTATACAGCTTCTTCGGTACGTAAGAATCAAAAACTTCGTATATATTGTCATACAAGGTTTCAGACATTTTATCGACATTGTTGGTAGGATCATTAATTTCTTTTATATTCTTTATTCCGTAATAAACCTGTAAGAAATCCGCTTTCTTAAAGTCATAATTGCTGGTCTGTTTTGTATTCTTTTGAAAGTTATTATTTCTTATAATATTCCATGAGTACACAAATGGTGGGTGAAAACGATCAATTTTTGTAATTGGTTCAACATTAAAATTTATTGCACTATTTTCTATATTCGTAAGTAACAGGTCCAATACTTTATCCTTATTCATGACATCGTATGACTTATTTAGCTGATTCAATTGAAGAAGGTTGCTTAATTCTACTACCTTTTCTGCTTTTTTCTTAACATAAAAATTGCTAGCGGTTACAGTCCCAGTTTCCCAGTCGATTCCTCCAGCGTTAAAATCACCTAATATTATAAAATTACCGTTTATTGTTAACAAGTAAGAACTCAACCAGTCACAGTAATTTGTAAAATTCTTTAACGGTAAAGTAGGTGGAAAATAGTGCAAACAAAGTAAAAGTGGTTTATGGTCAGGGATTAAAATTTTTAGTACTATTACATCTAACCTATCGTCAGGGACTTGTATCATTGAGTATGAATATTTATTGTTTATTAAAATCATACATCCACCCCCCTTAGATTTGTTTTCTAATGCCAGGTTCCTATCCCTCCTAATGATATTGTATTTATTAGATAATTGTACAAAATGCACATTTGTTTCCTTTAGCCATGTTTCTGTGATACAATAGATATCGTAATCCTCACAATTTACTTCGTCCGTGAAAGACTGTTCTTTTGTATTAATACCATTTACATTTTGATAAAATAAGTGCAAGGTACTCATATTTTGGTTTAAGTTACAAAGAAAGACAAATTTATTTACCTGACTTTTCTTCCTTTTCGTTCAAATCATTTTCAGGTGATTCCACAACCATTTCAGTTTTTAGACGGCCCATAAACCTAGTAAACAATACACCATCTGGCCATACATTTGCATTACATACAGTATCAAACTCGTTTTCTTGTACACTTACATAAAATGAAGAGTAACTATTATGTTTGGTTTTTAATTTTACGCACTTTCCAACTTCAATATTTACACTATCTTTAACGAACTCACTAACATCATTACAAGAAACAGTTGGGTCAAGCCGTGTAACGAATAAAGCAACCGCACGAAAAGGTTTCTTATTGACCTTCAGCTTATCAGTGTTCATTCTTCCTTTCATTAAATTGGAACGATTTCTGTTAAGGAGACCTGACTCATGCATTTGGTTTGTTTCTGTCTGTCTTGCTTGGATATTACGCCTCGGGCGTTTGGAAACAAGCTTCCACTCACTATCACCTACACTTCTGTCTTCTGGTGGTGTTCTGCAAGCTGATTCATTGACCTTGCTGGTTGTGTTTATATTTTCACCTTGTACACCGTTTTGTTTATTTGGCGATGGATTATTCACTACTTCAGCGAATGTTTTAATTTTATTTCCACTCGATATTAATTCATTCAATTTTATGTTTTCCTGTTTAACTGAAATGATTTCTGCTTTCAGTGAATCATATTTATCATTCATGTCCTTTAATATTGATAACACTTGACACAGTTTATTTTTCACTATATCACAACACGTGGAACAACTTACGTTATTTTTACTTAAGAGTGTACCTGCATTTTCATCTAAGTCTTCATTTTCACTGATTTCAGAATCTGAATTCTTGCTGTGGCTGCTAATTTGCATCCTAATATTCTTCGTCATTGTGGGGGTGACCATTGTGGTGTCATCCCTGTTCCTTATACAATTTTGGCATTTGTACGTTGATACACCTTTTTCATAGTACATATCGTACTCTATACGTCCAAATTTTAGGCAGTTTTTCACATGAAACCGTTTAGCACATAAACTACACGCTAGTATTAATTGTTTGCCAAAAAATGGCTTGTCGCACAATCCACATGCGTATTCAGACGGCGCCATCTTGCATTATAATAATAATAATAATAATAATAATAATAATAATAATAATAATAATAATAATAATAATAATAATAATAATAATAATAATAATAATAATAATAAGGGCGTTTCACAGCAGTATCATATCAAGCAGTAGTGCTACGTAGTCTGTAAAAGCTGCGGTTGCATCAATACTGCTTGCTTACGCGCGTCTTCCATCCCACCCGCATTCCCGCTTCTTTTGACTCTTATTCACATAATATTTGGGAAAGTACCTTCAAATTCTATTGTTACGTTTATTGATTTAAGCACATTTACCGTTATTGATAGAATATATTCTCTGTTTACTTCCAAACAAAGTAAGCAATCACTGCTCATTGTACATTTATAAGTTATTTACATACAAAACTTCTGTTACGGTGTTGTTGAACAAGACGTAAACAGGATAAAACTTGTGCACTAAGGTATGAATCAAGGCGTTAAGGAAACATAAAAAAGCATATATACAGAAGAACAAAGCTAAATATAATTATTTAATTTAAGAAATCATAACTTATTTAAAACAGAAGTTCATATTTCATTCCTTTCAAGCTGCAATATTTGCTATTACTTGCTGATTAAAATCTGGAGGGTCATTACTCAAATCATTAATATCCTTTATACGTATTTCACCCCGATTACGTTCTCCCCTCCCCCCTTAGTAAACAAGGAAAGCAAAAGAAATAATTTTCTCCCTCACAACCACAAGGCCAGTCTGTGTTGTTACAGTAATCCATTTTTTAAACAACGCTGAAACTGCCTCTTAATCTGTTTTGACTGTTTGATTGGTTGCTAAAATTGGCGTTGGACTATGTAACGTTTTTATTTCAACCTTGTCTTCCATTGTCCTTCGAGAGAACAGGATCTCGCAAATTCTGCAAACTGAATTCATTTTTAATTTTTGTGGATAGTGGAGTATATTTTAACTTGAGTTGAGTTGAGTTTGAGTTGAACGTCCCGTTCAGCAGCGAGGCTATATGAGACGTGGACCTACTGATTAACGTGAAATCCGAACCACATGAGCTCCCGCCGGGAATCGATCCCGGGTCTCCCACACCAAAGCCGCGTATGTTAACCGCTTAACCGGAGTATATTTTAATACTTATATATGTTCCACTTCACTCGCAGGCTAAGAATAAAAACGCTACAATCTTCACACACGTAATATAATTGCACAATAGCTTCTATCCTAAGCGTATAAAAATCTCGGAAACTCTAAACAATACCCCCTCTACCTTATTTATTGTAATTATTTATGTATTTATTTATTTATTTTTGCGAGTTTGTGTCTCCTTCCAACATGCCACAACAAAGGCAACACCCACACCTTCAACGGGTAATTAAGTAACCGCTGCTGAGTGGACGAATTCGTAATTATTACAAAAGCTGAGTGGCAGTTGTCAAGGTGACTGCAACTGCTTGGGGACAAATACGAGAAGATAGGAGCGATAGAAGTATAAATGTGGTTTCCATGTTAAGAAATATTGTAGTAGCTCTCTGTTATATACTCAATGTTATTGGATCCGGTGGTAACGCTCGTTGCAACTGGAAGTGTTAATCTCTTTCTTTTGTTGATATGAATTTTTTGAGAGACTGTTTTGTGCTAAAGACCAAAGTTTTATTTTTACTGGAACACTGTTTAATACTTTAAAAACTTTTTATGAAGTAAGAAAATAGGCAGTTACCAACCCATGCAACTTAAATAGCACCAGCCACTGCTTATATCAAGTAACCTGTGCTTAGTCATTACCACAGGTGCTCCTAATTGGACTGTTCTCGCCATAAGAATACTGCCGAGCCAATTGCTATAACATTCTTATGGCGAGAGCTATCGATTTCTTGACACTTACATGTTTAAATTTAAGAGTGAAAGTGTTAAATGCAAACAAAAATATGGGATAATTCTGTATTTCGAGTAATTTCGTGGGGATCCCAAGCAATATTTCTTTCTGACATATTTTGGGGGGGCACTGTCCCCTGGAGCTTTGAGAATGCCCCCGGAGGAGACCGAAATAATACGTTTATAATATAATAATAGAATAGAATAGTATCGTGTGAAAATAATATGTGCTCCTATGAATACTAAGTGTGACCGCTCCGGAACACTTTTCTTCTGAAAGACACGCTGATCCCAAGAACACAACCTTCTAATAAAAAGCAATCCCTTAAAATACAATACGTATACGAACTCTAATCATAGTATTATTTATTACAGATACATTCTCTGCAGTCATCCATATAAGCAAAGCAATAAAATAAAATAAAATATATAATTTAAAAAATTCAAATAAAAGTTTAAAAATAGAGAAATTACCCATAAAATATTAAAATGTTGTATATTATGTGTTTTTTTTTTCGTTTTTCCTTTCATTTCACATGTTTATCTTTTTGCTTTTAAAATAAAAAAGTCACATGAATCAAATAAAATATAGTGAAGTACATATTGATGAGGAAAATTATCTGCGAAAAAACGTAAGGAAAAACAAAACCTGTAACCAATCACTCATTTGTAGGAGTAAAATTTACATGCATTGTAACATTATTCAATATTATATTGACAATTTTCTTTCTTTTACTTTGAATAACAAATGACAGTCTAAAGTAAAGAATGGCAGAAAATAACTGTGCCGTTACGGCATTGTTCAATACTGACAAGCTATGGTATGCGAATATTGTATTCCTTATATTACATATACAGTATATAAAAAAGTACAAAATAAATCCATGTAACACAATTATCCTTACGTTTCTTCTCTATAATATTCAATCATTAATAACTCATAATTATTATTATTTGATCATAATTACGGTTGTTATGACAAAAAAACTATTTTGTGTTCTTTATGCTGACGTATTTATGACGTAGGAGACGGGTCAATACAATTCGATAACTCCTACCAAATTACCTGTTTCGTGAGAATGTCTCTATTGCAGCTATGGCAAGAGAATATTTTCTGATTTTATTGACTAAAACTTTTTTTTCTGTCCTGGTAATATCAAACAATTAATTTGTTATTTATGTCCTTGGGAACATGTATCTGTGTTTTGCATCTAATCGAATTTGGTTGTATCGATAACTATGTAAATAATAATTTGATTATCATTATCATAGGTATTCTGTCATTATTGGTAGGTCACTTAGCGCAGCTGAGAAGCCTCCATGTTTCACACTCTTTAGCTGCAATTTTCGTCTTCTCGCACGATTTTTCTTTCCTTTTGATACTTCATCAACTATAGCCTTCTTCGCTCCTCCATCTTTTTCTTGTCACCATACTCTTCAGCACGGCCCTCATGATCAAGGATCTTATAAAATAGAGGATCTGCCCTTACAGCAAAATCTTGAAGCCATACGTCACAGTTTCACCACCCCTACTCTGCCCACTCCGCCCAATAAGATTGCAATATTTTGAGCCAACAATCATGGCGGAAACAAAAGTAGACAATCAGACGATGGCGAAAACGAGAGTAGCCAATCAGATTTGCCGATGCTCGGTTGTTTTTTGGCTTCATTAATTTAATACGATAAAGATACATATCGCCAGATCCTCTATTTTATAGCATCCTTGCTCATGATACAGTCCCTTCTCAGCCAATGTTCCAACCAGGTTTTCTTCATTTTAATAATATCTAAAATTGTTCTTTTCTCTCCTTCTTCTTTGTTCTTATCTTATCCACTATTCTTTGTTGTTGCCATCAATGTGTATCTAGTATATATAAACTAGAGCCAATTGCAGATGATTTAAATACGTCGTATGGTTTACAGCAGGAATGTTTCTTACATTGGAAATAGAGTTTTAATTTCTCATCAAAGGAATACTGACTTCCTGAAACTATAGAGCTAATTCGAAAAAAGGACAAATATATAAAATTCATGGAGAAACATCATAAAAGACAGTGCAATAAATACAGACAACAATTTTTCATTTTTTTTTTAAATGGATGTTCACTCGTCGATACTTCAAAAAATGGGTGCTCACGCTTCGGTTGATAAATTACATCTCGTATTCTAAGTTGTTTAACAGATCAATCGTTCCAAATGGAGGTGTCCCCCCTAATAAGCATTAGAGACGATCAAGTGGGCACAGACATCCTAAATAAGTTGAACTGTGTTCCCCTAAGAAGCATTAGAGGCGATCAAGAGGGTACAGGCGTCTGAAATAAAATGAACTGTGAAATTACTTTTAAAATACAAGAACTTCAGGTTCTTAATCTTTCCTTAAACCACACTTTTTTCATTCCAAATGTGATCAACAATATTGGCCAAAGGAAAGGGACAAATAATATTAAAATAAAACTCAAACTTCTAAAAACATTTTAAAACAATTTGTCTGAAAACTAAAAATGACTAAATAATCCTGTAATCGCTTCCTTATGGTATGGAATTTCCGAGCTATGATTAATTGAATACGAATGTTATTTATATTTTTTAAAACTCAAAATAATTTCATCATACATTCTCAATTACTTGAAGAAGTAATTCTACAAAGTTACTATTATTATTAGTAGTAGTAGTAAATAATGTTAGCTCACATTAGATGATCTGAGTTTCTTTTCACAGCATGAAATTGTAATTTCAAAATTAGTTTCAACTTTAAAAAATCCAATGGGTACTAAATATTCATTAATAATTTCCAATGGGCGCTTGAACCGAGAGGCATTGATATAATCGGCATCAATGCGATACTTGACTGAGATTTCTCATAAAATTTAAGTTGGTTAATTTTTAGTTAGGCCTGGAAAATCTCATTCAATAGCCACTAATAGCTTGTCTGTTCCTGGTTCAATTCTGTGTCATATGCGTTTATGGTGGACTACATCGTATCCATGAGTTTTCCCCGAGTTCTCCCTTTTACTCCTACATTATCATTTCACTAATTCTTTCAATAATCATTCCCTTTCATTAATCTTCCGTCTCCTTTAGCCTTCAAGGCATAAGCATGGGGCATTAAATATATTAATTTCATTTCATGTAAAAATACTTTCACGGAGATGACGATTACGTTGGGAATGCAGTTACTCTACTCACAATCCGAGTAATTCCTTCCTATCCTCGCTGTATTACTGACCAGCGCGCATTCCTTTGATAAGTGAGGTTCCAACATTATGGCGACCTATATTTCATTTTAAACGATTCAATATTATTTCACACCTTCTCATTTTGTAAAGTGATCCACATTTTTGTATATTGATCCATAAAAAGTAAATAGTGTATTTCTTATATAAACGACTGGTATCAATTACCCGCTTTTCTGGGTTAAAGTAAGAAAAATTAATATGTTCCTTTAGTCAGTCACTGTTTACTATTACTAAAGCGCTCTCTGATATTGGTCATTTTCGATAATTTATATCCGCCTCCTCCAAATTGCGGGGCTAAATTTGGACTTAAATGGCATGAGAAGTGTCGCTGTTCATGTCAACGATCCCCAAAACTATGGATTCGACACTAATATCAGTCATTTTCGATTATTTTTAAATATATCTCCCCCTCCCCAAGTTACGGGTCTGAATCTGGATTAAAATGGCATCGGAAGTGTCACTGTTCATCCCAGTGACCTCGTAAACTACGGATTTAACACTAATATCGGTCATTTTTGATCATTTTTTAATATTTCCCCCTTCTCCTAAGTTGCACTATAAAAGTGAAATAATAAAAACTATTCCAGACCCGAACTTCATCTATGTTGAAAATTTGATCGAGATCGATCGGGTGGTTCAAGAGTTATTAAGTTACATAGTGACTTTCATATATGACTTTCATATATATATATATATATATATATATATATATATATATATATATATATATATATATATATATATATATATATATATCCCTACAAAATAAGCTATTTTAAAAACTTAAGAAAAAAACTGCTTCATTCACTTGCATTAACCTTTGTAGAAGTACGCTATTTTTCTTTTGTCCTAACTGTACATAGACATACTATATCATGTACCACACTTCAGTTTTGCCATTTGACATCGTTTCAGAATATAAAACGTCTGCAATACGTAGCTAATTCAATAAACGGAAAACTCTGTGGTTATGCCACGTATTGCATGTGAAGCCGGTATTAAAGACAGATAGAAAATGTTGAGAAGAGAGACGAATAGCGTGGATAATTAGTAACGTCTCTTTCTATCGCTGTTCATCTAACAAACCGATTCCGCTGGGCATCGTTCCGTGAAATGAGGTCATCTGATATGGGCTATAGGATGGCATCGCTAGACGTCATAACCAAGCCTCATTAATTTCGCTGATTCCACTTCGCCGATCATCATATCCTCTTCTTCTCCAAATGTTAACGCTTTTTTCTTTCTTTTTTTTAACGAAAAAGCAAATGAAAACAAACTTACAGATACAATGTAACGAGTCATAAGTATTTTTAAAAGCTAAAGGATGTGTGTGTTTAGAGTGTGTCATTGTGGATGAGGAAATAAGACAGTCATTTGCGGTTGAATTTCATGGAGAACTACTGAATAAAGAAAGGCAAAAAAAAAAGTATATCCTAACTTAAAGGTATATTCTCATACATAATGCAATAATGAAAAGTTAAACAATAAATTTCGCAATACTGCGTAACCCATATTTAATGAATTGATTGGGGATACTTTTACCCGACTGAGGCTTCCGACTCGAAGCTAAAAGGAGAATATAGTGTCTGGCATGTCGTATGTGGGTTTGTATGTATCCATGTTGCAGGGTGGAGTTCAAACGCCTGAACTGATTTCAATAAATTAGATATTGTTAGGATCGTGGTGATAGTCCGGGTAACATCGAATAGGTGACGTCATTAAAACGTTATTATGGCGGACGTCAGCCGTCATTATGTCTAAGCTGAATTTGTTTGTTTCCCTACAATATAGGTACAGTGCGTCCCACTAGCTTTCGAACCCGAAAAAAACGTTATAATTTCCGAACAAATATACATAGGAAAATGAAATTCACAATACACGTACCGTCACAGCAGGTGCTGAAAGTGTCCTCCCTGGGCGTCAAGACATGTTTGTACACGGCCTTCCATATTGTGAAAAGTCCGATGTAGAGTCTCCGGTGTGATCTCATGAATTGCATTCTCAATGTTGTTTCGCAACTCTTGCAGTGATCGTGGGTTGTTTCTGTAGACACAGCCTTTAAGAAAACCCCATAAGAAGAAATCAGGTGGTGTCAAATCCGGGGATCTTGGCGGCCACAATCCTTTGGAGATTATCCTGTCACTAAAAAAGGACTCAATTTCTGCCATGGCCACGTTGGAAGTATGGCATGTTGCTCCGTCTTGTTGGAAATAACCGCAACGCAGTTCTTGATCGTCCAGCTGATTCGCAAATTCACTGAAGATGTGTAAGTAAACTTGTGTGTTTACTGTATCTTCAAAGAAGATGGGTCCAATGATACGCTGTCGGGAAATTGCACACCAAACTCCCATCTTCAAGGGATGAAGTGGAATCTCATGGTACACATGCGGATTTTCGGCGGCCCACACCCGAGCATTCTGCGAGTTCACATAACCGGAGAGATGAAAGCAAGCTTCATCTGTGAACCAAGTATAGTCTAGGATTCCTGGATTGTCATGCAACAAAGCTTGCAACCAACGACCATATATCACGCGCTTTTCCCAATCTGTAGTCTTCAACTCCTGGACGACTGTAACGCGATATGGAAACAGCTTGGCTCTTTTGGCGGCTCTATGCGCAGTTGACTTTGACATCCCTACCTCTTGTGATAATCGACGCAGGCTCTTCTTAGGGGACTGCAAAAGACGTTGCCGCACATTCTGTACTGTCTCCTCGGACATCCGTGAACGCGCGCCTCCATGTCCCGTAAGCAACGTTCCTGTTGTTTCGAACTTGTTCACCAAATGATTTCGATGGTCCTTTACGGCATCCAAATTCACGGCAAAATTCACGTTGAACGGTCTGATACGATCCCGATATCCAATATTTTTTAACACTGAACACGTGTTCCTGTACGGTGTACAGAACCATCCTCGCGATGCAGCGACTCGAGTCACACTAACGCACGCGCACCACGCCAAGCAGCACTTCCCCTGGCGCCACCTATCGTCTTTGTTTTGACGTGTGCGCTTCCGTTCAACCCTTTCTCGTGTTTAGCATGAAACAAGGTACGTATATTGTGAATTTCATTCTCTTATGTACATTTGTTCGGAAATTATAACGTTTTTTTCGGGTTCGAAAGCTAGTGGGACGCACTGTATAAAGAAGCTCTTATCACATGGATTTCGAATATATTTACAAATGTAGGGTAGGCACAAAGTCCCGTTACTCCTTGATAGATGTTAATATATGGTTTTCCGTTGCTTCAGATTGTGTTAACGATGGCTGATACTTGCAGTTACAGTACTGCCTGGCCACAAGAACGACAGATCTTACCACTTGTGATAATGCGCTATTGGGGTTCATAAAGGGGCGTCGTTGCACAAAACCTTTACGATATCACTGCTGAAGGGACAGAAGCTGTGAAACAAGCTTTCACTCAAGTTACACTTGTAATACTCGACAAAATGTCGCGGCAAATTATCCTTTGTCACGAGAATGACGGTCGACAGACTGATTCTTTGGACATTTAATGTTTCCTATCTTGATAAAACTTCTCGAAAGCATAGTTGTTTGTGACATTCAATTCTTTCCGTGTAGTTGTTTACGTACGTTTAGTGGGTTATGTTTGTTACTTATTTTCAGTGGTAACAGGACTTTGTGGCCACCCTATATATATAGGGTGATTCAGGAGGAATGTCACATAATTTGTGAGCTGATTCTACATATGATAATAAACCGGAAAAATTGATATGAACATATGTCTGATTTTCTCTCGTTACGGAACTGTAGCGGGTTGAAGACTACACACATCCATGAATGATTATGAAGACAAGTGTGAATATTAAGCATCGAAATGCTGTGTAGGCGCTGTGGTGTACAGAATAATGGTGGTACAGATGACTGATCCATCCTACAAGAGCTGATCAAAGAGCCCCCCCCCCCACCCATCTCAATACATTTGTCAACGCGTCGGAGGGTATGTTGTGTTGCACATCCGGCGGACTTTAATGCGGCAACAAAGACGGTGACGTGAGCGACAAGTTCTTCACGTATATCCACTATGGTAGCGTACACATCCACCTTTAACCAGCCCCACAAACAAAAGCCTAATGGAGTTAGGTCGGATGATCTGGGAGGCCAGTTAATGGGTCCGTCACGGCCAATCCACCGTTGAGGAAATGTGTTATTCCGATACTGTTATAGTTTTTTTTTTTTTTTTTGGTACAGTGAATCGGTGCTCCATCATGTACCAGGTACATTTGCCTTCGTTGCTCTAATGTCACGTCTTCCAAAAGTGCAGGTAGGTCTTCTATTAGGAAATGTGCGTATGCTGCTGCTGTCATGCGATTTGGCAATAACACAGGCCCTATCCACAGAACCTCCACATCTCTTGAAGGATGGATCAGTCATCTCTCCACCACAACGTCTACACAGCATTTCGGTAAGTAATATTCACACTTGTCTTCATAAATCATTCATGGGTGTGTGTAGTTTTCAACCTGCTTCAGTTCCGTAATGATCGAAAAATCAGACACATGTTCATAGGACTTTTTCGGTTTATTTTCACATGTAGAATGGCCTCATAAATTATGTGGCATTCCTCGTGAACCACCCTATATATATACACACTATTTTAGTGCGATTAGTGCATATTTTCTTGAAAGCTTCTCCGTTGCTTGGAGTTGAAATCAACCAATGATTAAAAAGGGCAAAAGAAAAAGGGAGTCATACTTTAAACCAAATTTGAAAGACTGTGCATAAGTATAATGCTTTTAAGTGTGAGTTTGAGATTTGGTGTTTTGCGACCTTATATAACACCAATGTTATGAAGGACTAGATTTATTATTGCTAATATTATGGATTCCGAACGATGGTTGAACTTGAATCCTGCACAGTTGGTGGGTGCGTAGATCACATCATAAAGATCAACCTTCACAGTATAGTTTGCTCCCCCCCCCCCCACCATACTAATTGCCACCAAGAAAACTGAATTATATAGTCAGCGACAAAACTTCCTTCCGTCTGGTAAAATTTATTTGGGAAATAACAGTGGTAACGCTATAACGTATAATGGTGGTAATGGTTGTAACGCACAGAAAATTACATTATTTTTAACTTAGTGAAACCTGTACTTACATTTCCATTCCATTTTGAAGTTATTTACGAAACTAATTCATCAAATAGAAGGAACTTTTGTCACTTACTGTACGTAGAACTGTGAAACTGATATTGATCCTTGATAAGTATATGTAATGCGATATCAAAACAGTTTTCGTAAATAACTCTCATAAAGAAAGATTACTATATTTATACAATATAATATTCTGTTTTCTTCTGTTAGGTGTCCTATCCGGTTTTGGGGTTGAAATTCGTTAAAAAAAAATAAAAAAATAGGTGAACTTAGCTCTTCTTTTTTAAAAAAAATAGTTGTTTTTTCGTAATTCCATAATAGTGAAACATTTTTCAATATAGTGCGTGTGTGTTTTTCTTGAGACAGGACTTACCCACTGTTGTTTGAAGCTGAAACTAGTTCAAAAATAAAGGAATAAACTGACGTCAACGTAAAGAAAATAAATCAAGATTTTCTCAATAAATGAGGTGGGTTTTCCTTTGAATTAGGCTTGAAATCAATTAATGATATTGTGGCAAAATCCCCCAACATACAAATTATATATTTCATGATAAAAGATATTTTTATCCTTTTACTAATGTTCAAAAAGTACATATATAGATTCACCACTGATTTCGGGGTCACATATTGTGGAGATTCGAAAAGCATAGGAGTATTTGAGAAGTCCTTTAAGTTAGATAACCCAAACTAGTCTTCTGAGTTGCAGGTTTGCATTTTGTTTAGTCCGTGAGAAAAAGGTTTACCGTATATTACAGTTTATGTATTTTGGTAATTTGTATAAATGTTGGGTTGTTTTTGGTTAAATTAATGATAACCAACATAAACAAGTTTTACTGTATCGTCTTTATATATATATATATATATATATATATATATATATATATATATATATATATATATATATATATATATATATATATATATATATATATATATATATATATATATATATATATACCGTATTCTCGCGTGTATAAGCCGCACCCTTAAAATTTAACTTTACTTCCGTTAAAAAAATATTTTGTTCGTTTACCGGTAATTGTTGATTCAAATCAACAATAGCGGTATTTGAGTTAACGTGTTTGTTCCTGTATTGAATTGTTGTTTCGTCTGATTGTGGCTTTGTGGATTTGTTTTCTATACGTGTTTCTTGTGATGTGCGGTAAATACCGTACAACAAACGCAAAAAATTAATACCGTAATTATCTTTAAGCCATTTTAAATCATTCGCGTGTATAAGCCGCACCTACATTTTCGTTTGCTTTTTTGTGAAAAAAAGTGCGGCTTATACACGCGAGAATACGGTATATATATATATATATATATATATATATATATATATATATATATATATATATATATATATATATATATATATATATATATATATATAGGGTGTTTCAAAACAACACCAACAACGTTTGGAAGCTGATTCTTGACACCAAGATAAGACAGAAAGTATAGACCAACCTGGGTGAATAGATGCTTCCTTTCGGAATTATAGGCTGCCGAAAACATGAAAAACTGAACTTTATAAACTTATAGCTCCAAAATTATGGGACCTACTGTAATCGGCTCAAGACTTCATTGAGGAATTGGTATGTGCCCTATTCAAATATCCAAGTTTCACAATCCTGCGGTACTTTTTATAGAGCCACCATTTTTATAGAGGTAGTTGACGAGTACTTCAAATTAAATGATCGTAGCCGAACTCCCTCTATAAAAAAAGTTGCGTGAATGCATTAGGATTCTGAAACATGTATTTTTGGATAGTGCACATATTAGTTCTTAAGTGAAGTCTTGACCGTGACCATGGTAGATCCGAAGCAAGGGTAGATCCTATAGTTTTGGTGCTATGGACCTTTGAAATTCAATTTTAAACATTTTTGGCAGCCTATAACTCCGAAAGGAAACATTTGTGCACCTAGGTTTGTCTATACTTTTTGTCTTATCTTGGTGTCAGGAATCACCTCCCAAACGTTGTCGGTATTGTTTTGAAGCACCCTATATATTAATTTGAAAATTGTGACACAATACGATACCTAATAATATATTAACGTCAAACAAGCAGCAATTTTGTGGTGACAACTATTGGAAAAACTAAAAATTAGGAAACGGAAAACTGAATGTATAATAAACTCAGTTCAACATATAGGAAGTAATTCTGTATGAAGAAATAACAATAATACAACTGAAACTGACGTACTGATAGTTACGACAAACTACAAAAGTTTAATTTCCTCTCATATCTGTGACGCATTTCGCGTAAAGTGGTCATTTCGAAATGTCGATTTTTCTTTTCCGTCTCTTCTGAAAAAAAAAATATATATATATATATATAGGAATAGGATATAATACGTTATAAAAGCTAAATTGAAAACCATTGAATTAAATGAGAAGTGCTGCAAAAGTTTCGGTAACTTGAGTATATGCTTCGTCTCTCGTCGTTGCCTCCTTTCCTCCTCATGACTCAATCTTGTTTATTGCCTCAGGCAAAACGTAATTCCAACTTACCGAGTATAATCCAATAGCTACGGTTATAATTGGTAAAGTTTGTAGTCAGTGTTCTCATATACGGGATTTTCAAAACATTTCAACGAGACAAAAGGACGACCTCATCACTGTAAAAATCTATAGAGAGATGTTGCCATAAGCAATATTATCTGTTTTTGTAGGCTTGTTATATGAATAATACAATGCTTGTTGGCATACTTCTGTAATTTTCCATTATTTTACCCATCTTATTAGTTACTAAAAGTATAGGAATAAGGTTAATCATAGTATATTGTTTGCTACTAGGAGCGCTTTTAAACAAGTTAATTTTTTTAAATGTTTAATACTCAATACTTCCTTGTTTGCCAATAATATATAATAATATGTTATTTTTAAAGAAATTGAACGACAGTAATTTGATCTTTTATTTAGCTTTCCTTTCTAAGGAAATCAGTCTTAAGGACAGTAAATATTGTATGAACAATGACGTAACTAAGAGGGGCAAACGGAGCTTGGGCCCTGGGCGCCGGATTGGGCTGCAAAACTGGTCAAATATTTATTTCATACTAAAGATCATTAAAGAAAAATTACCTCGGGAACTTAACAGGACAACAACGACTCACCAACCTTAGGATCATATCCATAGAGCATAAGTTAGCTTCAAAGCTATCCCTTGAGGAGATTGTAAAAATCTTTACAGGCTAAAGAGCCCGTAAAGCTAAGTTTAAGTTCCAGTTTTCTGTGTTTTCATTTAACTTACATCGGTTTAGGAGATTTACAAAATGTCCAAGTTTAATACTTGAGACAACAGCTTGACTGTTTGTCATTATTAAATATTATGTTCTAAAGCAACAGACTGTTCATTCATTCTACACACATCCACATCTCCATATAATTCCCAGAAAAAAAAAATTGTGATTTCCAGTTATTATGGTAAGACTATAAGAATATGTGAAGTATGCTACTCTGGGTACTAATTCGTTTGGTGTTTTATCTCGTACTAAAATTTAAATTATGTACTACAATTTTGAAGTCAAGCTTTACCACTTGAAAAAATAATAATAGGAGAATTATTGTGTGATGTCAGCATCTGGCAGGGGCGGATCCAGGAGGGGAAACTTTCTTATTTTATATATATAAATAAAACCCATCCCAAAGTTTGGAGCCCTTAAAAGTAGCGGTATGGCAACCCACCGCCCCCCCCAGAAGTCGGTCCTGGATCCGCCCCTGGTATCAGGTATAGTCAGGAAGGGCGCTAAGACAAGTTCTTGCCCCAGGCGCAACTAGGCTAGCTGTGTCACTGATTGTATGCTACCTACAGAACTAATATGATGACTAAACTATGCAAACCCCAATAAACTCTCTCTCTCTCTCTCTCTCTCTCTCTCTCTATATATATATATATATATATATATATATATATATATATATATATATAACCCCTATATAGGCTACTATATGCAGGTTAACAATGTACAATGCATAATCGATTGTAGGGAACTGATTCCCACTATTACCATTTTTGCTCTATAGTGATCAACGTTTAAAATCAGAAAACTGCTAATTTCTACCAATTCCGATGATGTGTCACTTCCACGAACGAACTCAATTCCTAAATTTTAACCCTGTACAATCTTGGCCAGAATTGATGGTCATTCATCAAATCGTTCGTAAGTTTTTTTGTCTCCCGGATAGACGGACAGGGTAAATATATATATAAAGATGGTTTGGTAAACCAAACTCCATAAAGGTAAAGAGATGAGATGTATAAAAGTGATATTTAAGAGACTGCCTTACTAAAAATAACACAAAATTTACCATTTTTCTTTTGTTTATTTTATTCATAAGTGAAAGGAGATCATGAAATGAAACTTACCACAATCAGATAATGTTATTCTACAACATCAAATGTTCCGTGTTATGCAAAAATGAACTAAGCGCCAAACTTTGAAAATCCACGTAAATGCAACGATTCGTTCTTGATAAGCATTAGAACGTTTTGCACAATCGAAAAGAGAGGAAAACCAACACCTTTCCAAAGAAAGAAACATAATTTCACTTTTGATTACGGCTACATTAATGCTGGACATCAACCTTTATACGTAATTTTCTTAAAAGTATGAAAGTGGAGCTTAGTTCGTTTTCGCAGGACACGGTACAAATATGAACCTGAAGAATTTTCAGTGTTGACATCTATAGAAATTACAGTGTTGCCAGAATAACAATGCCCTGAAAAATCTACGTTAAGGCAGCGACTAGAGGAACGATCTCAACTGCATTTGGATACGCATCATGTGGTTTTCATTTATTGTGAACTATTTTTAAATAACATTATTATATAGTTTTAATAACTGTATGCTAAAACTATTTTGTTTATTACAAACTAGTTAAAACTATTATTTAAAAAGTAGTTCACAGGAAACCAAAACAACTTGATACGTAACCGAATGCAGTTGAGTTCGTTCCTCTAGCCACTGCCTTAACTTAAATTTTAGAGGCATTGTTATTCTGGCAACACTGTAATTTCTATAGATAGCAACTCTGAACATTCTTCACGTTCATATTTTCTGTTGCAGAGTACCATTATCTACGATTGTGGTAAGTTGCATTTCATTATCTCCTTTCACTTATGAAAAACAAGCTAAAGAAAAATGGTAAATTTTGTATTATTTTTTAGTAAGACAGGCTCTTAATTCTGAAAGTGCTCCAATACGGACAGAGGATGGTTGACCACCGCTTATCACACTGCAAATTACGTGTAGTTACAAGTAAACTGTGCATCAATGAGGAGTACGCGTGTCACTATTTAGGAGTATATGTGTCTGTCACCGTTAGAATACAAACAACAACATATATACAATATCCTCGTTAATAATGTACTCTTTTTACCTAGACTATTTGTTCTAATAGAAATAAAACTATAAAATTATTATCAGTAACGGACGACACATTTTTAGCCTTATAACAATTCGTTTTTTTAAAAATCAATTTTCTCGAAAACTTATAAATTATTATCAGCGATGGACGATAATGGATTTTTGGCCTCATAAAAATTTATTTTCATCGATCTTCTCGAAAACTTATAAATTATTATCAGTAACGGACAACACATTTTTAGTCTCATAACAATTCGTTTTTATTGATTTTTTCTAAAACTTATATATTATTATCGGTAACAAACGACGCATTTTTAGTCTCATAACAACTCGGCTTTTATTGCTCACGAAAATTTGTCTTCAAATTTCTGGACAATATTAGAGTTAATCAAAAATTAATATTTAAGAGTTAATGATAGTTATGGGACATATTTCATTAAGTATGCTAGGTAGGTATCTGACATCTTCCTAATGTCATAATAAGGAATTGGATGATGGTTTGCTTCAGTATCAGCTTCACCTTAATAGAAGAAGTGCTTATCGTATATAATCACGTTTTAGGTTTACGAAAGGAAGAGTTCGTTTTCTCGATTTTCTCATAAACTACGCATGAGGATTTCCACTCGCCCACATCATTTTATTCAGCTCGGTGAAATTAATCGATTAATAGTCTTTTCTTCGTTAAACGCTAAGAATATTGTAGAAATATACATAACCATTATATAACTACGTTTATTTAAAAAAAAAACTTACAGTTTCTATGTGGATAGCGACACCATGCGGCACAGCTGTAAACTATTTGATTCCACCTGAGTTTATTATGACATACTCGCTACTGTGCACTTCTATGTTTTTATATACGTGGGATCGATTCACCTCTAATTTTGAAAACATTCTTCGTCATTTCTCTGCACAGCATCATTTAATGTTAATATAGAATGTTGTCATCCAGTAAATTTATTTACCTTCGACATTTTCTTGTTATATATACATATTTGAGTTCATATACCTACATCGAAGTACGTATGTGTTTGTTGACAGTGTTCAATCTTAGGAAATCCTTGGGCAATATCATAAATAGGCTTGAGCTACCAGCAGCAATAGTCTGATAGGAAGGAGGAGGTTGTGCAGAGGGCACTCACAAGAGGAAAGATGTTCTCTTAAATTAGCTTCTACTTGCTGACCTCATCCTCAGCGCGACGGCTATCGTCACGGAAAAAGAGTGAAAGGTCAGGGTGGGATATAAATCAGATCGCCTTACCTAACCCCACCCACTGCTTCATTTTCCCTGCCTCTAACAAACCTTTTGCACCCACCTCAACAGGGTTGCCAGACAATACTGATGCATTGGAAGGTTTGCAGCAGAAGGGAGCAACTTTCTTTTTTTCTTTAACTTATACTAGCCTTAACCTGCGCTCTCCACATAGCACTTCATTCACATATGAACATGAATATCCTTGTCATTCCTCACAACATCTGTACATGTCCCTTTACAAACAGAAATGAAAACGTCTTGACAAAAATTGACGAGGGGTACCATAAAGGAAAGATTATCTCGATTATTTTTTTCAATATTTCGCATCGTCTGCAAGATTTGACTCTACTTCCGATTGGTGTTTCTCATTCATGTATGATGAATGTTTTCTTTCTTCTTGCATGCAATATGTAATAAACAAATATATTACACACACACAATTAATTATGTCAGTGATATATGGTGTTCATTTAGCAAAACACTTCAAACAATAAAGATTTAACGTAGACTGGAGAAATGGTTATCCTTCGTTGTTCACTATCATTTAGCCATGAAACAAACTCCTGAGAGATATGCAACCCTGCATGTAAATACCTGGTGTTGGAATGTATAACTTGCAGGATATGATGCTTTACTTTTTAAATATTTCAACACTTCCAGTGTACCTCTAAAAATTTAATAAAGAAAAAATAACGGTCATGTTTTTTTTAATATTCAGTTAGAATTGAACAATAATCATAAAATTTGCAAACTATCAGTGTAAACGGCATCTTTCTAGAGTCTATGGTTCCCGAGAACTCACTGTGGAAAGATTGGTCACAAATATATAAATGTCCACAAACATAAAAACTTTAAACCTAACATTTTAATATATAGATACTATATTCTGCAGAAGATTTATTCTCCAAGTATTCACTTAGTTTCGCAACACATAATTAGAAATTGAGTTACTCTTGCACTATACTAAAGAACGGAAATCAATTTTTTATTATGGTGGTAAAATCATTTACCTACTGCATTGCCTAATGTCAAACTAACGAATGGATATGTGGAAGGAACATTGCAAATAAAATACTTGTTTATGTAATTTATACAAATGTTTACTCAACAAATGTCATAGGAGAGTTTACGCTGTAATTATAAACAATAAACAAGAAAAAGAATACATAGTTGCTTCTTGGTTATACGGTTAGCGTATTTGCTTTCAGCATTAGAGAGCCGAGTTCGATTCCCGGTTGGAAGTCATGTGATTTGGAATCCAATTGACACTGTAGATCCATATCTTATATTGCCTCGGTCCTAAAAATAACGAGGTTAAACTCCATATAAACTAACCAACAGAGGTATCATCCTAGTTCACCTGTTGTAGCTGAGGAAAATCTATGGATAAACCTCTCAGCCATCATAGTCAACTACCAGAACTCGAGATTTTCCAATTGGAAAAAAAGAATATTAACTCTGCACTGAAACATTTATATCGAGCTGATATTAGTGTTGGTAGATTATGGTTAGATTACTTTTGTACTTTCAAAAATATTGGAAACTTTTTGTTACGTTAATTTTGTACTTCGAAAAAGATTAGCAAATTTTATATTTAGATTATTTTCGTACTTCCAGAATTATGAATGAATTGTGCGTCGATTATTTTGTACTTCCAGAAATGTAGATAAATCATAATTTAATAATTTTTGTACTTTTCGGAATATCGGCGAATTATTATTAGATTATATTATTACTTCGAAGGAAGTTGGTGATTTATAGTTAAATTATTTTTTGCACTTACAAGAAATCAGTAAATTACCGTTAAAATCGTTTTTGTACTTCTAGTAATATCAGTCAATTATCATTAGATTATTTTGTATTTCGAAGAACATTGAAATATTATCGTTAGATTATTTTTATCCTCCCAAGAATATTGACAAAGTATAGTTAGGTTTTTGTACTTTCAGAAATATTGATAAATTATAATTAAATCATTTCTATATTTCCAGGAATATCGACGAATTATGTTTAGATTATTTTTGCTATACTTTCAAGCAAACGGCTAATTATCGTGAGATTATAATGAGTAACCCGACTGTCTTATGATATGCTATGCAACAACAGAAGCAATTAAACATTACATGCTAATTCAGTAATGAATCTTTAAGTTCTTTCTAACATTCTGAATGTACAATGTAAATTATTTGTCATATTATGTAAAACAAATCACGGGAAAAACACACTTCCTTATTATTGCAGTCTAGTATTTCTATTGGCAAGCGTATCAGTCATATTGCGCTAGAGCGATTTAAGTTTGTTGTTCGTTCAAGTCAGAATGAAACATTTACTGTAGGTGTGGTTTTGAACAAACAGTAACCCCTCTCTTTCCATAATAGGAGATTAATTATCGCATTTTTCAGCATCGAGTGTTGGACCTAGGTTAATGTGGAAACTGAACCATATGAGATTTCGTCGGATACCGATCCCAGGTCTCCAAAGATGTGTATGCTAACCATATTCCCACAAGGTAGTTAAATGTTGGTTGAGATTGACATTATTATTTTCTAAAAGAAGACCTGCTGATTAATGTGGGATCCGAGGTACTACTAAAGTTTGTATCTAATTGAGGCAAGTACCCTATGCACCGTGAATCGATCCCACAACGACCGACACAGAAACTGTGTGAGTTAGCTGCTTGACCACAAGAAAGAGGCTAGAATAGGAATACAGAAATCAAATACCAGGCTTTAGATACTGCTGTATTAAACATGCAGGCTCTTGAGTCACAGAGTTAAAGTTAATAATATTCATAGGAATATCTTTTCCGTGTTGGCTTGGGCCTTCGTGTAGAGTAACTAACATGTTTACCAAAACTCCTTTAGAAATTGACCCTATCTGTCAGTGTGTGTGTGTGTGTGTGTCTGGAAGACTAAAAATCTCAGGAACTATTTGATGGCTCACTGTTAATGTGGGCAAGGATGCAGAGGGTAAAAATTTGTGAATCGAGTTCGTTCATAAATTGCAATATTCAAACCGGAAATGGTAGAAATCAACCATTTCCTGTTTTAGTGTTAATCACAATATCGCAAAAGCGGTAATAGAAAACGAGGAGCTGGTTTTTGTAATCGATTAAGCTTCCCAAGAACATATTTCATCTCTATTCTTAAATCTCTATTAGAAGAACCTGAAGTGATAAAACTCCACTACAACTTCCGGTTTCAATATTTAATCTATAGAGAGCAAAAACGGAAAGAGATAACGAAAAGTGACTTTTTATCGTAATCCTCTATTCAAACCGTAAGTCACAAATCAACCATTTCCGATTTTAACGTTGATTGCTGTAGAATAAAAAATGGTAATAAACGCAAGAAGCGGTCAATGAAGCATCTATAAAGAACAATAAACTATCAATTAAGCTTCAATAAATAGCAAGAATTGGTCAATTAAGCTTCAATAAATAGCAAGAATTGGTCAATTAAGCTTCAGTAAATAGACAGAATTGGTTAATTAAGCTTCTATAAATAGAAATAATTGGTCAATTAAGCTTCAATAAATAGAAAGAATTGGTCAATTAAACTTCAATAAATAGAAAGAAGCGGTCAATTAAGCTTTGATAAATATCAAGAAACGGTCAATTAAGCTTCAACAAATAAGCTTCAATTAAGCTTACCACGATTATATTCCATTTCCATTCTAATTCTTTACTAAAACTGGAAGTGTTAGAAATCTATTACCATTTCCGGTTTCAATATTAATTAAGAAAATATCATACTGTGAAGATATGTGTATTTGGACATATGGAAAAGTTTCTTATTTTGAACAATGGGACATTTTATTTTAAAAGAACATTTCAGTCAAAAGCATCATCATTCGTTTCAAATTAAATCACCTATCGACTTGTTTTTCTAAGTTCATTTGCCTTTGCTGTCTGTCATTCATTTCTTACGTTGTAAATTTTTCAATTAATAAAATAACAGATTGCTTACCCGTCTGCATTCCTATCATCACCTTACCTTGGTTAATCTACAAGCATGCACTTTCTTCATCGAGACGCGAAGCAGAGTGAATAACCCAGGATATGAACCCGGAAGAAGGCCAGACAAAATCGATTGAAAGACTATTGGAAGGGACAGTCGAGATGGAGCGAGAGACGAGTTAGAATGTAGACCGCTAGCTTCATTTGAAATTGACGATTAATAGCCTTGCTCTGTCTTAGAGAGCACCTTTGATTCAACAACGATGTATTGCTTTTTAAGAAGAAGTTTTAAGTTTATCTAAAGTTGCGGACTTCGTGAAGTTGGTTACTCAGTCCGGGTTTCGCCAACTCTTAACCTTGGTTACTGGAACGACCAGCCAGCCAAACAGAGGGATGGACGGACGTCGGCCCGTTGGAGGAATCGTGGAGAGGACAACGATCAGACCTGCAAGTAAGTGCGAGTAGATTAACCTATCCCGAAAGTTACTCCCTTCTTGCCCCTTTTCACCCCCTTTAACATCACAGTCTGTTTCTTTTGTACGTGTTGGATTTCATTTAAATGCAACCCAGGTTAGATCCCGTACCTCATGTTTTGTTAAGTTCTATATTTACAAAATCCTGGGCGCAACTTGTCGGATCTGACATCCCCAAACACGTCAATTATTAACACATCATCTGAGCTCTCAGACCGACAAGGGGCGACTGCACATGGCGGAGATGTGGTTTTAACTTGTGTGAATGCACAAATGTCTGCGACCCTCGATTTATTTTGCATTAGTTTGTTTGCCGCCCACCGTTAGAATTTGATGAAATTCTATTTGTTTTACCACCCTCCCTCCACCCTCTCAATTTGTTGTGTTATTTTGTTTTATGGGCTTTTTAGTTACATTATTTAGATATATTTAGAGAAAATGGTGAATACTAGCATTATGGCACAAGCTCGTCTTACGTCTCTAGATTCTATTGTGCGCCCCACATTTTTTCACGGCAAGTATGGGGAAGACGTCATTCGTTTTTTTGAGTATTTCGAATCTTACTCCGTCATTTATGAGTTCAATGCAGTAAAGAAGCGTCATTTGCTTCCATATCTATTAAGGGACGGAGCCTTAGCGTGGTTTCTAGCTTTAACTAGGACAGATGATTTTGTGAACTTGTCGTATGTAGACATAAAGAGACGAATGATCACATTATTTGGTGGTTTTGTGGTTAAGAAGGTGACGGAACATACTATTCGTTCCAGAGATCAAAAAGAGGGGGAACCTATTATGACATATATTTATGAGAAGCTAGATCTCATACTTAGTTTTGATAAAGCCATGCCTATTCAACAACAAATTAATTTCCTTATTGAAGGGTTATTGCCTCAGTATTTTAAGCTTACATGCAACAAATCTTTTCCATCTGTTGATGCGTTATGTGAGTTTTTATTACAAGAACAGTCAGCTGAGTTAATAGTAAATTACAAGACGCTCATTAAATCTAATTCGAAAGAACAAATCTTGCAGTTTAGTACACCGGAATTTATCGCTAAGATAGCTGATGTTTCATTGCGCGATAATTCTCATGTTTCATTTCCTCTCGAAGAACAACGGGAAAAAAAAAGAAATGCTTGCACGTTTGCATTATGATATCTTATCCGCTGAGAAAGAATGCGGTGATCAACAGTCAGTAGATTCTATTCCGCCTCATCAACAGAAATGTAACTCTTTTTTTTTCTTTTTGTTCCTCTGAATGTAAGAGTGCCAAGAATAATAATAATATGCATGATAGAATGGGCTCTGTGACGAATACTTCTGTCATTGCTAAGAATGAACAGAACGAGTGCAAACAGAATCATAGTACGTCTCCCGCGAATAATAAAATACACTGTCCGTCCAAAGCATTAGAGTGCAACATGGCACAATTCAAGGGAAGTAATAATTGTAATGTTTTACATAGTGGAAATAGTTCAGGGAATAGTGAAAGACCTGTTTTTAAGACCCACACGATTACTACGCCTATTGTTAGGGATAGGATTCTGCCTTGTATCAAAATTAGTATTGGCAACAAAGAGTATAAAGCGTTGTTGGACTCTGGGAGTCAAATTTCAATTTGTACTAGAGAGCTCCTTCCTCCGAACACTAGACTTGTTAAAAGACGTACTATTATCCGTGGCATCTCGGGTAAAGGACTTGAAACTAACACGTTAGCTGTGCTGAAGTTCAAAATTGACGGCTATTCATTTACACATACTTTTAGAGTTGTTGACAAATTTGCATCTTCTGTTTTGTTGGGAAATGATTGGTTACTTCCTCAACATGTCACTATTAACCAGGATATTCACGTAGTTCATATAGTTAGGTTTGGGAAACCTACTGATCACGCGCTACCTGAAAGTCATGCTATAGGCACAATTTCTGAACAAACAGCGAACCTTATGCAAGCGTATTTCATAACGGCGAAATCTGTTACTTTGCCTCCAAATTCTAGTGTTTCAGTACCTGTTCGTAAAATTAATGATTTAGTGGGACTTAAAAATGTTTTGCAACCCAATGAGAAAATCTGTTCTAAAGCCGAAATTTTTGTTAATGAGTCTAGAGTGGATCCTGTCAATCCTGTCATTAGAGTAGTCAACCCAACCAACAAAAAGTTGTGTTTAGAGAAAAATCTTCATTTAGGTGAAGCCATTGACATTAGGCCGGGTGCTCATTACCCAAATGATACAGATAGTGTTCAAAATCATGGTTTAGCCAGTAAACAAGACAACGATAACTTTCCTGCTGGTTTTGATGTCAAGCGTGTGGACATTAACCCTCAACTTTCGTACGATCAGAAGCAAATGTTTTATTCTGTTATAGAGGAGTATAAGGATTGTTTTTCTTGGTCAGAGGATGATTTTGGAGTGGCCAAGGGCTACGTACATGAAATTAAAATGCTAGATAACGTCCCAGTTCACACCAATCAGTTTCCTATCCCCTTCCATTTAAGAGAAGAAGTTAAAAACAGATTGATACTTTGCTCAAACAAAAGGTTATTAGGAGGTGCATCTCGAGTTATAACTCGCCTATTCTTCTCGTGAAAAAGAAGTCTGGATCTTATAGATTTTGTTTGGATTGTAGAGCGATCAATTTACACATTGCACCAGACAGTTTTCCTGTACCGTCGATAGAAGACATTCTTTCGCGTCTTAGTAAGTGTCGCTACCTGTGCTGCTCGGACTTGCTCAGTGGTTTTTTTCAAGTGAAAATCGCGGAAGAATACCAACACGTCACTGCCTTTTCAATCCCAGGAGCGGGTTCTTTTTGTTTTACAGCACTTCCTCAAGGCCTTATCACTAGTTCCGCTGGTTTAAACAGATTAGTGAAAATGACATTGGAAGGATTAGAATCTGAACAAATTTTCGGGTACCTTGATGATTTTTTTTGGGGTGGGAACACTTTTGAGGATGTTATCAATCTCACCAAGAAGTTATTTCAACGAATTAGAGAACGTGGTCTTAAACTTGCACCAGAAAAAACGAAATTGGCTTATTTTTCATTAACAGTTTTGGGACACGATATTTCGTACGATGGCTTGCGAATTTCCAAGAAAATAACTGACTCCATTAGTAATTATGAACGTCCGAAGACGAAAAAACATGTGAAAAGTTTTCTAGGATTAGCTAGCTTTGTAAGACGATTCTTACCTAATTTTTCTGAAATTGCGGAGCCTTTGAATTCACTTCTCAGAAAGGATGTACCGTTTAAGTGGACACAAAAACAACAAGATGCTTTTGAGAAAATTAAAGATCTTATCATAAAATCGCCATATTTGATGCATTATAATCCGAAACACCCTGTATACTTGTTCTGTGATGCATCAACTCGCGGTCTGGCTGCCGTGCTCAAACAACCTATATCCTCTCCAGATGACCCAGAGTTAGCACCCATTGCTTATTGTAGCCGTAGCTTAAATAAAAGCGAGAAGTCTAGACACCCTTATGAACTTGAACTTTTGAGTATCATATATGCCTTTAGATCCTTTTGTTATTTTTTACTAGGACGTCACTTTTTTCTGAAAACCGATTGTAAGAGTCTTTTGTTCTTAAAGCAGACAAAAAATGTAGGGAAATTTGCTAGGTGGCTTAGTTTTATTGAACAGTATAACTTTACTGTGACACACATATCTGGGGTATCTAACATAGAAGCCGATGCACTTTCACGTTTTTCTCGTGCCCCCAGGGACATTTCTGATGAGCAACAAAATGAGGAAGACCCTCGAGTATTTTCTTCCACTGTTACAGAGTGTAACAATATGCTAAGTGACGAGCCTTCTCTTAGAGATGAACAAATGAAGGACCCATTTTATAAGGATATTTTTGATTGGTTAGAAAACAAGGAAAAGAAAAATCCCAAAATTGAAAGACAGGCATTTTATTTCACGGTTAAAGAAGGAATTTTGTATAGAAAACAAAAAACATCTAGTGGTATGAAATTTTTAGTTGCTGTACCTGTTTCATTACGCTATAAAGTTTTTGATGCGGCTCATACTTCTGCCATTGGTTCAAGTCACGGAGGCTTTTCTAAGACATATGATCTTTTAGTGAAATCTGTGTATTTTCCTAATATGAAACAATATATCTATCAGAAATGCAAAGAATGTTTAATTTGCCAGTCCAGCAAAAATAAACCTGGTTCTGCTTATGGTACATTGCAAACGTATCCTCAAGTGCCGCCCTTCTATCGCATTTTTGTAGACATTGGAGGGGTGTACTCCTCGAGTAATATTTTGAGACACAAGTATTTGATTGTCGTAGTCGATGCAGCTACTCGGTATAGTATTTGTGGTTCATTAGCAGATATAACAGCGTCTTCTGTAAGTAGTTTTCTTTATGAAAATGTAATTTTGAAATACGGTATTTTCAAAGAATTAGTCACAGACAAAGGTCCATGTTTTACAAGTAACCTATTCAAGGAGTTGTGTGCAATGATTGGAGCTAAGATTCGATTTGTAAATGCTCAAGCTCATTACGCTAACGGGACTGCTGAGATAGCTATCCGAAACATTGAACAGAGACTGAAATCTGCGTTGTGTAATAAAGATCAAGGAGAATGGGTCGAACTGCTGCCATCTATTGTGTTAGCCCACAATTTAACTGTTAACTTATCCTCTGGATACAGTCCCTTTGAACTTTTGCATGGATTCAGATGTAGAATGCTACATGAAGCAATTTTGGACACCCCTTGTCAATTTCAGGACAATGCTGAACGTTTACAGCAACTTGGAGAAATACGAGACAAAGCCCATGATAAATGGTTCCAGAGACATAAGACGGCAACGAAATTTTATGACAAACGTCATTCGAAACCCAATTTCAAAGTCGGAGACAAGGTATGGATTTTGGACAGCACCATGAAGAAAGGATCCACCAGAGCTTTCAGTGGACGTTATTTTGGTCCAGGAATAATTCAGGATATTGACCACCCAAATTCCTATTTTGTTAAGTTCAAGACTGCACGAGGAAGATTTAAGGTTGATTCGATTGCAGTACAAAGATTGAAGAAGTACTACGAGAGACAGGAGAAGGAAAACGAGGGAGAGGAGGAAGAAGATGATGTTGACTTGGATATACAAGACGTTGTCGAGGATGCTACTGCGAATGCCTGCTGTGCCGAAGAACAGGAAGGAAGAAATAAGAGAGAGAAAGAAAAAGAAGAACACTATGAAATTATTTTTAATCCTTCGGTAAACATGATAGAAAAAGAAGAAAATATTCCATCTGTGAATCTTCGTGAAGTTGTGATTGCCAACCATTTACCCACTTGGGCTGAAACAGGGAAGAATTGTTCCAGTTTGAAACCGAAGTTTGGTGCCAATTCTGCAATCAACAAGAAAATCAGTGTTTTTCGAGGAGATATCGCTATGATTAAAGCTGACGCCGTTGTCAATCCCACGAATGAATTACTTATTCCATTAGGAGGAGCAGATAGAAGTATCCAAGAAGCTGCAGGAGAAGAATTTCGTAAAGATTGTGAGAAAATACGTTCTTTAAAACCAGGACAAGTGAAGATTGCTCCAGGCTATAATCTCCCCGCTGATCATGTATTATTGACGTGTGGTCCCAGAGATGCGAACAAGAAGACTTTGGAGAATTGTTATAACAATTGTTTTGATTTTGTGTTGAAAAATCAGTTTTCAACTGTGGCTTTTCCTTGCATCGCTGCTGGTGCATTTCATTTCCCTAAGGAACCTGCTGCGAGAATTGCATTGTTGAGTACACGAAAATTTTTAGAGGATCATGTGGACAACGTAGACCGTATTGTATTGTGTATTTTCGACAAGGAGAATTGGGATCTCTATCAGCGTCTTTTACCTGTGTATTTTCCCTTGGAAGAAGGAAAAGAAGTGGAAGCTGTTTCTCTGCAATGAAGTTTTTTTTTTAAAAAAAAAGAGAAAAAAAGAAGACGGTTCTCAAAGGAAGATTTGATGGATTAGGAACATCTGTGCAGTTGGTAACGAATTTTGTTTTGACACTGGCCATGTCATTATGGAATTTGTTTTGGTTTGTTTGTATTTCTAAGTCTTGCCGGCAATAACAATTACAACGAAGATAAGGAGAAAAAGGAGTACTCATATAGACATCATTGTTTTTTCAGTTACTTAGAACTGTTGGTTAACTTTGTAGAACACGTTCTTTTTTCTTGGTCATCTAATCAACATCTTATTGATACATTATGTTTTGCAGAAGAAAACTAGGGAGATAGACGCAACTATGAATTGATATTTGTATACTATCTATGTTATGATAGTGATGAAGAAGGAATCCCTACGTTTTTTGCATTTTTCAAGATGCATTTTATAACCCAAATGTGGATGTAAAGAAGAATGAAGTTTTTCTTTCCCTGGATTTTTGATTCGATACTACGATTTGTTATTAGTTATTGAGAACATACTCAGTCAATGTATTCTTTTCAAAGGAATATACACTGTTATAACCTCTTGTGTGATTTTAGTGATCTTTTGGAATGATCAATTTTTCATCGTCTGCAGTGTATATAGTAAACTTGCGTATTTCATCATGAAGATGACTTGGGATTTATTCATGACGAAGATTTATACTTATTTGATATATATTTTTGTATATTTGTAGATTTGACTTAATTCCACATTTTCCTGTGGGTATACGTACTTTTACTTTCATATAAGAAGAAAGAAGTTTCTTTTCTTTTAGCGCATAATTAGTTAGGGATTTAGGAATATGTTTGGTGATAGTCTGTCATGTTGATTTCTTTTGAGGTTTTTAATAGCCAGTGCAGAGGGCTATAACTCTGCCAATACGTCGGTCATTGTGGAACTAAATTCTCCACAATTCGTTTTTCTAAAACCTGAAATCAACATTCTTTTGTGTTGTTTTATCTGTTCTTTCTATGGGTAGCTAGATTAATTTTTCTTCTACCGCGTAATGATTATTTTGATTATAGAGTTACAATTTTATTGGAATTGGAGTTTTTATTTACTATATATAGATATATACGTATGGATTATGGTTTAGTTATTACTTTTGCTTTTTTCCCCCTGATTTTTCGTCGATTTTTATTCATTCCATCATTTTATCCAATTATTGTCCCTATTCTTATATCTTACGTGTTTTGGGCAGTCATTGACTGTATCCCCTAAATTTTGTGATGTTACTATCATATACCTGTCTACCCTACTCCTATAATCTACTTGTACTGAATGAACTTTCCAGTTATGTGATGTGTAAGGACATTGTACCTGAGATTTCCAGACCTACATTTGTGCTTAGTGATGCTGTGTTTACAAGATCGACGTTGCTGTGCTTACGTCATTTGGCATTGACTGTTCTGCTGTCAACTGTGTTAGTGTGTGAACATTTTTGCTGTACTCATCATTTCTTATCATATGATTCTTTCCAGACTATATTTGCTGCTGTGTTTTTATCATGAACATTGAGTGAAACTACAAAGATGCTTAAGTTTTTTTTTAAACAGAAATTCTAAAAAGTGATTTTTTTTGTTTGTCTCCGAAATGTTTTCATTCGGGACTTTGATTTCAGGGGGGGATGTGAAGATATGTGTATTTGGACATATGGAAAAGTTTCTTATTTTGAACAATGGGACATTTTATTTTAAAAGAACATTTCAGTCAAAAGCATCATCATTCGTTTCAAATTAAATCACCTATCGACTTGTTTTTCTAAGTTCATTTGCCTTTGCTGTCTGTCATTCATTTCTTACGTTGTAAATTTTTCAATTAATAAAATAACAGATTGCTTACCCGTCTGCATTCCTATCATCACCTTACCTTGGTTAATCTACAAGCATGCACTTTCTTCATCGAGACGCGAAGCAGAGTGAATAACCCAGGATATGAACCCGGAAGAAGGCCAGACAAAATCGATTGAAAGACTATTGGAAGGGACAGTCGAGATGGAGCGAGAGACGAGTTAGAATGTAGACCGCTAGCTTCATTTGAAATTGACGATTAATAGCCTTGCTCTGTCTTAGAGAGCACCTTTGATTCAACGACGATGTATTGCTTTTTAAGAAGAAGTTTTAAGTTTATCTAAAGTTGCGGACTTCGTGAAGTTGGTTACTCAGTCCGGGTTTCGCCAACTCTTAACCTTGGTTACTGGAACGACCAGCCAGCCAAACAGAGGGATGGACGGACGTCGGCCCGTTGGAGGAATCGTGGAGAGGACAACGATCAGACCTGCAAGTAAGTGCGAGTAGATTAACCTATCCCGAAAGTTACTCCCTTCTTGCCCCTTTTCACCCCCTTTAACATCACAGTCTGTTTCTTTTGTACGTGTTGGATTTCATTTAAATGCAACCCAGGTTAGATCCCGTACCTCATGTTTTGTTAAGTTCTATATTTACAAAATCCTGGGCGCAACTTGTCGGATCTGACATCCCCAAACACGTCAATTATTAACACATCATCTGAGCTCTCAGACCGACAAGGGGCGACTGCACAATACTATAAAAATCAAACTTCTACATGTGGTTTACATGTGTCACTACTACTTGTTTTTCTTGTGCGCGTGTGGTCCCATTGTCGATTCCCGATCGGAGAACTCCCCTGGAATACATTACTCGGATCTCACTTTAAACATTTCTTTGTCTCATATAGTCTCGGTGCTAAAAAGGAGAAATGAAGCTCAAATGAAAGTTACTTGTCTATCTTTCTAAAAGGGGTAATAGAATGATGACTTAATAATATTTTCTACTAAAGGAAGTCTATTTGGGTAAGGGGAAAATATTGAAAATACGAATACAGAAATACCTCGTATAATACAGTTAATTTATTCCAAGAAATGTCAGCACTATGGAATACCATAATCACAAATGAAGTGAGAACTTTAAATAAAGGCAAAGATAGGAATGTCGAAAAAAACCTTTAGGAGGAATAAAATACTATTTTGCAGGACCTTGAATAAAAAGTTGAGAAAAAATTGTGTGGAGCGTTGTGCTGTAGAATGGGTCAGAAATATGGATGTTACGTAACAATGATGAAAAACAATTGGAAGTTTTCGAAACGTCCCACTGTAGTGGCCTGTAATATAAAAGAGACTGATGACTAATATAATAAAAGTGACTATTTACGAAAGGAATTGGTGGGATGAGGATGAGGGAGGAAGCGGGAGGACTCTGAGGAAACTCACAGACACGATGTTATTTATCACAAACTCACACGTGATCGCTACCACTCATGTGTGTGTGTTTATGATAGATACCGGTAAGCTCACTACTCAGCGGAGCTTATCTATCACTACTCAGGTGAGCACTGTACCATTTACTCCGGTTCTTCACTTGTAGTTAATATCGTCATATCCAGGGGCGTACTGGTAAACTTTGGCTCATTCGAATTAATCGCAGAGTTAGCATACCTAGAAATAAACACATACATCTTTATTATGTTGTCCCATCCAACAGTTAACGAGCATATCACAAGGCAATTCTCGACTTAACTTAGTATTTACAACTATATAGGACGCACTTACGGGGTTCTACCGGGTCTGGATGGACCCTCCCCTCCAAGCTTCTTAACGGAACATAAATTTGTGCACTTTTTCAATCAAACTGCACTTGTTTAAGAGGGAAATGATTGATGTAGCATGAAAATTTGATCTGTATTCTTTCTCTTATAGAAACAATCTATTATTTTATTCTGAAAATATAGTGGAAATGTTTTACAATTACTTATCACATTTTCGGGTGAAGAATAATAACCATTCAATACTATATTGACTTAATGGCTTGTAGTATTGCTTCCCCTCCAAAGTTTGGACCTCTCCGAACAAAAATTTTGGATATATGCCTGCACCTATACTTGGCTACTTTTTAAAAGTGAATTGCCAAACTTATTGACATTCGTTAACTCATTACTTGTGTATGGTCAAGTACATAATCCACGTTGTTCCAAAAAAAAAGAAGTATTACGTAAGTTATTATGTAAATCTATATGTCAACAAGATTATTCTGCAATTTGATAGTTATTCTAAATTGTACCAATACTGGCAACTCTGCTACACCTCATTCTCTCTTCTATTTGGTGTCTGATGTCCCACCTTTTCCCAATAGTAGGAAAGAAGAAAGAGAGAGAGAGAGAGAGAGAGAGGGACCAAAACGAAGGAAGCAGAAAAAAGACATTGCATCACGTTACTTGACAGCGCCCTACTGTTATTGGAGTCTCGCTCCATCTGTTGAGAAAAGATTGAGTTTACTCTAAAGGTTGACAGAGGTGTGTTTTCTTCTTCCTCTATTTTTTTTGTTAACTTTCCACCTAAGGTTTGATTTTCTTCTATTTTTTATTCTTTCTCTCTTTTTCCTTAGTTCACGCTGTGTTACATTTAATACTTGTAGAACATTTTTCAGTCTGCTATCTTCACGCACACATAGAAATCTAACTACATAATTTCAGGAGAAAAATTGTATTCGTTTTACCAGAAAATCGACACATCCTACAGGGCATCTATCAGCCTCAAAGTTTACCAACAACATGAGTTTGGAATTTAACATGTTACTTTAATCTTCTTCTACGTAAAGATGAATGTACGGTTGTTCGCTCGTCCTCATCAAAATACGTGTTCTATAGGAGTGAAAAGGTTCAAAGTTTATCACAGAAGTAGGTTCAAAGTTAATGACAGCCCCTTAAGTAGATGAAACTTAACTTATTCTTAACCAGTGGTGGATCCACGGGGGTCTCCTTCCCCGACGATTACTCTAAGCTAGTTGGTTTGGCGATGCATAGACCCACTTTTATCTTCATACAAAGATTTCAAAGACTTCTGGGCGCCAGGTGGCTCTGCTGATTAACAATATGAATCTGACTCCTACATAACTTAAAGAAAATCATATAGGCTTATGAATGGAATTGGATTTGTATAAGTCTGTGGCTTGGTTTTCGGAACTGGCGTTAAAATTAGAAGAATTTTTTTTCGAGCACCTTCGATATGTATTGGAGAGTTCGTTGATAAGCTTAGCTACTCGACTAAATGCACTATCAATCTCTAAAACATTGCTTTTCATTTTTGCATTGATAAGAAATCCAGCACTTCTCAGCCTTGTTACGTTATTATTCTCTGTAATACGATAGGTGAACGTACTTCACCTCGAAAAGTTAATCTCCTTTTCTCCTTATTGCGCTTAATTTGTACAATGTCCCAGTTGATCTTTCGTAACCCGTTTGCTTCTGATAACAGTGCTAAACTGTAAACAACCACTAAAAACAGAGTGGTTCATAATGAGGTCCATAATGAGGTCCAATTGAATCGAATTGAATTTAACAGTTTCGCATGGTCTCAAATGATATGTCTATCTTAATAGACATGTTTAGAAAAAAGGAGAAAATGCCATTAATAGTTGCTTCTGGCACACTTAAACAGGATGTTTTGCATGGAAGCAATAGCCGCTACATTGTTTTTTTTTGGGGGGGGGAGCGTCTTATATTTGTGCATGTCTTTTGATTTATTTGTTTGATTCTCCCTTGAATTTAAAGATCCCATATATCCTCCCTTGAATTTAAAGACCCCATATATCCTTCCTTGAATTTAAAGGTTCCATATATCCTCCCTTGAATTTAAAGGTCCCATATGTTCTCCCTTGAATTTAAAGGTCCCATATATCCTCCTTTGAATTTAAAGGTCACATATATTCTCCCTTGAATTTAAAGGTCTCATATATCATCCTTTGAAATTAAAGGTCCCATATATTCTCCCTTAAATTTAAAGGTCCCATATATTCTCCCTTGAATTTAAAGATCCCATATATCCTCCCTTGAATTTAAAGATCCCATATATTCTCCCTTGAATTTAAAGGTCCCATATATCCTCCCTTGAATTTAAAAGTCCCATTTATTCTCCCTTGAATTTAAAGGTCTCATATATCCTCCCTTGAATTTAAAGGTCCCATATATCCTCCCTTGAATTTAAAGGTCCCATATATTCTCCCTTTAATTTAAAGGTCCCATATATTCTCCCTTAATTTAAAGGTCCCATATATCCTCCCTTGAATTTAAAGGTCCCATATATCCTCCCTTGAATTTAAAAGTCCCATTTATTCTCCCTTGAATTTAAAGGTCCCATATATTCTCCCTTGAATTTAAAGGTCCCATATATTCTCCCTTGAATTTAAAGGTCCCATATATTCTCCTTTGAATTTAAAGGTCCCATATATTCTCCCTTGAATTTAAAGATCCCATATATCCTCCCTTGAATTTAAAGGTCTCATATATTCTCCCTTGAATTTAAAGGTCCCATATATTCTCCCTTGAATTTAAAGGTCTCATATATCCTCCCTTGAATTTAAAGGTCCCATATATCCTCCCTTGAATTTAAAGGTCCCATATATCCTCCCTTGAATTTAAAGGTCCCATATATCATCCCTTGAATTTAAAGATCCCATATATCATCCTTTGAAATTAAAGGTCCCATATATTCTCCCTTAAATTTAAAGGTCCCATATATCCTCCCTTGAATTTAAAGGTCTCATATATTCTCCCTTGAATTTAAAGGTCCCATATATTCTCCCTTGAATTTAAAGGTCCCATATATTCTCCCTTTAATTTAAAGGTCCCATATATCCTCCCTTGAATTTAAAGATCCCATATATCCTCCCTTGAATTTAAAGGTCCCATATATTCTCCCTTGAATTTAAAGGTCCCATATATCCTCCCTTGAATTTAAAGATCCCATATATCATCCTTTGAAATTAAAGGTCCCATATATCCTCCCTTGAATTTAACGGTCTCATATATTCTCCCTTTAATTTAAAGGTCCCATATATTCTCCCTTGAATTTAAAGATCCCATATATCCTCCCTTGAATTTAAAGATCCCATATATCATCCTTTGAAATTAAAGGTCCCATATATCCTCCCTTGAATTTAAAGGTCCCATATATTCTCCCTTTAATTTAAAGGTCCCATATATTCTCCCTTGAATTTAAAGATCCCATATATCCTCCCTTGAATTTAAAGGTCCCATATATCATCCCTTGAATTTAAAGATCCCATATATCATCCTTTGAAATTAAAGGTCCCATATATTCTCCCTTAAATTTAAAGGTCCCATATATTTTCTGGCACTCCTAGTGACTCGTCCCATGAACATATGGTGTGGAATAAAGACAAAGATTGACAGATGAAAGTAAACGAAGAGTTGGTGGTACGAATAGAATGGAAGAATGTCTATGATGATCAGAGGTGGATCTAGAAAGTAAAAACTCGGGGAGGCGGTCAGGACCCAGACTACGAAAGGTATATCATGTTTACTATAAACTTTCAAAAATATCTTAATAATAGATTAAGTTATATTTGTCGCTAAGAAAAACTGGGGGCCTAGGCCCCCGGCCCCGGCCTAGATCCGCCCTGGGGATGATTTTCGTAAAACCCCAAACTCATATGTCCTACGAACCAACTAGTTAGCCCTTGTATCAGTGTTGAATCTCTACCAGTGTCCAACAACCATATTTGTAACTCCGTGAAAGCGTATTCAAAAGCTTACAGCTAACATGTGATAAAGTATGTACGTTGAACATACAACAATTCTCATAATAAAACATATGCTTGGCAATCTTTTAGTGTTTGAAATTTGCGTAATTTTCAAGTTTGACGTAACACTCATATTTATATCATTATCCATCCTATGACTCTCTGAAACGCGAAAATACTTTAGCTTCCATTTTCAGTTGGAATATTACGTAATTACAGAGTCCTTTGAGGTAGTTAGCTGAGGCGTTACTAGTTACTCAGACATGCGTACTTAATTACCAAAGTTGTATTTCGCTTAATTGTAAAGTACGGGGTTGTTGGTAGGTGTAACTAAAAAAAAAAAGAGAGAGTTCTTCTTGTTTCACGATTTAAATTAACGAACAGCAATAACGTTCCTAGATCAGTCAGTTGTAGAAAGTATTTAGTTCTAATTACAGGGCACTATGATTTAAAAAAAAAACTATCAGTTCATGATGTGAGTTAAAATTTCCTAGTAAGAATTTTTTTAAAAGTAAATTGAATTTTACATTGAATGCTCTTCTTATATAGTTATACGTTTTTGAGTGTTAGAAAGTACTAAACAGAAAAATTGTACATATTCCTGCTGGCTTAAAAAGAATGTTTTAACCGGTATAACGCATTGCTAATAAAATCAGACTATAATACCAAACGAATGCATCCATTTTAGCACGATTTCATTACAAAATTACCAACAGGATTAGGTAAAGCAGACAGCTGTGCTACATGTACACCACGTGAAAGAGTTTGGTTTGTATGTCGTTATATTTTTTTCAATAAATACTGAAACCGGAAGATGTAGTAGATCGGGATTATACTCCATGGTGACCAACGCTAAACCGGAAATTATTAATTTGTGCCGTTTCCGCTTTGAGTAGAGGGTTAAGAGAGAAAATGGCATCGATTCTATGAACACTAAATCGATTCCAGGAAACTGTTTGCTGCTATCTCTTATCACTTTTGCTCTATGAAGGTCAATTTTGGGAACCGGAAGTTGCAGTGGATAAATATGAGAGCCAGAAATGGATTGATTTCTACCACTTCCGGTTTGAATATGAGTTCCATCAATGAACTTAACCCTCTACATGGTCAAAATTGACGGTGATCAAATCAACTAGTTCTTGAGAAGTTTTGTTCCCCGGGCGGACTCACATATTGACAAACAGGGTAAAGATATGAAAAAAAGTTCTAGTTGGTAAACCAGACTAATTAGAGAATAGTAATACTTATTTTTACTTAAGTACTTATTTTTAGGTGCAATAACAGCACAGTGTAGTCTGAAATCTCTGGAGAACCCGGATACTATTACATAAGGTTTTGAAAGAAATTAATAAAACTGTATGACAGCAATATGTCTTAGTGTTGGGAGGCAATAAAATTTTGAAAGGAATTAATAAAACTTTGTGACTGTAATACGTCTTAATGTAGGAAGATAATAAGATTTTGAAAGGAATTAATAAAACTGTGTGACTGTAATACGTCTTAATGTAGGAAGATAATAAGATTTTGAAAGGAATTAATAAAACTGTGTGACTGTAATACGTCTTAATGTAGGAAGATTATAAGATTTTGAAAGGAATTAATAAAACTGTGTGACTGTAATACGTCTTAATGTAGGAAGATTATAAGATTTTGAAAGGAATTAATAAAACTTTGTGACTGTAATACGTCTTAATGTAGGAAGATAATAAGATTTTGAAAGGAATTAATAAAACTGTGTGACTGTAATACGTCTTAATGTAGGAAGATAATAAGATTTTGAAAGGAATTAATAAAACTGTGTGACTGTAATACGTCTTAATGTAGGAAGATTATAAGATTTTGAAAGGAATTAATAAAACTGTGTGACTGTAATACGTCTTAATGTAGGAAGATAATAAGATTTTGAAAGGAATTAATAAAACTGTGTGACTGTAATACGTTTTAATGTAGGAAGATAATAAGATTTTGAAAGGAATTAATAAAACTGTGTGACTGTAATACGTCTTAATGTAGGAAGATTATAAGATTTTGAAAGGAATTAATAAAACTGTGTGACTGTAATACGTCTTAATGTAGGAAGATTATAAGATTTTGAAAGGAATTAATAAAACTGTGTGACTGTAATACGTCTTAATGTAGGAAGATAATAAGATTTTGAAAGGAATTAATAAAACTGTGTGACTGTAATACGTCTTAATGTAGGAAGATTATAAGATTTTGAAAGGAATTAATAAAACTGTGTAACTGTAATACGTCTTAATGTAGGAAGATAATAAGATTTTGAAAGGATTTAATAAAACTATATGATTGAAATACTTCTTAATGTAGGGAGATAATAAGATTTTAAAAGTGATTAATAAAACTATATGATTGAAATACTTCTTAATGTAGGGAGATAATAAGATTTTAAAAGTGATTAATAAAACTATATGATTGAAATACTTCTTAATGTAGGGAGATAATAAGATTTTAAAAGTGATTAATAAAACTATATGATTGAAATACTTCTTAATGTAGGAAGATAATAAGATTTTGAAAGAAATTAATAAAACTGTGTGATTGGGATACGTCTTAATGAAGGGAGACAATAAGATTTGAAAGGAACTAATAAAACTGTGTGACTGAAGTACGTCTTAATGTACGGAGATGGTAAAATTTTGAAAGGAATTAATAAAACTATGTGACTAGAATACGTCTTCATGTAGGAAATTTTTTCTAGAACAGTCGTGTGAATTTCTACCTTAGTGAATAGCAAAGGAGGCCTATCATTTGTGCTTCATTCCAAGTGAATTCAACTGTACTGAAGACGACATAATGTAAACAGACACGCCGCTCGTAATATTACAACATAGTTTTAATAAGATTTAGTACATATATAAATTATAATTAATATTTTTTCAAGCTGAGAAATTAGCAACTAAATTTATATGAAATTTTGTGCATCAGTTAGTCTGTTAATATTAAAGTTTAATGTGAACGCCATCTTGTAGACCCCGCTATGTAGTTTCAGAGTTAACTATCATTCAAGATAACATTTATATAATTATACCTAGGTGAAGCGTTGGAATTGATAACCTAAAGTTGTATGCAGAAATGCATTTAAGAGAGTTAAAACAAATGCTGGAGCATAAATGATTTTAATTTCACATATCACGAACAACGATAGACTTCTAATCTTTTAAAGATTCGTTATTGAAACTGATATGGTAAAAAAAAAAAAAAAAGGTTGAACTAGAAAGGAAAGTTCAATTGTGTGCATTTATTCTTATTCTTCCGTTCATAATCTATATGAATTTAGCATTTCACCTAATTAGACGATCAATTACTATCGCTATCTATGTGTATGGTTTCCAAAATGAAGGACGCTTCGGAATCTGTGTTTCGAATTTTGAACCCCTTCAAGAAATTTGCTGAGACAGAACATGTTTTGTGTGTGTGTGTGTGTGTGTGTGTGTGTGGGTGGGTGGGTGGGTGGGTGGGTGTGGGTGTGTGTGGGTGTGTGTGGGTGGGTTTGTGTGTGTCTATGTATGGTGTTTTTTAAAAATATTTTAATCTATGCATAAGCGTGGGTAGTCTTACGGAGCGGCTACGCCCGTCCGTCCACCAGTCTGTCGACAGATATCAGAGGGGAAATATTGAAAGATAAGAAGAAGGGCTTCTTATAAATTGATTCAGTGTTCCAAGAAATGGCTCTATCCGCACCATTAACTCTCACAAATAGTAGAAATAAACCTGAAATGGTGCAAATAAAGATTTCTGAGATTTAACGTTGATAACCATAGAGTATAAATGGTAATAAATAGCTTAAAGCAGTCTTCTTGTATCGGTTTAGTATCCCAAGAAACCAGAAATGTTATAAATCAACTTTCACGTGCAGTTTCAACATTGATCTTCACAGAACATAAAGTAGCAGAGATAAGAAGTGGTTTTTTTATATGAATTAAATTGTCGTCCCAAAGATGTTTTTATCTCGACTACTGTCTCTCTGTTCACACCGGGAGTAGTAGAATTATACGACTTTGGTTTTAACAATAATCATCATAGCGATGAAACGATAATAGATAGCAAGAAGCAAATTTTTGATTTCGATTCATTACCACAAGATAGATTTCATCTCTGATTTTCCTAGACATAGATTCAGAACCAGAAGAATACATTACATCTTCGATTTTACCCAATATCGATTCAGTACCATAACAATAGTTTCCATCTCCGAGTTTATACGACATGGATTCAGTACCACAAGAATAGATTCCATCTCCGGTTTTACTCGACGTGGATTCAGTACCATAAGAATAGATTCCATCTCTGATCCTATTTGTTCCATAGCATAGTATTGTGGTCTTATTCGCCTCAAATGATTAGGCTCTATTCACCCAATTTACAGATATTTTCATATCTTTGGATGGCATCCCTACTTTCATGCACTAATTGACCTTGAACAACTGACTATTTGTTGCCCCATAACTATCTCTCTTACATAAGGAAATGTTTCGTTGTTAGGAAAAATACATGCTATATGATATACAATATTCTCAGCCTAAACTTTTACTTGTAGCGAAATTTTAACAACTTACCTTCGAGAACGTAACTTCAATTCTTCATACAATGAAAACTGTACAACCTACGTGCATCCATCTGTTCCACAAACACTCCTTACGTACTAAGCTCCCCCTTAATGAAGCATTTTACATTCTGCATAGCTGTCCAGCGTTGCCAGGTTGAATTTTCTTAGAGTGGCCCTATTCGAACGGTGGCCCTAATCACCCACACTTACCATATACGTATATAATTCTACTTCAAAAGTTTTTCTGCATAGAGACGTTTTGGCAGAACAAAAAGATAAAAATATAATCTTAGGGAATTGGATGGGTAGGTATGGGATATGAGTATGGCTTTGCACGTGATATGGATATAATTTTTATTTCTTCAGTCACTCACTTTTCGGTTTTTATCTTCAAAGAATAAGAAGTCAATTTCCTAGCCATTCGGTAGGCCCGTAACATTGAACTGTAAAGTGGGTTGCCTAACATTCAAGTTAAAATGAGTTAATGGAACACACAAGGAACAAAATGAGAAAGAAATTGGAACTTTGAGAGCACGAGTTATCCTGTTGCCACTTTGTGAGAATTCTGCTGAGACGTATGCAATAACAGCCCTTTCTAACGAAAAAATAGTGTGAGTTAGAAAGAGAGGAAGAAGGGAAGAAAATAAAGAAAAATAAGAACATTTTCGTATGATTGTCAAAATAATACTAGTTCTCTTTTTCTCTCTTTCATTTTAGAACTGTGTTGAAATATTGATAAATCAGATAAAGATGTACAAATCATAAAATAAAGCAAAAGGATGCAATATGCTATGCAAAAGGATGAGAACTCTTACAAGTTGGTTATGGCCATCTGTCCGTCTGTCTTAGAAAAAAGATGGCGTACATTCAGTGTCCAAAGAATAATCTCCATTTCCTTTAATAATATTCTATTTTAAACTGAAAATGACAAGAAAAAAAAAACATTTCCGGTTTTAACGTTGATCAACAGAGAATAAAAACTGTAAAGAAACATAATTTTGTATATGTATATTGGATGAATGTATACAGTATGGCGCTAAATTCGTTATACAAAAGCAGAGGAGTGATTCTTGAGAGTAAAACAAACAAAAAAGTTCCAATAAACATAGGGTGAAAGCCCCATCGTTTACGTGTTATAGGCTGCCGAAAACACGAAAAAATGAATTCTAAAGGTCCATAGCTCCAAAACTATGGGACCTAGTGTAGTCGGGTCAAGACTTCACTTAGGAACTAGTATGTGCTCTATCCAAAAATACATGTTTTAGAATCCTAAGGTACTCACGCAACAATTTTTACGGAGGTAGTTAGAGAGTACTTTATATAATAGGCCCGTAGTCAAACACCCTCTATGGGGTTTTCACCATATGTTTATTGGAACTTTTTTGTTTGTTCTACTCCCAGGAATCACTTCTCTGTTTTCGTACAAGGAATTTAGCGCCATGCTGTATATTCCAGCGTAAGTTCGGAAGTCTGGAGTAATTTTAACCAAGTAGAGATATTCGTTCCAAATGAAAAAAATACTGTGGGAGTAAGGTGCCTCAAAAGATAGAAGTTGGAAGGAATATCACAGGAAAATAATGCAATATGACTGATATTAATGTATAACCCATAGTTTTCGGGGTCGCTGAAAGAAATAGTGAGGCTCCAAATGCCGTTCAAGTCCAAGTTCATCCCCATTAGCAGAGGGGGGTTAGGGGAGGTGAAAATAAAATGTCAAAAATGACTAAGACTTGTGTCGAATTCATAGTTTTCCGGGTCGGCAAAACGTCTGACTTGTTTGAAATGACTTTCGGAAGATATTTAATACAAATTTCAAGCTTCTGTTTCCTTTTTTTTTTTATCATATCAGTTTGGTTAAAGGTGTGTTCTGTGGAGGTAGGCCACACCAATATTTATGCCAAAAGTAGAGTATCTTCTGTATTTTTATCATCACATTTTCATTGAAATAAGTATTCTAACGGAAATTGGATACAAATATTTACCTTAAATGTATTCTCTCCATGCCAAGAATGGGCATTTCAGCCAGTATATAAACCGTTTTTAAAAGGGCAAGTAGGTACTGAGCTGTTATACCAATCATTTCAACATATCAAATCTTGTAGTAAATACAATGTACAACAAAACAACAAAAGGATTTTAAAATTTCAAATTTTAATTTTTATAATTTTTCGCATTCGGTGCATTTTTTCAGTGGGAGCATTTTCTTCAAACCAAAGTAATTTCTATAGTAAATAATACTTTAATTCCATACAAAACCGAAAATATCTGGATCTTGGTGCCAGTCGCAAAGATTAAAAATTTAAAGCTACATCCTTTCTACTAGAAATTATACTTAAGGTAGGAAAAGTTTCAAAATGACGGAAAGCGATTACATGATCAAAATATGGCGTTTAGGATACGTACAAAGGGCAGAGGTGGCCTCTTGATAAAGGTTGGCATATATTGGTAATTTCGAACACATTGCTGTCATACTGACTATGCTGCTCAAATATATTGAACACACTAGTTTCACGGAAAAGTACAACTAGAAGATCTGTAAATATTTTACCTTAAGTTCTTGCTACACACAGCTCTAAAACGGATGAAAGGATACCATACCGTATTCCTTAACCGGTAGTTACTGTAAACTGCTGTCATTCTTGAAAGCGTTAGGTTGCTTCCTGTGTTCATGGCAGTATATGTAAGCGATTCCTTGCTTATCGAACGCACGAAGAAAAATAAAAACTATCTTATAATTTATATAAGAAAATAATTTGAATCTATACACAAAAACAAATACAACTTACTCTTCTGCAAAGTATCATCTTAAGCAAATAGTTGGATTACTGGAAAATTACCGAAAAAAGTCTAAAACAACGACAAACTATTCCAATAACAAAGTTCAGGTGACAATTATCAAGTGATTCAAAAGGCAGGATTAATTAAACGGAAGATATTGCAATTAATAAACAACGAATCCATAACAATTTAATGAAAAAGGCTACAGAACTTAAAATTCGAGCCTATGAAGAAGTTCCGTCGAAAGAAGCTGAAATGAAATGAATTAACAAAAAAAAAAAAAAAAAAAATTAAAAAATGAACTTACGAAGGATAAAGATGACTGGGTTTTTTTGCTCAGCACCCTGAGAAGAGATACCTTGACAATGATCGAAAGGAAGGAAGAAAGGGTAAACTGGTCGAAATTTAGGATGTTGGGTTCCAAGGAACGGAAATGAAAGGGTGTGGCACCGAAAGTTTCACTGTTCATAATTTGTGTTGAGAAATTGGTCTACCAGGCAGGAACTCAGGGGTTGGGCGCGTAAATGCCAGAAGGCAGAGTCCTCTAGTATATATATTGTCATGGAGTCAAAGCTTCACCGACGGTTGATAATATGAATTTTCTCGTGAACGTCTGTTCCTACAATGATTTTTTTTCTATTTATGAAGCCATAAGGTTATATATTTGATATTCCTTAAACTTAACTTTCGTGAAATACAACACAATATTGTTTACTACACAGTATATTGAAAAGATACTTCAATTCGGCCGCGGTGTCTCAGTGGTAGAGCGTTCATCACTAGAGCGTGGGGTTCGTGATTCGATCCCAGCTCACGTCAAGTGAGCTTTGTGGTGGATAAACACCGTATGCGTGGGTTTTCTCGGAGTTTTCCCGTTTCCTCCCACTTTCTTCATTCCACAATTTTCTTCATTTCTCATCATCACCATCACCTAGTCGATTTAACCATGGAATGTAAAACTTAAAAATTTCATTTTCAAAAAGATATTTCAATTTCCCCTGTAGTTCGATAAGCCCGCAACATCAAACTGTATTGCAGGCTATCTAACGTTCAGACATTGAAAGATAATAATTTAGCATGATGCCATATAGGAAGTTATAAAACGACATATTGTTGTCATATTGTTTAATATTATTCTGATTTAGAAAGAGGGAAATGAAAAGAAGAGATGAAGGAAAAGAGAAGCATATACTCAGCTAGACAAACGATATCTGTTAAGTTTCTTTTCTCCTTATCTGAAATTTAAACATTTGGGAAAATATTATTTGTCAAAGAACAATCCTTCTCGATTCTTCATATATATATATATATATATATATATATAATCTCTCCTCTCCAGATGTGTTCTATCTTCTTCACTATTGTTTCATCTTCTTACTTATCCACTTATGGTGGGATTTTTTTCTGCTTTCTACAGAACAAACACTTAGAGAATCACAACTTGAAAAGAAAAAAAAGATGCAGTTACGAAGAACAAGTAAGAAGAAGCCTACTTCCATCTCTTTTTTGTTGACTGGGAAAGACAGAGGAAAATGATCTTTTTTCAAAAAAGAAAAACTTCTGTGTTTGTCTACATCATCTTGTCTTTTTTCTCCTCTGTAACCTCACAACTTTGTTTCACGTAGAAATTAATTGTTCAATGCTATATTCCCATATTTCTCATGCCAGTCGCAAAACAAACTTTCTTTTTTTATTTTTCAAAAAAAAAATAAAAAGAAGAAGAGGAGTAAAAATCAACATCCTACTAACAACTTGATAACAGGTTACCATGACGACAGCGAAACCTTATTTTTATCTTCTCTTTTCCTGTTTTTCTTTCCTTTTCTTCTTCATGCACGAAAATTTCTGGTTTATTCATCTTTTTATTCTCATACTCATTTTATTCTCTCTTTATGCAGTATTTTAAAATTTTGTGTTTTTCTTCGTATGTTTGTTTTATTTTTCGTTAACCTGCGGATATTTTGCTAAAACGTTATATTATTTATATGCAAATTTGGGTAATACATCACCAATTTTCTTTACATTTTGTATTCCAAATATTATTTTTGTAAAGTTTTCAATTTCAGAAATGAATGCACATTTATCATTTAGGGACAGATGAATGGGTTGCGCGTAACTGCAAAAATATAGTTGAGGTGATTCTTCTAAATAACTAACGCACAGAGTAAAAACGTAGATAATTTTTGAACTTACGACTAGTACGATTATATATTATATCAGAAGCAACCGTATAACTGAAAATGTAAGTTTTATAATACTGTCCGTATAACTGCTTCCTTTATACGTACTTTCCGTATGACTGTTTCCTTTGTACGTACTTTCCGTATGACTGCTTCCTTTATACGCACTTTCCGTATGACTGTTTCCTTTATACGTACTTTCCGTATGACTGTTTCCTTTATATGCACTTTCCGTATGACTGTTTCCTTTATACGTACTTTCCGTATGACTGTATATAGTTGATAAGGACCTCATATACAGATGGACATATATAATATACAGTTGACGTCCTGCAACGGCGTGATATAACTTGTAAGGGGAAAAAAGGCAGTATGTACGTAACGTATGGATAATGTATGCTCCACATAGATTTCCGTAGTAAACATATGGATGACGCATATTTGTACAATATACCGCTCTTCGAATGATGGATTTTTCTCAGTGTCACCTCTAAGAATCTTTAGATTGGATAAGAAATCTCCGGACATAGCAAAAGCTCTAGCTACAAATCCATTTTTCCTTTAATGTAACTGAAATTTAAAAACTACTTACTACTATAATGGTAGTAATGATTGTTATTATTTTCTGGAAGGAACATAAAACTTACATTCTATTTTATTAACATAACTTTTTAAACCATTTGATGTCGCTGATTTTAAAAAAAAAACACTTATGAAGTACTGTAAGTAAGACATTATTTTCCAAAAATTAAACTTTATAATATTCTTAAAATTACTAAAAGTATGTCGTACATTTTTAGTATTTCATTAAAAACGTTTAATTTTTTTAAAATGGCTAAAGGAGACGGTGATGATGAGAAATGAATGAAATGATGGAATGAAAAAGTGGGAGGAAACGGGAGAACCCCGAGAATACCCACGCACACGGTGTTTATCCACCACAAAGCTGACTTGGACCGAGATTGGATCTAACCAAGAGCCCCATGCATCAGATGTGAAGGCCCTACCACTGAGCCATCGCTTCTTTTTTAAAATTTCGAATTTTCATTCTACAACATACGAATACTTTTCCTGTCTAATCGGATATTACTTCTAGAGAAATAGTTTGTATTCTTGTCTTCAGTGCGAAAAAATATGATTCAATCCACGTTGGAAGTGTCTAAAGTGGTAAATAAGAATTAGATAACGAAAAATGTTAATCCAGTTAGATTCGCATTCTACCTGTAGAATATGATTTCTGTAAGAAAGCTTTTCTACTAGTTCAGCCTTTATTACGAGAATTTTTTTCTACATTATGAAATTAGGGTATACTTCCAAACCATAAGAGAAACAAATATTGAAATAAAAAGTGATTAATCTACATAGAACTTCTATTTTCAATACAGATGTATGTGTGGAGATGAAACATGTTCTTGGGTTCCTGCATAAATTATGGGATCAATATTCAAACCGGAGAAAATATTTTTCGACTATTTTCGGTCAAGATAGAGAGATACGAATGAAGACATAACCGAATCTAGAAACTCTCGATAATAGCGAAGAAGTAATTCTTATTACCCGTGCCCGTTTTTGCTCTATGGATATCGAATATTGAGATCTATACTTCTCCGCCATGATCTACCGTTTCAATATTGGTTATCCGTAGAGGAAAAAGGTCATGGATAATCGATACTTTTTGGCTATGATCCACCGTTTCAAGATTAGATTTTTGTCCTACGGATATTTCAGGCAGAAAGTGGTCGATTTCAGTATTGGATATCCATAGAGCAAGAACTTAATTTTGAAACAGTGAGTCATAGAGAAGAAATATATTATTGTCCATGACCGTTATTGCTCTAGGGATAGCCAATATTGAAATCGAAACTTAATCAAATTTACGTCCTGTCTGAACACAACGATAAGAGATGGCCGCGATGTCCCAATAGTAGAGAATTCAACTTTGTTCGTGGAGTCTCTAATTCAATCCCACGTTTCACCAAGTGACCTTTGAGGTTGATAAACATCGTATGCATTGATTTTCTTAAGATTTTACCCTTTTCCTCATACTTCCTTGATTCTACAATTTCATTCATGCTCATGATCATCATCCCCTTTAGTTTACACGCCATAATCGTGGGACGTAAAACTGAAACATTTAGCTGGATAAGAACTGAGGTGAAATCTATTCTTGGGACGTGGAATACATACCAGAAAATCTTTTCTTGATATCTGTTACCAGCTTTTTTCCGCATACCTTTCGGTAGATGAAAGAACGCAAACAATCGCTCCATATGCGCAAATATGTCATAAGACAGTGAGTCACAACCAGAGGAAAGAAACGAGCTTGAGAGCCTTAACTGGACTACCCATTCATCCTACTTTATTTTACTTCAAAACAACCAATTTCCAGTTGAATTTGTGAAAAAACATCTCTTAATACTTTGACATCCTTCTGCTCAAAAACACAAAACGCGCTTTGTTGTGTGTTATGATATACTAAAGGACTAACTATTCCTAAAATTTCAGATTTTTTTTATCCAGGCTCACTGTATATATTGGACCATGAAATATGCCAAATCAGCATAATTGCCCAACTTTACGATATTTCTTCAGGCCTTTTGGGAGCAGCTACACGTCTGCAAATTTTTTAGTATAAACTTATGATCCCGGACTACATGCATACAAAAATTCAGATCTCTACGTCAGTTGCTTCCTCTTTCCAAACAGGTCTTCAATGTCTAAAAGGGCCCTGATTTTACCCCTTTCAAGTGGTTTTAGGCAAAAGTGTTAAGAGACCAAAGTTTTAGCTCTGCACAAGTTGAACATACCCAACAATTTTCAATTTGATAGGACAAATACATGCTGAGATATTCAATACAACGTAAACGCCTGAAATCGAGAAAACGCAAAATGGAGGCAGAAGCTGCGTCGCTACGAGATGTTTTAAAAAAATAATGAATTGTGGTTTTTGAGGTATCCTGATATACACTGCTCCACAAAACTTAAGCAACTCGAAGAAAGTGGCAGAAAATAAAACGACACGATCACTGCACCAAGTATAATGAACAAACAGACGGTCCAGATGCACAATGCAACACAAGTGAAGACGAACAATACAGTTAGGATGTACAGGGTGACCAAAAAGTTCAGCACTACGATACCTCAACAGGTGAAGCTGGGTTGTGCGAGGGCATAGGCAGTCAATATGGCATGTAACCACCACGAACAGCTATACAGGCACGACATCTGGCCTCCATGCTGCAAATCAGAGTGTTGATCAAGTCTTGCGGCAGATGGCGCCACTCCTCGAGGAGAGCTGTTTGCAGGTCAGGGAGAGTGTGTGCTGGTGAACTGCGCTGCGCTATTCGCCGCCCAAGAGCATCCCACACATGCTCGAGGAGATCCAAGTCCGGCGAATATGCAGGCCATCAATACGCGTAATGCCTTCGCTCTCCAGATACTCGGACACACGATGTGCACGGTGTGGGTGGGCATTGTCATCCATGAACAGGAAGTCTGGGCCAAATGCTCCGCGGAAATTGCACACATGTGTATTGAGAATTTCATCCAGGTACCGTTGTGCTGAGAAAGTGCCATGTTGCACAATATGGAGGTCCGTTTTCCCGTCCAGCACAATTCCACTCCACACCATAATGGAACCACCGCCATAGGAGGGCCGTTTAGCAATGAAGTTTGGATGATAGCGTGCTCCTGGCTCTCTCCACACTAAAGTCCGATCAGAATCTGACAACTGGCTGAATCTCGACTCATTGGAGAACATGACACGCGCCCACTGGTGTTCCCCCCATACAACATGTTCCTGACAACATGTGCAACGCGCACGTTTGTGCTCCAGTTTCATGGCACACACAGCGCAGGCCTTTTTGCATACAGTCCTGCTCTATTGAGTCGCCGACGAACAGTTTCACGACTCACGCGTTGTCCTGTAGCCTGAAACAACTCATTGGCCAGGTGAGAGCATGAAGCTTGACGGTTACGTTTGACAGAAATTGTGAGAAATCGGTCCTCGACGGCCGACGTCTTCTTCGGACGGCCTCCTCCATGACGTCTACTGACTTCACCTCCATTTTGAAAGCGATTGCACAGCCTCGACACAACACTTTTGTTCACGTTGAATTCCTGCGCCACTTCCATTTGCGATCGGCCGAATTCCACCGCCCAATTGTTTGCCCGCGGTCAAAGTCACTCAAATGTCGTCTACCAGCCATTGCAAGGTGTGTATCTCACACAAGAACCACTAACTCAATGCTTGGAGCCTCGGACACTACTGGGCTGTGGTGTACGGCTCATGGCATAAGTTGTTCACCGCGCTTGCAACGATGCTGCTTATGCGATAGAGTGGGTGCTCGCCTTGCCTGTGTGTCTTTGTGTACGTGCATGCCACTAACCAGTGTTGAATGGGCCCCAAACGTCACTTATACCACGTTCTCTCGGGTTGCTTAAGTTTTGTGGAGCAGTGTAGTATAAACATTTATGAAAAAAATAGATTTTTTGGAGATGTCGAGCGGCACATGCTTGATCACTTAGAATGGATTGACTCTGTAACAAAATGTATAAAATCCATATCCTGGGGTCTAGTGCACAGAACTTTTATTTTGTGTGTGTTACTCTGCTATTTGAAGATTTTTTCACATAAAAATAATTATTTAAAGAATAATTTGGATTTTCAAGAATTATTCGCATTAAGAAATTATTATTTGAAGAAAAATTCGAATGAAGAGTGATTTGGAGAATTATTCGGGTAAAGAGTTATTAATTGAAGAAGTATTGGGATAAATAATAATTAATTAAAGAATTATGCAAATATTAAAAATTAGGATATTCAAATTATAGCAGGAAATAATTCAAAAACTAGTATTGCAATAATTTTAAAGCAGCAGTTGATAATTTCCAAAGGTAAGGTATAAAAGTGTTGCGAAGATTATAAAATTCTTTTGAGGTACGACACCAGCTATTCACTAACCTCTGGAAGGAATTGTAAGCAAATAATATTCTTATCATACAAGTAAAGGGAAACAGTGCATATCGTACAATCCTGTGAGAGATTTTTCTCTCTTTTAAGATGGGGTAATAGACTTAGTTAATGATGATGATACTTTTCAGAAATTTACTGAAGAGGAAAAATAGCTGTACCATGACGTAACCTTAAGGGACACCAAAGAAAAGATAAACGCCAAAGAGATCGAGAGAGAGAGGTTTGCAAAGTTCGCTGAGCAAAGACTAAGACATGGTTACCTTGGTTACGTCCTTCCCCCATCCATCGTATTTTCCTCCCCCTTCTCTCGCACCACCACACCCAGTAATTTATCATCTTATTTTATTTTTTTTCCAGAAATTCGAGATTTCTTAGAAAACAGTAGTTAGGTTCATCTCTTCTTGTTGAACCCAAACAAATGCGTTTCGACGGCACTGTTACATCGTTAAGGCTTGTAGAAAAAATACGAGTTCCCAGGGAATGAGAGAAAAATGAACTAATACTGAATTTTAGGTCTAATATTGGGGAACAGAAACGTTAATATTTTAACTTAACGGATTAAGTTAACGGTTAACTATTTTAACTTAACGCGTTTTTCGAATGGATAAATAAGATATATATTTTAGGAATGATGTATTTCTTGAGTGAGCAAAGCTCAACTACCTACGATGATTTGCTCACCAACATATTTAGGAAGTATAAGTAATTTAACACAGGATGTTAGCTTTTAATAACAGTTTTCTCTGTTTTACATTCTTATGGAATACCAAGGTTATAAAGGAGTAGACCTACCACTAGCGTGGGCTTTGAAGGACTACAAGATCTTGAATCTGCTTCCATTGACAAATGTGCAGATCACTTTTAAAGATTACAAATTATAGTATAGTCACTTTTCCACTGCAGTATCTTGTCTTGCTTGTAAAGGAGCTTGTTTACAAGAACAGTATCAAAGGTCACTGACACAAGATGTTTAGTAAATATAGTAAAGAGGATCACAAGAAACTTACATTTATGAATGAATATATACAGGGTATTTCAAAACAGCACCGATAACGTTTGGGAGGTGATTCCTGACATCAAGATAAGACAAAAGTATAGATCAACCTGGGTGCAGAAATCTGTCATTTCGGAGGCTGTTCGTTATATAGGCTCTCTAAAATAAAAAAATGAACTTTAAGGATCCATAGTTCCAATACTATGGGACCTACCGTAGGCGGGTCAAGACTTCACTCAGGAACTATCCAAAACTACAGGTTTCAGAATCCTGCGGTACTCACGCAACAATTTTTATAGAGGAAGTTTGGCTATAGGCATATAATTTGAAGTACTCATCAACTCACTCTAAGGTACTTGCTGCAAATAAGGCCCAACTAAGTATAAATGCTAAATTACTTAAATATATATGATGTAATAGACAAAACTTCATATGCATTTTATTTTTCAATGTTTTATCTGCCTTATGGTATATTTATTTTAACTTAAACTTTGAGCTTAAATGTATGAAAAACGTATTCAAAGAGACACATACAAAATGGCCTTATTACCCTCACGGTAGGTAAATAAGGCCCATCGTTTGAAATGTAAAATTCTACTACCTGATAGACCACTGGAACTCAATTAATACCTAACATTTTTACAGCACTTCAAATACTAATAATAAAACGATATTTAGTAACAGTATGGATATGAAATGTTAAGGATACAGGTAATCTCCCATGTGTTATGCAGTCGTTAGTTAAGTCGTTGCAACTAACTGAATTTTAAAGAATAAGCTTGGACACATAATAAACAAGTCACCATTGGAAACAGATTTCACATTAACTTTCAACAATGTTTACACTTGTAGAAAATGAAGTCATCATCGATGTCGACCAAGCCAATTCATTTGTCATGTACCCATACGCGGCACCCTTTACAGCTTTGCATGTCACCGATCCATTCTTTGCAGCATAATGAATAATACCACGATACCTGGAACGCTCAGAGCCGCACGAAAATATGCTTAGAATATACCCAAAAACAGTGATATGAGCCATTCGCATGCATTAAAAATAGAGATTTAAATTATGAAAGACTCGCTGGGGAACATGGATTGAATGTGGTGTTTTCGTATGTGAGAATTTTGACAAGATCAAGGAGTTCGTGCTTTCTTTGGATCCAACTAACACAGATGCTATCTCCAAAACACAACAACTTCTGCTACCGGAGAAGATACAAGATTTACAAACAGAACTATTTTGTGTCCATGCTTACAAAAATATTCCAGTAGCCATTAAAAGTTTGGAAGAAGAAGGCCTCGAGAAGGAAAAACAGTGGAAAATATTTACATCGGTGAGGGAACAGTTATATGCAGGGCCCGGATTTTGTTGACAAGTCAACTTTTCTCTGTTACGCATAAGACAAGGCAAATTCTAATAAAAACGTTATCTATCAACTCTAGGTTCTAAAAATGTATATTTTTAGGGTCAACTTTTGGTCACTTTTTGCCGTTTTGAAGTTTCAGGTCATTTTTTAATATTTTAAGGTAAATTTTAGGTCATTTATGGTCTTTTTATTCTTTTTCTTCTACATAAGGAAATCTTAAAATGAACACTGTTTACGGATGTGATCGCTTTTTCATGCTTCTTGACTATTCGGGTGGAAAAACTTCATTCTTAACAAAGTAATGAAAACTAAGCTGTAGCTGGTTGACGAAAGGTGGAGGTTGGTAGGTGGCCGAACGGATCGTTTTGGGTTGTTGACCACAAAGGATGTGATCACATGAATAACTAAAAATGAATTAGAAGGCGTACAAAGATTTTAAACAGGGTTTTTATCTATTATTCTCACGTAGTCTACACTTGCGAACTTTTATTGTTTAAGTGTGCTTACTAGTTTCAACTCGGGAGTGAAATGACGCTTTCAGTACGTACAATGTCGTACAATGGACAGATCAACGAACATAAATGATCAATGGACTGCAACTAACTGAAACAAAACTTTTTGAATATGAGTGACAAACGATAATTAAAATCCAATGGATATTTAAAAAATGTCAATGTTTTACGAAATAAACATTTAAGAAAACACAAGTTTTAACGTCAATTTTTGTGAATTTTAGGGGCATTTTACAGGAATTTTAGTGTCATTTTATAGGTCACTTTCTAGAAAATTTTAGGTCAACAAGATCCGGGCCCTGGTTATATGGTTTTGCCAGAGACAAGCTTGCGGCTAGTCTTCACAAGAATCCGGATATTGTGGAGCTTGCTACATTTACAGAGTTACCATTCCGAGTGAACACGAAGTTTGGCCCCCTTGTGTCTGTAGATGTGGAAAGAAGTTTTAGCATCTATAAAGACGTCTTATCTCCCGATAGGAACAAACTTACCTTTAAGAACATAGAGATGCTTAATGTATTGAGGTACAACAGCTTCATGCTCTTTTCTTCCTCTGATCAATAATTAACAATGGTGTGGAAAAACATGTGAATTTATTTCAATTATCTTAACTAGGAGAAAGAGAACTTTTTGTCGTTCATTTTTTAGGGCTATCTTACGTTTATTAGTTGTGATAAAGCAATATTATGGGTAGAGTTAGAATGCAAGCAGGTTTTTAATTTACACTATTACTTTACAAATACGACCATGTTTTTACTTTTAAACTTTCAATTTCTTAATAAATAAAGAGTTATGATCTATAAAGAGAAAGAGCACCTTTTTGTTCCCTTTTTTTGGGCTTATTTTAGCACCTTTTCCCTCCCTTTTTGCCATGAAAATTGCACCTAAATATCCTAACTCTGGTGATAACATTATAACACTTATTAGCGTGAACTTAATAAGCAGTAACATAAGATTAACCAGTAAATAATTCATTGTTGTTTGCATTAGAAGGAACATATGATGCAGAAATATGTATTTCAGTTGGTTAATTCTTTTGGACATTATTGACAGGAAGAGAAAATAAAGAGAGAGTATTGCCCATTCTTACTTGTGGCGAAACACTCTGCAACAATAGGAAAATAGCATAGTATACATTGGTTTGTAAGTATAAATGGTGTTTTAATAATAGTTCACAGTGAACTTGCACTATAGCTCTGTTTTACGTCATATTCATTCATCCCTGCAAGTTGATCAATGTCTCTCCTTTACAGCATATTCATTCATCTCTGCAAGTTGATCAACGTAAGTTTCCACTTTCTAAACCAAGCCTTCCAAAATAAAATCAAGCCAAAATATCATCATGATAATAAATCTTTGCTCGGTGGACCAGTTTTCATTCATCTACAGACTGAAAGATCACCTTCACATGTATTACAGTACACAAGGTGCAACATAAGTCACTTGGCAAGAGTTTATTTGAAATGAATTATTTATCAGCTGCGAAACTACATGATTAGTATGAGTTGTTTTATAATAGAAAGTTAGGTTATCTAAATCACACTTTCAACGTATCCTCCATTATTTTCAATCCATAATCTACGTTTTTAACTTACATCACTAATATTGTTTGATAATGTTTTTAATTGCAGTAGTAATACTTTCTTTCAAATACCATAATATTTTTTTAAAAAAAACTATATTTCATTATACCCCAAACAGAAACAGTCCAAATAACTAATTCCTATCTTTGTAATTTTGATTATATAACTAATACTTTTAAAGTACGGGTATGCATTCATCCTTTAATATTTTTCTATACATTGTAAACTTACTTAATTATAAATGTACTAGGGTTTAAATTCTTCATAGAGTCACTTCTTACAACGTATTATTCAAGAACCATGTTTTGTCACGGACCACACCATAACTTATTGTATAAGTGTTTCTCTAGTCAATAAGAGAACTAATTAAATCCTATTATTAAGCAACTTACGACCATTGCTGTACAATACCAGTGTGCCTATCACAATGTTAGTGTTTACTTAATGTTACAATGGTTCTCATATGTAGTAGATCGTTTCCACCTTAAAGTTCACCTACTCTCGAGCAACTTGCTTACTTATTAGGTGCATATCAAAATTACAAGCCATTTCTCATAACTTCCGCATTTAAAAGAATCGAAATGAAATGAAATCTTTAAGTTTTACGTCCCACGATTATGCCGGTTAGGCTAAAGGAGACGGTGATTATGAGAAATGAAAGAAATGGTGGAATGAAGAAAGTGGGAGGAAACGGGAGAACCCGAGAAAACCCACGAGCACGGTGTTTGTCCACCACAAAGTCCACACGGCGCGAGCTGGGGTCGAACCAGGGACCCCAAGCACCGGAGGTGAACGCTCTACCACTGAGCCACCGCGCAAAGAAATTGAGTTTGTTATATTTCAACACGATTCCCGTCCACAAGTACACAGCATGTGAAGTCTTTTTGAGGGTATGTTTCGGCCACTGGAAAATGATATTTTCGAGGGCACTTCTAAACTAAAATCGTTCGCCCTTGTAATGAATCCTTGAGTCACTGGGGGATATTTCATGGTAGCATAATGGATGAAGAACCACTTCTATGTTTTTATTCTGTAAAAGGCCTTCATCTTATGTGGGAGACTTTCATCACTTCATTCAACTGTCGAGAGACCTAACTGACAATACAAATTGGAATAGCATATCACTTCTCCAAGTACGAACGCGCTAAATGTCCACTAATACAACTTGTAAATCCTCCTCAAACTGTAATCGAAGATAAGTAGCCATTATTCAAAAATAGGCCAGAAGAATTTATTACAAACTTAAATAGAGACATACATTAAAGAGTTCAGTGGAATAAGATGCTGTAAAGCTATGTTAACCGTGTAGGTGGTAAAATTCTTCTTCAATTTTCAATTGATGTGAACCGTTATCGTACGAAACCAGTTCTACTTCGAAGTGAAGCGAGATTATATAATATACAAAGGTAAGCTTGCAGAATAGGGATGCGTACGAGACAAGATTTGAGGCTGTCTCGTCTCGAAAATGTGCTGTAAAGGTGATGTCTCGACTCGAAAAATATATTCTTTTGTATTGGAGGAGCTGTGTCTCGACTCGAAATTTGTCCGGAAAATTCTGTCTCGACTCGTCTCGTGCGCATCCCTATTGCAGAAGTGCAACCATTAGATAATTCCTTACCGTTTCATCGTTAAACTTTATACTTTGATTTTCAAGATCAATTTAAGCATTCGAAATGTGAAATTAGTTTTACTTTTGCAGTAAGCCACAATTATGTAATATATATATCTAGGGGTAAGCTTGTAGAAGAACCATTAGATCAGTGTACTTCGATATTCAACATAAAAGTAAGCTATTGTTATACGAAATCAGGCCTACTTTGTAGTAAAGTGGGATTAGATAATATATAGAGGTAAACTTACAGAAGTGAAACTACTAGAGCAGTACAATTTCAGCATTTATGTAAACCATTGTCGTATGAAATCAGTTCTATTTTGAAGTGAAGCGAGATTATCTATTATAGAGTAGTAAACTTGCTGAAGTACAGTCCGCAGCAAAAAACCTGCAACATGAGCATGTAAGTTTATAGTGAAATGACGAAGTCTTTTGCTCCAAAATAAGTGTGCAGGGGAAGTTTCTCTGGCGTGATTCGTGCTACTTAGACGTTATGTTGATACCCTGCGCTGTTAGGCATAGTTTCACAATACACTTACATGCTCATGTTGCAGGTTTTTTGCTGCGGACTGTACAACCATCAGAGCAAACCATGTAAAATTACGGTAGATTTCCAAACTGTAGGGATCCAATATTCTAAACAGGTATGATATAATTATTAATTCCGGTTTTAATAGGTTGATATAGGGAGAGGCGGATGCTCAATTCCAATGATGGGACACAATTAATATATATATTTAAATCCCGCTATTTTTTATCTCTTTTTTCTGTTTGAGAATCAACATTCAAACTGGAAGTAGCAGTGGATTTCAACTATACCCTGTTTTAGTACAGTGACAAAAGTAAAGAAGGGGCCCATTTTTAATAAACTTTACCCATATTTATTTTTTAAAAAGACAATCCTCGCAACAATTTTCTTCGCTCTATTGCACAGACGCATAGACGGAGGGACAGACGCGTTCTAAAAGACTTCCCATACTTACGTGTAGCATTCTTTGAAAGTCTAAATAATACTTGCCACTGACTCGTTGTTCTTGTTCTGATATATATCGGCAAAGAAACAGACGGACGGACAGAGTCGTGCTATAAGACTTTCCACTCTTACGCATAGCAATTTTTGTTAAATTGTCAGTCACTTGTTGTTCTTGCTCTGATATCTGTCGACAGAGAGACAGACGGACGAGCAGAGTCTTTGTCTATGACTTCCCATACTTACTCATCATTGTTTGAAACTTTGATAATAAATTGTCAGTCACTTGTTGTTCTTGCCCTGATGTCTGTCGACAGAGAGATAGATGGACGGACAAAGTCGTGCCATAGGACTTGCTATCCTTAAACACAGCATAGTTTGGAAATTTAAAACATTATTGAACAAGCCAATAGCTCTGCATAATGATTATTTAAGCCTATCTTTAAAAAAAATAATAATTCACTCTCTGTGAAGAGATTGGTTCAATTTACACGTCTTTTCTGTATGATGTCCAGGGGTTCGCTACCCGACAGGGTGTTTTTTTTTGAGTGGAGGCGTTAATTAAATGAATCCGGACGGCCACACAGAGAGCATAACTTGATTACCGAAACGGTGGCCTCATTAACTATCTGTGCGACATGAAAAGAAACTGCTAGCGCTGGTTTGGGGACTGGAGGTAGGTAAGTAGGATGGAAAACACAAATAACGCCTCGGGAAACTTGTGTATTACAAGCAAGGTGCGAGCAAAAGAAGCGTATGCTTTTGGCTCACTAATGAGGTGCCTGCAAGTCGTAGCTTTTTTCTCTTTCTCTCTTTCCTGGAACCATTTCTCCTAAGCCTGCTTACTTGTCCTACGTCAGGATTCTAGTTATATATTTGCAAGTAGAATAAGCAGTCCCCAGATTTCGTGCAGAAAATCCTTGACCTATGCAGTAACAGTAGTGCATTATCTAAGAGCGAGCATCGTTGTAGAGTACGAGAAAATAAACAAAATTTAAATTTTAAAATTGTACAAAATGTGGTGCAATAATTCCAACCATGCTCACAGAGATATTATCTTCTCTTCTTGACAGAAGTTAGCACTGCTGATTGGAAAAAACTAGTCTTTCATCGGATACCCCCGGATTAATCAATCAAACTTTGGTCGACATTCATGACAGGGACAAATAACCTGTCTCAGCTAATATTTTCATTATATTCTCCTATTAATTAAGATTAGTAGGTAGTTGTGACAGAAACGAATAATATTTCAGGTGACATCTCATTAAACCTTCCAATTAACAAACCAAAGTTTAGTAGGTATTCATGTAAAGGGGCAAATAGTCTTTCAGCTGACGTCTCCATTACATTCTCCTGTTAGCCTATCAAAGTTTGCTGGACAGTCGTAGCAGGGACAAGCAGACCCTCCACTCATGTTTTTGTTATAACCCCAAGCAATCAATTTAAGTTTATTGCGTATTTGTGATGGATACTAATATTCTCTCATTTCATATTTCCATTATATTCCGCTATCAATTATCTTAACTTTGATGAGTATTAAATTGCAGATAAAAATATTCCCACATTTGATGTCCCCATTATACCCCTCAGTCCATTAATACAGTTAGGTTGGTGTTCGTGATAGACACAAATATTCTCTCATTATTCCCTCAGTCAGTCAACTAAAGTTTAATGGGTATTTGTGACAGATACAACTATTCTTTCATTTAATGTCTTCATCATGCCCTCCAATGACTCAACTAAAATTTAATGGGTATTCGTGACAGATACAAATATTCTCTCATTTGATATCCCCATTATACTATTAATTAACAAACTTAAGTTTGGTGAGGGGCCGTGGTGACTCAGTGGTAGAGCGTTCACCTCTGATGCATGGGGTCCCTGGTTCGACCCCAGCTCACGCCAAGTGAACTTTGTCGTGGACAAACACCGTTTCCTCGGGGTTCTCCCGTTTCCTTCCACTTTCTTCATTCCACCATTTCATTTATTTCTCATCATCACCGTATTCTTTAGCCTAGCCGGCATAATCGTGGGACGTATAACTCAAAGATTTCATTTAAGTTTGGTGAGTATTCATGATACATACAAATATTCTATCATTTTTAATGACCCCATCATACCATCAGTTAATCAATCAAAGTTTAATGGTACTTGTAACAGATATGAACATTCTCTCATTTGATATCCTCATTATACCACCAATGAATCAACCAAAGTTTAATAAGTACTTATAACAGATACAAATATTCTTTCATTCGATGTCCCCATTATACTTCCAATCAATTTACTAAAGTTTGGTGAGTGTTCGTGATAAGGAAATATAGCTTCTCAGGTGACCTTTCCATTCCACCCCAATGAATAAATTAAAGTTTGGTGGGTATTCCTGAAATATACAAATATTCGATCACTTCATGTTCTCATTATATTCCAAAATCAATTAACTAAAGTTTGGTAGGTATTCTTGGCAGATACAAATATTATCTTATTTGATATCCCCATTACTCCCCAATGAGTAAATTAAAGTTTGGTGGGTATTCCTGAAAGATACAAATATTCGATCACTTCATGTTCTCATTATATTCCAAAATCAATTAACTAAAGTTTGGTAGGTATTCTTGGCAGATACAAATATTATCTTATTTGATATCCCCATTACTCCTCAATGAGTAAATTAAAGTTTGGTGGGTATTCCTGAAAGATACAAATATTCGATCACTTCATGTTCTCATTATATTCCAAAATCAATTAACTAAAGTTTGGTAGGTATTCTTGGCAGATACAAATATTATCTTATTTGATATCCCCATTACTCCCCAATGAGTAAATTAAAGTTTGGTGGGTATTCCTGAAAGATACAAATATTCGATCACTTCATGTTCTCATTATATTCCAAAATCAATTAACTAAAGTTTGGTAGGTATTCTTGGCAGATACAAATATTATCTTATTTGATATCCCCATTACTCCCCAATGAGTAAATTAAAGTTTGGTGGGTATTCCTGAAAGATACAAATATTCGATCACTTCATGTTCTCATTATATTCCAAAATCAATTAACTAAAGTTTGGTAGGTATTCTTGGCAGATACAAATATTATCTTATTTGATATCCCCATTACTCCCCAATGAGTAAATTAAAGTTTGGTGGGTATTCCTGAAAGATACAAATATTCGATCACTTCATGTTCTCATTATATTCCAAAATCAATTAACTAAAGTTTGGTAGGTATTCTTGGCAGATACAAATATTATCTTATTTGATATCCCCATTACTCCCCAATGAGTAAATTAAAGTTTGGTGGGTATTCCTGAAAGATACAAATATTCGATCACTTCATGTTCTCATTATATTCCAAAATCAATTAACTAAAGTTTGGTAGGTATTCTTGGCAGATACAAATATTATCTTATTTGATATCCCCATTACTCCCCAATGAGTAAATTAAAGTTTGGTGGGTATTCCTGAAAGATACCAATATTCGATCACTTCGTGTTCTCATTATATTCCAAAATCAATTAACTAAAGTTTGGTAGGTATTCTTGGCAGATACAAATATTATCTTATTTGATATCCCCATTACTCCCCAATGAGTAAATTAAAGTTTGGTGGGTATTCCTGAAACATACAAATATTCGATCACTTCGTGTTCTCATTATATTCCAAAATCAATTAACTAAAGTTTGGTAGGTATTCTTGGCAGATACAAATATTATCTTATTTGATATCCCCATTACTCCCCAATGAGTAAATTAAAGTTTGGTGGGTATTCCGAAAGATACAAATATTCGATCACTTCATGTTCTCATTATATTCCAAAATCAATTAACTAAAGTTTGGTAGGTATTCTTGGCAGATACAAATATTATCTTATTTGATATCCCCATTACTCCCCAATGAGTAAATTAAAGTTTGGTGGGTATTCCTGAAAGATACAAATATTCGATCACTTCATGTTCTCATTATATTCCAAAATCAATTAACTAAAGTTTGGTAGGTATTCTTGGCAGATACAAATATTATCTTATTTGATATCCCCATATTACACCCCAATGAATCAACCAAAGTTTGGTGGGAATTCCTGACAGATACAAATATTCTTTCATATGACTTCCACATTAATCAGTCAACTAAAGTTTGGATGTCTTCGTGACAGATACCAATATTCTCTGATTTGACCTCCTCGTTATACCCCTGATCAATCCATTACTACTAATAGAGCTGTAACCGGTTTGACTATTCGAGATTGTCTGAGATTCAAAATTATATTGAATAGCGCATAATTTGTTGTCCACAAATGTTTTTTTTAAAAAATCGAGTATAATATTGTGAAGCACGGGACCCTTCCATGCGTGGGGCCCCGGTCGATTGCCCAGTTCGAACTATCTGAAGTCCGCTACTATATACGATTGATAAAAGAAAGTTGTGAAATATCACATTTTTGCCTCACATATGTCTCTACTACCGGTATCTCTTTGGTTTTCCATATTTTTAACTTATAACGCATTTTGGTTCTTATATTGTTTATACAGTAGAATTCATTTAATCCATCACGTTTGGGACTGGGGGGATGGATGGAATGCAAAAAAGGTTGGATTATCAGAAAATACAGAAAAATACGGATTTGCAGTAAAATAATCTCTGAACTCAAAAAATAACTATATTGTTCTCTATAGTAAAAACAAACGAACAGTAAGTACTAAAAACTGCACAGCACAGTACAGAAAACACGCACAATGAAAGAAAATATAAGAGTTGATAGAGCACTAAAGCAGACAAGTGGTATCAGCAAGTAAATAACAATGTCACGATGCCAGTAAACGACAATGGGCATCACCGACAAGTCGGAACAAGTTTGGCTCGGGAGTAGCAGACCAACCGAGGGCAGACGAGAGGGGGTTTTACTCGTACTGTATATAGCGGTCGGTCATAACGTTTTTAGATAATTAATGCATCCGAAAAAAATGTATTTCTGCACCTTCATTCGTCTGCTCACACATGTACAGGTTTTGATATGAAATCATCCATAGAATCGGAATTAAACTTTAAAAGTACTGGCTTTTACTTATTACGCACTATTTTTTTCTTTTATTCGTTTCTCGTCGATACTTAATATTCTCCAAAGTGGGATGAATTCAGCCTTTGTTTCTGAGTAGTTTTAATCCTAAACAATACAGATAGTTTTCAATGTGTGGGAAAAATTTATACGATTATGAATCACAAACATCTTATGTTTTTTTTAATGGAGTTTATGATGCAATATAGTTTTTGAGGGTTGGTTAACTAACGTTTTATTCCTGTCCAATTATAACCTTCAAATATAGGGATGGTTAACAAGTCTGAAAAAAAATTACTTCATACATTAAATAAGACAATTTTTAAGAAGATTAGTTCACCAAACTTTCTTTATATATTTACCCTGATTCTTCTTGTGTCTGTCCGTTTTTTGGGATTATTCCTGCTTGTCGGACTTGCGATCCCATTGAGAAAACAAAATCTGCAGGAGATTATCACTGAAGAGTCGCTGTAGAAAACAATGTGTGTGCCACTTTGAAATTGTCTCACTTATTTTATTTTTTGAATACGTTTATGCCCTAGTTATATTTTCATACTTGGTTATATGCCAGATTGTAGTTATAAACAATAGTATTTTCTACTTTTTTGACGCTTGGGCACATTTTGCTATATTTCGTCTCTACTATTACAGTAACTTTTGTGTTTGGCACTTATTGTTTTCTACAGGGAGTCTTTCAATGTTATCTCATTTTCCTCTGAAGGAATTTTAACTCTAAGCAGTACATTTATTTCCCAGGAATCAAAAAAAAAAAAAATATATATATATATATATATATATATATACGAACTCTCTCGTGGCTAAGCGGTTAGCGAACGTGCCTTTGGCGTGGGAGACCTGAGTTCATTTCCCGGCGGGAGCGGATGAAGTTTGCTGTAGATCCCCACGTTAAGCTGTAGGTCTACGTCTCATATATCCTCGCTGCTGAAAGGAGCGTTAAACTGAAATCAAATTTTAAAAAAAGCAAATACCAATTTAAAAATCAAATTAATTTACGGAATTTCTCATTAAACAACCAGAGAAATGAACAGATTTATATATAAATGTCAAGTAGACACTCCCTTACGCTTACTTAAATTAGATAGTGTGTAAATTGAGCACAGACATAAGAGGATGTTCTATTTGTTAGCTATTACAACATGTATGCATTCAATTCACTGTAGCTGGATTATAATCTACTCTTATCATTCCCCATGGATACTTAAACAAATGGGCAAGGTCTCCAGGGTACAGTGTTTGACAATGTGTTAGGAAAGAGAGTAAACCTAACTCCATCTAGAGTTAAATATCAAGTCATTGTAATGAGACGGTGTACATTGTAACGTATATTATTGCACTGCGGTCATTTATCGGTCACTAATAGCTTTCTAATTAAGGAGTTTGGTTGACCAAAGACCCTTCATATACTATATGAATATTTGCCCTGTTTGTCCATGTGTCCGTCCGGGACACAAAAACGTCTGTCCGGGAAACAAGAAATCTCCAGAACTGCTATTTGATTGATCACCATCAATATTGGGTAGGATGAAGAGAGTGCTGATGGGCAAAACCGGTTTTTACAAAAACCGGAAACCGGATTGTAGAAAAACCAAAATCCGAAAAAAACGACATTTCCGTTTTCTCCAAAACCGGTGCGATTTTCACCGAAACCCGGTTTTGGTCTTCTTTAAAAGCGGTTCGGTTTTCACCGAAAGTGCCTGCGGTGAAAACTTTTGGAAAACACACAAAACTATTTCTGTGGAAACGGAATCGGTTTCCGGAGAGCAGCGAAACAATATGTATTCTGGTCAGAAATAGGACCAATTTTGAAAAAGAACCGGAATCGGTTTTGAAGACAACCGAAACCGGATCCTGTGAAAAACCTAACCGGTTTTGGAGTAAACCGATAAATGGTTTCGGTGAAATCCGAACCGGTTTTGGATAATACCTAAACCGGTTTCGGTGAAAAACTGCTTTTTCTGAAAATTTTCAAAAACCGGTTTCGGTTTTCCTTAAAAAAAAAACGGGTTTTACTCCCATCACTAGAAGAGAGTCGAAAGGTGGGAATCGAGTTCTCTTATGGAGATGATCTATCCATCGAAAGTGGTAGTAATCAACCTTTCTGGCTTTAACGTTGATCACTTTAGAGCAAAAGCGGTAATATATAGCGAGAAACAGAAGTTTCCTGCGATCGATCAAGCACCAAAAAATATTTCATATCGATCCTTAACCCTCTTCTATAACCGTATAGAAATTCACTACAACTTTCGGCTTCAATATTCAGAGAAAAAAAAGACAAGAGATACGAATCGATTTTGTCAGTGGTGTATTTAGGATTTTGTTTCGGGGGAGACTAAGCACAGCATGTGAATAAGCACTTATATTTTTCCTTTTGGGTGGCGACAAATTTAATGAAGTTGTGCATATAACAAATTTATTTCGGGTGGGTGCTTAAGCCCGATAGCCCCCCTTAAATACGCCACTCGATTTAGCGTTCTAAAAATAGGTAGGTATCATTTTCCTTCTTAACCCTCTATTCGAACCGGAAGTATCAAAAACCAACCATTTCCGGGTTTAACATTGATTGCTATAGAGTAAAAATGGTAAAAATATAACAAGAAGCAGTTTCTATGCAATCAATTAAGCATAACAAGAATATATTTCACCTTCACTTGAATTTTTGAACTAAAACCGTAAGTCGTGGGAATCCACTTCCAGTTCGGGTTTCAATATTCTAAAATCCTTCTTATGTATAGCATAGGTAGAGCAAATTGTACAAGAGAATGTTTTCTCCCACTACCGAATTTTATTATAAAAATCTTCCTGTTATAAAACGTACGATACAAAATTACTGTAATATAAATAATCCTCTAATAATTGTGTAGAGAAAGGTATCTCAAAGCCCGAGCAGCCTAGAGAATGATCTCCACAGAGCTCCGAGCAAGCTATATGGAATGGATTAGGACGCCCAACGCTCCACGCAAGGTTGAGGTTAGGAATCTCAAAGAGTTCCGAGCAAATTAAGTGGCCAGGATAGGGGGCATAGAGCTCCCAGAAAGCTAGAGGCTTTTGGGTACGGTAGCTCCCAAAGTTCCAACCAAGCTAAGGGAGAGGAGGGGATCAGAAGTAGACTGATATCAAATGTGAAAGTCCTACTGGCTTTATACCTGCTCCAGTGTGGGGGTGACACCGATGGTCCTTCTTCGTCACATAACTGATGGTGACCCTGTCGACTGGCAATGTAGTAGTTTGTAGTAGGACGCACGTGATGTTATTTATAAATATGTTGATTGTAAACAGATCCGTGTACAGGATATCACAATATTAATTGAAAAAAATATCACACCATACAAACCAAACTTCTTCATGTTGGTTTTACATGTGACAATCCTACTTGTTTTACACTACGACTTCTCTTAACTATATAAATTAATGGATATTGTTATTCCTTTTTGTTTCTTTGCAGCGAAGAGGCCTCCAGTAGAAGAAACGGCCAGCTTCTTGCAGTCTTTGCTCGCTAGTCACGGTCCAAACTATTTGGAAAAACTCTTCGGAAGTAAAGCCAGGAATGCTCTAGCACCGCTCGGAGGCGTTGATAAGGTTGCGATTGCACTTTCAGGTAAAGTATCGCACATTTTCCCTTAAAATGTATGTTTATTCTTAATCAATTACGATTCTAATAAATAATATTTTAAAAATGTCTTTAACGCTATTAAGTTTCTGCGCTCTGTTTGAAATGAACTAGAATTCCAATGGTTTGACTTTACGGATCTCTTCTTCAACACTTTGCCAAAACAATTTGAGTGATTATGTTAATTATTAAGCATTTTATCAGATTATTCCACATTTTAGACCTAAATGTTGAGTTAAACTGGACAATACCACATTTATTATTCAGTATTACAAACTAAGGACGCTACACTATCATAAACATCCAAAAACATTCAAATTATGAGTAATTACGTGGCAATTACGAGTATAAGTGATTAATCAGGCTTTGACCCTTTAGGTATATATATATTGTTTATCGTCAAGTTGGTGGGAGTCATGACGTCATTTGTTTTGTCTTAAAGGTACAACGCAAGATGCTTATTTTATTCTTTCGAAAATGCTGTCTAAAAGGTTTTATAAGATCCAAAACAACATATATGTGTTGTCAACATGACTATCAGACAGAGGACACGTGTTATTACTTAGTATTTTCAGTAAGTGATTTTTAGATCTGTACATTAACACAAGGGCAGTCCAGAGAGGCCTAAACTTTTGAAAAAGGAATTGTTCAAAAAAAAAAAAAAAAAAAAAAAAAATTTTCCATGAATTTCCGTTTTCAGGTATGTGATACCGACATGCGAATGGTACCATTTGGAATGTTGCTTTATTCTGAAGAAAATGAGGTACAAACCATGATCCTAAAATAAATCATGATGACGCAGTAGCTGCTTGACTGAAAATCTAAAATTTACCTTTAAAAAATCCAAAAAGAGTTAAAGGGCTGTATTTAGAAAAATACATAATATATACAATAACGAATGATACATGAAAATATACAGAAACTATCCACGTTTCAGACATACTGTTACAATAATGTTCGATGTGTCTTTCTTTCGTCACACGACACATGTTTATGTGGTAGTCTAGTTCAACTGTACGGGCTCTACCATATCCCTACGTAAATGCAGCTGTAATGTGATCCTGGAGCTTACTCAAAGCTGTTGGTAGTAGAAAGAACTTTCACTGTGTCTTTCATATGCCTTAAATGAAAAATAAAATCACAGGCTTCAGATCGGGAGATCTATAAGGCCATAGATCTTCAACAGATCGATCAATCCGACGTTGTAGGAGTTCTCCGTTCAGATAACATATGCATGTGTAGTGTAACGAAACGAAGAGACATCAAATATTTGTAATAATATGTCTGAAACTTGGACATTTTCTGCATATTTTCGTATATCTTTCGTTATTCTATGCATTATACATTTTTAAATATAGCCCACTCAAACCCAATGGATCATTTATAATTGCCTTGTATTTCTAATAAGTAGTCAAATTTAAAGAAATTCAGAAGGAATGATTTTTGAAAAAGATTTTGTTTCGAAAAATGTTTTTACATAAACGTCTCATCTAATCACATTAATTATTTTCAATAAAAACGTAGTGATCATGTCAAACCATTCGAGTTCATTGGTCAAAGTTTGCTGTGATGCTTACAGTGTTACTAGAAATTGTTAAAATAATTCTTGTTTTCCTGTGATTTTATAATATTACTGCAATAGTTTTTGGTAGTTGTAACTATAATAAGTTCTCAAATTACATGATTTTTAAGCAGTATTGCAAACTATCAAAATTCATCGTAACTCTGGAGCGGTTTGAGATATCAAATTACTGTAAATGACATTATGATCTTTACCTATAGTGAGAACCATCTACGTACTTATCTAAGAACTTTTTTGCACTACACTTTTTTCAATAATAATAATAATAATAATAATAATAATAATAATAATAATAATAATAATAATAATAATAATAATAATAATAATAATAATAATAATAATTTAAATCCCTTTTAACTTTATTCCTACTTCAATAAATAAAATCTGTTATTCCATAAGTGTTAATTGCAGTTGATTTGACGTTTCAAAACACAGTGATTGCGTTTGCCTTCAGAGTTGGAGTATTCGTTGAAAAATTATTGTACGGTACATTTTTAACTTATACACAATTGTATATTTTTGATTTTTACATTGTTCTAATTTTATATTTATATTTCAATATTTTATATTTCAATATTTAACAATTTGTTACAGTTTGACTCAAATTTATATTAACTGTTTTAAGAGTATTAATGCTTTGTTTTTTTTTAAAAAAAAATATTTTTGATGGTTAGAAAATATTACAAATTTCACTTAATTTCAAACTTTCTTCTGTATGTAACGTGTTATTGTGTGATTTTTATTACTATTGGTTCTTTTAATCACATTTTACGTCCATGAGTGGATCTACCATATCATCGACTCATTTTCAAACATAATTTTATGCTTTTGTTCTATATTGTATTCGTTGCGCTAATGCTGACTTGTTTGGTTGACTTGAAATGAAACGAAATGAAGTATTTTAGTCCCACGATTATGCCTTTTAGGCAAAGGGAGGCTATGATTAAAGCAAGTGAATGATGATGAAAGAATTGGTGGAATGAAATGTGGGAGGAAACGAGAGTCCTCCTAGGAAAACCACAGACATTGTGTTTGTCCACCACAAAGTTTACTTGGTGCAAACTGGGATCGAACCAGGGACCCCACGGACCTGAGGTGAACAATCTACCACTGAGCTACCCCCATAATTTAAATAGTAATGCGTTCTTCTGAGATGGATGGTTATAGTGAGAAGTTAAACTGAGAGTTTGTTTCATTTCAATCTATTAATTTTACATTCTACTTTCCTCTTATTTCTTTCCTAACTTTTTTAACGTCTCAAAGTGTATATTCATTAATTCCATCTTTTCCTTTCTGTATGTAAATTTTGAAACTTTTTTTCTTTTGCCTCTTAGTATTTCTCTGTTTGGAATTTTCACTTTTCATATATGTCTAATACAATAAACATGGATGGATTTTTTAAAAATCTAATTATATTTTAATTATCTTCGTGAGAAGTATATCGGATGTTAGAAACCATCGTCATATCATGGTGATGAAATTCATATTTAAAGAGCATTCTCACACCTATCTCATGTGCAATTCTTACTGTTCTAGAGGCATCTAAAATGTGTATGCTTATGGATGTTTGTACTGCTCTTGTACCATCATTAGTTCGTAACATTGAATTATAAATGTGGTATTGTGAGGTTTTTGTTTTTTAACATTATATTAAAAATGTAATAACTTAACATAGTGCCATTTGAAAAAAATAGAACTTTTTGGTAGATTAGCAACACTGTTTATCTGGTGATATTTAAGGATTATGTCAAACTACCTCCCATGTCGATATTTCAATGGTATTAAATTTCAGAGATTTGTATGTATTAGCTTAAAACTGGAATAAGCGTTTCAAGATAATTGGTTCAGCATGTATATATACTTCAATAATATTACATAAATTAAATTTAATTTTTAAATATAAATACTCGTATTATATATTACCGAATTTAATTTTCACAAAGCAAGGCACATAAGTAGAGATCAACACTTTCCTATGTAAATTAATGGGCTAGAAATAGCACACAGAGATAGCACCTATACTGAATATTCTTTGAGGAAGAAAGACGACAATATTTTGACATGCCTTAAAGAAAAAGTTTACAAAACAGAAGTGAGACCTGCCATATTATAGGAAGCGGAATGTTGAACGACGAAGAAAAGAGAGGAACAAAATTTGCATGTTGCGGTGATGATGTTATGGTGGAGGTGTGGAGTGACACGGAAGGACAAAATTAACCATGAAGTGAACCAGAAAACAGTAAAGATGAGACTAGTAGTAGAAAACTTTGCAAGAAAATAGGCTGAGATGGTTTGGACATATAAGAAGACCTTTAGAACACGTGGCTCACCGAGTGGATGCTAGAGAATTTAATGGAAAACGAGCCTGAGGCAGACCAAAGAAGAAGTGGAAAGATTGTGTGAAGGACGACATGGTGCAGTGTTGTGTCATAGCGGATATGACAGAAGATAGAAACAGGTGGAGGACAGCGATCCGATAAGATGACTCCAGCGGCGGCTCAGTGATAGAGCGTTCAGCTCTCGTGCTTGGGGTCCCCGGGTTCGATCCCAGCCACCGCCAAGTGAACTTTGTGGTGGACAAACACCGTGTGCATGGGTTTTCTCGAGGTTCTTCCGTTTCCTCCCACTTTCTTCATTCCACCATTTCATTCGTTACTCATACTCACCGTCTCCTTTAGCCTAACCGGCATAACCGTGGGACGTAAAACTCAAAGATTTCATTTCAGTTTTTTTCCAGCTAACTAGGAAAAAAGGCTTGGAAGAAGAGAAGGAGGAGGATATTTTCATTGATATCAGAAAGGGTCGAACCGTGGAAGATCATACTTTGTCTGTGATCGTTATCTTTGGTATTAGAAGCTTTGGAAGCAACAGATGGGTGAAGTGAGCACCGGCCTCTGTATAGATATTGAAGAGTGATACTTAAAGGAAAGACATGTCTTATACAACCTCGGTGCTCAATCATACGCTAGAACTCCAAATTAAGAAACTAATCAATCAATAAAAGACGATAATAAATTTATTCTGCTTCGTTTTAAAGGTCTTTCGGTGACATGGTATTGCCAGAAGTTTTTCGGTAGAGAGGGGCCTGCGATGTTTTGATTTATTTCTGTAGTATTTGACTAGGCAAAGACAACGGTACCAAAAGTTTTGAAATCCGAGCTCAGGAGACTAGAAAAAAAATCGATGTTGAATGTGCAGAGCGATTGTGATGAGAATACATACGGGGGTCCATCATACAAAAATTTTTGAGGAGTCCAATCGGAGATTTTGTACAAAATTCAATATTGTGAATTAAGCAAGTCTTATGGTGAGCTATCCTACGAAAGAAGGTGTAACAGTCTTATGCTCGCCTGTTTGGAGAAGAGAATGATAACTTTTTCGAAAGAAACCACGGTAGAAGGCATCAATACGGGCCCGAGATGTTTTGATTGATTTTTGTAGTATTCCACAAATACAACGATACAAAAAAATTTGAAATCCGAGCTCTAGAGCAGAAAATTGGTGTTAAGTGTGGGGATAGAGAGACGGATCCCGACCATCTAAATACTTTTTTGATTAGTTTAATCTGTTCCTGTAGCACCTTTTTTTGAGCAAAATTCAAAAATGTGAAATGTACAAGTCTTATGATGAGCTCTCTCGCCTCGCTCTCCCCAAAGCTTAAGATAAGGATTTCGATTTCTGGGCTTTCGGCATCTATGGCTTATGTTAACCCTCACCTAGCCGATCACACTATCTGAGGAAAGGGAAGGGAGGAAGCTGCCTGACAGAAAAAGATTAGGTACCATTCCGGCATTTGCCTGGTGTGAATGAGGAAAACCTTATTCAGGATAGTTAGCCTGAAAAAGTATTTACACTTTTTTTTTTTTTTTGACAAAGTGTCCACACTCTCTTCCCAAAAAAATCGCTCAAGTTACGCTTATGCTTACAAACATACGCATATACTTATTTTTCAGAAACGGGGCAGAATCAAGAAAGTGTTTTTTTTAAAACTAGATCTGAAAACTAAGCGGAATGTGCTGGAACTGCAGAGGCTAACTAGACATATTCTTTGAGAGGACTAGAGAGCTCCAAGAAATAGCATTTTAGAAAATCCATTATACTGTTAATATATACTATTATACACTGACCAGGCAGAACATTATGATGACTGAAGCAATATTCGATATGACTATGTTTGACTTGCAAGACAACAGCCATGCAGTTTGGCATGGAAGCAGTGAGACTTTGCTAGGTAGCTGAATCCATGGCGTACGCAGGTCACTTAATTCCTGTAAATTCCGTGGAGGGAGGCGATAAGCTCGACTTCAATGTTCAATGACATCCCAAAGATGTTGAAATTGGGTTAAGATCGAGCGAGTTTCTGAGTCATTGCAGCAATTGAAATTCACCACTCAGCACTACAGCACAAATTTGGTCTTGTGACAAGGAACATTGTCCTGGAATTCCCAGCTGGAAATATGTTCATTTATACAGGGTGGTAGATAACTCCACCGAAAAACTTTAGGAGGCGGTTCCTTATACGAGATGAAAGAAAAAAAGTTCTAATAAACATGGGTCGAAAAACGTCTCCTTTGAGAGATATGAACTACCGAAAATTCGAAATATCACGTTTCAAAACGCCCTGGCTTAGAAACTATAGGCCCTATCCCAAGCGGTTTAAGGAATTACACAGGAACTGGTATACGCTCTATCTAAATATCCATGTTTCAGAATCACCGGTACCATCGAAACGAACGCACCATTAGTACTTAAATGAGTATTCCTATACTTCAACTTCCTTTTGACAGTTCCTTTCACCGATAACGGACGATGATAAAACATGGATATTTAGATAGAGCACATAGTAGTTCCTGTGTAATTCCTTAAACCGCTTGGGATAGGTCCTATAGTTTCTAAGTTAGGGTGTTTTGAAAATTGATTTTTCGAATTTTCAATGGATCATAACTCTGAAAGGAGACGTTTTTCGGCCCATGTTTGTTAGAACTTTTTTTCTTTCATTTCATATAAGGAATCGCCTACCATAGTTTTTCGGGGGAGTTACCTACCACCCTGTATATACAAGAAAGCGTTCAAGTTACGAATATATACGTATAAGAACCTGAAATTTGGAGAGAAAATTGCTTTCGTAATAAGAACAATGACTGAGAAAGGAACTATTTGAAATACGGTGTATATTGGGCTAACGAAAGTAAAGAATATTTAAGTATTTTGTCCAGAACAGAAAAACATGAAACGAAATCTTTGAGTTTTACGTCCTCCCATAGTTATGCTGGCTAGGTTAAAGGAGACAGTGATGATGGGAATGGTTCAATAAAGAAAGTGGAAGAAAACGGGAGGACCCCGAGAAAACCGACGCACATGGTGATTATCCACTATAAAGTTCACTTGGCGCGAGCTTGGATCGAACCAGGATCCTTATACAGCAGAGGTGAACGCTCTACCACTAAGCCATTGTTCAGAATAGAGAACCATATGAATCCCTGAACCCTGAAGTAAGGGAGATGACACTTGACATATAAACTTCTCATTAAAAGTAAGTGAGAGTGTGTCCAAGTTTTTTTTTTTTTTTTTTTTTGAAAATTCCCGTTTTAAGGGTAAAGAGGGACATTTTGTCTTTCTCTTTCCCTCCGGTCTATTTTTTGTGACCGAATAATGTCTAAAATGATACACCTTCTTGATTCTACACAATCCTAAGTTTAAATATGTGCGTATATTTGCAAGCATAAGCGTAACTTGGACGCTTTGTTTCGGAGAAGAGGGACGAGAGAACTCACTATGAGACTTGTATATTTCACATTTTTTAAATTTTGCTAAAAAAAAAAAAAAAAAAAAAAAAAAAAAAAAAAAAAGGTGATAAAAATCGAGCGTATGGCATCCATAAGACCTATTATAAGTCTGGACTTTCTACAGCATATTTTACCGTTAGTCTCACCATAAAGTATTAAATAATAGGTTAAAATCAATTTTCGACATACGGCGCCAGCCAATTTCTGCTCGGAAGTAACAATATTCAGTTTTAGCGATGTCGTAGCGGGCAATAAAGTGTGTCGTGAGTCCAAAAAAAGGTTAGGGTCGGCTACTCTTACATAAACATATGCACGAGACTTCCTAGGTACATAGTACCCTATTTACCCTATCCTAAGGATTCCTACTATTGTAGTGTGTAAACGAAATAAATAAACAATATAATAAGAAAAAACCTAACAGATAAGAAGCTAAATGTAGGGTAACTTCTATCTAACTACTTTAACTAACCTAACTTGCTTTATCTTAACAAATCTCATATCCAAAGCTATTAAGGTATCTATATATATAAAAGAGAACGCACAAATCCTTTGTTACCTCATCACGCTAATACGGCTGAACCAATTTCTTTTATTTTTGGGGGGTTATTAGGATTTGGACCCTAGATGGTTTTTATCATATCACTTTAATTTTTAATTACCAGTGTCTTGAGATAATTGACCATTCAAGTGTCCATAACGTACAAATCCTTTGTTAGTTCATCATAGGTAAAAATAAACGTATTTATATGCAACCCGCATGACCGTGTAACTCGGCGGGTTAACATAAATGACAGGCGATATAATGTTAACATTTACTGCAATCTACTATGGTTTTTATCATATCACTTGAAAGCGAAAACTTCCGGGGTGACCGCAGCGAAGCGGGGCGGGTTAACATAAATGACAGGCGATATAATGTTAACATTTACTGCAATCTTCTATGGTTTTTATCATATCACTTGAAAGCGAAAAAGTAAAATTTATCTAAGTAACAAAGTTTATTGCGTTCCGGGGTGACCGCAGCGAAGCGGGGTGAACGCTGCTAGTTAAAGAATAAAACTAAGTGCCCAGCAGGGGGCGTACACAGAGATTGGGATTTTGGTCCGGACTCCCCCCTCAAAATCTCAACTTTTCTGTAAATTTAGTCTAATTTTATTTATTTCTTTATTTATTTATTTATTTATTTATTTATAGAAGGTTTCAGATACAGCAGCACTAGGCCATTTTACACTGAAACATTTTAACATTTTGATAACATAACAATTTGAGCTCAAGATGGTACAGCACAACAGCAACATTACAAAAGTAGCCTATTTATAGCGTATCTGAAATTATACTCATTTGAAAAACGTCTACAGTTTCTGGTAACTGATTATAAGTACTGATAATTCGGTTTAGAAGGCACCTTTGGACAATATTTACTCTCGCAGCTCGAGTGTAAAAGAAATCAGTAGACCGTGTTTTTCTAGTGGGTGTGCGGGAAAATTGATCTGACTTAATAACTGTTCACATGATACATGGCCATTTACAATTTGTTTGCAAAAATATTAGTTCAGAAATTTTGTTTCTCATAGGGGAGGTTAGATATTTGAGGGATTTTGAAACGTCATTTTTTGGAAGTGTTCGGAGGTGAGGTACTCGGTAGGATACAATGGTTAAAAAGAAATTAATTATGGAATTTATTATTTTTAAATGAGTAGGGCAGGCCATACACCAGATAGGAGAACAGTACTCAAATACCGGGAGCAAAATATGACTTATAGATGTTTTTAGAAATTTTAACATAATTTAACCTAATATTGAACTTGTACTCTCCCTGGAAAGCTTTGGACTCTTCCTGAAGTAAATTCCTGCGTATATGCCTGGTGCCTGGAAGTAATTTCGGAACTGTCCTCCAATATTCTGATGAGTGACATCAAACTAGTGTAATGTGTTATAATGTATAGGCATGAGATAATTTAAAAGTGTCACTTTATCTTTTCTCTAAAGTTGAGTAAAATATAAAAATAAGTTGTTCGTCAATTTCAACCGTCATAGGTTTGTACGCTATGAAATTGTTACTGCTCCTCTTAAAACATCCATACGACCATTTGACTTACAAAATCAACGTAGTATGTACAATAATAATAATAATAATAATAATAATAATAATAATAATAATAATAATAATAATAATAATAATAATAATAATAATAATAATAACTATTCATGGGTTTAAAATCTGTCATCTTCATGATTTATATTCTATTCTAATATTTATGACAAACTCTTTCGAAATAAATATGCTTCATTGGCTATTACATATTTCAACTGGCTACCATTATTAGAATCACATAAACTTGGACGTAACAGATAACAGATCAAAATGCAATTACTCTTAGAATATCGTGACAATATCAGAAATATAATTTGATTTTTTTAAATGTATTTATAAAATATGTGACTAGTATTTTTGTACAAAAAAAAAGTTGTAGCAATTATGCAGCAATTATTCCCATTGTATTTATAATTCATTTTAATGAATTCGGTACTTCTTTTTTTAAACTCTCTCTCTCTCTCTCTCTTTCTCTTTCTCTTTCTCTCTCTCTCTGTAGAAGAACGTTCTAATATTTCGTTTTCCATATTCAAATAAATGCAATGCTGGCAGTGCTTTCGTGATAAAAACAAATCGTATTTTCAAATGCATAAGTATTTTTAATCAAGTACGTAATATTTTTTTCCAGGAAGATATAAATTATGTTATTTTTCAGGTGATTTATTATGCTGAATTCTAGTTGTGTATCGGTGTATCTTTGCATCTGTACATGGAGAAATAGAAAAAAAAGAAACTCTTAATTACATAACCTACTGTATACTTCATATACAGTAAATATTGCGTGCTTCAAACATTCTCTAATTATAGTCATTATGCCAACTTCTTAATCCTGTCAGGGAATATTTATCAAACAAAAAGAATAACACGTAAACAGTATATAGTGTGTTGTCTTACTTCTAATAAACATTCCTTTATTATAGATGGCAGCACAATAATAACTATAGCACATTAATCATGTTTTGCCTTACATAATCATACTGTAAATAATAATATTTCGTAGGTACAGCAAATTTCATTAATTAATTTGTATAATTTTTTAAAAGTAAATTTAGCGAGAAAGTCTACTTGATTAAGAGAACTTCATTGCAATATGGAAGTGTGTAGAAATAGGGTCATATAAAAAGTCTCCGCGGTTTATTGGTACATTTTTGAACAAAAAATTTCTTGTTTCATATACAGACAATCCGTTTGAATAGAACTATCGTGGGCAACGAACGGCATATTTTTAACTAACTATCCGTTATTATTGGCAACGAACGGCATATTTTTAACTAACTATCCGTTATTATTGGCCACGAACGGCATATTTTTAACTATCCGTTATTATTGGCAACGAACGGCATATTTTTAACTAACTATCCGTTATTATTGGCAACGAACGGCATATTTTTAACTAACTATCCGTTATTATTGGCAACGAACGGCATATTTAAAACTAACTATCCGTTATTATTGGCAACGAACGGCATATTTTTAACTAACTATCCGTTATTATTGGCAACGAACGGCATATTTTTAACTAACTATCCGTTATTATTGGCAACGAACGGCATATTTAAAACTAACTATCCGTTTATTATTGGCAACGAACGGCATATTCTATCCATATAATCAAACTAAACACAACGACACACTGAACAAGGCTATGTAGTAAAAGTATAGGCCTATAGAAAAACACAGTCACGTAACAGTTTCAGCACAATAACTGTACCTTGATCAAACTTCCATCTTTATTTGTAGCAAATCCTCCATTCCAATTCATCACCTTGTCTCCTGCCTTCATAATTTTCCTCGCTTCTTTCCATTTTCTCACCATGTTTGGCTTCTTTCCATTTCCTCAACACAATGTCATTGTATCTAAATTCATCTTGGACTATACTCTAGTGTGATTAAATAGGAATAGCCATACCTCAACGTGAAGCTTTGCGTAATTCAAACTGTTGAATAATCTGTAAGGTATCGCGATCAGAGTAAAGTTAAGAAATTGTGGGATATTAAGTAACGTTGATGTAAATTCTGAGAAAATATATGGAAGCTACCAGAGACGGGCGTAGGATTTTTTTCCCTAGAGGAGTCTGGAATACACACGCATACACACACTTTGATGCACGCGAGCACATAATTAACACTTCATGTAAAACATATTTAGAGGCTATGCATATTGCATAACTTTATTAACTTCAGTAATTATATTATAGTGCTATAGTTTTCAACATAAATATGTTAAATACTATAATACGTGAGTAAACAAAACTAATACGTTTTGACATGCATTCAAAGAACTACACTTCATTCGAAAAGAACTCCATCTTGCTCCATCCTGTGTATTTCATGGAAACCATTACACATTGTAATGATTGTTCACAAATCCTATAGTTGTTATTCTTACCAACTGCAATAATTCAATCATATCAACTGTTTACTATTACCAATTATTATATCATACTTATCGTAAAATCAAATAATTGATAATAAGTAAACAGAATTCCGGTTTTGTTGCATAACACTTAGATCATAACAGTGACCTAGCCAGCAATTTCTTCTCAGGGTAGAGTTGCTATGCTATATGTCCGTATTTTGTATGGATTGTTTGTATTTTTTGGGTCTGTGTTCGTGACCGTATCGTACAAAACATGAAATAGGGAAATGTCCGTATTTGACAGTTTTGGAGCTACCCGAAAATTTCCGAGTCGAAAATCGTATAAATCTCGGGCGAAAGGAACTATGTTTTCATCATGTTCGATAACTTATATTTAATTACTATTATAAAGTAGGTAATGTCTTTAAAAAGTGTCTCATTTTTCCATTCCAGGGATCTTTTGTTTAGATTTGATATACATAATCTAATGGCATGATTTATTATATTCGTGTTAATGGAAAAATTATAAAACATAATAGTTTCCAATAGTCTTTTAAGTATTCTAGTAAACACTTGTGTGATAACCTAAAAAGCTGAAATTTCAAAATATTTATTGTGTGTTTGGACACCGTACCTTTGATGGGTCGTCATTTTAAGGCTTGTCCGTATTTTGGATCAAAAAATTACGGCAACCCTATCTAAGCGGATCAATTATTTTTTTCAGGAGGCTGTGTTTCTACATACTAAAAATTTTCTTTCAGAATACGAAAGCATTACTTCACTATATTATAGTTTTAGTATAGTATTTTATTCTAGCATAGGTCCTGACAGTTAATGGGGTTAGAAATACAGTCTGTAGCAAATGTACCAATACACTAATAAACTATTTATAAGGAAACAAAAATCGTTTATGGAAGTTTTATTTTGTATTTATATGGGTGTATGTTGTTAAAAGAAAGAAAAATAAACACAGATTATAATAGATATAAACATTAATTAATGTCAGACACTTAGACAATAAAATAGTAGTAAATTCACAACTGTGAAGGTTCAGCTAGACAAATGAGAATAACAAATGTAAATGATTTCAGTTTTATTTTAAATTATTTTAACGCTGACATGGTTTATTACTTTTAAGTTCATTTTCTATTAAAAACATTCTTGATTTGCTGTAAGTATTCTACAGTCCCGTTTAACCGAATCCCAATTAACTAAATTATCAGTTTAACCGAATCGCTTAAAAAAACTTATACGCGAGTTTTATTTAAAAACATTAACAACGAGCAGTGTTCGTTAGTTTGAGGGAAACTTCCCTAATCTAGGGAAATTTCGTAGATAAATTTAGCAAAAAAAGGGAAAAGGGACAATTTCCGATAAAACGTGAAAATTCAGGGAAATTCTTGCGCTGACTGAGTGACCAATAAAAAATGCTTAAAATTTTTCTTTGTTCTTCAGAAATTAACCAGTATAATAGCAATAGGCTGTGTGTTCGTGTGTATTCAAAGTAGCTTAATTTGCACCCATTGTTGACTGGGTGTCATTTTGTGTATTTCTTGTTTGTGTGAACAAAGAAAACAGTAAAAAAAAGTAAACGAATAAAATAAATATGGTTGGCACTTCCTTTAGATCTAACATATTTAAATTAACCTTATCACGTAACTTCTGGGATACAATTAATCTTATCACATAACTTCTGTGATACAATTAATTTTATCACATAACTTCTGTGATACAATTAATCTTATCACATAACTTCTGTGATACAATTAATTTTATCACATAACTTCTGTGATACAATTAATCTTATCACATAACTTCTGTGATACAATTAATCTTATCATATAACTTATGTGACACAGTTAATCTTATCACATAACTTCTGTGATACAATTAATCTTATCATATAACTTCTGTGATACAAGTAATCTTATCACATAACTTCTGTGACACAATTAATCTTATAACATAACTTCTGTGATACAGTTTGCACATTGAACAAAATACGGAAAATTTGACAAGAAAACGGAAAAAAATCTGTGTCAGTCGAGGTAAATTTTCTTAAAGAAAAATACGAACACTGATAAAGAATACAATATTTGTTTTGATCCAACAGTTACTTATGTCAAAGAGTAGGTTCATTTTTATGATGCCTTGGCTGTACTCACAAACTTCTCATCCCCAGTTAATTTTTAGCACACGAATTGTACTGTATTATAAAAGTCAAGAGACACTGCCAGTTCAGATTTGTATACAAATATACAGTACAGTGGGCTATATATACTGTATATTAAAAAATCTATTTCGGTCTAACCGAATTTTCGTTCATCCGAAGAACCATTGATCCCACTAATTTGGTTAAACGGGACTCTAGTGCATTGAACAAGTTTAATGAACCCCATAACAAGTGAATATGAATATCGTTTAGATTGGGCCAGACTCTCATGTATCTTCGTGTGGCTACTGCCTAGCGCTGGTCAATTGGTAACTACTTGTCAATCCTTAAGATCAAGTATACAATTGATACGGTTAGACTTTCTACAGCAAGAACCGAAGAATTACAGGAGACGATTGGCAAAATAGTTGACACTGGAAAATAATATGGAATGGAAATCAACATCGGAAAGTCGAAAGTCATGAGAATATCTCGTGGAAATGAGACCTTACGGGTCAGAGTATCCGGAAAGTATTTTGACAAGAGACATTTACTGCACGAAAGAGATCAGATCAAGAATTGCCATAGCCAAAGAAGCATTCAAGAAGAAAATATCAGTCTTAACTTGCAGGCTCAATATTGGACTTAAGAATAAGTTGGTCAAGTGCTATATATATGAAACATTGGGCTATATGGTTCAGAGATATGGACATTACGGAAGTTAGAGAAGAAATATTTAGAGAGCTTCGAAATATGGTGTTGAAGGAAAATGGAGAAGATAAAATGGACAGAGAGAGCAACAAAGAAAGACATTTTAAAATATATATGAGAGAAGGTGACACATCTTGCGAAGAAAGTGTCCTCTTCATACTGTCATAGAAGGAAAGATGGAAGGAAAGTGAGGAATAGAACGAAGAACACTGAAGAACTCATCGATAATTTGAAAAATAGAAGAAAATATTGGGAGTTAAAAGAGGAAGCTGAAGATCGAGAAACTTGGAAAAAATATTTCCAGGTCCAAATCTAAAATTGAATACAAAAAAATCCTCATTAGTCCCAGGCAGGCACGTAGCCAAGGGGTGGGTCCGGGGGGTCCGGACCCCCCCCCCCCTTCGGATCCAGAAATGAAAATATTAAGGAAAGATAAAACAAAAGATATGAGAAAAAGAAGAATCAGCGTCAAAAATATAAAGCTACAGCAAGCGTAACGCAACATTCCGAATTCCATCTATCTCCATATTAATCCTATGGACTACAAATGACGATCGATAAACCGGTTCAATAAGATAGACTCCAGGGGCGGATCCAGAGGGGGGCGATCGGGGCGATCGCCTTCCCCTTCCCAAGAAGAGGAAACTTTCTTATTTTATATATATAAATAAAACCCATCAAAAAGTTTGGAGCCCTCGAAAGTATCAGTATGACAACCTACCGCCCCCCCAGAAGTCGGTCCTCGATCCGCCCCTGATAGACTCTCAGATAGAACTTAAGAAATGCCCAGAATCACCAATAATATGAGTCATTTTGAATTTCGCAGCAACACTAATCCATTTTATAAGATGTCTTTACTCCCGAAAGAGATCTCATTGCTATCCTTGACGGCATTAAACGAAGATAAGAAGAAGAAGACAAGTAGAACCGAGTTCGAATGACCTCGGAAACTATATCTTTTTCAATACTTTTTTGTATTCTTTTACTCAAGATTTCATCATAGGTTTTCTGATTAAAATACTTACTAACATGTCCTCATTTTATTGTCCTAAAAAAAAAAAAAAACAATATGGGTACGTTGCCAGTAAAATAGTTTAGATTGATCGATCCCCTGGTGTGTAACCACAGTATTTCATGTCACGCCCCCCGCCCCCGCCATTACGAAATCCTGGCTAAACGAACGAATATATGTTGCCAGTATAATAGTTTTGAATGATCGAGCCCCTAGTGTGATAACCACAGTATTTCGTCACGGACCCCCCCTATTACAAAATTCTGGCTACGTGCCTGTCCCAGGACTTGCCGGAAGTCAGAATACGTAATAATAATAATATTTAGATTAATACTTCATACTTAATACTTAATTCCGTACAGAAAGGAAAAGCAACAATGCCAGGAGAGGAACTGAAGTAGGCGATTTAAAAAAAAATAGGTAAAAGGCGGGAAAACATTCAGTGCAAGAATGTAAAACAAGTTTGGTCGTACAGTTTTTTTTTTTAATATCCAACTTAAGTTATGTTAGTATAGTTGATATCTGATTAAACGGAATAATAATAGGGTAAGGTGCCCATATTTCGGATACTTAAGCAATTGAGGTGTGTCACGTGCATACCAATAGCCAAACTCAAGATGTCAGGGATGAAAAACAAAGTTTGAAGATTAATGAAAGTAAGGATAGCATGATAGAGTCCATAGCTAAATATTCAATCCTTGTATATGGTATATTATGAAACCGTACAAAAATAAGCATTCATTATTTTGGTTTCCCAATTTCGGATACGACAGTGCCTAATTTCGGATAGGATTTCAAATAACATTGATAGACTATAAACATGGCTTATTAGCACTGATTATGTTACACAAATGATAGCAAATACAAAGCAAGGAAATGAGAGAACAGTTGTATCTGACTATTCACGATAGTCGCACTTGTATGTCTGCCAACCGTCTTTCTCTGTTCTGGCACAAAGCTCATGCACCCATCTCAAACATCCAATACACCTAATCCATTGTTCTCCTGATGTGTCTTCACGATAAGCAACAGAGCAATAAACACATTCTTCGTCTGCACTGTCGTCCTCGTCAGTGGAAATTAGAGGAACAGTATGGTCTGAGTCACTATCTTCATCAGATGATGGAGACTTCTTTGAAGGCTTAGTCGCTTTCTTCTGCTTTGAAGGCTTTAGTGTGTCTCGCAAAATATTTCTTTTGGTTTTCCATTTCTTAGCGGTAGAAAGTGCAGATTTTTGTGTAGCCAATGTATGTCTATATGGGGATGAGGTTATCACTGCAGCTTGTCCACTTTTCCTACTACCTGTGGATGGGCCTGGTAGTGTTGGAGGGGGTCGTATGTCAAATGGTGAAAACGGTAAGGATTTTTCAGGAATAGTCGTACGGATGGTAGGGCTACTGTCACTGTTGTGTTCCGACGGTAAAGGGTCACAGTTTGCAGGAACAGAATTAGTAGGTCTGACACTGCTTTGAACGGGTAGGAAATCACTGTCGTCGAAAACATTCGGATTGAAGGGAATAATCCCACACTTTCTAAAACCGCTGATTGCAGCTTGCATACTTGCAGCTCGTACGTAGGCTTTACCGAAAATCGCACCAACATCAGACATAGAAACTGGCTGAAACGGGTGATTATCGAGCCAGAGTTCGATTTCTTGTGAATAAAACTGCTTAAATGGACCCATAAAACTCACATCCAGAGGTTGGAGCTTGTGCGTCGAGTGGGGTGGTAAGCACACAATAATGACTCCATGGGTCCGTCCTAGGTGGATAATGTCCAGGTTACGGGTGTGCGAATAGTGCCCATCCAGTATGAGCACAACAGGGTCGCTAGATGATGGTTTTACAACTTTAACAAAATGTTCAAACCATTGTGTGAAAATATGCATTTGGATCCATCCCGATGGGTGGCATGCTGCTACGCTTCCTGGTGGTGTTCCATGTAGCAATTCAGGTTTCATACGGACGCGCGGAAAAACAATTAGAGGAGGAACGTATGTACCACAAGCATTCATGCATGTCACAATAGTTATTAAGGAGCCCCGTTCAGCGGAGGACAGTCTCGCAACCTGACGTTTCCCTTTAACACCCAGGACTTGCGAGCGTGTACCTTGGACAATGGACATACCAGTTTCATCGACATTGTACACTTTTGATGGCTCAAAATTCACTTTTTGTAATTCCGGCCGCAACAGACCAAAAAAGCAAGACACTTTTTCTTTTGTAAAATTTTTGACTCTTGCAAGTGAAACGTTCTCTGGTTTTCGAAAGGAGTAGTTAGGGTGCCGGGTCAAAAACTTTTTTAACCATTTTTTGCCAGCAATGTTAGTTCTTGTTGAGAATGGGTGTTTAATGTTGTTCTTCACCGCAAGCTGATAGGCTAGAATACGAACATCTTGACGCCTAAGTCCATAAAGACGTTCATCCATTATTGTACAATACCTAGCGAGTTCGTCTTCAAGCTCAGTTCCTAAGGCACATTTACGTCCAATTCGTGATTGGAAACGTTGCTGACTGTTTGCACATTTGACATAATCTAAGAGAGTTGACCTGGGAACTTCAAACACTTTGGAAGCCTTCAGAAACCCCATTTTCTTCTTCTTCACTGCGTCGATGGCCTTTTCCATATTGTCCATGGCTTTTACTGTAACATCACCTTCTTTTACGTCCAGACATCTGCAAGAGGGATGCAATACTTTAGTTTTTTTTTAAGTACGCTTAATTTCGGATAGTCGAAATTAGGCCCTCACTTTGTATCCGAAATTAGGAAACCACGTCAACTTCCAAAGATGGCTGCTGTGTGCTGTTACCGAACACTCGACTTGACAAACAACATACTCATATTTAACTACAATAGCTATTCTAACTACAAGCATGCACACAATTCATTCCATACTCACCTTCAAGTTTCATGTGCTAAGTTACACCAGCAAAATATTATAACGAAAATGTGGAAAACAAAGAAAACGTCCCTACACACTTCACACGCAACTTGCACGTCCAGCAGCTTCTTGACAACACAACATCTCCAGGGCGCGCTAGTTCACAACGTTGCCACATTTATGCTGTTGTATTGTGGCGAGATATTAATGTATCCGAAAATAGGAACCTATCCGAAATATGGACACCTTACCCTATTAATCTGGTTAAATTTTACAGAGTTGTAAACGGTTAACTAAATACTTTTGTTTTGTATTCTTGTGTTGCAGAATCCCAAACCATCGAAGATTTTGGAGCAGCATTGCATCTGATGAGATCAGACTTAGAACACCTGAGATCAGTTTTCATGGCAGTCGAGAACGGAGATTTAGGAATGTTAAAGAGTCTTGGAATCAAAGATTCAGAGCTTGCGGATGTGAAATTCTTCCTTGAAAAGCTGGTGAACACGGGATTCCTTGATTGAGCTGCTAATTCTACAGATCTAAATCATCTACTTTTTAAAATTATGTTTTGTTTGTTATTTGTTTTGGAATACAAAAGTATTTTTTAAAGAAAACCTTCCCACTTTTTTTTAGGCTTTCCTATTTATTTCAAAAAGTTATGGGGAAAAAGTTAAGTGGTTAATCATATTATTAATAATAATAAATATATCGTATATATGTCTTTAAATTAAAAAAAAAATCATTTATGACGATGATACGTCCTTTAAATGGAAATTTCTAGATAAAACTGTCATCAAAGGGAGAGAAAAAAGTAAGTAAACAACGTAGTGCACAAATTCGTCCTTCTTGAGTCAAACAAACAAACATACATCGTGTTTTGAGAACAATGAAAAATGACTTATCACGGATATTAACGCATTATTGAAGAAGCAATCTTCCCCAGGTGATATTAACACGAAATGTGAATCAAGATTAATGTTCTCGTGCTGCCATCTATTGGTGGGCGTAAGAAACAACAGCAACTGTAGTTGAAAAACAAACAGAAGAAAAAGAAAGGTGTACGTGCATTTTTCAACTGCAATGCTTATACCTTACTCTATGTACACTAATCTAACTTGAGTCAAGGTTCTACTATGACGAAACCAGATCTTACAACATAACTACAAAAAAATGTAGGATTATACATATTTTTTTTCTTACCCAGTGCACAGCCAAATTGACCCTGTAATACACACCTCCATCCCTCAAGAAATGATAAAAATGGACAAGTGGAAAGCAGGTGTCTTTGAGTCTTGTGACAACGGGTGTTGTACACTTCAAAGTAAAAAAGAAAATTAAAAGAATTCTGTGTTGATATATTCAAATATACATATAAATATATAGCTATATATATTTTTCTCTGTATTCTAAAATCTCTGTCCTGTGATTGGTGTATTTGTGTTGCGATAATCATATATACTGGAAACAAACATTATGTATGATTACCGAAACAAACTGAACTGTCCGTATTTATCTTATCATAATACTTCCCCCGTCTTAGACAGTAATTCTATTATTTAGCAACAGAGGGCAGTAGCACCAATTGTGTTCGTAAGTTTTTCTTTAATGTGCTACGTGTACTACAATTTTTAGAATAATTAAGTCGTCTGGATCTTATGTCAACTAGTAGCATACAGCTTTACTATCACATATAAATATATTAGACGACAGATTGCTGCCAAAGCTTGTGTCCGTAAAAGATTCTTAATTTAGACCATTGCGGCCATCTATCAACGTTTAGATCAACTAATAGTTTCTCGCAAGATCTCATATATAGCACACGGAATCCCTCTGTTACCGAATTCTAGAATTACTTCTTCCTGTAGGAGGAATAACAAGTGGAAATATATACACTCGTGAAACAAATGTTCTCGGAAAATATAAGGCTGATACCTGAGAACATTTATTTCAAAAAAAGAAAAAGAAAAGAAAGAAAAGAAAAGAAAAATATTCATAACATTTTCTTGATTGTGAGGATTATCTGGAGTGTATTTTTATCTCCTGTATACAACACATGTTTTCAAACAATATGTATATATTTTTTTCTTCTTACAAACGGTGTTTAGTCAATATTCCTTCCCAATCTAAAAAAAAAGAATCATATGTAAAATACATCCTGAGGAGAAAGATAATGTGTATGGAGACGCTGCATGCATGTTAAACCTTAAGTATGTATGTGTATAGGGTGTCCCAAAACTTCGCTGCATAGAACTGATTAATCGTTAGGTAATTTACGAAAGAAGATAGGTCTACATCTACTCTTGTTACAATCACAATTTTTATGTACCGAAAATTTAAAAAAAAATATATTCAAAACATTCAAATATATTTAGTTAAATTGGTTTATATCAATAGTATTTTTAAAAATAAGTTAGTGTTGCAAACTTAATAACGAACGTGTTGCAAATTGACGATAAAATTTAGTGTCCCTAGATATTTTGTAATATGTTTTAACTCAAACAAGCTAATTACATCGTAGTGAGATTATTAGTGGACGAAATGGGGAAAATATCTTGTAATAACGCTTAAGATAATCATATAATATTATTAAAAGTATGTAGTAAAAATGTAATCAAATATTATAAGCCAATTTGTATTTAATTTATCAACGAAAATTTAAACATTTAATTTTCATATATACGCTTCTTATATTACGTAAAGTAGAACATTTCTTATAAATATTCAGAATAAAGTTCTGTATTTACTGTAAAATTTTGCATAGCTGCAATTTTAAAGATAACAAATGAACTTGCTTTCATTTGTTTCTTTATGTATAAAAAGCACCCTTAATTATCATTTCTCATCTAATGCCAGCATTAAAGCACGTTACAGATCCTTAAGAAGAAAATATTCATTAAAAAATTAACAAGAAAAGAAATATATAATTGTTATCATTTTAAAACACACATACCTAAGTATATATATGTTTTCTCTTCGTATTTTGCATAACCAAATAAGTTCTATGCAGCTAATATTTAGGGGGTTACTCGCAAGTTTATTCGCTCATTCAATGACCCAGAGTCCGAGCTTGCTTTTTGTTTTAAAGGTAAGGTCAGAAGGTTGACCTGGACAGCAACGCGCTCTAGATAACGACCTGTATATTAACGACGAAACATCATCAATAAAGAGTCAGCGTGATGCCTCAGCTTGACTCTTTGACCTTCACCTGATGACTAAGATCATGACCTTTTAACCTTAATAAAACACGGAATATGTAGTGACAATCTGGGAATTGGATAAAGCAAGGTATAGACATAAGTGACCATTGTTTTGTCTCAATTAACAGATAATTTTGGTAGAAAGAATAACATGTAAGTAATTTAGATACTTGCATGTCACAAAAGTTGAAAATTAATTAATGTTCAATAATATTGTAATAATACTTCTCAAAAAATATCATACAAATACAAAATGTAAATAATACAAATGCTTTCTAAAAACTTTTGTAAATTGTAACAATTTGTAAATTCAAAATGACAGTATTATAAATAACGGTAAAAGTTTCGATTGATTACTTTCAGAAACAAACTCATTGTAATACCAATATTAGGGATAATTGCAACAATCTAACTCACAATAGCAGCAACAGTATTAATAATTGCAACAAACTAACTCATTAGGATGACAATAGTATTGATAATTGCGTTAGAACAAAACACACAATAACGAGAGAAATGTTAACAATCATAATAATTGGTAATTCCAACAACACAAAAAATATTGGTAATTGTTATCAACTAACCCATAATAATAACAATGTAATTAATAGTTGTTGAAGGTGACGATAAATATATTGAAACTAGTAAAATATCGATAATTTTGTAACTGATTTCAATAAGAGTATCAAGGCTTGTAAATGTAAATTCTAATTAATAAGAATATTGATAATTCTATTGACAATCATAATTTTAATACTAAAGGCCTTCGACCTTTACATAGGATCGTAATTCACGTAAATACCTGTCCAATTTCACTTAATCCTGTAATTACAATTCAGAAAATCATCCTCAAAATAAAAAAAAATAATGACAATAAAATGTGATTTTTTTTACTTAAATAAAATATAAGTTACATTAGCAAAAAGTTACGTAAATGGTAGTCTAAAGAACTAACTACTTTAATAAATGCATTAACCACGTTCTAAACTATAAATACTATTTATTGATTATTCACTACATGAAAAATCAAGTGTCTATATATTATTAAGTCAAACAATGTTAAAATTATTATCTACAATAACAAAATTATGGTCACTTTTTTATCCTATTTATTAAATGACCATTTCCCAGATTAAAAGCCACTCTTTCCGTAATTCATGTATACATATACCGATATTGACACCAAGTGTTGGACACACCACGTCTTCTGGAATTGAAGGTCCAATATGGAGTGAACAAAAAAAAAACTTTTTAAAAAAGAATAATTTTTAAATAAAAATTTGTTTTGGTTAATTTTGATTCTGAATTACTTATACATATATATATACATATAAATAATAATATATATATTTGTTAGTGATAATAAATATATTTTTCCGATAAGAGTATACATATATATTATATAATATCTTAGTAATTACTTTATTTAACAAGAAAGAAGTTATCTAAAAAAGAAATCGTAAAATAAATCTTTTCCAAAAGAGTTATTGAGAAAAATTCAATCATATTTCATGTATTATACTCTTTAACATTATTATATAGGTTGTTTCTTTGTGAAAAACATTGTGATATTAGAGCGTTAAAAAAATAAGAAAGATGAAGAAAAGGAAATTGCCTTTGAAACGTTTTATTTCTGAAAATATGTTTGATCTCAAATAATAATAATATAATAATAAAAAATAAATTTGTAATGAAGAGCATTTTTGTGTATTTACTCATAGTACATTAGTTCATTTGTTGTATTTAACCTTACTGACTGATTGGAGTCATGCTCTGCATAGTATAGCAATATAGAAAAGGGTCATTTCTTTCTTGTCGATCGACTGGTTTATTGATATTTACACTCTTCGTCAGCAAAAATGCTAGTAGGGTGAGACCAGCAGCTTAAGCATTGAAATCCAAGCCCAAGCTAGAACCTCAGGTAGAGTAAGATGTTCGCACGTCCCATGGCCGAGTACGACTCAAGAAATCGTCAAGAAATCCTGTAAAAACATACAGAGTGCGTCACGGGAAATGGGACAATTTAAACCTTAACAAAAAAGAAGGGTAATTAGGAGTTAGATTTTTGGGCTTTTCGCATTAATAGCTATGTTAGCCTGTCAGGTATGAGCGATGATGTCCCTCGGGGATCACACTATCCGAGGAAAGGGTAGGAAGGAAGCGGCCTGGGATCTATATGTTAGGTACCATCCCAGCATTTGCCTGGTGTGAATGAGGAAAACCTCACTAAGGATGGCTTTTTACTATCTTTAGACCGAGTGTCCCCGAAAAGGCTTTATACACGTTTTAGACCGAGTGTCCCCACCGGGAATCGAACGTGGGATATTGGATAGGACGCATACTAGTTCCTAAGTGAAGAATTGATCCGACTAAATTAGGCCCCATAGTTTTGGTACTATGGATCTTTAAAGTTCATTTTTTTTCATATTTTTGGCAGCCTATTACTTCGAAAGGAAGCATTTGTGCACCCAAGTAGGTCCATACTTTTTTGTCTTATCTTGGTGTCAGTAATCACCTCCAAACGTTGTCGGTGTTGTTTTCAAACACCCTATATATCGAAGGTAGAAATAAATGTATATATACATTTATTAGAGCGTTAATATATATACAAGGCGTGTTTTTTAAGTAAGGTCCGTTTTGTTGTAGACACTAGTAGTTCGCGCGCATACCGCAACGAGCGTGTGCGTCGTGTACCGGCATGCCTTGGGAACAACTGTGCTCAGTTTCAGCTCTGAAGCTAACATGTACGGTTGTGTTCTGTGCTTTCACAATGTTTAAGACTATCAAGTCGCCCGCCGCGTGTGAGGTGAGCTCAGTGATATGGTTTTTGTCAGCAAGAAACCTGTCTACTGTAGAAATTCATCGACAGATTTGCGAAGTGTACGGTGATACTGTTATGAGTGCAAGTAAAGTGCGTAAGTGGGTACGAGAATTCAAAAATGGCGGTGACAACGTCCATGATGAGGACCGTTCCGGTAGCCCTTCTTCAATTACAGACGATTTAGTGGCTTCAGTTGAAGTGAGGGTTCGTGAGAACAGGCGCTTCACAATAACAGGTCTCTCAAACCCTACAGTCCTGATCTTGCGCCGAGCGATTACCATCTGTTCCTTCACCTCAAACAACACCTCAGTGGCAACCGTTACAATGATGATGATGATGTGAAAACGGCAGTGAACTCTTGGTTATCGGAGCAGGCGGCAAGTTTTTATGAATTGGGTATTTTGAAATTGGTTGAGAGGTATGATAAGTGTTTGAACAAACTTAGCAACTATGTCGAAACATAGAGTAAAGTAAGTACTTTCTGAAAATACATTTACTTTTTTGAAATAATCTTTCGTTGTGTACTTATGTTCAAACGGACCTTACTTAAAAAACACGCCTCGTATATATATAGCATTATGGGGTGTAGGTAATGTTTGAAGAGATCGTATTACCTTAAGTTGCTGTTTTGAGTCATATGAAGGACCCCGGCGGGAGCTCATGTGGTTCGGATTCCACGTTCATCAGTAGGTCCACGTCTCACATAGCCTCGCTGCTGAACGGGACTTTAAACTCAAAATCAACTCAACTCATATGAAGGACATTATAGCGTTAATGCTATAAACATAAATGAGGACAATGTATGAGATGGAAGTGAAGGGCATCAAACACCACAACACGTGGGATATGTTAGTGGGCGGATGAGCTTATCTTCCGGTCTTGGGGTGGCTCAGGACCATAATGGAGACAGTGGGAACCCTGTTAGAACTAATGGACTACTGTGCAACATAGGATGGAAGTATGAGAAGTGAATAATTGTCGGATTTATAAGCAGCACGAATATCGGGATTGTCAGGTTGATATAAAGAAAACAAAAGGGAAAGGGAAGTATGATGAAGAGGGTGAGAAGGGGTGTAGGTTATCTAAGTTCATTGTATCTAAGAAAAGTGCGTGTCGTTCCTCGAACAGTTTAATGATACACTTGAGTCGGGGTGTTTCGAGGTGGTATAAAATATGGGGAAAAGTTAGGAACTCGTAGAGTTCATGTGTAGGGCTTGGTAATTTAATGAATGCAATATGTAATGATTGGTGTTCAAGAATTTTTAGTTTCTCGTAATAAAAGGGAGATACGTTAATCCAAGCCATGAACCAATATGTTAAGATTAACCTACAAAAACACCTTGTATGTGTTTAGTACTATAAATAATTTTAGGCCCCAAGTCCTTCCAGTTAAGCGTCGTAATAGATTCAATGGAATATAAGCTTTAGCAACAACCATCTTTAAGTGAGGACACCAAGTAAGGTGTTTGTCAATGGTAAGACCAAGATAAGTAACGTAATTAATGGGTTTTAGGCGTGTGTCGTCAACGGTTAAATTGAGGCAGCTTGGATTTTTCTGAATTTTACTACGTTTTCTGGGAGGGAAAAGAAATGTTTGCGTTTTATCTGGATTGATCTTGAGCCTCCACTGGTTACACCAGAAGACTATAGCAGACTGCAGAACATTATTAATTTGCTGTTTTCTCTAATGCAAGGAAGACTGTGCCTTCTGCGTATTGAAAAAGTTCGATGCTGTCGGGAAGTAGCGGTAAGTCTGCAACACATGTAAGATATAATAAAGGAGAAAGTACTGAGCCCTGAAGCACGCCAAAATGTATAAAAATGGGATGAGAAAGAGCACTATTGATTGAGGTATATGACAATCTGCAAGAGAGAAAATTAAAAATAAATCACACGTATGCAGGAGGAGGTTCGAAATGCAACAATTTAGCAATGAGACCTTGGTGCCAAACTTTATCGAATGCTATTTCAAGATCAAATAACACTAAGCAGGATGATTTGAAAGTGTTTTAATGATTGTTTATTATAGTAAGCATCTTTAAAAGTTGGTCGTTGATATAGTAATTTGGATGATTGGGAGGAGATTGTTAACAGAGAGATGTTGATGAAGCTTGCGAACAAGAATTCTGTTGAGAATTTTACTATAGATGGATGTTAATGAATTGGTCTGTAAAAAGTGACAGGTTTGACCGGCTTTTGAAACATTAGAACCTTCGACGTTTCCCAGTATGATGAAATCCGTTCTGATCATAAATGTAAAAATGAGGGCTAAGAGATGAAGGAGAATATACGGTCCTTTTTTGATATGGCAGTATGTAATCGCATTTATGCCAGAGGCAGTATTGTGTTTCCGTGCTATGGTGCCGTGAATTTCGGTTGCAGTAATAGAAGCTGTAAGTGGATATATAACTGAGAGAAAGTGAGATATATTTGGTTGGAGGTGGGGTGATTGAAAATTGACTTTATGGACTGGATGATATTTTGGCTGTTTAATAGGTGGTAGAGTAGTAAAAAATGTTTGTAAATAATCGGCAAAAGTGTCCGCTTTATCCTCATCTGCATGAATATCTTCGTCATGATGAATTAGTGGATATAGTGTTAGGATCTTTTTACCTGTCAGGGTGTTGAATCTTTTCCAGACTTTCGTAGAGTGAGTAATGACTGAACGTTTGTTGCATGTGTCTATCCAGCGGCGTTGTTTATATGCTCGGATGTAATTTTAGACTGCCCGTTGAAATTGTCTATGAAGCCCCGAGGATTCGACTTTGCCAGTACGTTGATAATCTCGATAAAGTTCTATGGAACGACGGATAAGTGGAAGGTAAAGGGGGAAACTGAGGACGTTGAGGAGAATGGTTTGACTTAGGGGTGTGGCAATTAGCGGATGCATGAATAGAAGTAGTAATAACGTCAAGCACATGATATAAGCCTTCTTCTGTAGTGGGTGGTTCTAAGTTATCAAGTCTTCTTGCAATAGAAATGCGATATGATTCCCAATCTGCTTGTCAAATCGTATGACTTAATGTAGAGGAAGAGGATTTCAAGGGTGTGAGATTCGGCGTGTGATAGAAAGCTTAATTGGGAGGTGATCACTGTCCATTGGATCAAGAACGTGCACTGTATATCGACCAACAAGATTCTGTGAAACTATGACTACATCTGAAGTACTTTTTGAGATATGTCAAGTTTGTTTGGGTAATTGCAGAACAGTACATAGAGTTTACGTGGAAATAAAAACCTGGACGTGGCGATTTTGATGGTCAGAACGGCTGTAAAAATTGATTTCATTAATGATAACAAACATTCGAAAATTATTAGAAATATATTGGAAAAATCCATAAGGAAGCTCATGACCGTACTGAGACCGGACCGAATGTAGATTGTTGCAATAGTTACATAAAGGTTGGGAAAATAGAGTGTAACAATAAAGGTTTCAGACAAGTGTTGTATTGGAAAGTTCAAAGTGCGATATGCTAAGCTTCGAGGGAAACCAATAGCTACCGACCATTTGTTCTTCGGGCTTGTATGGTACTGTCATGTCGAAGTAATGATAGTTATAAAGTTTGCTAGAGGTGTAGATGTAAGATGAGTTGCATTTAGTAAGAAAGCATGAATGGATTCCTCCAAAAGAAGTTTTTGCACGAAGTCCGATGTTTCTGAAGGAACTGATATTCAGAACAATAAATTTATAATAGAATCCATATCTGAAAACTCAATGTTGGTTAGTTGTAAGGTCAGTGTTGACAACAGAAGAGCGAAAATACACATTGTGTCAGGAATAAGTTGCCTGGAAGTTAACATTTAGGATCCGTTTGGACACCAGTTGAATCTGTTGGAAGTTGTGTTGTCTTTAAAAGGGAAGAATATTCTGAAGTGCCCTGGTGAAAAAGGAAAGAAACTGGTTGATTTGAATTGGTTGAAAAATATAGATTGGCGTATCTATAGTATTGTAGGCAGTCTCTGTACCCCGTAAGGGCACAACCAGTTTTGGCTTGGTTGGTTCAGGACGGAGGCTGCTTTACACTTGAACTAAAAGTGAGGTGAACATGTACAGGTACTACACGCTGGTGTATCGTTGCAATTGGGTAAGTTTTTGTGTTCTGAAGTTGAGAACAGTATCCATATTTCGCAGAATTGCGGCATTCAGCAGTGTTATGAGAGTTATACATTTGACATTTCTCGCAACGCAATGGAAGAGGAGCTGGAGTGTGTGATTGCTCCACTCTGTGGCGCTTTTTATAAATAAAAGCGCCATTGCAAAGTAAATCATCAATAGTCTCTTGGGAGTTAGTCAAAATGTGGACTAAGTAAGTTACACCATGCACACTTTTGGTGTGTGAATACTTAAGAATGGAGTGTCCTTCAGCTTTTAGTTCCTTGCTGGCTTCTTCGCCACTTAACCTTGGTTCCACTCCACGTTGACTACTGATCAAGCAGATTGTCATTGTGTAGTTGATTGCTGCTTGATATGCTGATCTGGTAGTTTCTGCAGATTAGCGTTTTTGCCAAAATTTTTAAAGGAGTATTTATTTCTAATAGTGATGGCGAAGTTAGGATCTGATGATTTAATTATGGTCCCGTTGCGAGTGACTTGTGGTTGAGTGAAGTAATTGGTAAGTTGAAGAAAGCTTGGTTTCTCGTTTTGGTAATTCGGATTGTATTTAGCCCTTTGGGGATCTTTTGGTACATTTTGTACCATGCGCGTTTTTCATGGTACATTGCGTTATTTCTCTTCTATTTGAGCTTTTTCGTCCGGTTTTTTTTTCAAGTCCAGAGGCATTGTAGAAGACATTACGTATGGTTTCACACCTTTCTGCGTCCATACATAGGAGGTGATGACGTCATAATTTTGAAATATAAATTTTCCCTTATGAAGCCTATGTTCATTATTTTTTGGCGGGCTTATTTTTTCACGTAGAAGATTGAAATTTTGCACAAACATTCAGTCCACCGAGTCGTATTTACCAGATGTTTTTTGTTCCGATGTCAGTGTTAAAACAGGAGGAACCAGAGGGGCGAAGGGTTAAAAAAAGGGATATTTTTACCCCAAAAATCCCGGTTTTCGTCATTTTCCCGTCTCACATACATGATGGGGACACGTGAGTCATACCGTCTGAAAGGCAGTTCCATTCTAAAGAGAATGACGGTCGAATTATTATTCTAGGGTAATTAGGGATGTCTCAGGGATTTTTTTAAAAATATACTTCTATATAGGGAAAAAATTGGAAAAGGTCGGTTTATTTTTTTTTTTTGGCGGGCTTACTTTTGCACCTAGAAGATTGAAATTTTGTATAAACATTCAGCCCACCTAGTAGTATTTATCAGATTTTTTTTCAGATCTGTGCATTAAAACATGGGGGGTACAGAGGAGAAAAAAATTGAAAAAAGCAATTTTTAGACCCAAAAAATCCCGTTTTTCGTGATTTTCCCGCCATACATACATGATGGAGACACGTGAGTCATGCCGTCTGAAAGGCAGTTCCATTCTGAAGAGAATGACGGTCGAATTATTATTCTAGGGTAATTAGGGACGTCTCAGGGAATTTTTATCAAAATATACTTCTGTATAGGGTAAAAATGGGGCATGGCCGGCACATTTTTTTTGGCGGGCCTATTTTTTCACGTAGAATATTGAAATTTTGCACAAAAATTCAGTCCACCGAGTAGTATTTACCAGATTTTTTCCGTTTTCTGCGTAAAAACAGGGGGGTCCAGAGGGGCAAAAGTTGAAAAAAGGGATTTTTAGACCAAAAAATCCCTTTCTTCGAGAATTTCCCGCCTTACATACATGATAGAAACACGTGAGTCATACCGCCTGAAAGGCAGTTCTAAGCTGAAGAGAATATAGGGGACACATGACCCTAGGGTAATTATTGATGTCTCAGGAAATTTTTTCCCTGAGATCATAGTGTTTTGTGGTAATTTGGGGCATTGTGGGAATTCCTGATAAAATGTCTCCCGCCCTTACTATTCAAGATAGAAACTTGAAATTTGGTACACGCATTTAGTTTACCAAGTACTATTTATCAGATTTTTGGAGCTCTCTACGTTCACACAGGGGGGGGGGGGGCAGGGGGCCCAAAGTGGGACAAAAAAATTCCCACTCAAAATTTTCCCTTCAACATCAATTTTCCCTCTCCTGGTATATGGTATGGGCATGCAGGTGACACCATTTGAAAGCCACCTCTATTCTGAAGAGAATGAGGTATGAACCATGATCCTAGGATAAATAGTGACGATGCAGTAGCTGCTTGACTGAAAGTCTAAAAAATAGCCCAAAAAGCCAGCATCCGGAAAGGGTTAGTAAGTAAATGAGTACATAGCGTCGGTTTCGAAATGTCTTCTACAGAAGGAAACTGCTGCCTGCGTCATTAGATGGTGCTTCCATCTCAGTAGTCTTAGACTGTACGGGTTGTAATGAGTTATGCTTTTTTGGCGGTGGCGACTTTTGTTGGCCATGAATGTTACACATTGGAGCCGGGATCTCAAGAGAGATGGAACACCTATTCATTCTGCGTTTATTGGTCTGCAGAAAGAGCAGTTGAGTTGAGTTGATTTTGCGTTTAACATCCCTTTCAATAGCAAGGCTATATGAGACGGGATCTACTGATTAACGTTTAATCCGAACCACATGAGCTCCCGCAGTGAATCGAACCCGGGACTTCCACGCAAAAGGCTCGTACGCTAACCACTTAACCACGAAGGAGCTCATGCAGAAAGAGCAACGGAAACTATGATAGTTTTACGAGAGTCAAATCACCAAGCATAACATGAGGTTTTTTTCATAAATTTTCAGCAGGTATATTAAAACTGAAAACTAACAAATGTGAAGGTAACATTGAAATGAATAATACAAAACATTCAGAGATTTTACAAAATACTATAACATGTGAAATAAAATGAATGTTTGGCCAACATTACTTTTTCTTGGTACGTCTAAGGTTAAATAAGATCTTTTTTTGACTTTTTCATGATATTAATCGCTCTGTGAATGCTAAACGGTGTCTTGTATCCGATTTTCTCTTCTTTGCAGATGTGTGGATATTTTTTCTATTTTAGGCCGTTTGCTACACTGACATCTTTCGAACAAACTAGATCACTTGTAGGACACCTTACTAAGTTCTCAACCAACCTTAACTACATTGTTGGTTATCTAGCGTTGCAGGATGTGAATATTTGGAAATGCGAATGCACTTTTACTCGTGATAATACCTAAGATATGTTACTTTTCTTTCGTTTTTTGGGCTGGGCTCTTAAAACAATATTTTTCAACAGGAAAACAGAAAAAAGACTTTTGTAATTTGTTTTTTGTAAAGTTCTTCAGGAAGTAACTTTGTAATTAGTATACTAAATAAACTTGCAAAACACGATTAGAAGAATCTTTAAAAATTATGAATCTTTATTTAAAATATAATGATTTGTTTGTTACTTCTATCTCTGGAATATGGAGTCCCTAAACCTTGTGGGTGCTCTCGGACTTCTCTCATATCATCTCAATTTCTTCATTTTAGCATTACCATTGATTTCATTATCATCGTCTCCTTTAGACTCGGTGTATAATCTTGGGACGTTAAACTTAACATCATGTCCCTCTATTTTGAAATTAGAACGAAGAACTTATTCTAAGCTAAACTTCAAAGCAATATTATCTTCTGCCATACTCTTACATTTTAAAATTGAATATTTAAAATCCAAGAATAATGGTGATGTTTCGTTACGTTGAATTAACCTTTTGCGTATTTTATTCTAATAGTAACGATGACTAAAAGAAAGTAGAATTCTTATAACAACATTCTTTACTAGAAGTTCAGTAGCTTATATTTATGAATATTAACATCACTTTGTACTTAACTACGATTCTACTTGCGCCGATGAAAACTAAGAAATTTTGCACGTTTGCTTCTCGTTCATTTGCTTTTCTGTGGTATACCAATATTAAACTAAATTCCCCAATCGCATTCATGTTTAACTTAAGAGCTAATTTTATTTGTTTATCTCACAAGGAAAGGACACGAACCTGTTAACAAGACTTTCTAATCAAACCTGGTCCATTCGATAAACATAACAAAGATATGTTCATGCACAAAAAATAGGTGCCATGGACAACGGAGTAAATCCCTGGAGCCCATTAACCCTGTTAGTATAATGAAAATCGTAAACTCACAGTGAAATAGCTATTGGATCAACACTGTTCATTGGAAAGTCATGGTTTATAGTTCATTCTCTTCAGCAAGAAACAAGTTTTCCAGGAGTGCTATGTATTGGGGTTCCTAACGTACTTGGACAAGGAAAACTGGGATAATGTTGGGAAAATTCCGACATGAGAGGAAAGCTTATATACCAATACACGATTTCCACCCATATCTGTTCTGTCTAGCAATACAAAACTTGGTACACACATTTCTTATCCCCTATAGTATTTCTAGAGATACATTTGGATTTATACTTTTACCCGGGACCACTCCAGAGGGGTCTAAAGTTGAAGGGAGGGATTTCTGGAGTGGATTTTAACGACATTCCCCTAGTTTTCTCTGTTCAAGTACGTAGGGGCCCTAATACATAGCACTTCTGGAAAGTTTGTTTCATGCTGAAGAGAATGAACTGTAAATCATGACTTTCCACTGAACAATGTTGATGCAATAGCTATTTCACTGCGAGTCTACGATTTTCTTTATACTAATAGAGTCAATGGGCCCTAGGGATTTACTCTGTTGTCCATGGCACCTAATTTTTTGTGCATGGACATATCTTTGTTATGTTTATCGAATGGACTAGGTTTGATTAGGACGTCCCGTTAACAGTCCGTCCTTTTCTTGTCAGACTACTGTATCTACATTATATCTTCTTTATAATGCATGACTTAATCCAATGCATAACTCTGTATGAATTCAAAATATAATTTTAAACTCTGTTATGATCCGAATTTAACATTTTAACACTTCATAAATACTTTAACATTCTTTTTCTGCCATAAAATTATCTTAAGCACGATAGTGCAGTATGATAATAACAGTATTATAATAACAATATTATAACACGAATTTGTATATATGTATACATGGAGTAAACCTTAGAAATAGCTTTATAAAACGGGAAGTGCACACTTCACTCCGATCCTTCTGCATTAACTACTCAGGAAAGAAAAATGCTACGGTAACTGATAAAATAGTCGAATGGTAAGTTGCGTGGAAAATACAAAAATGATAAAACCCATAAAATACAAAAATGATATCAGTGGTTCGAACCCTCCTAATGATATAAAAGTGTTTTTTGAAAAGAAATATGATAAAGAAACAGCATTAATGGCTGACGATGTGTCAAGTGGGGGAGGGAGGATTTCATAATGACGAAATCTACTTAAGAGACATCTGCTTAATACCAACAGAATCGTCTAAACACACGAATCAACAAATTATTTTGTCACTTTGCTGCGTATTACGAAATTTGATCTTACATTCATTTCCTTTCTGATTTTGTCAAAGATGGCGTCTCCTACTTTTTTTCACCTCCTCGAACGTGTACGTTCTTTTGACGGAGTTGAAAATGAAATGAAATCTTTGAGTTTTACGTACCCACGATTATGCCGGTTAGGCTAAAGGAGACGCTGATGATGAGAAGTGAATGAAATGGTGGAATGAAGAAAGTGGGAGGAAACGGGAGAGCCCCGAAAAACCCACGCACACGGTGTTTGTCCACCACAAAGTTCACTTGGCGGGGGCTGGGATCGGACCCGGGACCCCAAACACCAGAGGTGAACGCTCTACCACTGAGCCACCGCGGCCCTATTTAACGGAGTTGAATATTACACACTAGTGATATGGCTCTGACTCTTCCTCTTAGGAATAATCCGTATGTTGGCTTTCGACAGCTGCGACTGACTCTTCTGCTTCGAAGTTCTACGAATGTTGGCTTACGTCGGTTATAATTTCTTCTGCTGAGGGTAAGGGTTGCGGAAGTGGTGATTTTCTTTCTTTTTTCTTTCTTTGTTTCTATTAGTTAGTCACCTACCCATGGTTGTTGTATATGTGAAGGTCTTGATTGTGGTATATGTATGTTCAGATGTGGGTTGGTTCTGTGAAGGATCGACTTATTGGTGTATGTGGTCAAGTGAAACTGGGAATTACCGAGGAATGAAACAATCAATCTTCACCAGAAGTGAATCTTGGGTATCCAAGAGGCCACCACTACTCGATCGTTCTCTCTTTTCCCCAAGGAATACCAAGTATAAAGGGATGCTGACAGGCCACAATCTCTAATAGCAATAATTTCACTGTGTTGTCGATGAAGGTAAGAAAAACATCGACAATACACACACTCATAAACACTATCTTCTTTCTTCTATGGGCGGGAGCTTTTGTTGATCACACCACCACTAAATGTATTTAACAGTGCTGCACTAACAATCTCATTTTGTGTACAGAGTGAAACAATAGCATGTCCGTCTCCACTCGCTATCTTGCTCGAACTCACCGAACGGAGAGGTGTTCTGCAGCTCCTCTTAAGCTGTTGCCTTCGTATGTGGTGTCGCCAGTGCTCCTCTTCGGATCACATGCTAGTATCACGGTAATGAAGTGTAGTTTGACTATGTTTATGTTTATACTCTGCACAAACCAACCTTTTGTCATTTTGCTGTGTATTACGAAGTCTAATCTTAACGGTGTGCATATAGAGGGCATATGGCAATATAGAACAAAATTCTAAAAAGACATAAGAGTCCAAAATTCTTACTAGAATGTGAGAGAAATTTCATATTCTTCATTTTCTATTCAGAAGCTTTTGATTTGGTACAACTTAGGTCACTATTCTGTTATTTTTGAGAAAATTGTTAATATTCTGCTGAAAAGAGTTACGCTAAGTTTGTGATCACCCATTCTTTCTATCTTGATTAATTATTTCTATTAACAGTTAAAAATAATTGAACCTAACAACCAGTTCAGTAATTCCTAGTTCCCAAAAGTTTCGTTGATGCAATCAACAGTCATTATCTGATTGCAAACAGGGCTATATATAACTGTCTTCTTGTAAGAATATAATTTGATAACGATTTTGCAGGATACTTTTTTTTTGCCAGCTAGCCGACGCTAGCTACTACCCGAAGAGGGTTACGCCCTCTGTAGGGGAAGAGATGTTTAGCATATTGTGCTGTTCAGGAAGCAATGGCTGGGCTATGGGTAGGAACAGAAAACTTTATTATTCAAACTTTAATAGTCATTATGGCCGTTAACCATAATCATGAGGAAAGGTAAATACATAAACTGCAGTGAGGGAAAACCATAACTGTAAGTGATATGATGTGGAATGATGAAATGAAGTGCGAAACTCACTACAACACATAGGTTCTGTTAGTTGAACAAATGCTGGTTATCTTCTCGCCTAGGGGCGGCGCTAGGCATCAATGAGGACAGAGGAGCCCTGTTAGTACAGAAGATGTCACAGTGCATATGATGGCCATATGTGAGGTAGATGAGCGGCTGTAGTGTATGGCTCGTAGTAGACGGCGTCAGGGTGGTCTGGAGGTAGAGTGTAATGGTACAAAGTGAATAGTAATGAGAGCGGAGGGAACAGAGCGGCAACGGGGGAGGTACTTCGGGCATGATCGTCAAAAGTTTGCTGAAGAAGTGGATGATTGTTGTGCAGGCGCTGGGTGATATATTTAGTGCGTAATGTTTCTAAATGATATAAGATATGCGGAAATGTAAGTCTATGATAGAGATCTTGAGTGGGACTTGGTAATTTGATACGATAAGCAATTCGCAAGGCATGACGTTCCAAGATGCATAATTTCTCATAGTAAGAGGACGGAGCAGATATCCAAGCTGTAAATCCAAACGTCAGAATCGGGCGGAGGAAAACTTTGTACGTGTTAAGAAGTGTATGAGTATGGAGTCCCCAGGTAGTTCCAGCAAGACCTTTCAGAAGATTGAGGCGAGAGTACGCCTTCTTGGAGATATCTTTCAGATGTGCTTTCCAGGTTAGTTGATGATCGAAGGTTACTCCTAGATATTTGACACTGCGAGTAGGTTTTAGAGGTACATCTTGTACAAAAAGGTTTAAGAGTGTTGGGTTGCGGTGTACACGTGAACGATGCTTCGGGGCAAGAAATACAATACATTGAGTTTTTGCTGGGTTTATTATCAGTCTCCAGTGGGAGCACCAATCAACAAAAGCATTGATAGCATCCTGGAGAGCCAGGTTAAGCTGATGAATTGTTTTGCCCGTCGCAAAAAGTGCAGTGTCATCGGCATACTGAAAGAGCTTAACAGTATCTGGGGTTGCTGGGAAGTCGGAAACGAATAGAATATATAGTAAGGGCGACAAAGTCGATCCTTGGGGAACTCCAGAATGAAGAAAAATAGGAAATGAAAAACTAGTGTTGATACAGACATAAGCCAATCGACAGCTAAGAAAATTAAAGATGAATCTAAGGTAAGCAATAGGCAGGCGGAGCTGTTTGAGTTTATAGATGAGAGCGGGATGCCAGACCCTGTCGAAAGCCTTCTCGAGATCAAACAGGACCAAGCAGGACGGGTTGCCTGTGTTAAAGTGAGTATAGATGGAATTTGAGAGGCGGAGCAATTGGTCATTAATGCTGAAAGAAGGTCTGAAACCAGCTTGCTCGAGTGGAATAACGTGGTGATGTGCCAGGTATGCATGAAGACGTTTGACAATGATGCGTTCCAGTATTTTACTGAAGGTCGATGTTAGTTGAATAGGACGGTATGAGCTAACAGAAGCAACAGGTTTATGTGGTTTGAGAAACATAAGAGTTTTCGAAGTTTTCCAGTCAGCAGGTACAAAGCCAGTGCGAAGGATAAAGGTAAAGATGTGACAAAGCAGATATAATACTACGTACGGACTTTCTTTAATGTGTCTATATGTAATAGAATCCATGCCAGGTTCTGTATTACGTCTGTGAGCTACAACTGAATTGATGTCAGATATAGAGATCGGTGTAGTAAGAGGATGGTTTTCAGGCAGAGTGTGATTAACATTAGGCTGTAGATGAGGAGAATCCAGATTGAGTTTGTCGACTGGATGAGAACGATGTGGAATTTCAGGTGCGAGAGGCGTAAAGATGTCCTGGAGATATCTTGCAAATGCATTGGCTTTGTCTGTATCAGTGTGCAGCGGAGTATTGTTGTCGATAATAGGATATGTTGTACGAGTATTTTGACCTGTAAGCTGTCGGAATCTTTTCCAATACTGAGTGGGATGTGAAAGTGAGCCGAGATTGTTGCAAGCTTTGACCCAGCATCGTAATTTGTAAGCCTTAAGATAGTTGTGCACCGTTCGTTGCAACTGCCTGTAATGATGAAGAGAGTCAAGGTTGCCAGTGGCAGCAAAATCTCTATAAAACTGTCGGGACCGTTTGATCAGTGGTAAGTATTGAGGAGGTAAAGAGGGTCGAAAAGTCGAAACTGTTGACTTAGGGATATATTCGTCTGTGGCGTTGTGGATAGCATTAACTAAAGAATCCAAAGTTTCAGAAAGTTCTGATTCTGTAGCTGGTGGTCCGTGGCTAAGCGGTTAGCGTACGCGCCTTTGGCGTGGGAGGCCCGGGTTCGATTCCCGGCGGGAGCTCATGTGGTTCGGATTCCACGTTAATCAGTAGGTCCACGTCTCATATAGCCTCGCTGCTGAAAAGAGACGTTAAACTCAAAATCAACTCAACTCTGTAGCTGGTGGATGTAAATGATGAAGATGATCCTGAAGATACGATCTGTAAGCTGTCCAATTTGCTTTATCGTAACGATAGACAGTACGGGGAGAAGAAGACTGAGAAGTGGTAGTTACACGAGTCTGAATGTTTAGTTTGATTGGAGCATGATCGCTACCAATGAGATCAAGAACGTTAACACAGCTACGATGTGATATGTTGTTCGAAACAATAACTATATCTGGAGTAGTCTGACTCGCGGGACGAGTCGGTTTTGGAAGTGGCAAAGTCACTCCAGTGGTATGACTGGTGATGTAGTTGAGGAAACGGTCCCGTTGCGTATGTGTCCGGCTATGTAAATTCACATCTGCCATAATTATGTAGGTGCGGAAGGTATTGGAGATATACTGAAAGAAGCTGAACGGAATATCATGCCCAGGACGGATGTATATAGTTGCTACAGTCACATACAATTCCTGATAATATAATGATGTGATAAGGTATTCTGGAAGATTAGGCAGAGTCTGAGAGTGACTACGAAATGGGATAGAAGGTGAAAACCCAATCGCTACTCCCCCGTTGGCTCGCCTAGCAGGAAAAGTGCTATCTTGGCGTAATAGTTGGAAGCGAGGTATGCGGCATGACAATCTGGCTGTGAGATGTGTCTCATTAAGGATAAAGGCATGGATTTTTTCTTCGAGTAAAAGTGCTTCGAAAAGCGGCTTATGCTGTGGTAAAGAACGGATGTTTAAGAACAAAAAGGAGAGCGCCATAATGCAGGGAATGGTGAGAGGATAGCTGTTAAACCTCAGTTTCGAGTACATTTGAGTGATAATAGACGACATTGCCGGAATATGTTGGATAGATATTGGCGTGGAAAATGGCCTTAGCCGCGATTTGAATTTGTTGGGCGATGTGATCTCGAAGGAATGGATGGATATTTTGTAGCGAGAAGGTAAGAAATGTGAGAAGCTGATGAACAGTTACAGGTTGCTGTAAAGCTGGATTGGCGGGTGGTTGGATTTGGTCCGGTATGCGTAATGGTGCCACAGTCTCTGGCTTTGTTGGTTCAGGAGCTGGTTTGGATCAGCATTTGTAACTGTATGTAGGGTGAGAATGATCTTGACATGTGGAGCAAGTTGGAGGTGATTGCAAATTTGTACAGCTTCTTGTAGGGTGAGGGCCGGAACAATAACCACATTTGAACGGATTTTTACATTGGGAAGTAGAGTGCTGATTATAGACCTGACACCGTTCACAGCGAATGGGTAAAGGAGCGGTGGTGCGTGATGGTTCAACACGATGGCGTTGTTTATAGATATAGGCGCCACGGGTGAGTAACTCATCAATAGTTTGTTGAGAGTTTGTGCGAACCCGCACCATATAGGTCAACCCATGATCATTTTTGATACGGATACATTTTATGATATTGCGCCCTTCCAGTTTAAGTTCTTCAAAGACCTCCTCGTCACTATAGCTCGGATCCACCCCGCGTATAACAACAGACAATGTTGGTGATTTCCTCGGTGGTGGTGGCTGTTTCGGGCGTTGGTCGCTAAGCTTTGTCATCGTTGATTTGGGGCCAAAGATCTCAAAACTGCACTTGTTCCGTGTCGTGCGGAGAAACTCTGGATCCGGCCTCTTAATAATCATGCCATTCCTAGTCTTGACTATTTGAGTTATGTTCGCCCGCGGCATGTATTTTGTGATTTGTACTAATAGTAGCTTTGGATTTGAAAATTTAGGATCGAAGTTCTGAAGTAAGAAAGAATGGATGGTTGGTCGACTAGGAGGAGGCAGGTTTGGAAACTGGTGGTCGTCCTGAATGTCAATGATCATGGATGCCTCAGAGCTGGCATCGCTTAGCTTATGTTGACGTTTAGCGGGTGGTAGTTTTGTGGATGCAACAGGAGAACGTTGACGAGCTGATGAACCCTGACTGCTAGAAATCCTTTCCAGAGAATGGCAACGTCGTCTAAGCGGTTTCCCGGATGAGCAAGAAGGTTCCGGTGCTATAGGTGGTAAGACAGAATGTTGTCCAATGACAGGTTGGGACGCCATAAGTCACAGTGTAGGTAATGAGCAAAACAGTGTAACGAAATGAAAAGATGAAATGAATGAATGATGAAGCTACGCTTCCAAAAATATGTACACTAATGTGTATGGTAACGCAGTCTCCACTCGAGTGAAACCCTTAATCTCTCCCACTCTCCCGCCCGTTGCTGAGACTTGCCGTACTTGCGTCCACAAATACGTAATAATCACAGCCTGGACTTGACACTGAAAAAACAATGCCTCCAATGGGAAAGCTGGAAACCAGCGAAGTATGCAGGATACTTTTAATACTGATACTATATGTATAATCGGTAAATGTATATTTGTGGTAAATTTCATAGGAAAAGAATTATAAATACAAAAATTAGAATGAGTAAAACAAAATGTTGCTAAATGGACAAGAAAGTTTTATTTTCGTTTTATTGTTCTTATTTACTGCTCTTTCGACATGAAATTTGTCACATACATGTCTTTGCCGATTATACATATACTAACATTATACGAAATACCGGGCGAATTCGTTATAAAATTATATTCCTACAACAACATATTTATAGACGTACGACAATAATTTTGGACATGAGAGTATGTACATACACTAATGATATTGTATCAATAATTTGTATTGTCGAAACAATTGTTGCTACATACGTAGTCAATATCTATAGTATACCATTTGCTTAAAAATACACTTATTTTCTTTACATTGACCACTTTTCAATTATATCCAAGATGGCAAACATAGATAGGTTTCATTATATTGTGCATTATGGTATAAATTTATTATTGCCTCCTGTGAGCTTGACTGTAATATCTCACATTTCATTTTCCTTTGATTGAAGTCCTATAATTTACAACTAATTTGATTGTCTGTTCTTGGAACAGAAAATTATATAACGCGTACAGATGTAGAAGATTTATTAGAAACAACTTTAAAATATTGAAACAATAAACTTTCAATTAAAAAATTGATTTGTAAACAGGCATCGTTTTATTAAAACTCAAGATCAAGTCTGACATTTCGTAAATATATGATATAATGTGTTAATCAATCTGTTGTTTGCGAGCACGTATTGTTTTCTCAGTAACTTGCTTAAACATAAGCTGTCCAAATATAACAATCATTCCTGTTTTTATGTCATTTTAAGAGAAATTCAAAAATTAATCGGTCCTAGTGGCTGTCAGAAACCACGTCCCTTAACATGTATGAAACAAAATGACGTTTCTGCACTGCATTTAACTCGTAAATCACACTGTAGGGTTCCAAAAATTCGCAGATAAAAGTCATGAAAGAAAACAGATAGTACAAATTGAATAAAGTGACATAAGTCTTGCTTGCAAAATCGTCCTCTGGGCCACAATTGTCTCGCACTCTATTTATATATAACTCACTCAAAATGTACTCAAATGAAACCAATGCGTATTTAAAAAATCAAATTTACTACTCTATCGTACACAAATATATCAAAGTACCATTCAGAAAGAAAAGTTGAGAAAATGGGTCCACAGAAAAAAGTTGGCTTGGGGATCAATCACCAAAACTCTCTACTTGATTTGAACAGAAGGGTTCGGGAGGGCAAAACAAAAGAAATCTCTAATTTTATCATGGAGAAAATCAAAATTAATATCAAAATTTCTACTATATGGAGACAAAACTTAGAGGATTGAAAATAAAAACCAATATCTACAGTTAGAAGTACAAATCTAATTTAATAACCAGCACCCCACCATATGCACTATAGTTTCACCAGTGCTTGTAGCGCGACGTAACTAAAGTAAAATAAATTATGAATTTGGGAATTTAGAACCGATAAATCAACAAGCCTATCTTAGGATTTTATAAACTAAAATCTTTGGAGCACAGGTAATGGGTCGCTTAACAAATGAAACTGAATGCTTATCAATTGGAAACAGATTTTGATTTGAAAGCGTGAAAGAGGGTAGAAGGGATAAATTTAGGGCAGGTAAAAATCTGCACACTACTTGCCTGAAACATTTCGGCCATCCCCTATCAGTTAATTCTGTCGTTGTCCTACAGAAACATGGAGTCTGGGGTAGGAGCGGCCAGATGGCTCGAACAGAAGTTCGGCACAAAAGCAAGAAAAATTTTGAATACATTTTATAACGTAAAATAACACGAACGCTTCCTAATAACGAAATCATTCTTGTCGTTGATAGACAAAAACCCAACAGAATATGCTACCCATATAGGCTTGGATAAACTTTAGGATTCAGAGTCAAAGTTAGAGGCTTTTCACTGTAGTACTGTTCCAAGGTGTCAGCAGGGGCGGATCCGGGGGGGGGTGCGATCGGTGCGTACGCCCCCCAGAAGAGGAAACTTTCTTATTTTATGTATATAAATAAAACCCATTCCAAAGTTCAAAACCCTTGAAAGTAGCAGTATGACAACCCACCGCCCCCCCCTCCCAGAAGTCGATCCTGGATCCGCCCCTGGGTGTCAGCCATTGAATTCCCAGTTCACTGAATCGAAGCAGGTTGATGAAATGAAAAGCGTGTGTAGAATGATGTCACATAAGGTGATCTTTTGGAATGTGGACAAAGGAACAATCTGCATGTTGTTTTATTCATTAAGAAGTAGATAAAAGAAAGAGATCAACACAAAATAGAAATTGTTTTATGTCTGAATGTGTAAATGAACTGAAAGTTGTGCTGAAAGAAATGTGACTTAAAATATAATTTAAACATTGATCTGACAATGAAAATTCTGGCGTGCGTGTGTAAAGTCGGTTAAGTAAAAAAAATCAGAAATTGAGATTTTTGTAAGGTCGTGTGTAAAAAAAAAAAAAAAAAAAAAATCTGCATCTTTGTGTCTAGTCGGCTAAGTCATAACTTCATATTTAAGAGAGATATGGAAGTGTGCATAATCAGACAAATGGGCAGAGTTAATGTTTTGCGTGTGTAAAGACGGTTAACTCAGAAAAACGTGACTTGTCTGACTTTGAACTATTCTTACTTTATGTGCGTAGTAGGTTAAGTCAAGATTGAAGGACTTGTCCGATTTTACACCTGATTTTTTTGGTATACTGAGTGTCCAAATACGGTTAAGTTGCATTGATATGCTGTCCTTGAAAAAATATTTTAGTAGTGTGTGTATATAAGAGTATTCTACTATGCTTGCAAGTGGTGCGAGGGATATACTCGTGTTACAAGCCGAAAACAATAATAGTAATAACACAACACTAGCTTCGTGTAGTTTCTTTAGACTGAAAATAAAAGCAAAGCTCAAAATAAAATGTCGGTTCCTTTATATGTTTTGTTTCCTTTTTTAAAGCTAGCTTTTGAAAGGCAAAGATGAAAAGGAAATTCTAGCTTCAAGAATTTCTAATAAAGCCGCCACCAATACAATAGAAATCTTTCATTCGAAGCGTTATTTAATCACTAATATGTCTACGGTCGGAAAATTTACTTATTTCCTTCTCTACGTGAAATTAATAGCACACTCCACAGCAGCAGTTGTTAGAAATGCTTTCCAGGAATAAGCTAAAAAACGCAAAATGGAAGACTCTCTCGATGACATTCAGCAATCAGATAACTTAAGGCAAATAATTGACTGTTCTGATGATAGCGATAAAGATCCTCTTTTTAACCCAAACGACTATTCAGAAACACTTTCGGATTTAGATGAAAACGTGGATGATAGGAAGGTAATAACAAGAGAAAAGAAAAGTGGTGGAATAAAAAGACGAAAGAAGGTTAAACGTCAGTTTGCTAAAAACATCGAAATAGAAGACAATAGTACAGTTATGGTGAGAGGTAAAGAAATACACTATAAGGAATCCTTTAAGATTTTTGGAGAACCACACGAACATCTACCCAGTACTTCTAATCAAGATGTAACACGTGATCAAGATCTCTTCAGCCAACGTCAAGATATTAGTATTGAGAAAGAAACAAACGAATCAGTTCATGAAGGGATAGAAAAGAGAGGAAGCAAAGGTGATACAAGAGAAGTACGGCAACAAAGAAAAGAAGCCCGAAACACAGGAAAACAATACACAACAAAATCAGGAAAAGTAGTGAAGGAAAAAGTTATGCAACCGCTAGGAACATGCAGAATGAAGTGTAGTGAAAGAATAAAAGACGAATACTATTGGAATATGGGAAGCTTCGACACGGGTTCTGTACATTTCCAGTTTGATCGATATTCAAGATAAGGCTAATACAAGAATACGGAAAAATGATACTAATAAACACCGATTTAGACAGATAATTGTAAAATACAATTTAAGTATAAATGGTAAACTTGAGGGAATTTGTAAATCGTGTTTTATAAAAACATTCGGTGAAACAAAGGCTTTCATTGAAACAGCTATTCAAAAGAAACGGTCACAATTATCTGGAATTCCAGACCAGGACATGAGAGGGAAACATCCAGCAGTTTCTAAATTACCAGATCAGACAACAGAAGCAGTTAGAAGACATATTTTCTCTATACCAACTTACGAGAGTCACTATACTCGGAAAAAATCTGACAAAACGTATTTACCAAGTCTCTTTACTTTGTCAGATCTATACAGGGAATACACAAAACAATGTCCAGAGAATCCCGTGACGTAAATTTACGAGTCTATTTTTCATGAATTTAACATAGCTATTAAGAAAAATAAAACTGATACATGCCATGCATGTGACAAATTTCAAATGAGAATGAAACTGTCCGAAGGTAACGATAGATTAATGATGAAAGAAGAATGGGAAAAGCACACTGAAAAGGCAGATTTGGCATACGAAGAAAAAAGAAGAGATAAGGAAATATCAAGGAACAATCCAGATACTCTTACCCTCACTTTCGATCTTCAACAGTGCCTTCCGACACCAGTTGTTACTAACTCTATTGCATTCTATAAGAGGCAGCTTTGGACTTACAACCTAACAGTTCATAACTGTAAAACTCAACAAGCGCATTGTTTCATGTGGCATGAAGGGCAGGCTGCAAGAGGAGCCAACGAAATTGCTTCCTGTATCTACAAGTATTTAATGGGACTAGAACCTAATGTACGTCATGTAATAATGTACTCTGATTCTTGCCAAGGACAAAACAAAAATAGCCATATGGCTGTGATGTGCATGGTCGCTATCCAAAACAATCCAAATATATTATCCATCAACCATAAATTTTTAATCCCTGGTCACACTTATATGGAAAGTGATGGAGACCACAGCTTAACTAAAAAAAAGAAGAAGAAGTATGGACTTCCAATACATCATCCACATGATTGGGCCCAATTAGTTCGTGTTACAGGCAGAAAAACACCATTCCTTGTTACAGAAATGTCAACTGCAGACTTCCTTGACTTCTCATCACTACTGAAACAGGATTTAATTTTACGAAAAACTGACATGGAAGGAGAACGGATCTTTTGGAGATACATTCAGTGTCTTCGTTACGATCAGCAGAATCTTGGCAGCTTTTCTTTTAAAACACATCTGGACAAGGACGGAATTTTCAGAAAGGTCAGCTTCATCAGGAGAGGGAGACAGACAAGAAAGCTTGTACCAAAGGTTTGCTACAATGGACCAAATCCTATATCGGTGGAAAAGAAGAGGGATTTACTTGATCTTTTGCCATTCATCTCCGAGACTTTTTGGGAATTCTATAGGAACCTGAAAACAAGCACAGATGTCCGCAACACTTTGCCTGATGCGGTTGAAGGTGAAGACATGGAAGACTATATTCCTTAAGCCAAGTGTCAGTGTGGTGATATTGTGTTGTGCTGTGAAATGTGGTTGATCTTTTATCCAAATAGTGTGTGTTCATTTTACTCTTTTTATTTATATTAGTTTTCATTACGCATTGTGTGTTGCAGAAGTGATTGTGTATTTTGTAGTCGTGCATTATTCCCCCAAGTTTCTGTGCTATATGTAGCAGAAAGTGCCGGTTTTGCAAATGCTAGAGCTATACAGTGAGACAAAAAGTGTAAAAAATTTAGTATATTTTTCATATTAGAAGACTAGGAGCCTACAAGTGTCATTTTAGTAATATTGTGATAAGTCTTAAACATGATGTGCAGCTTTTTCGTAAAGCATAGTGTTTGTTGATATTATTCATGTGTTCAGTGACGATAAAGCTTCAGTGCATTATTTTTTTTCAAGTTTGTGTTATATTACCAAAGAAGTTCCGAATTTTGCAAGGAATAGAGAAATGCAGAATGGTAATTTAATCATTTAAGAACATATTTTACAGATGTCAAAATAGAAACAAGTTTGCAGCAACATATAGATCGAAAATTCATATTTTAAAAGATGAACCCATAATAAAACTGATTGCAAAGAATTCAGTCAGTCAAGTATTACTGTATAAAGCGTTTTTATTTCTTTTTTGTTTTAGTATTCTTTTGAGTGTTGTTTGAAGTAAATTTGTATGAAACACATACAGCTGTGCCCTTAATGTCATTGAAATATACTTCAGTAAAGCGATAAAAACAAACAAAATCATAAATTATATTCCATAAAGCTTGCCTCAAGTCTTGTGTAAAGTACGACAAGTCATATTATTTTTCGTGTAAAGTCGGACAAGTCCAAGCTTGAACTGAAGTATATTTTTCAAGTATTGTCTAAAATCCAAAATAACTTTCAAGTTGCTGAGATGTACGTGTAAAATCGTTATTCTTGTATTAAAATAACAATAAAAATAAATAAAATTACTATGGCCTCATTTAGGGATTTACAGCGATTTTTCAAACTTTCAAATTTATTTTTCTCAATTAGCGTTTTTCTGACTTATCCGACTTTACACACGCACGCCAGAATTCACTGTCTACGGTTTCAAATAAATAATGTTTTGTCATATCCACAGAATTTTACACCAAAATATCACACGTCCAACTAATTATTATTATTATTATTATTATTATTATTATTATTATTATTATTATTATTATTATTATTATTATTATTATTATTATTATTATTATTCCCAACATTTATCGTGCTCGACAAGATATCTTTACAATATTAAAGTTTAGGGAAATTTTGATTGAAAGAGTGAAGATTGACGAACTTTTGAAAGAAAATTCTAGTAGAGGTTTCTATTATCACTGGGATGAGACTAATAAAATTGCTGAAGAAAGATTGAACCTAACGGTATTGCTTGTTCTAATCTTTCGTGGCCCGTATCAGATTGCTGCAATACACGTATATCCTTCATAAATTTTATATTTCTTTTTATATAGTAAGGTAAAGCTTACTGAATGCACGGTGGATATGAATAACGGAAAGTACCCTGTATTGTATTGCCACTACTGATGAAAAATGAATCTGTAAAAATAATCCTAAACGGTCAGGATAGTTGTATTGTGACCGACGTCCAAAATGGTGTCCAGATCTACCACATACAGAGTTCTGTAGAAAGAACATTAATACAAGGAAAATTGTGTAAATGCAAGGAGAAATAATTTGAGTTCTCATTTTATTCACAAATACATACATATCAATAAGCATCTGAAAATTTCAAGGGGGCGGTCACTCCTACCTACTGGCCTCCTCCATCATCAGAAAGTGTTGTTGCTATAATATGAGGAGGATGATCCATAATTTCTTTCTCAGTTGAGGCGAAAGCATCACCGTGGATCCTTCAAGAGCGAAACTTCATGAAATGTATATCGTAACACTTTTAGAGGTCTCGTCACATCTCGATTCTCGAATAATTATTTCCCGTTTCGACTCCATTCTCAAATAATTATTTCTCGTCTCCTCTCGATTCTCGAATAATTATTTTTTGTCTCCTCTCGATTCTCGAAGGATTATTTCTCGTCTCCTCTCGATTCTCGAAGGATTATTTCTTGTCTCCTCTCGATTCTTGAAGGATTATTTCTCGTCTCGTCTCGATTCTTAAAGGATTCTTTCTTGTCTCATATCAATTCTCGAGGATTATTTCTCGTCTCCTCTCGATTCTCGTAATAATTATTTCTCGTCTCGTCTCTATTCTCGAATAATTATTTCTCGTCTCCTCTCTATTCTGGAATAATTATTCCTCGTCTCCTCTCGATTCTCGAATAATTATTTCTTGCCTCCTATCGATTCTCGAATAATTATTTCTTGTCTCCTCTCTATTCTCGAATAATTATTTCTCGTCTCCTCTCGATTCTTGAAGGATTATTTCTCGTCTCGTCTCGATTCTTAAAGGATTCTTTCTTGTCTCATATCAATTCTCGAGGATTATTTCTCGTCTCCTCTCGATTCTCGTAATAATTATTTCTTGTCTCCTATCGATTCTCAAAGGATTATTTCTCGTCTCCTCTCTATTCTCGAATAATTATTTCTCGTCTCCCCTCGATTCTTGAAGGATTATTTCTCGTCTCGTCTCGATTCTTAAAGGATTCTTTCTTGTCTCATATCAATTCTCGAGGATTATTTCTCGTCTCCTCTCGATTCTCGTAATAATTATTTCTCGTCTCGTCTCTATTCTCGTAATAACTATTTCTCGTCTTGTCTCTATTCTCGAATAATTATTTCTTGTCTCCTCTCTATTCTCGAATAATTATTCCTCGTCTCCTCTCGATTCTCGAATAATTATTTCTTGCCTCCTATCGATTCTCGAATAATTATTTCTTGTCTCCTCTCTATTCTCGAATAATTATTTCTCGTCTCCTCTCGATTCTTGAAGGATTATTTCTCGTCTCGTCTCGATTCTTAAAGGATTCTTTCTTGTCTCATATCAATTCTCGAGGATTATTTCTCGTCTCCTCTCGATTCTCGTAATAATTATTTCTCGTCTCGTCTCTATTCTCGTAATAATTATTTCTCGTCTTGTCTCTATTCTCGAATAATTATTTCTTGTCTCCTCTCTATTCTCGAATAATTATTCCTCGTCTCCTCTCGATTCTCGTAATAATTATTTCTCGTCTCGTCTCTATTCTCGAATAATTATTTCTCGTCTCCTCTCTATTCTGGAATAATTATTCCTCGTCTCCTCTCGATTCTCGAATAATTATTTCTTGCCTCCTATCGATTCTCGAATAATTATTTCTTGTCTCCTCTCTATTCTCGAATAATTATTTCTCGTCTCCTCTCGATTCTTGAAGGATTATTTCTCGTCTCGTCTCTATTCTTAAAGGATTCTTTCTTGTCTCATATCAATTCTCGAGGATTATTTCTCGTCTCCTCTCGATTCTCGTAATAATTATTTCTTGTCTCCTATCGATTCTCAAAGGATTATTTCTCGTCTCCTCTCTATTCTCGAATAATTATTTCTCGTCTCCCCTCGATTCTTGAAGGATTATTTCTCGTCTCGTCTCGATTCTTAAAGGATTCTTTCTTGTCTCATATCAATTCTCGAGGATTATTTCTCGTCTCCTCTCGATTCTCGTAATAATTATTTCTTGTCTCGTCTCTATTCTCGTAATAACTATTTCTCGTCTTGTCTCTATTCTCGAATAATTATTTCTTGTCTCCTCTCTATTCTCGAATAATTATTCCTCGTCTCCTCTCGATTCTCGTAATAATTATTTCTCGTCTCGTCTCTATTCTCGAATAATTATTTCTCGTCTCCTCTCTATTCTGGAATAATTATTCCTCGTCTCCTCTCGATTCTCGAATAATTATTTCTTGCCTCCTATCGATTCTCGAATAATTATTTCTTGTCTCCTCTCTATTCTCGAATAATTATTTCTCGTCTCCTCTCGATTCTTGAAGGATTATTTCTCGTCTCGTCTCGATTCTTAAAGGATTCTTTCTTGTCTCATATCAATTCTCGAGGATTATTTCTCGTCTCCTCTCGATTCTCGTAATAATTATTTCTCGTCTCGTCTCTATTCTCGTAATAATTATTTCTCGTCTTGTCTCTATTCTCGAATAATTATTTCTTGTCTCCTCTCTATTCTCGAATAACTATTCCTCGTCTCCTCTCGATTCTCGTAATAATTATTTCTCGTCTCGTCTCTATTCTCGAATAATTATTTCTCGTCTCCTCTCTATTCTGGAATAATTATTCCTCGTCTCCTCTCGATTCTCGAATAATTATTTCTTGCCTCCTATCGATTCTCGAATAATTATTTCTTGTCTCCTCTCTATTCTCGAATAATTATTTCTCGTCTCCTCTCGATTCTTGAAGGATTATTTCTCGTCTCGTCTCGATTCTTAAAGGATTCTTTCTTGTCTCATATCAATTCTCGAGGATTATTTCTCGTCTCCTCTCGATTCTCGTAATAATTATTTCTCGTCTCGTCTCTATTCTCGTAATAATTATTTCTCGTCTTGTCTCTATTCTCGAATAATTATTTCTTGTCTCCTCTCTATTCTCGAATAATTATTCCTCGTCTCCTCTCGATTCTCGTAATAATTATTTCTCGTCTCGTCTCTATTCTCGAATAATTATTTCTCGTCTCCTCTCTATTCTGGAATAATTATTCCTCGTCTCCTCTCGATTCTCGAATAATTATTTCTTGCCTCCTATCGATTCTCGAATAATTATTTCTTGTCTCCTCTCTATTCTCGAATAATTATTTCTCGTCTCCTCTCGATTCTTGAAGGATTATTTCTCGTCTCCTCTCGATTCTCGTAATAATTATTTCTCGTCTCGTCTCTATTCTCGTAATAACTATTTCTCGTCTTGTCTCTATTCTCGAATAATTATTTCTTGTCTCCTCTCTATTCTGGAATAATTATTCCTCGTCTCCTCTCGATTCTCGTAATAATTATTTCTCGTCTCGTCTCTATTCTCGAATAATTATTTCTCGTCTCCTCTCTATTCTGGAATAATTATTCCTCGTCTCCTCTCGATTCTCGAATAATTATTTCTTGCCTCCTATCGATTCTCGAATAATTATTTCTTGTCTCCTCTCTATTCTCGAATAATTATTTCTCGTCTCCTCTCGATTCTTGAAGGATTATTTCTCGTCTCGTCTCGATTCTTAAAGGATTCTTTCTTGTCTCATATCAATTCTCGAGGATTATTTCTCGTCTCCTCTCGATTCTCGTAATAATTATTTCTCGTCTCGTCTCTATTCTCGTAATAATTATTTCTCGTCTTGTCTCTATTCTCGAATAATTATTTCTTGTCTCCTCTCTATTCTCGAATAATTATTCCTCGTCTCCTCTCGATTCTCGTAATAATTATTTCTCGTCTCGTCTCTATTCTCGAATAATTATTTCTCGTCTCCTCTCTATTCTGGAATAATTATTCCTCGTCTCCTCTCGATTCTCGAATAATTATTTCTTGCCTCCTATCGATTCTCGAATAATTATTTCTTGTCTCCTCTCTATTCTCGAATAATTATTTCTCGTCTCCTCTCGATTCTTGAAGGATTATTTCTCGTCTCGTCTCGATTCTTAAAGGATTCTTTCTTGTCTCATATCAATTCTCGAGGATTATTTCTCGTCTCCTCTCGATTCTCGTAATAATTGTTTCTTGTCTCCTATCGATTCTCAAAGGATTATTTCTCGTCTCCTCTCTATTCTCGAATAATTATTTCTCGTCTCCCCTTGATTCTTGAAGGATTATTTCTCGTCTCGTCTCGATTCTTAAAGGATTCTTTCTTGTCTCATATCAATTCTCGAGGATTATTTCTCGTCTCCTCTCGATTCTCGTAATAATTATTTCTTGTCTCGTCTCTATTCTCGTAATAATTATTTCTCGTCTTGTCTCTATTCTCGAATAATTATTTCTTGTCTCCTCTCTATTCTCGAATAATTATTTCTTGTCTCCTATCGATTCTCGAATAATTAGTTCTTGTCTCCTCTCGATTCTCAAAGGATTATTTCTCGTCTCCTCTTGATTCTCGAATAATTATTTCTCGTCTCGACTCTATTCTCGAAGAGTTTTTTGTCGTATCACTTCCATGTGACGAGAGATCCATGAAGGCTAAGATACAAAAAACATTTAAACAGTAAATAACCCTGGAATACACATTGGTGTGATGGAGCACCCGAGTAATTATATTAATTCCCCACTATGACGCTCTTTTCAGGCCTATTGATTGATACTTAATTTTATTCTTATTCTATAGTTACATTTCCGGTTTTAATTGTTAAGTCTTTTCTTGTTTTAGAATAGAAGGTAAATAAAGGGTGGGGTTCTGCAGCAGCTCATGTATGTGTTTTCATTTATGAAATCCAATTTGTCGAAAATCATTTTAAGTACTTTAAGTGTGTTTGTGTCGTATTTTCTGATAGCAAAAGTAATTGTAGGTTGAAGTAAGTTAACTAGAGATGCAAAAAAGCCGGCTTTTTTGAATCGATGGTTTTTTTCACATAAAAAGCCAGCTTTTTTAGGGAAAAAACGAGAATTTTGGAAATGTTGGCTTTTTTTCATTTTCATGATTTTTCTATCTAAATAGCTTTCTTATAGTATATTCTATAGTTAGATAAGAATTTCATGACCTAATGCGACATTTCGCTCTGAAATTCACCATCAAGATGGATGGAGGACATGTTTTACGAATTAAAGCTAACATGAAGAATGTAGTATTTGAGGGCAATTTTACATGCTATTTAACTTTATTTCAACTTTTGAGTTATTGACATTTTTTTCTTCTCTAGACCATTTCAATTTGTCATCCGTGTTTCATTTCTAAGAGCTTAGTACTCTAGCTTCTAGCGCAAAAGTTAAACTTACGTTTTTCTATATATTCGTCAAAGCGTACGTTTTCAATATATCCGTCAAACCGTACTTCCACATTTCTGTTATACAGCTGTGCAGTGATTTAGCAATAATTTTCCAGACACAACCTTGAATACCAATTTATACAAATAATCAGTAGCGGATTTAGAAAAGTACTTTAGGAGGGGTTTCTCTGATTGTCTCGTTTTCTAAAATGTCCTAATTTTATTTGGGAGGTGCTTGAAGTTTATGAGTACAGGCATAACTAATATTTCGTTTCATTTATATGTTTAGCAATAATCTTCCGGATCATTTTATACTGAGAATCAGTGGCGGATTTAAAAAAGTATTTTGGGAAGGGTTTTTTCTTACTAATGTTTAGTTTTTCTAAACATTCGTAATTTTTATTTGACGGGAGCTTAAAGTTTATGAGTAAAGGCATAACTAATAGATATTTCGTTTGTTGCAGACATTCCGTAACTTTGGGGAACAGGCTCCAGTCCAAAAAACCGCCCCCCTAACCTTCGCAAAACCGTTACTGCTTGTAATTAGTAATAATAACGATTTAGAAACAATAAGAAAGGATACGGCCAACTCAGTACACGCACTATTTCTACATTCACAGATGGAATGAAGAAAAGCTTTGTCAGAATGGTCGAATGCTGGGTTGAATCCACTGGCATCTCTGGCATGTAAAATTTGGGGGGGACATCGAAGAACGTGATTAAAATTGTGCTACCTAGCCCAACCTATTTATTATCTTCGATTCCATTTGTTACCTTTCGCTTACCTTCACGGATCCCCTAAGGTATATCAAGAACTCTGATATTTCTATAATCGTTCCACAGCCTGAATAATATATTCCAAATAAATATGATAATAATAATAATAATAATAATAATAATAATAATAATAATAATAATTATTATTATTATTATTATTATTATTATTATTATTATTATTATTATTATTATTATTATTATTATTATTATTATTATTATTATTATTATTATTATTATTATTTGTTATTCTGTCGTTAGAAAATAAATTAAATTAGAATGAAATATTGAATATTTTGTACTTCAAAATATTGGGGGTACGCGACCCCCTCGTCACCCCCGCGAGAGACGCCTATGGTTGAATCCTGGACTTCCCGATAGAAGCGCAAAAGCTAACCACTCAGTCATGTTTGTTGTGCAGTTGTATTTAGCTTAACTTAAATATATTCCGTAGTCTTTTTTTTGGGGGGGAGGGGGAGTTCCGTAATGATATGTTGAATCCCTCTTGTTAAAAATTAAGAAAACTTGAGGATTGGGTAAACCGTGATGGTGGTTATATAAAACTTAACTGTAAAATTTCAAGAATATACAGAACCAAACGCTCTAGATGTGCAGCCTAATATTTCTCTTATGTTTTATTTTTAATTTTATTTTCTTTCAAAAAGAGGGTATGGAATATTTTGGAGTAAAAATACTACTTACAATTTTGCTAGTTATTTGTGTATTTTTTTAAAAAGAAGTGTTTACTTTTAGGGTTTGCTGATTTACACCAACTTTTTTTTTAATAACTAGTTTAAACCAAAAAAATAAAAAGAACGAAAAATGTGAATCGTGTGAACTTCATGGTGACGTTTCCACATATAAAACCACCTGAATTAGTTTTATTTGCCTTTCACCTTTTAATCAAGGTGTCCCATGTTCAATTCTCGGTCGAACCACAACCCTTCTTTCATGCGTAAACCAAGTAGCGGTTCGGATGTCACTTTAAGCGAAAGTCTTCTCCTTGATAACCTCGGTATTACGTATGGATGTTAAGCCTAAACATACGAAACGAAACCAAAATTGTATATTTCTGCATGCCTAAATGCCTGTTGTTTTATAAAGAAGCCAAGATTGCTTAAATATATTGATAGAAATTGGCAAAATTTATCGATTGCCTACGTAGCTTCCAACATTAGCTTGGATTGGACTTTCAATGATATCTACGTACTAAATTTCTAATTTAATACCTCAGTTTTAGCGTACTGATTATGATACGTTGACCTTTAAATTTTACATGCAAAGCAATAACAAGATTTTCCCGTTATTGTTTTACATTTCAAGTAATGACGGGATTTTCCCGATGGCTAGGGCGGAAGCTTCTCAATTTAAGACATTTACTGACCGGACTTCTTTAAGCTTATGGGACTTCTTCCAGCATAACCCCGCTGTTGCATAACAACACCAAGGTGAAACAAACTTATTTCTGTAAATATGTAATATAAACACATAAAGCAAAATATCTAAATCAAAAAACCTGGTTTAAACCAAAAAAGCATGGTTTAAACATCCCCCCAAAAACGGGTTTTTGGCATTTTCAAAAACAATCATGGTTCTTGCCAACTCTGTTTAATTTTTGTATATAGGAAGTTAAAAACTTCTTATTAGATACATTGGTTAATCCTTTGGAATTCATAATGTAAATATGTTTAAGTAAAATGGTTTGAAATATCTTTTCGAAATTCATGGTTTATTTTCGAGGTTTTATATTATTATCAGCATCAACCACTAATTAAATGACGTTTTGTGTTATAGAGAAGCGAAACAAAGTCTGCTTTATCAATTTAAAGCAGAATTTTGAAAAAAGCCCAAAATTTCCCAAGCAAAAAAGCGAAGCAGAAAAACCGAGTTTTTTCCAAAAAAGCCGGGTTTTTTCCGAGCCCTTGCATCTCTAAAGTTAACAGACTTTGTACTGAACACATTACACCACTACAACGAAACAAAATGAAGTAGTGTCTGTTTCGATCAGTTACTTGTAGTCGCTACCGTTCTCGTTTTCGGTGCGAGTGGTTCCGAGTTCGATTCACGATGGGGGCACTCGGTCGAAAAAGTGTAAAAGTCTTTTTCAGGCCAGGCATCCTGTATGAAGTTTACTGGGTTTTCCTCATTCACGCCAGGCAAATGCCGTGGTTTTACCTAACTTAAAAGTACCAGGTCGCTTCCTTCCTTCCCTCTCCCCGGATAGTGTGCTTGTCGAGGGACGTCCATCCCTCATACGTGACGGACTAAATAATCATAGATGCCAAAAGCCCAGAAATCTAAAAAAAAATCCTAAAAATCGATCAGTTACTTCACATATATAGTCTCAGCAGGAAAACGCGAAGATCACTTCCGCATTTTCTTTATGGTATGTTGGGTCAGGCTGGTGTTGACGCAAAAGTTCTGTCCTCCAAAGGAAATATCATGTAATGAATTTCTCAAAGAACCGGGGATGCAGTTACTAGACCCTACATGAAGGAGCGCCTGAAGATGAATTTTCCAATGAATTTGAACAATCATCAGAAATATTCTTGGTATTGAAGACCAACTATCATCTATACGTAGTTCAACACCTGGTCTTCCGAAGTAGGCACGACGTCGAATGTGTCCAAGAACAAGGACAGAAAAACAAAATGTTTTTTGTACCAGGTGCAAGATGGCTGTGTGATGGGTTCAAACAAGTAGTATGCATTTCATGCAGTAAAAAGTAACTTATGTTTGTTGAAAATGCAAAGAAATTGCTATAGTGTATTCTTGTACGTATGTGGTAAAGTAATATAGATTTTAAAGTTCCTTTACTATTGTTTTAGTAGTGTTTGATTAAATGAGATGCTCTGGCACCTCACATGTTTATTCACGTTAAAATTTGAGTGTGTGTGTGTGTTCCAGGGATATCATCGGAGTATGTTATGTAATGACATTGTGTTCTTACAATTTATAGTTTTAAAACTATGAATAATGTAACTCTAAAAGAGGGATTGAGATGTAAGACTTGAGTGAACTAGTCTTGCCGACAAAATTCGTGAAATTTCACGTTTCTGCTGGAACTTATAAAAGCACTTTTCGTCTCGACGGTAACAGTAATGAAGTGCACTACAAACTTGTCCCCAAGCACCCAACAGTGATTAAGAGATATTCATATCTTCATGTTGAACAAGAATACATCTCCAAATGTCTCTCAAATAACGATGCATATTATTCCTTCATCTATCATATTCACCTTATCTCTTTCACCGACTACCACCTCTTCCGCAACCTCATCTCGATCACTTCTTGGCAGGAAAGTATTTCTTTAATGGTCGAGCAATACAGTTTGCGTTTGGGAACTTACTAAAGTGATCACAACGAGTCGTGATGCTTGATCTAAATTAACAATTTCAGCACCGAATAGAACGCAAGAGTGCGTTCCAGTCGTCAACTGCATTCATGAAAATTTGCCCGTGATGCCTCTCGCTCTATAGGAAGAACATCTTCTAAGGGTACAGGGTTGTTGGATTGCTGTAAAGTTTCGTTTTATTGTTTTATCATTTCTGCTATTATGCTGCTACAGTTTAATTCGAATAACTGTTGGTGCATGTGTTACAGTTCTTTACTGTGTCGTTGTCAGGGCCGGATTTAGCATTTTGGCGCCCCTAGGCCCAATTTTTTTTCCGCCCCCTAGTCTGGTTAAAGTTACTTTCCTAAAAACCTTTATTTAAAAAATTATATCAGGCCTATATGTTAATTGCTTAAACACCACTACACGATGCAATTTTATCATTGCAAGTTTTTTGAGGAATTTACTTGGTTCTGGGCTTAACAAAATACCGTTCATGTATTAACAAAAGATTGGTGAGCTTTACCAACAATTATTTGTTCCAATGAACTTCAAAATCAGAATGATTTATTAGCCTGATATTTTTTAATCAATTCAAAAAATATGTTAAGTTATGGCTATTTATTTTTATTTCTAGATATTTTTAATTTTTTTTTTCTCTCGGCCGTGCGCCTCCTGGGAGCTTGTGCCCATAGGCCCGGGCCTACCGGGCCTATTGGGAAATCCGGCCCTGGTCGTTGGTTAACCATGCCTCTAAGTTTGATTAAACATTGTTGGTGAACTTCTGCTGTTCAGTTTTCACAAGTGTGCGTTCAGAAGGCAGTTAAAAAAAATCGTACCAGTTCTTCCGATGAATCACACGTGAGGCAAAGCACTTCTAAACTTTAAGGGTCGTCTCGGTCACTATAACTGCAGAGACTCCAGGTTTCTTGTCTGAACAAAAAAAAAAAAAAAAAAGTGTTTGGTTGCAACCGCAACGACGTTTATTAGCCAGGTATTGTTTTTTTTTTTAACTTTTCCAACCAGTGTTTCTTTTCGACATGTTTCTGGGGGGGGAAGCACGACCTCCCCGGAGCTCTGACAGTGCCCCCCGGCCAAAACCAAAATAATACGTCTATAATATAATAATAAATAAAATAGTACCAGCAGTGCCCCCCGGAGTACTACGTGTGCCCCCCCCCCCCGGAACACATTTTCTGAAGGAACGAGTGTCCCACATCTTGTACATTACATTATCACTATCAATAATACAATCTAAAGGTGCAGATGTTGGGGTACTAATCTCCAACATATAGCAGGATGCTTTCCTTACACCTAAAATATATTATTTATAGCATTTGGATACTACACTATTCAGAATAATTCATTCAGATTAATTTAAATTTATAAGTTGAGTGATAAATTTCGTCTAAAGAGAATATTAAGTTTATAGCCAGAGGATAATCTGTACTTTATATGTACAGACGCGGAAGCAACGGGGGAACAATAGTTATATTCCTTTTGCTTCATAGATAACATTATAATTATATCACATTATAATTAAAAATAGTATATGTGCGTCTCATGTTCCTTGTATATACAACCAATGCAGTACTGCCAACCGGTGGGAATAATCTCATTTTGGGATTTTTTTGAAATTAATTTTTCGGAAAGATAGATGCCAAAACATATATATTCCACGCAGGCCTGTGGCCAGCCTAAAAATGTAGGGGGGGGGAGATCCAACCATATTATAGTTCATCACCATATTATAGTTAATTTGCAAGCTTACCGTGAAAATGTTAGGGGGCAGCCAAAATTTAAGGGAGCCAGGCCCGCCTAGACCTCCCTGGATACGGGCCTAATTCCACGCCAAGAACTTCTCTAGAGGCTAAAGATAGATATAATGTGTGTTCAATAGGCATGAAATTACTGTCAATTGTCAAATTTTAATATTTTTTTTAGACCAGTTTCTGAGAAAGTGGTTTGAGAAGTGTATGATATCGAAGTTACTCAAAAAATAACAGAAAATTGTACTCTGGTATTTTAAGATAAAAGAAAACACTATGAACGAGTGAATGAAAGTAAAACATGAAATGAGAGATTATCAATTTTCAAACTGTTCCTCGCAAAATATATGGAGAACAAGTTTTTATTTATTTATTTATTTTTTTAACATCATCATGGTACAATGATGTGATAAAAACAATGCAATTCTGATAACAAGGTATACTTGTTTTCGATTAAGAAAATATTTACTTACAAACTTTATCCGTAGAAGACCGAATAGTTTAATTTCCTATTATTATTATTATTATTATTATTATTATTAGTAGTAGTAGTAGTAGTAGTAGTAGTAGTAGTAGTAGTAGTAGTAGTAGTAGTAGTAGTAGTAGTAGTAGTAGTATCATTATCTTGTAATTAGTATAATGTGGGAAATTCAATACCAAAATGGAAACTTTTGACTGTCGACATGGAATTTTATAAATTTTCAGGTTGGCATCACTGCAATAATGTATCTTTTCATATATTAAATTATTAAATTGTACTGATATGTCCTCATGGTTTTCTCGTAATTTGATTAAAATATCATTAATTTTGTTTTGTGTGAAAAATTTGAACAAAATTTAGACAAATGTTTGAATCAAAATTTAGAGACATTAGATACTATTTTCTTTTTTTAAAAAAAGTTGCGTATTCTAGGCTATTTAACATGATTATCGTAAATATGAATGTATGAGGAATAGAACTAAATCTCAACTTTAATCACCATTCATGTGCAAAAGTTCCATAATGTGACTGAATGCAATAAAAATCTCAGCTTTAATCATCATTCATGTGCAAGATAGAGAGATGGATTACAAGGAATGCCTGTTACTTGTTGGGTTACAGCATCGCTTGATTTGCTCCAGAAACCAGTACGCACACGTCACGAATCGTCACAAAAATCACAATCGATGTGCCGATGTAGGAGAGCTAGGACTCGATTTCGGGACAACAGGGTCGCTTGCTTTTGGGCTGCAGGTTTCTTACTCAGTTCCATTTCCAGAGGGCTGCACTCTCCATTGACCAACGTTATGCAGAGTTCCCAAACTTCCTCTTTCCCTCGGGCGGCTGGTTCGATGATGGGTTCTCTACCGCAGGAGTCAGGTAATCTTCATCTAAAATCACGAGAATGAGAGGCGATAATCACCAACAGCATCAGATTATAGACCAGAGACAAATAACAACAGCCGCAAAGCAAACAATTACTTGACGAGAGATAATCCAAAAGACCTTGACCTTGACAACTTATGTAATTATGACATGATTCTGTGGGCGTCACGACGGCATGACAAAGATCGCTCATCCCTGGGGATCCCCTTTTTGATAATGACGAAGTATTAGACCATGCTGACAGTGGAGAAAATTTAGAATAGGATTAAGAAAGTCATAACGTATAGAAAAATGATGGCATTTTATTTTGATGGCACGTTGTTGTTTCTGCAGAATTTATTATATTTTAATAGAGTTATATGACCTTATGTAATGTCAATTCTCCGACTAAATGGAATGGTTTAGTGAAACTGATGAGAAATTGAAACTCTCTATCTCGGACGATGTCCTACCGGGCCAGTTTTTTGATAAGCGATGTCAATCGGTTCCTTCACACACTATTTGTTCTTGAGAGAGCTACTACATCCAAATAGTAGTGTTACATGTGTGAGAGAATTTGGTTTGTATAACGTGATATTTTCACAAGTAATATTGAAACTTGAAGTGGTAGTAGATTTCAAGCACTTCCGGTTTTGGTAGGGAAAATTGGAGCTGGAGTTGAATTGAGTTGATTTTGTGTTTAATGTCCCTTTCAACAGCGAGACTATATGAGACTTGGACCTAATGATTAATGTGGAATCCGCCGGGAATTGAATGCGGGTCTAGGGGGCGCTGTGGCTCAGTGGTAGAGCGTTCACTTCCGGTGCTTGGGGTCCGTAGTTCGATCTCAGCTCGCGCCGTGTCGACTTTGTGGTGGACAAACACCGTGCTCGTGGGTTTTCTAGGGGTTTTCCCGTTTCCTCCCACTTTTTTCATTCCACCGTTTCATTCATTTCTTATCATCACCGTCTCCTTTAGGCTAACCGACATAACCGTGGGACGTAAAACTGACAGATTTCATGGTATTTCATTTCAATCCGGATCTCCCACACCAAAGGCGTGTACGCTAACCGCTTAGCCACGGAGGATCTCAGATTGGAGATAGAATATATTCTTGTGACGCTTAATTGATTGCAGAGAAAGCCCCTTTCGCTATCTACTACAGTTTATTTCTCTTTAGCGATCACTGTAGTAACCGGAAGTCGATAATTTCTGCGTCTTCCGATTTGAGTAGGGAGTAAAGAGAGCAGATTGCACCTATTCTGAGAATGCTAAATCGATTCTAAAGGAAAAGAATGGTTCGCGCTATTTATTATCGTTTTTTGTTATATACAGATAAATATTGAAACCAGAAGTTTTAGTGGATTTCTTTGATTTTTGGTTACAGTAGACAGTTAAGGATGCAAATGAAATATATTTTTGGGACGCTTATACTATTATAGGAAACTGCTTCTTGCAATCTGATACCATATTTACTCTATAATGATCAACGTTAAATTTGCAAATTGCTAATTTCTACTATTTTCGGAGCTCCCTCGTGGCTAAACAGTTAGCATAAGCCGCTTTTGACGTGGAAAACTCGGGTTCGATACCAAGCTCATGTGGTTCCGATCCCACGTTAAGCTATAGGTCCACGTTTCATATGCCTTCGCTGTTGAAATGGGCGCTAAACACAAAATCAAACCTAACAATTTCCGGTTCGAAATGAAATAGAATGATTATTTCAGTTCAACATCTCACGAGTATGCCCTTAGGCTAAGGGAGACGATGATTAAGGCAATGAATGATGATGGAACAATTGGTGGAATGAGAAAGTTGGAGAAGTACCTCCCAAGAGAACCCACGGATACGATTTTGTGCACCACAATCTTACTAGCTGCGGATCGAACCAGAGGTAAGTGTTCTACAATTGAGCCACCATTTCCTTCCATTTTCAGTTTGAGTATCACCTCCATCAACCATCTTGGTTCCTAACTATTAACCCTCCACCTACTGACCAAATTGATGGTAGTTCATCAAATCATCAATTAACTCTTGAGATTTTGTTTTCCATAGACAGATATACAGAAAAACAGGGAGTTTTTGGTAAACAAAACTTTTTATATATATATAAAAAAGAAATATTTGATAAAGTTGCTTGAAATTTTGCATAGTAAGCACCATCATGACTATGTATGGGTACAATGATGTAATTAGTAATGTACTTGCTTTTGGTTATGTTAGTAAGAAATGCACTACTTACCAAAATTTATTTCTCATAAGCAAAACCACGCAAATACAGTGCACGTTCACGTATTGAATAGGAGGTCCAGCGCAGGTCCTATTCGCATCAAAACACATGCGAAAACTAAAAGTACAGCCTACGCTATCTGTTGGCTAGGATCCATACTATATGTTGAAACGCGTTGAACATGGTTCGACAGTGAAATGGGAGAGTACGGATGTAAGGTGAGAAAGGGTTAAACCAGTATTTCCTTCGTTATGACTGACAGAGTCTTGCCTCGGTGATGTGAAGTATATAATGGAGAACTATTCAATTTAAATATGATTGTATCACCTTAACAAATACTTGGTGTTAATTAATATAATTATCTTACAATATGGTTTATATTATTGTCAACTAGCTGAATATACCCATTCTTCGCATGGGGGCTGTATTTGGCAGTCAGCGCCTGTGGAAGTATCACAATTCATTTCAGCGACCGCGAAAACTATGGATGTGACACTAATATCGGTCCTTTTTGATTACTTTTACATGTCTCGGTAACCCCAGGCTCACAGCCGAATGAGGTAAATGCAAATGAATGAAATATTTAAGTTTGACGTACCACGATTATGCTGGTAGGCTGATGATGAGAAATGAATGAAATGGTGGAATGAAGAAAGTACGAGGAAACCGGAGAACCTCAAGAAAACCCACGAGCACGATGTTTGTCCTCCACAAAGTCTACACGGCGCGAGCTGGGATCGAACCAGGAACACCAAGCACAGGAGGTGAACGCTCTAACACTGATCCACCGCGCCCCCTAGGATGTATGCGATCGAAGTTTCACTATTGATCTCAGCGACCGCGAAAACTATGAATTCTTCACTAATATAGTCATTTTCTACTACTTTTAGATGTCCCGGTAAACGCCCCCTGAGACCCCCCTGGTTCGAATTTTGAATAAAAATGCTTCGTCTTGGCCTGGGGCCAAGGTACCCCTGATCAAAAATTGGTACCATAACTCAGTCCAGACTCCAGGCCGGTCCCGGTAAACGACCCAATGCACAGTGGTCCAGGAACCCGACAAACCTGGCGTAAAATTATTTTTTCAGACACAGATGGAATGTGTGCTATATAGTTTTGAGAAGCCAAATATCTGGGAAGAAGCCAATACGAAATACCTCTCATGGACATCTTGCAGCCTCCCAGTAAACATCCAGAGCAATCTAAACTGTACCAATGCATGCTAATGATTTGTCGCATTTTGCATTGAGAAAAGGGTGGCATTGTTTTGGAATTTGTGTACCTGTACATACTGAATACGGACAAGATATTTTTATTTCTAATATGTATATAGACATTCATCTTTTGAATAACAAGGGTATTTGTTGGATATATGCGTCTACCAAGTGATAGATGGTAAATAATTGTACCACTGCGTCCGTTAGAAATTAATTATAAAAGCAAACTGTGATTTGATGTGCGAAATTTGGTACACCTTGTTACACGCTCATTTCTTGTTCCGAACCTAGAGTAATATTCCCTTGAGATGGGAAAAAAGAAAGAAATTGCCCGTTTTTGCCCCTTTCGTAGAAAAGTAAGGTTATATACGAATGGGTGTACTACGTATAAAGCGAAGATTAGTAAAATCCGCAGTAGTAGAATGTTCGAAAACAAATCTCATTGGAACAAAATGTATCATGACGAACATTGTTATTCTGTAATCTCAGGTCCAAAATGGAGTGTCGACGCAAAAGGAGAGACTTATTCGTATTGCTGCAGTCTACGAATAGAGGACGGGAAGAGCAACGGAACCAACTTGTAAACTACGTTCTGGAAGAAGTGAAGGCAAAGACGCATAAAGAAAGACAAACTGTTCAACACGGCATTGCTGTATTCGTTACTTACGCATTTCGACGATTGAACAAGGTGCATCGCATGACGGACCGTTTCTTGCAGATATATGTAACATGGCTAGACAAAAACCTTGTTATTCTTGTGGAGGAGGAGGAGCGTGCATCACCTCCTAAGGGGACACCAAGTGTTTCTTTTGTGGTTGGCAGTGAACGATCACGTAAAAGGAAGACAGAGAGCCTAAGAAAGTCTCCCACAAGCTGTATCCTGGAATAAGCTGCCACTATAAAATTAATAAAAGAAGAAAGATGGAACAAGCGAAGCTACTGAAAGAAAGTCTGAGTTCTCCGAGTAGGGCAAAGAAAATAAAAGTAGCCTGGGCATCTAGACTACATGAGGTTTCGCAATCAGGAACTCGAATATACACGCCTGATACAGCACTTGTACTATTCCTGGAGGGTGACATGACTAAACATCAATATCAGCTTATTCGGTCTGGCACAAAGTTTTGGAATGTGTGACATCTACCCAGCCTATAACAAACTGTTAGAGTCAGAAAAGCAATGTTATCCACACGGACTACAAATGTCTGAATCAACTGCAGAAATCCCGCTTCAGGAACTCGGATCACACGAATCAACGCTTACCTATCGTCCAGGAAGAGGTCCTCATTCTATGGTGGAACACAAGAAAAAAAACAAGTTCAATGCCAATTAAAAGAATCACTCAGCCTCTTCGTGAATCAGCCTCGGAGGTTCGGTGACAACAAATGACGGAAACACGGCGACAAGATTCTTTGACCATCCTGGTCAGGTTGCAAACATAACCAGCCTGTGTGTAGATCTCATCAAGAGATGTAGATATGCATCTTACAACCCATGTCAAGCGGTTACACATCAACACCAGAAGTTTCAAACATACACATTAGAGACATCCCAGCTCTACATACGACAATACCCCTGGTACTTCATTCCTGCCTCTGTGCACAAGTGCAACGATCCTCTTTGATCGTTACACTTTCCCAAAGAGATTATTTGATATGATTACTTAATTAGCCCTTAACTAAGCGTTATTTCTTCTCCATTTTTTTTATTTTACAATTCTCGAGCCCTTTGATGGATTCAATATGGTCGACAATTGGGCTGGTTTGTTGAGCTGAATTATGCTATTTTCTTTGTTAATCTATGGCCTCCATCGAGTTAGATTCTCTCGATTTCTGCGAGATGGCGTTAATGTTTAAACTGAAGTGTTTACACTTTTATTCAGATTGAATAATTTGTTTGTGAGTATATTAATTAAATAGTAACCTATATTCAATCTACTTTTGTTATATTAAATTCTATATAATAATTTCCGTTTAGTTTCGCTATATGCTGCGCAATTAATAGCAGCCAATCAAGATGCAAGGAGGATTGTGTGAGCGCGTTTTCTGTTCCCTCCCCGCACCGCAACGAAAATGGTTACTATGAAGTAGCTTAACGTCTATCTTCTGAATTAACAGAAGATAATAGCTATATATTGAACAGAATTATGGGATTACTTGAACTCAAGTAATGATAGAGGAGAGAAGTGTCATATTATTGTGAAATGTCGAAGTAGTCTAAATTGACGAACTTATCAAACTATATTTTCGATTGGCTCGTTTGGGAAGTTTACTAGTCGAGCTCCGATTAAGTACTTATCCTTCTTCAACATCCGAAGTGACGGCGAAGATGTCTATTGTAATCCCGCCTGTGGGGCTGATATTCTCTGCGATGGCAACATAAACTCTTCCTCTTTGGTCTGAGTTGACCCGCTGCTTTTTAATAATCCATCAATCCTGGCGCTAGGATCTACCACATGGTGTAAGTGACTTTGTATTGTTATGGAAGTGAAGCTGAAGACGCCCTTCCTGTGACCTTGTCAGTGTGGATCATTCTCTATAGTGACTTTAGCAATTGTTGTCGACTTGCGTCTGTTGCTGTGAGAGCTGAGTGATATACTGTATACTGTCCTTCATTTACTTCTTCTGACTTGGTGCCACCATGGTGATTCTGCGCCCTGATTTGGAGTGTTCTGCTGCGTCATGTTGAGTGTGGCCTGGAGAGAATTTGTGAAGATTGGTCCATCGATCACGTATGCTGCTATGACCGTGCACTTCTGAGACTGGTTTCTGCGGTGTTAATCCCATTTTATTAGTTGGAATTCTGTGAGTAGCTGCTGGACTGATCTCAATCATCAATATTCAGGTAACCTCTTTTAATGTTGGAATTTCTGACGCAACTTTGTTTGAAGAAGTAATATTCGTATTTGAACTATTCGTTATTATTATTTCAAGTAATTAGTGAAATTGACATTGTCTCCGTTTATAAAGTTAGTCATTCACGAATTATCAATATCGCGTATTTCACTTAATTTCATTCCTCTGCGATGTCTGAATTGTTGTTTAACACTATACATTTCGTTTTTAACATGACTGTCTAAAGCAAAGGTGAGCTCTCCATCCAGTAAGTCGATCCACACGCCGGCGGGGTAGTCTGATGTCAATGTCGTTTCTTTCTTGCATTAAGAAAAAGTAATGTCTTTAGTCGAGCAGATGTGTAAATATACCATTTATTTTATAGCTAGCTCATGTTTGACCCGTTAGTGGGCACTCCGTACTGTTTATGTTATAGTTACTATGACTTGGTAAAGTTGAAAGGTTTAGTTAGTGACAGCTAGCTCATGTCTGACCCGTTAGTGGGCACTCCGTATTGTTGCTATAATCTATAGTTTATGATCTGTAATTCGAATTTGCCACGCAAGGGAAAGGTTCATGTTAATCCTTGAAGTATTTATATATGTCCACAAATCTTAGTTAAGAAGCTACGTTCAAACGTCTAGTTAGACGCGTCGAAGACGGTAGGTATTGCTACTGGTGTTCAGGCCGAGATGTGGTGGTGTCAGGGGTCAAGTTTAGGTTGCTGGCTGGTTTAGTACTTCCTATGAATGTTTCTACCACATATATATTATGTCCCCTCCGCTGTTTAAATTGTAAGCCGAGTTGAGGTGTGGCGCCCTCTTAATACAGTTGGTTGCGGAAAGAAAGTGGAAACGTTATGTGCATTGGGAAGGAGGATGGTCGACTCAGCCGCATAACTACTCCCTCTGTAATGAGATGTTCTTGTAAGCAGTAATGTACCTTTCTGTATTCTTCTTTCCACTTACTGCAATGTAGCTTACTAAAGTTTTCTATTCCAAATGTCCGTTCGAGAAATGTAAACAGCTGTCTAACGTGTTATCAAGAATAAGATCTATTACACTGTTGTTACTGGTTATTCCATTGCGTTGGTGTGAGAAGTTCTCTATGATTTTGAGAGACTGAAATACATATGTCCAATGATTTTTTCCTTTCAAAGCTATGGTTATTTGAGTCTAGCTGAAGTTTTATAATTGCTAACATGTTGTAATTCCTGCAACCATCTGCTGTTCGCTAAAAGAGGTTAAATAAATATAATACGCATATTATATGGTGTTATTTTGGCAACGTTTATGGATTTTTCTTTTTTTCTTTCCTTCTCATGGTAGCGATGACACCATTGGTGCGCAAGAATCTGGGAATAAATAGCATTGTGCTTACTGGCCCATAATCGTAGCATAAAAAAGGGAGTAGTATCGGCGACCCAATCTAAAATATTTTTCCTTTCCTTTTCTTTACTCTTTCTTTCCTCTATGCGACATTAGCTACGAATGAAAGGAGTTGACAACTAATACCGCTAATCTCAAGTTTGACAACCTAGTTCAGGGTAGTTTCAAGTTTGGCTTGTGCCAACCAGGATCGTTCGTCTTAAGTTTGGCTCTCCAGCCACAGTATTCAAAATAGCGTAAAACGTTACGTCATAAGTTTGGCAACTCGTAAAATAATGTCGCGTTTCAAGTCTGGCGATACCAGCCAGAATGGCACGCTTCACAAGGAGCTTATTCATGGTGTGACCATCATCTCCTATGCCCATCTGGCTATTGAACAGATGTCAGAAGAAGCGCAGGAAGCTCGCAACAAGAATCTGTAGCAATTTTGAGAGCACCAGGAAGAGCTCAAGGGATCTTACCATGAAAGATGTGATGCAACGCCTTCTCGTTACGTCTCATTCTATAATTTCGACCTTGCGGTATAAAATGATACCCAGACAGAAGCGAAAGCCACTATCATGTGAAGTACTACGCCTGCTGGACGCTCCTCAGCCATTCATGGTTCATGTCACAGATGTCAGTGAAGAGGACTCAGACTGAGGTCATACTGTATTTTTCTTACATATACATATTAAACGTCACTTTTATCCATACAGTCATAATATTCTTTCAGACACTTCCTATCATCTTCTTCTCGGTATTTTTAACGAATTCAAACCACACATGCAGTCCATGTGGCTTGTCTGATTTTTGTCCAGGTTTTTGTGGTTTCTGGACCACTGTGCAATGATTTGAAATTTGAAAAAACGCTTCATATTGATCTGGGGCTTGGACCAAGGTAATACTGACCAAAATTTGGTAACTCGGTCCACTCGTCTGGTCCCCACGGTGGGACGTAAAACTCAAAGGTTTCATTTCGCCTGGTCCCCATGCCGCACACAGACTAATAAACACACAAACTCTTTATTTTATTTACATTAGATTAGATTAGATAAATTAATAGTTTCTATATTTTCTGCAAGTGTTTTCTTTTACTATTACATTATAAGATTAATTTTAAAGTTTGGAGAAATAACGATTCATGCCTTTATTACTTTTCTAAAAATCAGTTTAATTCTTATTCTTTCTGAAAACAATGGAGCAAATTTGAGAGTATTGGTACTGGTATTTCAGTAGTAATACACTGTATTACCTAGTGAGAATTATTTACTACAAAAATGACTTTAACATATATCATTACTTATACAGTACGTGGTAAAATCAAAGAACGATTCTATTAAGTTAACAATAATTTATCATCAAATAATAAAAAATTAAATGAAGTGGAGCATTAACTTCTGTTCACTTCGAATTATCTCTTAAGAACATACATTTTTACGTTGTAGGCCTACACTCAAGGGCGCTGATTTCTCTGTAACTTTGGGGGGGGGGGCAATCAAATAATGTATATAACAATACATATAACAATGAAAAAACATATAAAATACATATTCATTAAATTTACATGGGGGCTCACATGAGCTTTCGGGGGGCCCGGGTCCCCGGCCCCGCAGGATCGGCGCCCTTGTCTACACTATGATAATTGCAATGCTCATTTCTCCACTTCCACCTGGAATTTCCATGTTAAATATTTAAAGAAAAATACTGAAACACAATTGAAAAGTCGAAATAACGAATTTCCTGACTGAACTTAAGGGATATGAACAGTGGCGTATTTACGATTTTGTTTCGGGAGGGGCTTTGCTAACTTTCGGGGGGGGGGCTTTGCCTGAAAATGTGAAAATTCTGCAAAATATTTCATATACTTGACTATAGTAAGTATGATTTCGGGGGGGGCTTAAGCCCGGAAGCCCTCCCCCTAAATACGCCACTGGATATGAACGTAGCACAACAATTGTAATCCCCAGCTCGTTTTCTTCCCATCTGTAGGCCATATATTTATAAGCTGAAACGTCTGTTTAATGATTTTTAAAAGAAAAGTCTAAATACGAAATTTGATGTACAGGGTGAGTCAAAAGTCCTTAGACACCTGCATAAGTTTGAAAATCGACGGGAAAAGTAAAGTGTGATGATGGGAACAGAGGTTTGATGAGAGCCGCAACTTTTGGAGTGTATGTCATTCATGGCCGCCATCTTGAAATCGGCCATTTTGGATTCAACTTATTTTTTTAAATGGGAAAAGGTATGTGTGACAATCAAATAACACTAACTTGAGCTCAGGAAGTTAGTGGTGTAATTTTTTTTTTTATCTTGTACAGTTTAGAAGTTATTAATGTTCAAAAGTGGGAAATTACCTTGATACTGACCCAGTTCTCTTTTTGTTCCTGGTGATCTAAAATGGGTCTGACACGTGAACAGAAGATCGAAATCATCCTTATATCAGGGAACGCAGTTACCGAACAATAGCAGCTGACTACAACAGACGGCACCCAGACAGAGAACCGGATCGCACAGCACGGTGGTTCACGTGATCACTAAATTCCGAGAGACGGGCTCTGTTGAAGATAGGGCACGTAGTGGGCGACCAAAGACTGCCACCAATGAGGAAACTGCAACGGCGGTTGTTGCGTCGTTTGTGAAAAGTCCTAAACGAAGTACCCGTCGTGTGTCCCTAGCATATGCAATAAGCCAATCCTCCGTTGTCCGGATATTGCACGCCAATCAGTGACATCCTTACAAGCTGCTCATGCAACATAAACTGAACGAGGATGACCCTGATCGCCGGTTGGAGTTCTGCATGTGGGCTACTGAACAACACGAACAGGATTCTGCGTTTTCCAAGGGCATACTGTTCAGCGACGAGGCGTATTTCACTTTGAACGGGGAGGTTAATCGACATAATTGTCGATACTGGTGTGACGCAAATCCGAACTGGGTTGACCCGAGTCGAGAACATAGTCCAGTGAAGGTGATGGTGTGCTGTGGCATATGGGACACCCGCATCATTGGGCCATTTTTCATTTACACCTTAACTGCGCCACAGTATCTGATGCTGCTGCAGGACCTTGTGCTCCCTGCCACACTGAACGCTGACGGCATTTCCCCATCTTATTTTCAGCCCGATGGAGCCCCTCCACACTATGGACTTGGTGTCCGTGAGTGGTTGGATGAACAATTACCAGGAAAGTTGATTGGTGGAGTGGCCGCCCAGATACCCTGACTTAACGCCCCTTGATTTTTAAGCAGATAGTGTATGCTGAGACAATCCGTGATTTGAGACACCTGGAGGAATGCATCCAACAAGCCTGTGACCAAATTTCAGGAGACATTCTCCTCCTTTTGCAGTCAGAGTGGTTGCGGCGACTACAGTTGTACATTGCACGGGATGGACAACACGTAGAACATGTGATGTAGCATTCAGTATCAAGGTAATTTCTCACATTTGAACATTAATAACTCCTAAACTGTACAAGATAGAAAAAACAAATGACGCCACTAACTTCCTGAGCTCAAGCTAGTGTTATTTGATGTGTCATACACCCCCTTTCCCATTAAAAAAAAATTGACTTGAATCCAAAATGGCGGATTTCAAGCTGACGGCCATGAATGACATACACTCTAAAAGTTGCGGCCATTCATCAAACCTCTGTTCCCATAATCACTTTTTACTTTTCCCGTCGATTTTCAAACTTATGCAGGTGTTCAAAGACTTTTGACTCACCCTATATTAAGGATTCATATCCTTAAAGGATTTGAATATATGGATATTACAATATAACAATTGTAGCCCCACCTTTATCCAATTTTGATTCGAATTTCCAAATTGCCTTCCTTGGTGGTGGCACAAATCATATATACTGTCAAAATTTCAAGTTTCTAGACTAAACAACATGGTCTAGATGTTGAACAATTACCTAGTTAGTCGGAACTTCTTCTTCCACACACACACATAAACATATATATCACCCACCTTTGGGCTAGATACATCACCTTAATACATTCGATATTATATATGGAAACAGCAGATTATAAATTCGAGTCAACATACAAGCTCGTAAAAGCTGAAGTTAAATTCATTACGGCATATCTATAACGCGAGCGGAAAAGCTCATATTTACTCTATAAAACCTGGAGAGGTGACATTTAGCAAAGACTAGCAGAATACTCATTCTTCGCACGGGAAGAATACGTTTCATTTTGGATATAACGTACTAAGGGGGGCTGAATTTGGATTTAAACTGCATCTGAAGTGTCACTGTTTGTCTCACGTCAGTGACCCCGAAAACTATAAATTGGACATTTTCGATATATATATATATATATATATATATATATATATATATATATATATATATATATATATATATATATATATGAGTGTGTGTGTGTGCGTGTACGAAAGCGTGGGAAAACAAACCTTAGAGTCAAGTATTGCACAAAGTACTGAGCGTAAACGTGATGCTGCATGATATCGTCAAAGGATTCTAACTGCTCTATCCAAATTTGCAGTTTTCAAATTTGTGCAATGGAGGCGCAACAGATTCCCGAAAGGGCGTTAGGGATTCCCAGACTTTTTACGACATAAATTGAGTGGACAAGAGCATGTAATGGACGTCTCATTACCTGGATATAATACTACGTGGCAGTTCAATACTCATACACGCATGTAAAAGATGGCGGAGGAGGTAAAAATCACTGTGTGGTTGCATACCTCCTCTAAAAGTAATAATAAATATGTACAAGAGTTCACTGGGAACGTCAAGTTGATTACAATGTAAAAATACGTAGAACACAAGCCGATAGACAACAGAAAATAAAGAAATTCTGATTGATGATCTGGACGTATTAATGACATCGCAATGCTTTTAATGACGATCTGTTACTACTGCTACTGTCGCTAGGTTTATTTTGTGTTTCGTTATGTACATAGTCGTCTGTCATTTTCTCCACTATCTTTCCAAGAAACAACGAAACTATGGGAACTTGATATTTGTTTAGTTTTTTGCTATTCCCTTTCATAGGTCTATTGCACTGTGCGTGCGCTGGAGTCATTCCACATGAGTGAATGAGCTGGTTTGTTCGTCAGGTGCGGAAGAATCAGGATCGACAATGTGGATACTTAAATGAATCCTCCTTTGAAACTAAGTTTTGCTCGTGTGTTTCTCAACAACCGTTTCATAAACAAACAAACAAAAAAAACTACATATACAATTTCTGTTAAAGGCTACCTTCGTTTATTTGGGTTCGTTAGAGTGCATTGCACGATGTATTGTGTTGTTGTGTAGGTCTTGTACATTTGCTAATCGGTACACACAAATAACACACTCTGATCTAACAGGTGCACTAAGTTGTAATCTCACTATCTTTGATTCTAGACAGTACTATTCTAGACAGTAACCTTTCCTCTCCATACAGTGTGCATGCCGAACGCATGTGATTACAGAGGTGATGGAATTAGCAGACATTCATCTAGCATATGGGAAAGCGGATGGTAATGCCGTCTGGCACAATGGCTGTTCAGAAAACAGCTTCCTAATCGTAAAATTCTTCACTACTTAACTTTCTCCACACAGGCCCAATGCTGAACGAAACAGAACCATAGAGACTGTGGCTTTAAGGAGGACGTTCTAGCTCGAGATCAGAGAAATCCGTCCACTAGCACACGGGTAGTAGCTATTGAACTTAACGGCCATCATCAGCAGGTGTGGAACGTGCTTCATGAAAATCAGATGTACCCTTTCCACGTCCAAAGGGCGCATGTATTATATGCCGCTGATAATCCACTTAGGTGGGAGTTTGTTACCTACTACCACAATGCTGACTGGGTGGGATTATCGCATATTTTTGGAAGAGGTTCTGTGCTAGGGATGCGCACGAGATAATATTTGAGGCTGTCTCGTCTCGAAAATGTGCTGTAAAAGTGATGTCTCGACTCGAAAAATATGTTTTTCTATTGGAAGAGCGTATCTCGACTCGAATTTTGTCAGGAAAAATCTGTCTCGACTCGTCTCGTGCGCATTCCTACTTCTGCCTGAACTATTGGAGACTGTGCCACTGGCTGTTCGTCAAAACATGTGGTTTATGCACGACGATGCTCTAGCTCATTTCGCTGCGGAGATGCGAAATTACCTCAACTCATCCGTTCAAAAAAAATAGAAGGATAGAGAAGAACCGGTATCTTGGCCAACTCGCTCACCATACCATAAACCCTTAGATTTATTTTTCTGGGCCCATATGAAACAACTAGTCTACGCAACGCTCTTGTTCAATCAGAGGAGAATTTGGTTGATTGAATTCTCGCTGCAGCCTGGAGTATTCAGGAAATGCCAGGTGCGTTTCAAAGCGTTCCCCGGTCACTTCGCCGCCGCTGTAACCTTTGCATTGAAGTGGCGGGTCGAAACTTTGAATACCTTTTGTAGTGACCGTTCTTACAACTATCCTCATTTCATGTGAACAAAACCCCTTCTCTGTACCTTGCTGCCTACAACTCCCTTCATTATGCAGTTCCTTTATACAATTTTTGACTAGAAATGTCGAGTCCTGTTACAGCACGTACAAATATCACAAATGGAACAAAGGTTTTGTTTCACGTCCGTCAGTTTCGAACATTGATTGAGATTAAGGACTTACTGTACTCGCATTTGTGTGATGTACTGATCGAAATGAATATGTTCGAACAGTTATGTGCATTATTATTATTATTATTATTATTATTATTATTATTATTATTATTATTATTATTATTATTATTATTATTATTATCACGTTTTCTATATTTGTCTTGTTCAATTTCTGTAGTAGTAAAGACAGACGCATTCTCAAAATCGTTGCTATATCAGTATAATAAGCAGGTCAGCAATCGGAATTTATATCTGTAACCTATCGGCTTGTGTTTTACGTATTTTTACATTGTAGCGACGTGACGTTTCCAGTGAATTTTTGTTCAATGGAAGTATGCAAGCACGAACAGTGAATATTACCTCATCCGCCATCCTTTATCTGCGTGTATGAGTATTGAACTGCCACATAGTATTATATCCAGGTAATGAGACGTCCATTACATGCTCTTGCCCACTCAATTAACATCATAAAATGTCTGGGAATCGCTAACGTCCTTTGGAGAACCCTTGCGCCTCCATTGCACAAATTTGGAAACTGCAAATTTGGATAGAGCAGTTAGAATCCTTTGACGATATCATGCCGCATCACGTTTACGCTCAGTACTTTGTGCAATACTTGACTCTAAGGCTGGTGCTCTCAGCAAAGAAGAATGGTCCATATACTTTTGTTCTGGAAACAGCACAAAACACATTCACTTTGGGGCTGTAACGAATCAGCTCCACGTGCGCATGTGGATTTTCTGTGCCCCAAATACGACAATTGTGTGTGTTGACTCTGCCGGAAAGATGAAAGTTGATTCGTCACTGAATACCACATTGTTCAAGAATGACTCACCACCACTAATGCGATCCAACATAGTAAGACAGAATTCACGTCGGGTATGTTTATCCGCTTTTCTCAGTGCTTGAACCAAGGGCAGTCTATATGGCATATTGGACAAATGTCAACGCAAAATAGGCCAAAGAGTGGTCTCAGGAATACCAGTTTCTTGTGATGCACGTCTTGTAGATTTTCGAGGACTGCGGCCAAAACTCTCCCTAACTGCTTCCACCACATCGTCAGTCTCGGGTGAGCGCCCTGGTTCCTTTGTGTATCACACAGAAACAATCTGTTTCAACAAATATCTGGTGCCATTTGTACACTGTTGGTGTACTGGGTGGTTCCTTGCCGTATTGTGTGCGAAACTAACGCCGTACACTCGTTACTGACTTCGTTTCTTCAAACCAAAACACGCACTTAGCTCTTTCCACACCAGTGAAAGTCTCCATTTTCAACGACTGGCCAGTTGCGCCGCGTGTGGTCAACTCCGTAACCACACACTACTTGAGTCAAACTTGAAGTGTTTTTCAGTATAATGACATATTAGCCAAGTCTGTATGTTGTTCCAATAAAGAATTATAACTGACTGAAGTTGTAAACCCTATAATCACCTTATATATATATATATATATATATATATATATATATATATATATATATATATATATATATATATATATATATATATATGCCCTTCATTTGACATTTCTACATTATAATAAATTCAATTGTTTGGTCCTTTTTTCTAATTTATCATTCATTAATAGAGTCTACAGTGGTCCCCAACCTTTTTCGGCTGATGGCACACTCTAGTGAACGTCCACGCTTCGTAACAAACTTGTTTGATTTTTGTTCCTGCTGCTGAGGATGTTGACGGTATAGACTATCTCAAAATCAATTTTAACTTATTATTAAATGTTTCATTATTTTCAAATTCTAAAATTTCGTGACACATTCTACGGGACTGCATGCGGTTGGGAACCACAGACCACGTCTAGTTTCGTTATACTCTGAAAGGGAAAATATATATATATTATACATTCTGTAGATGGAATGTAGCTTTTTCACATTTCAAAATTCGAGTTAAGAAACGGAGTGAACATTTTTATATAAGTTCAAGAATAAAAGGGAGTTCTTTTTTTATTATTATTATTATTTCAGACGGATCTTGTTTCTAGTTTTGTAATAACTTACGTTTTATAAATAAAATTAAAAAAGCTGTGAATGCATTAAATATTTTAGCACAGTGTTTATTTCAGGCATACAACCTGAAGTTCCGCCGGAGTTGACCAATCCTCTCTCCCCTCTTCCCTCACCAGAGTTAAGGTAAATTAAACAGCAATTACCTGTCACTCTTGTGCAGGATAACGCCCTTCAGCAACTAGCATCTCAGTACAGTCCCCTCACACTTTTATTTTGTCCTCGGACAGAATTTTCTTGAAGAACGTCTATTCAATTGAGTGTTTTTATGCAGCTGAATATTCCTGCTGAAATAGGAGCGGCGCCAGAAACTTTAAAAAAGGAGGTAACTACAGTTGATTTTTTTCTTCCTAAGATACTGAATTATTACTTCCGCTCTACAGTTTGTTAAAAACTTCTGTATAATTCAATTTGAAGTCGTTGTTTTTTATATGCCCACATAGCACAAGTACGTCCACGGGATGTCCGAGACTGAGCCCGCAACGGACGACGGGACATCGATATGTGCTCCCGGGACATCCACAGGATTTCCGCGGAAGAGCCAGATGTCCGCTAATATCCCGGGATACGGGATATTCAACGGGACCACGAAGGAATGTCTATTGGTTTCCCTCGGACCTCCTGTCCCATCTTGGACGTCCCGTGGACATCCTACATGGGAATCCTTCAGGACGTCCCATGCAGGACGTCCATGGGATGTCTTCTCATTGTCCCGATAATCCCGAGAACCGAATGGGATGATTGGGATCAAAATGGGACATCCCAGGGACGTAGTGTACTATATGGGATGTATCTGTGGTTAGTGTGTTAAGGCTATGTTCATTTTGGTGTCAGGAATAACGGGGGCAAATAATCACAAAAGCCGTCTCCAATAACTCTTATAGTTTTTAATCTTCGACCCGGTGTATATACTGTATCTTCATTCTTACGTAAAAGCAGGGCCGGATTAAAAGGGGGCTTAGGGGTGCTTTCGCCCCGGGCCTCCAAGTGAACAGGGTCCCTACTCTGATCAAAATCTCAACTAGCTATTTAAAAGGAATCATAAAGATACAATCATCATCATAAAATAAAACATGACTAAAAAATGTGAAACATAATCCCTTAACTTTCTTACTGAACTTTCACAGACAAGTATTAGGCGAAGTCAACAGGGGCCACATATTTTTTCTAGCTCCGGGTCTCCGGATGGGTTAATCCGGTCCTTCGTAAAAGGATAGTAGGTTCCGAGGGGGTGCAAAATGTTACCTTCCGAAACACTTCCGGATATTAGCTAGTTTGTACTAACAACTATAATTAGGCTGAGAGCAGATTATTAAAATTGATCTAATGTAATGACAGAAAAAGTACTTTTGTTGTTTATGGGAATAGCACAGAATGTGTTATATCTTCCCGTTTGGAAATACATGCACCTTTCTAGATTCGGCACTAGGCCACACAAGGTGTATATCTCTTCATTCATAGAGGGCACAAAGTATTATCTGCTGTAACACTTGGTAATATTAGTTAGTTTGTATAAGAGGGATTATTGATCTAATATATTGTCAAAAATATACTTTGTCGTCTGTGGAAATATCACCCAAAAAATGTTGTAGTGCCTATTTATTACAAGATTTTCTTATATATTTTCTCGGTGCGTGTCACATTCTTACTCCAATAATTTTCCAAGTTTTTCTTCAACAAGTATTCATAACTTTTGAACAATTAATTAACATTGCTTATGGTGTACTTTCTTAGATGAATATAATTGGTTGCTGTCAGGGCCGTAAATTGTGGGGAGCAGGGGGTAACTGCCCCGCAGGGAAGCTCCCCACCGTTCGAGGGAGCCTATTTTAAGGCAAAATTTTCTTACTCCTTATATGATACGAATATGAAATTATAAATTAAGCATAAATGAAGCAACAAATTATAAATGAAGCACTACATTATACTATAAACAAAACAGCACACAAAAGGTAAATAAAACAAAAATGAGTCGTGGGTCCATTTCAGTGGGCCCAGTCTACTATTAGGGACCCTAGAAATAATATTTATTTGAATGGCTTTGAGATTTGTCAATATTGTCCCCTTAATTAATTTGTATGAATGGAACGGGTTCAGGGGCGTAACTAACGGTGCCGTGCGGGAGGGCCCATAAAGAGTAAGAAAAAGATGAAAAGAAGGAGCCCAATAATTAGAATAATAACTTTTCGAGGGGGGGGCAAGTACGCGCTTGCCCCTTCAGAGAAAAAAAATAGAAGTTACGTCTCTGGTTGCTGTGAAGCTTAGTGTCTCTTTCAGCAGCGAGGCATGTGAGAACGTGGATCTACAGGTTAATGTGGGATCCGGCAAACATAAGCTTCAACTGAGAATGAAACCTACGCCTTCTGCATTTACCTGGGCTAAAATGAATGTAGATAGATTGAAAGTTGCATTGAATTTCTAGGAACTGTTGTTTAACATGTACGAACTATTATAGTAGTGCAAATAAATCAAGCAAGAATATCCTATAACTTTTAAGCACTCTTGTAGCACCACCTGTAGCATACTTTCGAACTTAGGAGGCAAAAGGGAGTCTACACTGCAGGCTTTATTGAATTTATAGAAATGCATGTTTAACATTTACGAATTACTACTACAGATCGCGTTCAAATAAATCAGGAGGAAAGTACTCATATCTTTCGAACAACAAATCATTAGAACCAAGGACGTACTCTTGACAAACAGGAACCTACGCTGTAAATTTCATTCAATCCCTGTCATATTACGTTGTAACACCTATCACATACTTACAAGACAGCATTCGTAGTTTTTCTATCATATTTCCACTATTTACTCGTATTATTCTTCACTAAGTACTCGTAACTTTTGAACAACCAATCAACAACAGTTAAGATGTGCCTTTTGGGACTAAAATTAGTCTAGTTTATTCAAATTTCACTCAATTCCCAGAAATTTTTGTTTAATGCGTACGAAAATGTATAGTTGTTTTAATAAATCGTTCAGGGTTTTCATATATGTCTATCAGCACCACCTGTGACCCACTTTTGGATCTCAAGGGAGAAACTAAAATCTATATTGCAGTTGTTATTGAATTACTAGAAATTCATGTTTAACGGGTATGAAATACTGCAGGCCTCGTTGAAACACATCAGTCGGAAAGTACCCGTAAATTAAAAAAAAATCACTATTAATGGTGTACTTTGGATGGAGTACACCACTATAAGTTTCAATCCGTTCCCGAAAAAGTTTGTTGTATTACCAATGACATAATTTCAAGATTATGTTTGTGAATTTTCTTGGTGTCCAGGAACTCTCCAAATTTTTCTTCACCAAGTATTCGTTTACTTTTGAACAATCCATCAACATTATTTATGATGAATCTTGTTTAGACTCAGGGGCTGTAGTGTGTCTAGATTGCAAGTTTAATTGAATTTCCAGGAACTTTTATTTAAAGTATGATCTAATAGTTACAGCACGTGTGTGTTTATTGCCCGAGATTCTTAAATTTGATTCTTAGGGTGCGAGTACTAGTAGTTCAGATCACTTAAGATCTTCTTCTGTACCATCTTCCTGATCACTAAGGACGTAAATATAAATAAATCTATTAAATACTAGTCATAACCTTTGAACAACCAATCAGCATCAACTCTCGTATAGTGTTTTAGATGCAGCACATCAAGAATAAAGTGTATTTGATTCATTAAAATTCCCTTGAATTATTCCTATTACATACAACCATTTCAACTTTTATTTCTGAAATAGTAATTGCTCCAAAGATAATTGTCATATATTCTTTGAATTTTAAAAGTTTTTCTCTCAAAATTTATGCATCAAAATATAGCTACAGAATGTCTAAAAAAAATCAGGGTCAAACGAGTTTTATCAAATTTCTTCTAAATGATCTTCGTTATTCACAACGTGCAAATTCAGATAATGATAGATAACATATCAGTAATACTTGGCCGATTGTCTGAGTTCTCTGATGCCGTATCTCAGGTGCAGCAGCTAAACTAAATGCAAGAGTTCATGGTTCTTCCAAACTATTAGAACGTTCTGTACAGTCTGTCTGGGGGGAAATAGAGATATTGTACGACGAAGATATGTTTCATTAGGTAGTCTTCACAGTAGGATACTGTGAGCTGCTCGCGTGAGTTGTAGCTGCTAGTTCTACATTGTCTTAAATTTACGCATTCACACATGCGCTTCGGTCCAAGTGAACCGCTGTTCTGAGCTGCTATGAAGATCACCCCGCCAGTAGCTGGCTCGATCGGCCTACTGGCGGGGAAGAAAATAACATTCAGTCTTATGAGAGCCCTTCACACGTGAGCATGAACTCATTTGGAATGGAGAAAAATGTAGGGTCTACTATTTTTAATGTTGAAAATTTTCTGATTTTGGTGTTACTCTGATGAAATGCACACTCGTTCGTCATGATGATTATACAGTTCGTCAAACGAAGATACAGACATTCTGAAGTATTTTTTTAAAAAATCTTTATTTTCTCTCAGTTTAGGAAACAAACTGTAAAAAGAGCAGTCAAACTGTAATGTTGATCAATTCATAGGACGAATCTACAATATTCTATATCTTCTTATCTTTTTATTCTTGCAATTTATCGCCAAGATTAAAGCTGAAGCTTCTTCTCACTCTAGCATAGCTGCCATTTTGTTATCACGATGTTTTCAGCGGCTCAGAAATATTCAATGCCTTCACACTACAGATTCACGTGAGCGGCTTACAAGATTCTAGTGTGAAGGCAGCCTTATTGTGTGACGGTGAGGGGGCGAAGGGTCGTGCATTATTGAACAACTGACTTTAGTTGAACATTTAGAAGCAAACCAAACAGAATAAAATAAAAAAATGTGGAAACAAAGAAAATAGAAACAAAAAATATTAAATTTAAATTGGGTAATCTAAAATCAATTAGCTCACACAATTGGAAAGGATTTGAGAAAAAGAGAGTCAGCAATGTTTTATCTGTGTCACCAGGAACATAATGACCGACCTTAACTAATCAATAACTTTAAACTGGATGCTTTAGTGATAAGCCCCTACCTAAATAAAATGCGCGTCATGGAGAGAGAGAAGCCAACCAGCGAGCGAGCGAAATAACCAAGAGATAACAAAACCGGAAAGAGAAATGAAAACAGACACGAATCGAACACGAACTGTTTTCATTGTTTCTTTTCGTTTCTGACTTAAAGAAAAGAGTTTAGAAAAAAAAAGTACTGTTTCGTTATGGAACAAAAATGTAGTTAGAGCTATTTAACAACGACAATATCAGTTTACATTCTCACTTTCTGCGCCAGGGATAGATATTCGGTCCCCACATTCGTTACCTAGCAACGAATGACGTCAAACGGGACCTGCTGTATGTAGGTAACAAAACGATAAAAAAAAAAAGTCTAGCATGAACGTCAAAACAGAATTCTACTAGTGATCTGTGTCTAAAATCTACGGCTAGATTTCGCCCAATGTCAGCCATAAAATACCTATCAGAGTCAGTAGGCGATTAGGTGACGAGTGTTCACTGACAGGCGTTCGTGTAATATTGGCTATAAATAAATTACTCAAAGAGAGCAAAATGGTCAGGTAAGCGTGGTTTAAATGTGGATCATGAAATTAAAGTTAAAACTGCAACATCTATCAAACGGAAAGACAGGGAGGAAAGTTTTAGTATCTGTCTCACATCTCCATTAGAATAAATCATGTTATTTACGCGGATGGAACTCATGACTCATTAGAATAGATTACAAGCAGTGGCGACACCAGTTCTACTTTCTTGGAGGGCGAAAGTGAGGGATGATACTTTTTTTATATTTACGGAGCAGCTATTTTTTTATTTTTTTTTATTTATCGAAACAGATAATTTGGTAATACTTTACCTACATTAAAATAAAACATATCTGGAGGATGCAGGTGACTATCGTTCCTTGGCCTACTTCTCTGACGTCGTTATTGAAGTCGTGTCGTGTGCAAAGACGTACGCAGCAGGTGAGTTCTAGGGGTCCGGACACCCCCATTTTTAGGTTTGATTTTTTTTACATATTTCAATATCGTAATTTATCCTCATATTGAATTTGAATCCGTTCGAAAAGCTCTGGACCTTTCGAAATAAATTGCTGCGTATGTGCCTAGTAGTACGAGGCACGTTTCGAATGTAACCTTGATCACTGTGCGTGAAGTAGTTGGGGCAGCACTGTCATCTTTGCACAGACGTGCGCCGTAGATTAGTCTGCATCCAGCCGTGATAGAGTGAAGGTTGTTTGATCACTAGCCCCACTTGTGTTGAGTCTCAAAATGTGTGGTGCAATAGAAAACCCTGCCAAGCGCGCAAACATCATGTACTATTATTTTGTAAGCAACACCATGTACTCCCTTACTACAAATTACTACAAGAAGCAGATGACAAGCATCATCATCATCGTCAGGTCGAATGATCGATGAAGAGGAAAACTAGCTTCACCGCAGGCCAGAAGAAGGTATAAAACTACATGTATTGTCTCAACTGACATCAGTTTTGGCTGCTCATTCTTGCTCTCTTAGCTTGCCTAGAGCTGTAAAGTTTCCTGCCCACTTAGCTTGCCTGGAGCTCTGTGGGAACTCAATTACTGTCTTAACTTGTCTGACACTCTGAGAAGATCTTAACAGGAACGATGCACCTTGCCTGAAACTCTGTGTTTTTTAAACCAACTTAGCTTGTCTGAGCTCTGTGGGATTCAACTTCTTTTTCCTTGCCTCGAGCCCCAAGACTTCCTAACCCACTTCCACTTAGCTTGCCTGGAGCTCTGTTGGAATTGTTCTTTTGGCTGCCTTGACATTGGAATATCTATATGATCCACATTACATAGAGAACTTTTAATTGGACTTAGATCCACAGTTACAGTGATTTCGTGTTATACAGAGGTTGTTCAGTCTATATTTGCACAATTTAGACTTACCTAAAAATTTAGAAGAATCCATGGCGCCATGTCCGTAAGTGCTCGATGTGTTTCTATTGGTTCCTAACAATAGCTTGACAGCGTATTTTTCACTGTAATAGGCTTCTCTGAAGAACTGAGAGGGAAATCTTGTCCCATTCCCTTTGCACAGCTTTCCAAAGTCCTTCCACAGTTGTCATACGCTGTTTTCCCAAAGCCCGCTTCAGCAATCCAAATCCACAATAGTCCATAGGACTTGCATCTCGAGATTTAACAGGTACCTCATTGAAAGGTATCACCTGCATACTACTTGCCTCCTCCATCTCCCTGTAGAATACGAGGGACGATCGTGAGGTATGTGATGAGGCCTTGTCCATGTGAATGCGCACCAGATTGGCGTCATTTCCGTACAATGTTGGAATATCATGCTCATAGATCGGCCGCATGATCTGCTCCTGAAAATACTACGAATTTATTTTGCAGTTCTTCGCCACCCTACGAATCTTCAGTTTACCTCGGTAACAGCAGCCAGTAACAACCATGAGCCCTTTTGGGAAGGATTCTTTACAGACACGGACCCACCTTCTGAAGTTCTTGGCGCCTTTCCCTTGGTACATGGTGGCTCTCGGTTAGCCGCAGTCGGAAAGGTAAATCCATACTTCATCGAGCGTTACGACATACATCCACCTTTGTTTTGCCAGATGCCGTTCGTACAGCTTCCAGGCGTTACACTTTCGTTCCTTTTGGTGGGCATCCGTGAAAAGATGGCCGCGACCTTTCATGATTTTTTCCAGCTTGAGTTGATGGTGTAACGTCCGGCTCACAGTCCCCAAAGACACGTCAAGCCGATTAGCCATACACCTTTGTGATGGCGGATTTTCTTGCATTGCCATTTTGCAAAGTTTCCTCTGCATGGTGGACTTGGCCTTGGCGCATTCCCGCTTCCTAGGCAACTTCGTTGATGATCCAAATGGTGGAGCTTCGTTGTCCTTGTACTTTTTAATTTTTATTCTACTTAAACTGATGTTGCAACCATTCTTCTTGCACTGTTTTCTAATGACAAAACACTAAAGTGGGCGTCATAAAGAGCCGCAACATAGCCTTCCCAAAACTGGCTTAGTTTGAGCGGTGTTTTGATCACAGAGCGGAAATCCACACACTTGGAAACAAATTTAACATAACACTCAGAAGAATGGGCTTGTTTTGTGCATTATTGTCGTCCGCGCGGAAAAACAACTCCGTTCCTAGGAAGCCACTGCACAACACTGCAGGACGCCACGAGCCAGGTCGGGTAAGTCCATTCTGCCAGTGGGGAAGGAACGAAATCGGCCAAACGTAGACTGAACAACCTCTGTATTTGTATGTAACAGTAACTATATAGAGCTAATAAAAGGTTCTGGAAGGAAGTTGAATCCTATATGCTGCTCTACTTACTACCTTATCAAAGTAATTTTACAATATGAAGGGAACAGAAGAAAGAAAGAATCCCACATGTCGCTGTGGTCACATTTATTAGTCACTAGTACCTATATTTTAAGAGCATACTACAACACGTTATACCTATTTAGTAGATATGGATCAAGATATGAAATGATATCGTTTCCATGATAGAAGTTAATATGGCTCACCGGTAGCGAAAATAAAAATCTAGATTTTAGCTATTGAAACACATCTAATTTGCTCAAACTTTTATTTATTAATTAAACAATTTCTAGAACTAAATGTACGAGAGCCAAATAATAGTAATTTTGGCTTCAATTGTTATTGCAAAATTTATAACTTCTGTTTTGCTAGTATAAATTCTTATATTTTTATATAGATGAGGTTGGTAGTATTGAAACATTGAAAGATTGAAATGTATCGTTTCTTTTCACAACGAAACTAAGACGTTAAATTATGCAGAGTAATAATTCTTTGTAGATATTGCTTAATTGTATCTTGGTGACACAAATGAGTCATGATTTGTTCTTATATATATTGAAAAATATGTGGAAGACAGTAATTAATCTGAATCAGAGGCTCAACTCCACTGAGGTTCGGACCAGGGTGGCCGATCTTAAGGGGGCCGAGGCCCCCTCCACAAAGCTCATGTGGGTCCCCCTATTATATTTGTGAATATACAATATTTGGCATAATTTGAGTGCAATTCGTCTTGAAATCTTCATATATATACCTTTTGCATCTGAATGGGCCCCCCAATTTACAGAGAAATCGGCGCCCTTGGTTCGGGCCCCCCAAACCTCGTACTTTGACGTACATTTGTGCACATTCTTAACAAAATTATACTTGTTTAGGAGAGAAAGAATGATGCAGGGTAAAGATTTTATCTCACGCACATATACTCTTTTTATAAAAACAATCTATTTTTATTATTTTCTCTGACAATATAGATGGCAGTATTTAACAACTACTTAATGTGTGTGTCAGAATAACATAGGCTCAATATAGCGTAGATCCTCCTCCAAGCAAAAAATTTCTGGGTGCACGCCTGACCTGGCTATATATAAATTAAATGAATATTTACATGTGTTATTAATTGAAGATATATTTACGTGTAAGAATGTATATGTATGTCTGCAAGTCGATGGATTATATGTTCTTACTACGATGGAGAGGAAAAGCGAGCGCATTTAGAGGAAAAACCCATAAATTCCGGTTACTAGCGGGTAAGCCGGCGCTGGTCCTGCCACGTCAGCAGAACTGCAAAGAGTTTTGTTATTCAAATTTTTTAACTCTGTAGGCCTACGTGTCAACACTCACAGGTGAACTGGTCACTGCTGACGGAAGAGGAAGGTCTACCTGACACATTGAAAACAAAAAACAATCGGCAACCGCAACACGTGTTGTACGTTGGAGTGCCAAACTTACGTGTCCTCTATGAAGTGTTTTTAAATTTTTTGTCTATCCCCTGTATATTTCGGGTGTTCTAAAAATGTCGCCCGCGGATCACAGAGCACTATTCTACGAGTCTAAATAAACCTATACATATTCGGGTAATCGTCTGGAGACGTGAATTGTACTTTGTGGCAACGTCGCAGATAAATAACCATAAATTAGATCTACCAATCAATCAAATAACTACATGATTCTTGAAAGATGACAGTTAAAATCAAAAGACTTTGATACTGGCACCAGTTATTACCTTAACAATCGATGTAACTGTTTGATGGATTTAAAGAGTAATGCTAATGGTTCCAACTTAATATGCGATGTTGCCACATAGTGAAATTTTGATTCCCTATAGAGGCTGAAAGAGGTCCCGGAGGGCATTCCATCATATAACATTTCCACTTTATTTTGACCTATAGAATAGTGGTCTGTGGTCCGTGGGCGGGACGCCACTTTTAGAACACCCGAGGGTGGCAACAAAAATCCACTTTTGCATGTTTAATGGTCTCAGGATCTAATTTTATTTCTTTTTATCTCAAATGTTTACTACAAAACTTTTGAAACAATTACACAATATTTATTGGTCATTCAATTCATCTATAAACTCACTTAAAACCACTAAAATGTGAAAATTCACATATAAATACTATGAAATTCAAAAATATGTTTGCAAACGTCCTTAATAATATTTATGTTTTACGAATGTATATTTTTTTTTAGTATTTAAGTTTGGGAATGTATATTCAACAGAACAAACAAAAATGCTTCGACAGAATGTATTTACTTGGGGTGAGGAAGTTTCTTTTTCTGCTACTCTACAACTTGGAGAAGAAATTAGGCCTGATCTTCCTGGTTGGTTAATTTTCCGTTGTAGTTTTGATCAATGCAATTCCTCGTTCATTTACAACATGTAGAATCTTCACACGCTCTCGTGCCTGAAGGAAAGTATCGTTATTTTCCATGTTTCAGGGTGTTCTAATAAATAAATAAATAAATAAATAAATAAAATCTATGGAGATCTCCAGTGCTTCAAACAGCTTTCTGGTGTTCCTGAAAACGAAGTCACTAAGGACATTATTCTCTGTGGTCTCCTCATATCTTAAACGCACGAGTTCTTCTCCTTCACTTCCATCCCTAAATAACTCTGTAATCATGTCTATCTTCACTGGTGGGGGTACTTCAGCATCAAAGAAACTGAGACCAATAAGTCGTTCGCTCGAATACCACAAATGTCGAGAGAAACTCTCCATTGCTTCTCCTGCAATTGTTGCTAATATTCTTGTAGGAATTAATGCATTTTAAGATATTCAATTCAGGTCATTCCTTGGAGTTGAAAGCGCAAGAGGAGACGAATGCACTGCGACGACAAATACGTTGAAGTCGCGAAGCCTATTCAGCTCACGAGATGTAATGTGAAACTGCGATCGGAAAGATATATCTTCATTTAATAAATCAATTTCATAATCCATAGTGCACTATGATAGGCTCCAGAAACATAGAATGTAATACCTCCTGAAAGAACTTCGCCAAGAAATATGAGATCAAGTTTTAGAAATTCTCTGTAACTATCTGTGGGTTGATATTGCGTCAATTGCTGCTTGAAGAAAGATATCAAATCATATTTTAGTGGAATCAAAACCTCTGCGACAACTTATATACCTAGGTATATCCGTTGTCCTGACTTTCGGTGTCGAACTTCAGCTAGGCAATTGAAATGAAATTTTTTAGTTTTACGTCCCACGGTTGTGCCGGCAAGGCTAAAGGAGACGATGAAGATGAGAAATGAGTGACATGGTGGAATGAAGAAAGTGGGAGGAAACGGGAGAAACCCGAGGAAACCAACGCACACGGTGTTTGTCCATTACAAAGTTCACTTGGTGGGAGCATGGTTTGAACCCGAGACCTCATGCACCAGAGGTGAACGCTCTATCATTGAGCCACCGCGGCCCCAGCTAGTCAATTGCATTAAATGCCTCAGAGAAACGTTGCAAGAGTTTTATGGGCGGACCCATTGAAACAAAGAAAACCATGTAGAACACTCCCGCCACAACTAGGTAATGCCTTCAAGGGACTCTGATCAGACCCTTCTGCATTTTCTGTTTCAACAGGGTACAAGCTCCATTTTGTGACCCTTCTTAGATGCTGTTGTGTCAAAGCACATGAAATGCATACGAGTGGTTAAGCTCCAATTCTCCATCAAATGCCGTCGATTCTCTCCAAAACTTATTTTTAGAAAATAATCTCATCTAAGAGATAGCGTCCCTCAGCGAGTTCCTCTTGAAAATAACACAAATATAGCGAGCAGGGTGTTAATAGAATTACTTTTCCAGAGTGTATTCATATTGTATTTTGTTTTCAAGTATCAAATAATTGTAATTAATGCTAGATTTGAGAAGAAAGTCTCAAGTAAAATGAGAAAGTCAAATGACGCCACAAGCGCCCATTGTAATATACTCGTCACGCACCCTATATATGAAACTTCTAAACATATCATCACAAAATTTTACAATGCGTCGTGAATATATCTGGAGGTCATATACTATAAGTGTGAAAACTGCACCTCAAAGAGAAAAAGTTGTACTGTTTCAGGTTAAGACAAGATGAGTTTCGCATGTAAAGCTTAAGTAATGTAAACATTGCTGTAAGTTTGAGCGCGTTGAGCGACTTTTAAATATTAAAATACTTTCATGAAATTTTGCATGCATGCTTAAGTAACCAAAAGGAATAAATTTAGGGGGTGAAACTCTGTTAAAATAAATTTCGAAATTTTACCATATAACTGGTTGCCACCCTAATATATACAGGGTGCGGCACGTAAAACCGGCCCGTCGTAATATTCTGGTATATTGTGTTTTTGGCAACACTTAAATAATCTACCTTCCTACCAAGAGATGGCGTGTCGAGGTCAGGTCGACTTACGTGACCTGCAGCAGTCACGTGCAGCCGCAGCCAGTGAAACTTGTCGAAACCAGTTGAGAAAAAGGCCTCGTTGTGTTAAGCCGGGTGAGTGTCAGTGTGTGATAATGCCGTATTCGATACCCGAGCGTGTTGCCATTGTTGAAGGGTTCATTCTCACTGGATCTTTTGTGAAAACAAAGAATTTGTTTCGGGAGAAATTTCCAGGACGTTCTGTGCCAGCAAAAAGCACCATTCAGGAATTGATTGAAAAATGGCGGCGTACAGGATCGGTTCAAAATGATCCCAGGAACAGACGACCATCTGTCTGCACACCGAATTAAAGATGCAGGTGGAGGGGATAATGACAAGAAGTCCTCGAAAATCAACCAGGAGATTGAGTCAACAGGTTCATGCGAGTGAGAGAAGTTGCAGACGTGTTTTAAGGGGACTGAAGTTAAAACCGTACTGGATAAGTGTTGTGCAAGAACTGAAGAAGCCTGACCTGCAGAAGAGGGTGCATTTCTGTTCATGGCTGTTGAGCAATGTTGCCAGTGGTTTCTTGGATCCACTAATGCTCATCATGAGTGACGAGGCGTTGTAGACTTTCTCGTCTCGATGACATTATTGACAGTACAACGCATATTTTTTTCCGCACTCGACCTTAGCTATAGGAAGTAAATACACGTTTCTGATTGGTTGGAGTTACCCGTTGGCCCGCCCTCGTAACATACATATTAATTAATGCCTGAATCTGAATGTGTCGTGTAAAAAAGGGTGAATAGTTCTGAAGAAATAGTACTTTCAAATGAACGCAGTCAAATAAGTTTCCGTTTGAATTATAAGGATGAAATACGCCTTAAATACGCCTACGCTTCACGCCTTAAATACTGAGGTAAAAGCGTACCAGCATTTTATGTTGGTTTCGATTATAGTTTTCGCGCTTGTCTCCATCTTTAAATTCAATGAATAGCTTTCCTTAATTATTACTCATTGCGTCTTTAGTATCTACATAATAAAATTAGTTTATTAAACGTAAGGATAGTGTCTGTTACCTAGAGCTTGTAAACATTTTTCATACTTGTGTACTGGTATGATACAAGGGCACCGATCCTGGGGGGCTCGGGCCCCTATTGTATTTATGAATATACAATATTTGGCATAATTTGAATGCAATTTCTCTTAAAATCCTCTTATATATACCTTCTGCATCTGAATGCCTCCAATTTACAGAGAAGTCGGCGCCCTTCGTATGAAATATAAAGTTTACCACTGCAAAGAGTACTAAAAATTCATGACCATGCCCGTCTCATAGTTTCGTACAGATAGGTCATCTACGAATCCAGGCGAACACTCTTTTACACTAGTTTTTAAGCGTACTTTATTGAAAATTCACCGTAGGAAAGAGGTAAGGCGGGGTCACGATGGCTCAGTGGTTGAACACTCGACTCTGGTCCAGAGGATCACTGGTTGGATCTCAAGCAATGCGAGTTCGTGGTGAACGACATCGTGTTCTTGGGTATTCTCAGGGCTCTCCCGCTTCCTCCTACCTGTCATTCCACTATTTCCTTCATCATTTACTTGCAATATCATCCGTCTCCTTTAGCTCTCGATGGCATACACCAGGGAGTTACACTGTTGATTTCATTTTCAAAAGAGTAAGGAATGGTTATTTGAAGTTCTTATGTGATCTGTGGATGTGTTAGGATATGTTTAATGCAAGAAATAGGTGTAGAAGTTAGTCCTATTTGCAAGAGGCGGAACCTTAAGGGTACAAAACTTAAGGTGAGTTAAAGCTAACCTAATCTAACCGTTTTTCAGTGTTTCTAGTCCATTTTTATGAGGTTCGAAAGCGGGCACCTCTAAACTAAATGAAATGAAATGAAATCTTTGAGTTTTACGTCCCACGGTTATGCCGGTTAGGCTAAAGGAGACGGTGATGATGAGTAATGAATGAAATGGTGGAATGAAGAAAGTGGGAGGAAACGGGAGAACCCCGAGGAAACCCACGCACACGGTGTTTGTCCACCACAAAGTTCACTTGGCGGGGGCTGGGATCGAACCCGGGACTTCATGCACTAGAGGTGAACGGTCTACTTGGGCAAAATCCATATTATAATGTTTTTCCAGCAATTTACTCTATATATGTCTTTTACTGCTAGTTTCATAGGTCAGAATTAGGTGAAATTTGCGGAATTTTTAGAAACAGAGTGCATTAAGTTTTTTCTAAATTCGTTGGTATAGACAAATATTGTTAAACTCTTATATATCCATAGAACGTTTACCATAATGCAGTGTTGTCATTAACAGCTTATTTAGGTCCTATAACAGGCATTTTAAGCCGGTTATTTTTATTGGTCAAGTCAGATGTGGACCAATGAATATCCCAGATGCATTTTGGAACCAGATGGTGCACTTGTTGGCACAAAATTTGGCAGGGGGCGTCACATAGCATTTTTTCTTGAAAAACTTTCAAAATTTTTTTCTGCCTTTAGCTTTCAAGATATCACATTGAAATTTTGCCTACGCATTACGTACATCTCTATCTAAATTAAATTGCTTTTAGATCTCTACATGAACCCGGGCCCGGGTCTGAGGGGCTCAAACATTTCGAAAAAAGAACTTCAGAAAATTTCCCGGATTTTCCCTAATTTCTCATTTCTAGTCTATGATATGGGCATGCGAGTGGTAGCCATTGAAGGGTTGCTTTATTCTGAAGAGAATGAGATACCATGATCCACATAATAATGACGCAGTGAATTTTTACATAGTACAGTTTTTATAAAACTATTTGCAGTACCTAATAGACTTGAGACACGAATAGAGCTTAACCTTTTCTAAGACAGTATCATTCGTTTGTCATTACATACTCCTTACGCGTAATTACACAAAACTATGCCAAAAAATGGCCAATGTTTAGTTGCTTGGGACCAGCCTTTTTTGGGAGGAGTCTAATTTCTATTAATATTTCGTTAGGTTAGTTTACTCTAAGTTCGCCTCCTTGTAATGTTCCATGTTTAAAACGGAGCAGTGCTAGAATCTGAATCTAGTAAACATACTGTACGAGTACGTGCCCATTTCTTACGTAAACATTAACCTGGCACCCTTTAACTAATCTCCATTAAAAATATACAATTAAGGCATACGCTTAGAACAGAACAGTGCTAGAATCTTAATTTAGTAAACATATTGTGCGTGTCCATTTGTTATGAAAACATAAACCTGGCCCCCTTTAACTAAATCTTCCCCAGAAATACACAATTCAGGGATGTCTTGCTAAATTGTGAAAATTCAAATTGAATGAATTACTAATTTCAATTTTGACACTGTCTCCTGACTTGAATTACGCAACTTATTATTCATTTTGTATGTAACAGATAACATTTTAATCATATTCCTCCTTTCTATCTCATATTAGTGAGTTTGCTTTTCATACTAAACCACCCTACATCTTACTCCATGCTTATTAAATGTATTTATTTAATATAATTCCATAGCTAACTCTCATGTTCTTACGAAATTTAACCCAAACATAATTCTCTCTTTATTTTTATGAAAACACAAAGTGGCAATTTTCTTCTATTAAATAATACATCCACCAGAGGGTTTGGACAATCGCAAGCAGCAACCAATCAGATGCGTGTATTTAGCTCCTATGGCTAGGAGAGACCGCGAAAAAAATATGCCTTTGTTCCATGGGCGCCAGTTTTAGAACACCCGACAGATATATATAAGCCCTGACTTACATTGTATATTCTTTCTCGTCTTGATTATATTATTGGTAGTAGAAAAAAGTTACAGTTTTCTTCGATAGTTTGAACAAAAGCTGCAGTATTTTGTATACTTTAAACATGAATAAATATGAATTGAATAAAATTTTGTAGAGTAGTCTTTCATACTTTCCCTGAGTTCTAAAATATAGTACAGGGGCCGCTGACAGATTGTTCGAAATTTATGACAAGTTACCGACTGATTTGTTTGAAGAAAAATACTTTTCGTACACGGTAAATATATATTAATTCCTGAGAATTCAATAATACTTGCACTCTAGACTTATTTTAGTTCTAATATCCAAAGAAACCAGTCCAATTATGAACCGTGCTAATTAGTTTTTCAATAGTTATCAATATTTAATGAAGAATACTCGCAGTCGACTTCGCATTATGGAATGGAAATATAAGTTTTGTTGAGAACAATCTGCTCGAATACGTCTTCGGCAGTGTCGGTATGTGTGTATTATTATGTATATTTGAGTAATTAGAATGGAGGTGGTCTATAGTAAATATCACTGGGAAATTCAAAAATCAGGTCTATACTATATTAGTAGCGATGCACGGCCTGTAAAAGCAACGGTTACAGTTTTAAAGACATGAGGGTACACGAGGACGAGCTCCCTGCTCCCCAATGTTAGCAAATACGATTTACATTCAATATTGGGATCACGCTAGTGTTTCTTATAGCCTGAAATTGTGATGTTTATACGTATGTCCGTCTTTCCGTTCACTTAATACGATAACACTTGAACGAAAAAGAAGTTTTGAATTCTTTTTTTAGTACCTAGGTAGAGGCGGCGCGGTAGCTCAGTGGCAGCCGGTGGGTGTAACCGAGCGGTCTGAGGCGTTAGGCTGATGATCGTGAGGTGAAGCGCATTGGGGGTTCGAGTCCCTCTGAAGAGCAAGGGTGGAATTTTAACTGTCCTCGGTGTTTCTGTGTTCGTGTCCTTGTCGTGTCTAGTAGTCCTGAGAAGTGGTTAAAATAGAAAAAAAGTAGTCAGGAAGTTTTTTTTTTAAAAAAAAAGTGGTAGAGCGTTCACCTCCGGTGCTTGGGGTCCCTGGTTCGATCCCAGCTCGCGCCATGTGGACTTTGTGATAGACAAACACCGTGCTTTTGGGTTTTATCGGGATTCTGCGTTTCTCCCAATTTCTTCATTCCATCATTTCATTCATTTCTCATCATCACCGTGTCCTTTAGCCTAACAGGCATAACCGTGCGACGTAAAATTTAAACATTTTCTTTTTTTAGTAGACATCTAAAGTGAGTATCTCGGCCGGGTTCGTTAACTATTTACCTGCCGAATTAGGAAGGAAGTAAATATCTACAATCTGTTAAGATCTTAACCGGTAACGGTGACTTTAATGGTAGTTGTCCATGTCTCACCCCATTACTGAGTTTTATTTTCTTACCTTAAAAGGTAAAATATTTTTAAAGGTTAAAAGTGTTTCCTAAAGGTTAACAGAATGTTTAGTTCCAAAAATATTAGTGAGGTTAAAACCTTACATACTTGAGTGGGACTCCCTATTCTCTATATTGGGTATAATACAGTATATAAAGCCGAGAGTACTGTTTTTGTTCAAACTAATCCCAAACAGATGTCATTCCTAGAGGTTAAAAGATTTTCTTTTGGTTAAACCTTTAAAAAATTGGTTAGGTCAAAACATAATATACTTATATGAGAGAGTATATACCTCACGTACTTCTGATACGAGAGGGTTTGTAAAACATAGAGTATTGCCATTCTTCGGCATCAGTTTAACCTCAAACATAAGCGTGTTTATTAAACCTTAAAGATATATTGGTGATGTTAAACCCTCAGACACTTAGCCTATGAGAGGGTATATAAAACCTAGAACATTCTTGTTTTTTTTTTGCCATCAGTTTAACCTCAAAAAGTTAAATCTTAAAAAATATGAATGAGGTTAAACCCTCACATACCTAGGCTACTAGAGAGTATACAAAGCTTTTAAAGCATTGTTGTTGTTTAGCATCAACCTCAAATATAAATTTAATTCAAATATAAGCTTTTTGATTAAATCTTAAAGATATATTGGGGAGGTTAAACCCTCAGACATCTAGCCTATGAGAGGTTATATAAAGCCTAGATCATTGTTGTTTTTTGGCATCCTTTTAACCTCAAAAAGTTAAATCTTAAAAAAAATATATTGATGAGGTTAAACCCTCACATACCTAGGCTATGAGAGAGTATACAAAGCTTATAAAGCATTGTTGTTGTTTAGCATCAACCTCAAATATAAGTTTAATTCAAATATAGGCCTTTTGATTAAATCTTAAATATATGTTGGTGAGGTTAAACTCTCAGATACTTAACCTATGAGAGGGTACACAAAGCCTAGAGTTTTGTTGTTTGGCGTCAGTTTAACCTCAAACATAAGGTTTTGGGTTAAATCTTAAAAAAAATATTGGTGAGGCTAAACCCTCACATGCTTAGGGTATGAAAGGGTATATAATACTGACCGCTTCAACTACCAGCATAGATTCATTCATAAATGTAAGTTTTGCGTGATGCTCCCTTATTGCCTTTGCCAGACTTTATTATTTCTATAATATATATTCAGTTACTATTCATTTCGAAACATAATGAACAATCAGCTCAACGTAAGTATAAAAGTTATTTATGTACAGAACTTTTGTACATCTGTGTTCTACAGTTAAATTAAATGTAATATATACCGCAAGGCATAAAGTACATTATAATAATTTCTGTTTAATTTCATTTACTGAATTGGAAGGGAAAGTACTGCCACTTTCATCAGTACCACTTGCAACAAAATAAAACAACCATACATGCAGAAAGCTTTTTATGGAAGATTAGAAAGAATCTGGAAACTTTTTAAATAACACTATCTCTACCCTCGTAAAAAAAAATAGGTTGTATTCGACTGTAAGCAGAATCACTACGTTTACATTCCTTTGATTTTTGCGTAGTATGTGATTTTTGTCAACAAATTCAATCTCCTCTTTCTTCCCACTGCTCGATTGCCCACAAGGGATAAAAAAAATAATTTAAAAATCTGAGTAAAACCATATTAAAGAGGTAGAATGGTGGATCAGTGTTGCCAATTATGCTATTTTATAAATAGCTAAATCTAACCATTTTCCCACGGTATTTACCCAGCAGATATGTATTTTAGCTATTACCTACATATAATTTTTGTGCCAATTCTATGCTTATAACTTGTTAATTTCTAGCCATTTGTCTTAAACAGTAATTAAAAAATTTTGGCAAACAAAAATTCTCTTAAAATATGAGTAACAAATAAAACAAAGTGTGACTTCCTTTTGTTTGCTTAATTTTACTGTAAAACAATATGAGTAAAAATAACAATATAAGTAAAAAAATAAAACAAAATGTGACTACCTTTTTTGCTTGATTTTACTGTGAAAAAATAAAAATATGAGTAAAAAATAAAACAAAATGTGACTTCCTTTTGTTTGCTTAATTTTACTCCTGCTCCACATTGTATCTTATGTTTCTTACTTGTTTCATACTCGCTTACGTAACAGAGCTCTTCCCTGGCTAAGCGGTTAGCATACGTGCATTTGACACGGGAGACCCAGGTTCGATTTCCGGCGGGAGCTCATGTGGTTCGGATTCCACGTTAATCAATAGGTCTACGTCTCACATAGCCTCGCTGCTGAAAGGGACGCTAAACTGAAATTCAACTCAATTCGCTTACGTAACGGCAAATCGTGAATTCCGATATGTTGTTTTCCAGAAACTAACTTCAGCACATTATTAAGTTACATATGAATGTTTCGAGGTTATGTTTGGCTAGATCTGTGAACCTTCATTGTTATGCTAGATCATTAGAGGTTAAATGAGGGGTGTAGATGCAAAAGTGGCAATCTCCACTCGGCCGAATTTTTCAGGACGAGCGATTAATTGATAACTCGTAAACCCCGTAAGATTTTAACGTACAGATTTTTTGGCATAGTAGATCGTAGCAATATTAGAGGGTGGAACATAAATTTTCCCCAGAGAAAATCCATCATCTTTTGTAATTACTGTTTCAAAATTGGAGATTGCAAGTTTTGAAAATGAACGTGGAGATTTTTTCACAAACATTTCCCTTTTGGAGGAATTTTCTCCCCTCAGTTGCACGATAGGGATATGCACGTTATACGATTCGAAAGGTCGATTCATGCCAAAGAGAACGAGGTACGTAGGATACATAGTGATAATAGTGTAGATACTTTACTAATCTCTTTGACTAAAAATGTGTAAATAAAGCAAAAACTCAAACATTGGAAAAGTTCCGGGCACATTTTTATTTACTCTAGGATCATGATTTGTATCTCACTTTGTTCCAAATAAGAGTAGGTTTCCAACGGTAGCACTTCTATATGTCTATAAATGTCTCTGAGGGGAGAAATTTAGGACAAAAGGGCAATTTTCTCCTTCAAAAAAAAATCGATTTGGGCGGGATTTTCCCGCTTCTGGTACATAATAGGGAAATTTGAGTGCTACATTTGGAAACTCTGCTTTATAACGAAACCAACGAGAACGATCCCTTTATGCAGACGATGCTAATATCATAGTAAAAGGGAACACAAATGAGGATGTTGAAGGTAATGCAAATGAAATCCTTCATAAACTATCTCAGTGGATTAAAGAAAATAAGCTTAAATTAAACACTGAAAAGACACAAGCAATCAATTTTCATCATATCCGCAACAAACGTACGCAGCCTGTTAATATTTCAATTGAAAATAACGGAATAGACTATGTGAACTCCACTAAGTTCTTAGGAATCTGGATAGATAAAAATCTCTCCTGGGATGTACAAATAACTAAACTTGGTAAAAAATTAAACCAAATTTATTTCGCAATTAAAGTACTCAAAAATGTTTTAAAAGAGTCTACTTTAAAAACGATTTACTTTGGATTATTCCAGTCAAATTTAACATTTGGCATTATATTTTGGGGAAATACACACAAAGCCAAGGTAATTTTTACAATACAGAAACGAATAATAAGAATGATGGCGGCTGCTAAACCAAAAGATCACTGCAAACCAATATTTAAAAAATTTCGTATACTCCCAGTACCTTGTTTGTACATTTTAAATCTACTGATATTTGTAAAGAGACATTTAGAAGGTGTTCTTACGCGGGTAGAAGAAAAACATGATCATGATACAAGAAACAAACAAAACTTTTCCATTGTAGAACACAGAACCGTATTATATGAAAAAGGGTGTAAATACGCGGGTATCATGCTATACAATAAACTTCCCAAAGATATAAAGACTCAAAAATCTGTTGCTAAATTTAAAAAAGAACTACAGAAATATTTACTAAAACACTGCTTTTACTCGATAGAGGAATACATGAATTGCTAACAGAAAAAAAACTACATTATCTACAGTAACCAGTGTCGTTGCTTGTTTTTAGCATTTGATATATGTTCAAGGATTTCTACATACACTGCAAGTATTAATTACTCTTACTTTATTTTTAATAATATCATGCAAAATGTAATGGATAAGATGTAAGGTGTAATGTTTAATTATTAACCTAGTGTGTGTAATTTTCATTATTATTGTTCTTTTTACTTTTGTGTTTATATATAAATGACGTGTCCACTTCATATGCATTGCAATACAGTGCTAAATGTATGAAAAAAAAGGACGAAATAAATACAATACAATGCAATACAATACAAACTATGTTTCTACGATTAATAGAGATTTTTTTGTTTAAAAAAAAAAGCTCTAATATTTACCCTTTTCTACAAGCCCCTTTGTTGTTTGTGACGTCACTGTCCCCAGGTATCGCGCACGTGACTGCAAAATGCCCATAAAACAATGTTCTTTGATGCTTCCATACTTGAATAAGTGCAAAAAACCCGGTGTGCAAAGTTTTACTAGATATTTATAAAGCAAATTCCGAAGGTCGACGCCATGGCCTATATACAGGCTAAAGAATTTAAAAGGGTTAAAGTTTTTGCTGTGTTGAGAATAGAACAGATGATAGGCCTACGTGTACAGTACATTTGTGAAGCAGTGAACTAATACAGACTTGTTGACTCATTACAAACTAGTGAGGAAGTTTGGAACGATTCCAGGCAAGCGACACGGTCGCAATGGCAACGTCTAACGCCAGCGGGCCTCTGATTGGCTGAAGTGGAGATTGTCACTTTTGAACCGCACCGGGTAGTGGAGATTGCAAGATTTTTTTTAAAAAATCATGATATTCGCCTTCAGTTTTTACTGGGAGGATGTAGGTTTTTGATCCATACAGACTTCACCGCTCGGTCGGGGACACTTAAAACAATACAGTCCCATCTCTAACTCAATTTCTCAAAAAAAAAAAAAAAAAAAAAAGGATGTCACTTTTGCATCTACATCCCTCAAATTGCGTATTAGTGTTTCGAGAGTATTTTTGGCTAGGGCTGTATACTTTTAGTGTTGTGAAAATGAAATGAAATGAACTCTTTCCGTTTAACGTCCACTATTATGCCCTTTGTGCTAAGAGAATCGGTGGAATGAGAACGTGGGAGGACACGGGAGTACTCCGAGAAAATCCGCGGACACGAAGTTGTCCACCACAAATTTACTTAGCCCGGGATCTAACCTGGGACCCACACGCACCAAAAGCTAGCGCTCTACCACTGAACCACCGTGTTCTCCACTTTTAGTATTGTGCTGAATCGATAGTGCTTAACCTTTAAACTCCCATTGATACTTGCTGCTTCCAGGCTTTAAACTTTAATAGTTCAACCACTATTTAAGCTAGAAAGATAATTTTGCTATCAATATGTTCCTGAAAAATGAAGCTTACCGTCGATATGCATTTTATGTATGTGCAAAGGTACCACGGTTAAGGGGGAGGGTAAAGTTTTTTTTTTTTTTTTTTTTTTGTACATCAGGTTTTTCGGTGGCCATTCCCTCCTTAGGGTACACTTGTAAAAAATGGTATGTAAAACAATGAAGTAGCCCACAATATGGTAGTACTTCTTGCTTATATTGGGAAGAAAGGAAGGGCAAACTTGGCCATTATTTTCAGTTTTTCACGTAAATTACATTTATTTTCAGGACAAGGTTCCTTCAGGTTTCTTCTTCTACGAATAGGGCGGAAATTGCACAAATGTTATCTTGTTGGAATATGTGTTCCATAAGCTTTCCAAAGATGCATCAACCATGACTCTGCGATAATTAAGGAGGTCACCAGGATCGCTAAAGCGAAGGTCTGCAAGAGCCTTTGGAAAATAATGTAGAGGGCGATTTTATAGGAATTTCGTTCTGAAATTTTATCTCGCTTTGTATTGCAGCAATGGCTACCATTTTTATATTATCGTCATAAGTGTGTTGCCTACCTATTAGCATCATTTTGTCGGCGAAAGGTAACTGCAAGGGTTGCCATGGCCCCCAAATTTTGTTTGCTTTATCTTTTTAGGGTTTTTGTTTCTTCTTCTTTTTCTACAAATATTGCACAATTGCACAAATTTTATCTCGTTGGAATCTGTGTTTTATAAGCTTCCCAATGATGCATTAACCATGACTCTGATAATTATGGGGTTCACCAGAGCCGTCAATGTGAGAGTCTACGATTTTGTTCAAATTCCTGGCGGGCGTAGAAAGATTAAACTACATAAGTGCTTCGAGGGTACTTTTGGCTGGGGCTGTGTACTTTAAGTGTTGTGCTAGATCAATAATGGTTAAATTACATGCTATTGTTTCGAAGGTATTTTTTTGTGTAGGGCTTGTGCTTTCAGATGAATAGTGGTTAAATTGCATATTAGTGTTCCGAGGGTGTTTTTAGCTAGGTCTCTGCATTTGTAGTATTATGCCATAACAATAATGCACTGATATATACAGGGTGTTTCAAAACAACACCGACAACGTTTAGGAGGTGATTCCTGACACCAAGATAAGAGAAAAAGTATAGACCGTCTTGGGTCCACAAATGCTTCCTTTCGGAGTTATAGGCTGCTGAAAACATGAAAAAAGAACTTTAAAGGTCCATAGCTCCAGAACTATGGGACGTACCATAGTCGGGTCAAGACTTTACTGAGGAACTAATATATGCGATATCCTAAAACACATGTTTCAGAATCCTAAAGTACTCACGAAGCAATTTTTATAGAGGAAGTTTATCTACAGGTACATAATTTAAAGTACTCTCCAACTCCCTCCATAAAAATTGTTGCGGAAGCACCGCAGGATTCTGAAACTTGGATATTTGAATAGCGCACATACTAGTTCCTAAGTGAAGTCTTGGCCTGACTACGGTAAGTCCCATAGTTTTGGAGCTATGGACTTTTAAAGTTCATTTTTTCATGTTTTCGGCAGCCTATAACTCCGAAAGGAAGCATTTGTGCACCCACCATGGTCTATACTTTTTGTCTTATCTTGTTGTTAGGAATTGCCTCCCAAACGTTGTCAGGGTTGTTTTCAAACACCCTGTATATCCAACATTACCGCAAGAATTGCGAACGAAAGAAGTAAACCTTTCTGTATATACCTTATATGTCAATTAAGAATAAAAGTAATTCGAGATTGTGAATAAGAACATTACAGTATTGTTTGCTTATGTAAAATAAAATTACGAAATGCCCTGTTCGTTTTATTATTAAAGTCTGTTAGCCATAAACTTAGCCTTGATTTTAAGTAAATAGCCACTTTCAGTTATATTCTCTAAGTGATTTAGCTACTTTCTTACAGCTCCTGTTGGCAACAATGTGGTGGATACTACGTGACCGTAACAACTTCTCGACATACAAAAAGATAATAGCATTGCAAGTAAAAATATACTTTTCCGTGATAAGAAATAGAGGCACTCTGCCATATGTAACTCTAAACGTAAACTGATCCTTCAGTTTTTTTTTTGTTTTTTTTTTTAATGAATTTTTGAAGGAATAAGTTATCCTATTTTCTGTATAACTATATTTAGAAAGTAACACTGTCTTTGCTCATAAGTCAGCTCACAAGTCTTCGCCTATGGCACTCACCCATGACCAATCTGTAGCAGTGGAGGATCTAGAAGGTAAAAATTCGGGGGGGGGGGGGGCTACAGAATCCAAACTATGATAGATATATCATGAGCTTACTCTAAACTTCCAAAATCATATAAATAATAGCTTAAATTATTTATGTCACTCTGAAAACTGGGCTGCCTAGGCTTCCTCGGCCCCGAGCTAGATCCGCCACTGATCTGTAGCTGTTACTACGTAGGGGTCTAACGGTAGCGTAGCCAGGATGTGTGTTTGGGGGGGAGGCAAGTGTTGTTATAGGTACATATAGAAAAATTACAAACAAAAAATATATATAAACATAAAAATATATTTAAAAAATTACAAACATCAAAGTACCAAAGTACATTGTCGGACCTCTTTGGGGGGTCCGGCCCCTCTGCTTCCCCCTTCCCTACGCGACTGGGGTCTAATACAGCGCAGGCACACACCCAGACACTTTTTTTTTTGGGAGAAGTCCAAACTTTGAGGATGTCCAATACTACAGCCACTAAGTACTAAACGGGTATTATTCTGCATCAAAAAAAAAAAAAAAGATAAAAAATTGTAAAACACTTTCACTTATATTTTCAGAAAAAAAAGTTACAGAATCCGATTATGTTTTATAAGAAAAAAAAGTACAGATGAACTGTAAGATCAAATTTTCATGCTACATCAATCGTTTTCCTGCTAAACAAGTATAGTTTTGTAGAGAAAATATGTTGAGTTAGGAAGTTTGGGGCTCCGGACCTGTTGGACCCCGTGGGTACGCCTCTGAAGCAACGTAGTTTCCCCATCAAAGTAATTTTAGATTTTGCTTGGAATGGGGAGAAAGTTGCCGACCAACTTAGAAGTTTTACGTTTTGGGTTAAGTTCCAATAATTCCCGCTGGACAAAACCTACGTATGTATTAAGCGAAAGAAACTACACCAAAACTATACTAACCTGACCTAACATAATCATAAATAAGTAGGGTATATTATTAAGTTGTAAAACTGGCAGGGAGAATAATAAAGTAAATGCCTTCATGTTTTTAATTAGTAAATTAGTATACGATTAGTTAAAATATACTATAAGCAGTGGCGTATTTACGATTTTGTTTCGGGGGGCTTTGCTAACTTTCGGGAGGGGCTTTGCCTGAAAATGTGAAAAATCTGCAAGATATTTCATATACTTTACTATAGTAAGTAAGATTTCGAGGGGGCTTAAGCCCGGAAGCCCCCCTAAATACGCCACTGGTTGTAAGTATTGGTCAAACTCAAGGGAGAGCTTCGTAAATGACGCCCCTGAATTTATCCTGATTTGTATTCATACTTTCGACAACGAACAGAATACTACTCTCTAAGGCTACAAGATGTCCTGATTTTAAATGGAATAATTGGTAATATGTTTAGGTTTCCAGAAGCCAGTTTCTCAATTTATGCTTTAACATCAGTTTAGTTCTGTTCCACTAATATGTAAAATTATTATTTTTTCTTCCAATCACATTAGTGTAGAGGTTTAAGATTACTTTCCACTCTCTCCTGCCATCTATAACGAAATTTAACTCAATTTAAATTGATGTGACATAGCTACTCCGATATGACGCTTTGTTAAATACCGTATACGAGCTTTCAGGAGAAATTCAAATATTTTATGTACGAAATACTAGGAAGTATTATAGAAAGTAATCTACTACAGGCTATTATAAGTTTCTTTTACAATACTTTCAAATTTAAAGAAAAATCTTGAGAACTTAAATTTTTATGGACTACTACGCTAATTATACAGCTTTGAATGTTTGTACAAAAGATCGTAAATTCCATGACAACGCAACATTTTCACATTAAGTTCCACTTTATCTGATTGTTTTAGCACAAAATTGCATGTAGTAGGTGCATCAGTGTTCAGAGAAATCAAATAGCAATAGATACAACCTGCTAGTTGGTAATAGTTCATAGTTCATACAATCTAACCCGGGGCCGGGGAACCTAGCCCCTAGTTTTTTTAATAACAAACATCAGTGGCGCATTTAGGGGAAGGGGCTTCCGGACTTAAGCCCCCCCCAATTCTTATTTACTATAGTCAACTATATGAAATATCTTGCAGAATTTTCACATTTTCAGGCAAAGGCCCCCCCGCAAGTTAGCAAAGCCCCTCCCGAAACAAAATCGTAAATACGCCACTGGCAAACATAATTGAAATCATTGTTTGTATATTTTTAAGGGTTTATAGTAAGCGTTGTCTATTATTGTTTATTGGAAAATGTTTGAAACATTAAATATAGTTTTCAGTTATATTTTTTCTGTAATACTACGTGTAAATCAGGGTTGCCAAGTTTTCTTGAGAAAAATCGGGACGGGACAATCGGTATTGGAGCCCCCTTTCCCCTTCCAGAGCCGACTACACGTACGGCAAAAGCAATGAAAATAATCAACTGAACAACACGAACCTGAATGAATTATTTTTTTTTTTTATTTTCTCACCTACCGCTCATTATTAGGTATAAACAATATACATGTATGCAACAAACTCAAACCAAACCAACTCCAAATTATTTAATATAAACGAAGTTTAGAGAGAAAACTACATAGATGTTTTTATTACAATTGAGTACATAACATTATTAAGGATTACTGATAAAAAAAATTATTACTAAAATCAAGTCTTATTCTTTGGTTATGATCATACAACAAATTCAAACTAAACAATTGTGAATTATTTAACATAAAAACGTTTATAAAGAAAACTACATAGAATGTTTGGTTTTTATCACAAACAAATGAGCTCCTTTAAAGAATGGCTGACTATCAACTAAACAAGTCATTTCTTTGGCTTGGCAGCCACCCGTTAAAGTGAGCACTAGTGTTATTGCCACTGCGGTAGAAGTCGCTTTTATATAGAGGTTGCAAAAACAATATTTTTAACGCTGCATAGAGTATACTATCATCGTCGGCTGATTTATCAACTCAAATCAATTAGGTAATAACTATAAATTAAAGACAAGGTGCTATTTTTTCACGAGTGAAATTCAAACACAAATTAGTTTAACTAACTCTATACATAAAACTATGTGTGTAAAAGAATATGTTATTCCTTTGTAAAAATAGCCCAGTAAAATATTAATTAACTTTGAAAATCGATATATCGGGACAATATGCGTCCCGACGACTATCCGGTCGAGACGCGGGACAAATAAATCAGAAATCGGTACAGTCCCGACAGAATCGGGACGGTTGGCAACCCTGGTGCAAATCAATACTTGAGGTCCACAATGTCAACGTCCAACCTAGCTATAATATCCATCGCGGGAAAGTTAATTGGAAAACTTCTGCAGGACCCACGAAAAATTGTAAACTCATGATAGCTACCCATCATAAGTTGTGCTCTGGCTGCTCCGCCCCCCCCTCCCCAGGCCCGTATCCAGTGAGGTTTAGGGGGCCGAGCCTTCCGTAAATTTTTACTGGCCTCCTCTAAAATTTTCACGGTAGGCTTGCAAATAAACTATAATATGGTTGGATCGGGCACCCCCTAACTTCTACCGGGCCCCCACTACATTTTTGAGCTGGCTACCGGCCTTCCCCGGCAATTTTTGCCTTTTAGATCCGCCACTGAGTTCATACTTACTTATATTCACGTAAATTACTAATATTTTTCCGCAGCAGAATTAAAGTATCAACTACATCAGATAGACAATGAACGACATAGTTCTACATTTTAACACTATAAAAGAAGTTCGTTTATTTCTAATTTCTCCAAAATTACCCCCAATAATTCACTTCCAAACATGTATAAACATGTACAAACTTGTTAGTCTCGATTGATAACTCGTAAGTCTCGTGGTCTTATCTCTTGGACAATATCATAGTAGAACAGAAAATTAAAGTTTAAGAAATGGATCCTAATTTTGGGCTATAGTATGTCAGTAAACATACTATATTCTTTCATCTTGCTAATATATCATAATATGAAAATCTTGATTAGTGTATTCTTCAGTATCAGTTTCTTCTTAACAGATGGCATGATTATAGTACATCACACATTTTTAGATTATAAAAGAAACTTGTTATCAATTTTCTCGGAAACTACGCATGAGAATTTGTATCCAACCATATCATTTTGTACAGCTCCATGTGATCTATCAATTGTTATATTTTCATCTTTGATTTTTTTTTCGTTTGTTTGTTAAACGCTCATAATATTCTAGGAAATGCAGTACTTAGTTGTGAGATGGTTACATCAACACGGATTTTTTTTTCTTCCTTTCATTTTAAACCAGGTTAAAAGAGAGTTCCTGTGTTTTTCAACTTTTTTGGGTCAGATTAGGGGTTAAAAAAAAAGTGGGATCATTTGGGCATTGCGGACCAATGACCGACTGGGACGATATGGGTGTCATTCGGTTCATATCCACACGTATACATGATTGTTATGCCATTTTCCAGAAAATTCTATTTTGACCCCTAAAATTAACGTAAATCCAGGATTTTGAGGAATGCGAACCAGTGACCGACTGGGACAAAAGGGGTGTCATTCGCTTCGTGTTTACACATACATGAATAATTGGTATGCCATTTTCCCTAAAATTCCATTTTGGTTCGGGAAATTAACGAAAATCCAAGATCCAGCTTCCAGATTTTCGTTAATTTTCGGGAAAATGACATATCAATTATTCAGGTACGTGTGGATGCAAATCGAATGACACCCATATCTTACAAAGATAATTCTCTTTTCTTGTAATTTTTTCTATTGTAATTTTGGGCAATATTAGATTTCTAAATATGCACAAGCCAGACAATTTTAGTAGAAGAAGAAGAAGACGCAAATAATAGAAGAAGAAGAAAACGCAAATAATATATTCATCTTTGAAATAATATTATATATCTTTAATGTATATAATTGAATGTTTTGTGTAACTAAGGACGACAGGTCGATCGTCGTCGTAGCAACAAAAAATAATAATAATAATAAACAAACAAACTAAGTGGTACTGGAAGCCATCTTATAATAATGTAAGTTTGAATGTTCGAAGTGTCTCACCTTTAAAGATCCAAACAGTGGAATAAAAATACTATTTGCGTAATCTTATGTGGCTCAATTATAGTTACAAGAACCAGTGACTTACAAGTGTATAACGTAAAATGGTAATTGAAAGCTCGGGAATTTTATGTAAACGTTTGTTTGTTGTTATATTATAAATGGTGCCGAACGCCAGGAAGTGTGATATTGATTAGAAGTATAGTAAATCAATTTCACAACTGAGCCCGACGTAAATTATACTTTATTACGAAGTGGAACTAAAATATATAGGAACATTAAAATGAGTGCTCCAATGAGTGAAGTTATTGAGAACGAAGATAGGGAAACTGTGACGAAAACTCCTTAGAATATAGCTGATGTTTTAAAGCAAATGCAACAGCAAATGGAGCTAATGAACCAGAGTAACCAGGAAAAATCCAACCAATTTCAACAACAATTAGAGCTCATGAACCAGAGTAACCAAGAAATGTCACAGCGAATCGACAGCAAATTGGAACAATTGAACCAGAGAAACGACAAGTTGGAGCAATTATTGCGACAAATTGACAATAAATGGGAGCTAATGAAACAACAGTTATCTCAGCAAATTGACAGTAAGTTGGAATCAATAAATCAGCAAATTAGCGCGAAATTTGAACTGAGTGATCGGAAAGTAGAACAGATATTGCATAGATTCACAGAAGTGCAGGATTCAGTGGAAGTCATGGAAACTGTTGTTAATGAACATTCCAACCAAATTAGGGAATTACAGGAGGAAGTTAACACCCCTAATCAAAAGTGTTTCCCCATTATTGCAGAACGTAACACCGATCACAGAAATGGTCTTCCATTTAATAGTGCGGAACAGTTGCAGTTTACGGCAAGAACAGCAGTGGAAGATACCGAATCCTCAGGTTACAGTGAAGCCAGCTCCGATAAGGAAGGAAGAGCTCGCCGTACATCTCGGCATCGAAATGCTGACGTATGGGATCCCGGAATTTGAAATCTCCTGCACAGGTAAACCTCTGCGGTTTAGTGAAATCAGATCCCTTACGAAATTTAGTGGGATATCTGAGGATATACCTGCAATTACATTTTTAGAAAAATTCGAAGACGAGTGTGGGTTAATGAGGGTCGATTAATCACAGTTTTTAAAAATCCTGCCTCCTTGTCTAACCTGGTTCAAAGCCATTCGAGGTAATTTACGTAAATATTCTGATTTTAAGAATGCACTGTTATCTAATTATGAGAATGATTTCATGTTAGCTAATAGAGACGCTTTAATCCGTACTAGGTATTATAATCCTAAAGTTCATAAAAGTATCACTGATTTTGTAGTATCTACCTACAATGAACTGAAATTTATTAATTCGTTTCATTCTGAGGCTCGAATAATAGCTTCAATTCGTATACTCTTGCAAGGGCGCCCATGTTGTGGTTTCCAAGGGGAAGCAAGCTTAAGTGACGTTTCAAATATAGTTTCAAATTTTGCTGTAACTAATTTAAAAATTCTATTGGGTTTTTGATATTTCCAAGTACAATTTCCTCTTAGGGGGGCAAGCGCCTCACCTTACCCCCACTTATGGGCGCCCTTGTACTCTTGCCTTTCAAGTTACAGCAAATGTTGCCAGCTCAGTGTATTAATTTCAATCATCTTGTAATGATAGTTCAGAACTTTGAAAGTCAGTCCTTAATGCAAAACAATAACAGAGGGCAGAGTAATTGTACTCGTAATCATGTCAATTATGCTTCTATTCGTAACATGAAGATATTTCAAATCCACGAGGAAATAGTAACCATTGTTTTAATAGTAGAACGAATGGGCAAAATGCTACCGGTAACCAAACCGAATCTAATGGCAGAAATAATTACAGGAGCTTGAGAAACAATAACATAAATTATAATAGAAATAATAATCGTGGGGCTTTTGCACTAAATCGATTCATAGATGACAGGAATTTCATAAACAGAACTCAAAATATGGTAATATCATATGGAGGATAAGAAAGAACACATGATTGCGGAATACAGTGTGATGTAATAGAATGCGTGAACCATCGTAATTTAAACTATATCCGGCTGACGTGGAGGGGGGCTAAACCACGTCAGAGATGAATGTACTTTATTTCTATTGATTATTGTTTCTTTTGATTATGAAACTAATCTTAAAACTCTAGATACGAATGCTATTTATCAATATATTCTTATTGCTAACTGTTTTTGGATGTTTGACGATGAAAGGGAGGAGGTAGATATTTCTGAAAAAGATTTTGTTTTTCTGAAAACATTTAGTACTGCGCGAATACTTATTAAAATTAATGGAGTTCCTCTTCAAGCTTTAATTGATACAGGGGCTACAGTGTCCCCTTCTATCTTATTCATTTTGGCGTGAACTTACGAAAGATTATTCGAACCCTTGATTGCAAAAGGTGGATAATTTGATATTTGTTGATTTTACCGGAAAACACAGGAAAAGAGTGATCGGCAAAACACAAATTATAGTTACTATACGGAATTATGAAACTACCCTTCCTATTTTAGTTATTAATGAACTAAATGAAAAGCTGCTAATCGGATTGGATTTTCTAACGCAATTACTTGCTGTTCTAGATTTTGAGAACAAGGCGTTTGCTATTCGTATGCTAGATGACGTATAACAAATGGTACTTAATCTTAAAAAAACGAAGAACTTTATTGATATATATAGCTTGTCATTTTAATTTTAATTTGTAACAATTTAATCTATAAATTCATATTTAATGTAATCATTTCTCCATTCGTGTAAATGTATGTTTTAGTGCTGTATTTTGTTTTTAATATTATCAATGTTCAAACTTTCCTTTTGTATTTCTTTTAACTGACAAAACTGACTGTAATAATTATCGAGGCATCTCTCTTCTGTCAACATCCTATAAAATTCTTTCAAATATTCTATTAGCAAGACTGACCCCATACGCAGATGAAATTATTGGAGATTATCAATGCGGATTTAGACGGAATCGATCAACTATCGACCAAATATTTACCATTCGCCAAATACTCGAAAAAAACTGGGAATACGACACCCCGGTACATCAACTATTTATTGATTTTAGAAAGGCGTACTACTCGGTTAGGAGAGAAACATTATACAACGTCCTTACAGAACTTGGAATACCGAGAAAGCTAATTAGATTAATTAAGATATGTTTAAATGAATCCCAAAGTAAAGTCCGGGTAGGAAAATTTTTGTCCACGAGCTTTCACGTCGAAAATGGCCTGAAACAAGGAGATGTGTTGTCGCCATTAATATTTAACTTCGTTCTGGAATACGCTATAAGGAAAATCAAAGATAGCAACCAGGGCCTAGAATTGAACGGTATTCACCAGGTTATGGCATATGCTGAGGTGATGATAGGAGAACAATAGAAAGAAATGCAGAGATCTTATTAAACGCTTGCAGGGACATGGGTTTAGAAGTAAATGCAGATAAAACTAAATACATGGAAGTGCGTCGGGACTGGAATACAGCAAACTATGGATGCGTTAAAATATTAAATAATACTTTTGAAAAAGTGGATAGTTTCAAATACCTAGGATCAATATTAACAGAGGAAAATCATACCCACGGAGAAATTAAATGTCGACTAAAAGCAGGGAATTCGTGTTACTATTCGGTTCAAAATCTCTTGTCGTCGCGAATTCTGTCGAGAAATTTGAAGCTTAAAATATACAAAACGGTAATCATGCCTGTTGTTTTGTATGGCTGCGAAACATGGTCACTTACTCTGAGGGAAGAACATAGACTGAAAGTATTTGAGAACAGGATCCTGAGACGAATATTCGGACCCAAGAGGAACGGGAATGGGGAATGGCGGAAACTTCATAACGAGGAACTACATAATTTATATGGTTTACCCAACATTGTTAGGGTCGTGAAGTCTAGGAGTCTTAGGTGGGCGGGTCATGTAGCTAGAATGGAAGAAAGTAGAAACGCTTTCAAAGTCTTGACAGGAAGACCAATCGGAAAACGACCATTAGGAAGACCTAGGCGCAGATGGGAGAACAATATTAAGATGGATCTCGCAGAGATTGGAATACAAAGTAGAAACTGGATGCAGTTAGCTAAGGATAGAAGTCAGTGGAGAGCTTTTGTGAACGCGGCATTGAACCTCCGGGTCCCATAGGACATAGAGTTAGTTAGTTAGTTCTTTAATGTATTTATGTTAAGATTATTTCTTGTTTAAATTTGTCTAATGAAATATTTCAATTTTATGTCCCTAGTTAGAGTAAGATATAGAGACCGTACTTCTGACAAGCCCTATAATCGACGATATCATATATAAGAATATAGTTAATTATGAAATTGATATAAATATAACATTAGTATTGATGTAAAAGTAACTATAATGCATATGAATTGTGATACGAAATGTAATTTGTATATAAGAGGGGCATCTAAAAATTGCAAATAATTAATATGTAAAAAAAAAAATACTAACGGTCCAGGATTCTTTTCCTTTTAACTGTTAATCAAATAAAAGAAAAGTCCGTCAATTCGCCCGCCATTCTCTTTTCGTGTAATTTTTTCTATTGTAATTTTGGGACAATATTAGATTTCTAAATATGCACAAGCCAGACAATTTTAGTAAAAGAAGAAGAAGAAGACGCAAATAATATAATCATCTTTGAAATAATATTGTATATCTTTAATGTATATAATTGAATGTTTTTGTGTAACTAAGGACGACGGGTCGACATCACACTTATCCCAGAAAACACTTTTAAAGTCAGATTATTCGGGGGACAGCCCCTCCAGATCCAATGAGGAGAACATGTTCCCCTCGTCCCCCCGGGATTTGGGCCAGTGGTGTAGTGATACAGTGTTGCACAATGTTGAAGCTATGTGAGCTAAAAATGTACAATGGAGAAGTCTGATACCGTATGTGACAACAAAAGGTAATAAAGGAAAGTAAAAAAAATATACTTCATTTATAGAGTAAGTCAGAATTTCTATACAGTGATGTAACTGGGGGGGGGGGACAAACAGGGCTTGTGATCTGTGTCCCGGATTGGGAGGCGCAATACTGGGAAAATATCTATTTTTGCTATAAGGCAAGGAAAGGAGTTTTAGCAAACTAAAGATAATAAAAGATTACCTCAGAAACTTAACACAACAACAACGATTCACCAATCTTAGGATCTTTTGAGGACATTCTAAAAACATTTGTAGCCAAAAGAGCCCGCAAAGTTAAATTTTAGTTCCAGCTTTTTGTTATCATTTAACTTACATCGATTTAAGAAATTTGCAAAAAATTCGAGTAGACAACAGCTTGACTGTTTGTCATAATTAAATATTCTATTCTAAAGCCACAGACTATTGATTCATTCTAAACATAATATGCACATCCCGATATAATTCCAAAAACATTTTGATTTGCAGTTATTATGAAAAGACTAAGTATATGTCAAGCATGCTACTCTCAGATTATTTGGTAATCAAATATTAATTAGTTTGGTGTTTTATCTTGTAATAAAAGTTAAATTATGTACTGCAATTCTGAAAACTAAGCTTTACCACTTGAAGAAAAAATGGGCCCCGAAGAAAGGGCGCAACCCTTTAAACGAGTAGACTGTAAAAAAAATGGAATAGGGAAATTACTGTGAGATGTCATATCAGGTGTAGTCGGAGAGCATTTTGGTTTTGTTGATCAAGAGGGGCGCTAAGGGGAGCTCTTGCACCCGGCGACAACTAGCTAGTTGCGTCACTGTTTCTACAAAGAATTGACTTTCATGAAGTTATAGTATTTCTCATATGGAGATTAAAATTAGATTTAGGATTTAGATTTATGGGCTTTCGGCATCTAATGCAGCGTTTCCCAACCTTTTTCAACTTGCGGCACACTACATGTGTAACTTGAATTTTCGCGGCACACCCATATATATAATATTACTATTATTATTTGTAAATATAAAATACCGTGGTATTTTTCTGTGGTTACTGATCTCCTTCTTACAGAGAAGCAAGCTCGATCACTGGTTTCCCCCGTGGTAAATCATTATGCTTATTTTTCATTCTAATTTTAAAATAGAAAACAATTGCAATGAAATATAGGACTCGGGTTTTTAAAAATCCACTTTCTCTTTCGAAAACGGTATCTAACTTTTCACTAAAAAAATAAACAAATCTCCTGTACCTTTAAAACACAAATGTAGGTAATTTGTATGCATGTTTGCTTTGTTGAATTTATTGAATGATATGTTAAAAATTCAAGTTACGAAATAGTCTGCAACAATAAAGAAGCAATAATGGTCATGACAATGATAAATACGTTTATCAACATTAAAAATGTACAGAAAAGTAACACAGTATGAAACTTAAAATTGTAGATTTATAGTAGAGGTTCATAGTAATGTGAAATACAAATATACATATTCCCCTATGTCTTGCAATTTGGTTCCTATAGAATTAATAATTTGTTTCGATTTCCTCGCGGCACACCGGTTGGGAAACGCTGATCTAATGCCATTTAGCCTGTCACGTTTTGAGGGATGACGTCCTTCGGCGATCACACTATCCGGGGAAAGGGAAGGAAGGAAGCGGCCTGGGACCTTTAAATTAGGTTGAATGAGGAAACCCAAGGAAAACCTCATTCAGGATGCCGGCCTGAAAAAGCGTTTTACACTTTTTCGACCTAGTGTCCTCACCGAGAATCCAAACCCGGACCGCTCGCACCGAAGGCGAAAGCGTTAGCGACTGTCCTGTTGTACTGTTGGAACATCAATTATTTCACGATTTACTTTTAAGCTTTGTAACAGTGCTCAAAACTATATCTCACGTGACGACTTAGTAACCAACATTAATTTTGACCCATTAAGAAAAAGGATGACGAGTATTTCATTTGAAGTTCTTACATCAATTATTAAACTATAAAACTAGTTGTTTAGAATTGGCTTCAAAATTGCTTTTGGAAGTACCACTAGTTGAAACTTGAATAACAAATATAGGAACACTCTACTGGAAGAAAGCCAGAACTCATATATTACAGAAGTCTTCTTTGTGGAGAATATGAGTTTCATATAATGAAACAGTTAAATTTCATATAGTAGGTATATCCAATATGTTTCAAAATAGGTTTGAAACAAATGTAAAAAAAATCTTTAAACTTAAAAGACCATGTATGATTCACAGTTATATACAAAACACTATAACTGAGTATACTGTTCTCAAGGGCGCCGATCCTGGGAAGGCAGGGGGCCCGGTATCCCCAAAGCCCATGTGGGCCCCCTCATTGTATTTGTGAATATACAATATTTGGCATAATTTGAATGCAATTTGTCTTAAAATCCTCATATATATGCCGTCTGCATATGAGTGCCCCCCTCCCAAATTTACAGACAAATCGACGCCCTTGCCTGTTCTTGTCAATATGAAGTAAATAAATAAATAGACCAAACACAAAGTCAAAAACACAAATGTAAAAAATTTAGCTACGCACGAGACGGTGTAATCATGTCCGGGAAACAGAAGAAAGTAGTTATGTGAATTATTTTCTACGCTCACCGGTTTCATGTTCCTATTGGGACTACGTATAGGTTACAGTAACTTTCGAAATCGGTCGAATTTAAACCAAATAACCTTCTGTATACAGGCAATTAAAAATATTCAAATTCGAAATACGAGGCCTGATGGAAACTTTATCCGACCATGGTTCCGAAAAATCAATACACTCACTTGACGTTTTCTTCGTCCCAATTATCTTCAAGCTAGTTCCCTCCTTTTTCCACGCACCGAGTTTGGTAGCTTTCTACTACTGGAAACAGGTCAGGAATCCTTCATCTAGAAGTGCTACGAGAACGGACGTGCTTGTTGTACTTGATCGCTTCTCGGGTGGGAAAGCGAGTTTCTTTCTGATACCGTTTTAATTTTTGGAAAGAGGTAAAAGTCTCACGAGGCTTTACACTGAAAGTAGAAAGCTTGACGATAATATCTAAATCTTGTGCTGAGGTGAAAGGGCAACCACTTAAGCTGCATGAATAGAATCATTATCCTGGTGCAGTCTTCGGGATTTTGAATCTGCAGTCCGGATAATTTCGGATAAAGGGCGTCATGTAGAAGACGTGAAAAGTCTGAGGGGAAGTCTTTTGTATCTGTCCGTTCTTCTTGTACTACTCATGTTGCACATTGCCTCAACAATCGAAGAACACAATCACCATTGATTTGATTTTTCTGCGCACCTGGTGATCTTCTCTGGGTTACCGCGAACTTTGTTAGGCATTGGCGAGATCAGATGTATCCACGGAATCGATTTTCACTTTCTCTCTTCCTATCCGTATACCCATGTATTTATAAAGGTAACGAAGAAAGTTCTGCCGATTTTTATTGAGGTCAATGTTCAACTGACCCTCACACCGTGAGTTGAATGCCAATGGAGGTAAGGCGAAGGTCAGTTTTTGGTGTGGGTATATCGAACATACTACCTGATTGTGGCATCTCAGTCACACCGTGAACTTGCGTAAGGACAGAGTCATAATGGGACCTCCATAGAGCGTCATAAGGGCGTATATCTTGTACGAGTTCAAACTGGGGTCAAACGCCGCTGCAGCGGGACGAAAGATATACTAGGCCTTTGGTGAGAGTGTCGCGACTACGCGGACAGTGCAGCGGTGGTTTAACAAGTTTAAGAACGGTGACGAAACACTCGAAGAAGCACTATGTGCAAACACATGTACAAAATGAAGATCTTCAGGCAGCAATTGAGGCGAATAGTGGACACACATGTGAGGAGCTGGTGGAGAAACCATTCGCCAGCACCTCTATCAACTTGAGAAGCATTATAATTTGGGTTGATGGGTCCCACATGATTTGGCTCTGGGCCAGAAGGTAACGCGAGCAGACACCTGTGTTTCTTTGCTGTCTCGTCTGACGAAGGAGCCATTTCTGCACAGGATGTTGACATGTGATGATAAGTGGGCCCTGTACGAAGCTCCATAGTGTCGTCATTATCGGTTAGCATCACACGAATCGGCTCCTAAACAGCCGAAACCAGCACTGCACCAGAAGAAGTTCCTTCTGTGTATTTAGTGAACTGCTCCCGTCATCGTGCATCTGGAACTGCTAGCAGCTGGTCAGAGCATCAATCCAACTGTGTAATGTCAGCAGTTGAGAAAAGCTTAAGAAAAACTCAAAACTCTGGAGCCAGTACTTCTGAATCTGAAAGGGGTTGGTCCTCCTGTTACAAGACAACGTTAAGCCCCACGTGGCTAGGATGACCCAGGACATCATTCTACGCCTCAAATGGGAAACACTATTGCATCCGCCATACTCCCCGGACATTGCACCGTCCTATTATGATCTGTTCCATTCCTTGGACAATCACCTTAGATGACGCTACTTCAAATCCCTAAGAGGTGCAAAATGCACTTGATACCTTTTTCGCTTCACAGCCCACCAAATTCTACCGAGATGGAATCCATGGCCTCCCAGAATGTTGGCAGAAGGTCGTCGATGTTGATGGGAGCTACTTTCGATCTTCCAGGTATGTCTTAGATGATACATCGATGTTCGAAAGTGGTTTGTGAAAAAGCGACAGAACCTTTCTTGGTTACCTTTATACCATTTTAGCCGTGCCGAGACCACAGAAGAGCATCCAATATAAGAACCACTCCTCTACAATTGAAAATGCAAATGAAAGTAACGCCATCTACGTGCTAAAGATATTATGGCGCAAAATTTGGCCAACCTACTTCATGTAATTTTCCAAAATCAAAGGGGTTCGGAAACTGTTTCAACAGATCTCGTTTATAATGTATTTAGCCATACTTTGTTTCCGATCGTATTTTCGTATTAATGTTAATATATCACGTTCTGTAATCCATTCAATATTTTATATAGAAAATACATAATATAAAAAATACACAGACTTTACTTTCGTTCTGTTTTCAGAAAACAGAAGTGGAAGATATTTATATAAAACCTGAATTATCGTATCTAACTATTGCATGTCCCTTACACCTTACTATTTGTTGATTTCTTCACGTTTATATCAATTTATTAAGCTTTTCTGTACTTTTTACCTATTCCCATTACCACTCCTCGTAAATGAACGTTAAATTAGAAAAACGTGAAAATTCCGGTTTCATTATGGTCATATGCCCTCGTAAATTAAAGCTTTACCCTCAGCAGCCATACTGAAGGATTTTTTTAAAAAAAATCATAATCCCTGCAAGCATCTGAAATTTACAAGGATATGTATAAAGATTATTTTAATCAGCCTGTAATTTTCCAGCAAATTCTTCTCTCGTTGCAGCAATTCCTTCATCTCAATTATCCCTCTAAAGTAAAATTTATGTTTTGGGGTTTCTTATAATAAAATATGGGGTAACCGCATCATCAACCAAAGAATACGGGATAACATACGGTCAAAGAAATGCTCTATATTATAGTCCAGTGCCGTATCGTGCGGGGGCGAGCGGGCGCCGAAGTAAGAGGAGTGCAAAATTCGCAAAGAAAAATAAAAGATATAATTATATGAAATTAAAGGGAAAAAGTAATAAAAAGTGCTCAAAATCAAGGAAAAGCATGGTTTATTTTTGAAAATTTTCTTACGCTTTGCGATAACCATAGTGGCGATTTGCGGCTGGTATTGTCATATGTACCTTACTCATATGTACGGGGACGCTGTCGTATACTCTCGCCTCAGGCGCTGATTTTTCATAGTAAGACACTGTCATTGTCATTCAAATAAATTCTACAATATAAGTGTTTAACGAAAAACCCATCTGAACATGAGATATATATATAATAATGGATAGATCACATTAAGCTGCACAAAATGGTATGGGAGAATATAAAATCTCATGCCTAGTTTTTGGGACAAACAACTGAAACGAATTTGTTCGTAAACCTAAAACTTGATAACAGTATGAGAAGTACTCTAACCCATTACGATGAACCCTAACAGCACAATTACATAGCAGATATATGCCTATCATGTTCCCTCAGGTACATGGGAATGTGTCCAGTATGTGCCTTATGTACCCCTCAGAGAGAAATCACATGGATGGCAAGTGATAGTCACAGTCCGCCCCTAGGCAAATGCCTGACATGTACCTGGGGAACGTGCCTAGTATGTTCTAGGTATGTTCCCCATGCCATAAGCATTAATGAACCACAAAATTACTCCCCCAGAATATGTTAAATCGCCTATATGTGTAATGTGTTTACATTAAGGTGAGTCTAAACAACACTTTAAAAAGTAAAATAAATATACCCCAGCGTGGGCGTAAACCACCAACCTTTGGATTAATAGCTGCGTGCTGTTCCGACTTGGCCACGAAGGCGATGAAGAAAACGTCGCTTGTAGAGGGATACATTTTTTACGTCTTTTGACTTTGGCTAATCTTAGTGCTTCTTTAGCCGCGTATATTCGACGATAACTGTTTGGGATCGGGTAAAATCTGCTCGCCATGTAATTTCATAACAAAATGATGAGTGTCTACTTTATTTCATGGTTCTTCTATATTCACTTTCAAATGATCGGTGACAGTTGCCATCTAATGAAGTTGATGCGTTTGTTGCTTCTAGTACACAATCGCTTAGAAAAAGAAGCAATAAATGCATCAAATGTGGGAGATGAATTTAGAACACCTAAATGGCGCTTGTCTAGCACATCTGTGCTGTTAAGGTATCTGAAGCAGTATGTACTGTACCTAAAGGATGTACCTAGAACATGACAGATATATGTCCAAAGTGACGACATAAAAACAAATGACTGTTAGAGTGCGAAACTGAGGCAGGTATATAAATGCTATATTTGTTGTACATAGTTGCAAATATCAATTAGGTGTAACAAGTACCTAAACCTGTAGGTAGCTGAAGTACATACTTAGCACATGAATATCATATGTGCCAAGTGTCGGGTACCTAAAAAAGTAGCTGGGACACTTAAATGAAACATGCCTAGCACATCTTGTGCTGTTAGAGAAGCTAATGCTGAAGTATACTAACAAAACAAGATCTTCACTATGAAGCTAGCAAGATGACATGAACCTAATATGGCTTTATGAGATATAGACCCAAATTGTTCTTTCTGGTTAACTGAAATAATGTCTAAAGTTGATGCATATAGGGTGTTCAGAGAACAAAGGAATGACGTCCAATTATTATGAAAATTATGAGAAAAAGAGAGGTTTAACATTTTTACGGAACATTTAAGAACATGGAAAAGTTAACATTGTGTTTCGTTTAAACATTATACAAGTAATTTAGAACTTCTGAACAAAAATCTTTTAAGCTCTAAAAGGAGTTTCAGAAAGAGCTCCTAAAGATGAAATACATTCAAAATGACCAAATAAGTACACTTGATTGCTTTGAGATATATGCATGTGTAACAGGGGCGTACCCACGGGGGAGCTCACTGGGATCCGGACCCCCTTCCCCCCAAAACAAGAAAAGAAACTTTCTAACTCAACATACAGTTGTGCACTTTGAGTAAAACTGCACCTGTTTAACAGGGAAATGATTGATGTAATATGAAAATTTGATCTTACACATCATCTGTATTCTTTCTCTTCTAAAAACAATATAGTTCTATCGTTTTTGTTTGTTTGTTTGTTTGTTTGTTTGTTTGTTTGTTTGTTGTTTTCTTTTTGAAAATATAGGTGTGTAGGAGCTTGTAGTACTAAACCGCCCCCTCCCCCAACAAATATTTCTGAGTGTGCACCTGATGTGCACTGATCGCACCACACAATTGACTTCAGATGACATAAAACTCAACAAATTTACATGTTCAAGGTTTAATTCTCATGCTTAGTTTTTGAGAGAATAGCAAAAAAAAAAAAAACATTTTTAACGGCGCCAAAAAAATGTCATTCGTTGCCAAATTTAATTGAAAGTTTTAATTCTGCTAAACATATTTGTTTATTTATTTATGGACTGTATATATTAAAACAAAAACTTTAAACTACAACGTTGTATCTAATTCTCCTAACGGTGACACTCATGTTCCTACCAATGATACACATACTCCTAACAGTTACGGCTTTACTACTGGTTTCTCAAATAACTAACGAGGGAGAGAAGCCGAAAACCATGGACGGAAGTTTCTCTATGGAGAATGCGAAAAGGAAATGAAACGAAATCTTAGAGTTTAACGTTCCACAATTAGGCTATGCCTGCTAGGCTAAGAGAGATTATGATTAAAGCAAGTCAATCATGATTGGTGCAATGAGAAAGTGGAAGGAAACGGGAGTGCCTCAAGCAAACCCACGGGCATGATGTTGTCCACCACAAACTTCTTGACCGATGATCAAACAAGGGCCCCCACGTAGCAAAGGTAGGCGCTCTACCACTGCACCCTCGTGGAGAATTGGATCTATTATTGTTATTAATAGGCATTTTTATTAAGTAGATCTTCATTTTACAAATGACATAGATACAAGGGTGCCCATGTTGTGGTTTCCAAGGGGGGGACAAGTATAAGCGACGCGACGTTTCGAAAATGGTTTCAGATTTTGCTGTAACTAATGTAAAAATTCTATTAGATTTTCGATATTCTGAAGCATAATTTCCTCTAGGGGGCCAAGCGCCCCACTTTGCCCCTTCCCCCCCCCCCCGCCCGATGGGCGCCCTTGCCTAGATATATGTTGATTTTTCAAGATTTCATTTTCACGTATTATGTACATTAGCAGTTCAGGTTTATCGTTCTATTAAGGACATTTTATTAAATATTTCATAACGGATCCAAATACTTTATTTCATGCTCCACTTGTAGCCCATTTAATGAAAGAATCTGTCCGTGCTTCTGCACGCTAGTACTGTGACAATTCATGGGGCTGTAGTATTAAAGCGAAGTCTAGCACTCAGTGCCATCTGTTGAACATTTTGCAAACTACTTGTCCTCGTTTGTCCTACATCTCCCATCTATCGGGATAAGTTTAAAATACTGTCAAATACAACTTTTATCTATTACCAGAGAGAATTTTAGATCACTAGATTTTATTATGCACTAGCAGCGTTCACCCCGCTTCGCTGCGGTCACCCCGGAACGCAATAAACTTTGTTACTTAGATAATTTTTACTTTTTCGCTTTCAAGTGATATGATAAAAACCATAGAAGATTGCACTAATGTTAACATTATATCGCCTGTCATTTATGTTAACCCGCCCCGCTTCGCTGCGGTCACCCCAACCCGCCCCGCTTCGCTGCGGTCATCCCGGAACGCAATAAACTTTGTTACTTAGATAATTTTTACTTTTTCGCTTTCAAGTGATTTATAGCGCCTGTCAGTTATGTTAACCCGCCGAGTCACAGGGTCATGCGGGTTGCATATAAATACGTTTATTTTTATACCTATGATGAACTAATAACAAAGGATTTGTACGTATGGACACCTGAATGGTCAATTATCTCAAGACACTGGTAATTGAAAATTAAAGTGATATGATAAAAAACATCTAGGGTCCACATCCTAACAACCCCCCAAAAATGAAAGAAATCGGTTCAGCCGTATTAGCGTGATGAGCGGACAAAGGATTTTTTGTACGTATTGACACCTGATTGGTCAATTATCTCAAGACACTGGTAATTGAAAATTAAAGTGATATGATAAAAACCATCTAGGGTCCAAATCCTAACAACCCCCCAAAAATGAAAGAAATCGGTTCAGCCGTATTAGCGTGATGAGCGGACAAAGGATTTTGTGCGTTCTCTTTTATATATATAGATTACTATCCGAAGTCCGACAGAGCGGTAATGTCTGTCTTTCAACAAGTATCAGTGCAGAAACGATAAGAGATGCCGAGAAACAATTTTTGGAACAAATTCACATCCCAAGTATAAGTTCCGCCTCATACGTTAACCCTGTATTCACTGTCGACCAGTGACGATGTTAGAGTTGAGCAATGGCATCGTACGCCCCCTCCCCGAAACCAAGTGTGTAGCCAAGATTTATATATATAGGCTAGATTTCTTCTAGATTTTGCGTCTTGAAGAGTAATTTGCGAATCCAACTTAAATTTGTGTCACATTTTCGTAAGCGAATGAAATTGCTATCTGTGTGTTTGATAGTTTTACGTGAACATGAGATAACAAATATGAACAATTTAAGTAATATGTTGGGGGAAGAAACGTATATTTGCCATTCTACAGATTGTCTAAGATAGTTGCTGGTTCAGAATGTGCTAATATATATATTTCTGAATCTGTGATATAATCTAGAAACTTAGAGTTGGTATTACGTAGCCCATGAAGTCAACCTTTAATATTATGGCAAAAACAGAATAAATTAATGCGCACAAGTGTTAATTTTTTAAATTCATGTTGCAGCAAAATGCTTCCCAGCTCAATTCATTCTTCCATTTTCTTTTCTTTTTTAAGAAAATAAACCTAATACTATTTTTCTTTCCTCATTTCAATGATAAACAAGACGAAGTATCAAAAGAACATTTCTGGTCAACACTATGAAATAATTATGTAGCTGTGTCATTTATGAATTACTTACCAGATCTTCAAACAACAGACAACAGAAAAGGAATATATTGTTAAAGTTACCTGTTTTTGCCAATAATTACCAATAATTGCCAATACATTTTTTGACAATAATTAAATTTCAATTTTTATACTCTTTAGTTAGCTAAGGCTCAGACCGAAATAGGAGAGAAACAAGGATGTGGAACATCTGTGTTGGCCTTATAGAAGGTGCCATTCCAGCATTCACCTGGTAAGACTGAAGAAATGCAGGACTTAGGATGGGCTGCGGGAGTTCGTGGCAATATGCTCGACCTACCGAATTCCGCGTGGCACACACACTACCTCTACTTTCAGCTTTTTAAATAATAATAACGGTGTGTTCTGTGTAGTCGAAGAAGTTCAAGACTGCTTTAACTCCTCTCACTCCAAGAATGCACATGAATGCATAGAAATAAAAGAAGGTTCAAACAACGCAGACTAACAGATAATACTCTACTTTTCGTTAATAACATAAAATACACAATAAGTAGGTAAAGTAAAACAAGGATAAAATAGGCTGCTGCAAACATTTTTATCTTTGAAGTATTTATTACAAGAAAGCAACAGGCAAAAAATATAAATGAGTAACTTCAGAAGCAATGCTGTCGTCTTCGCTCTCTCCAACATCTAGTTCATTTTCACTTTCCTCGAAATCGAACACTTCAAATTGCGAATCCTGGTTGTCACATGTATTTGTATTTTTTGTCTTTTTCCCCATTGAAGAAGAAGGATTATCGCTAACATCAACGGATTGAAAATCGCGCTTCTTTGAACACGAGAAAGACACCGAGCCTGAGAAGAAATCGCTAAATTTTTTCGACATATTAGCTGAACAAGCACCGACCGCCAAGACTTCTGAATGCAACAGAGATCAACTCAACAATGCTATAATAAGGGTTTTTACAAATCTGTTTAATGCCACACGGGTAAGACATGTGGTACATTGCTGTAAACAATTGCAAGTTGGAACCCTCTTATAAGAAGCTATCGCGCCAACACAAAGCAAGGGCGCCGATTTCTCTGTAAATTTGGGGGGGGGGGCATTCAGATGCAGAAGGCATGCATGAGGATTTTAAGACAAATTTAATTCAAATTATGCCAAATATTGTATATTCATAAATAAAATGCTGAGGCGCACATGGGCTTTGGGGGAGCCCAGGCCCCCTTGGGTCCCCAGGATCGGCGCCCTTGACACAAAGCACTACTGTCCTCCCTCTCTTTCTCAAAATGAGACAATAGATAATACTGGCCAGCTCTGTCCATTATTTAGTTGGCTTTTTAGAAAGCACTTTTTTTTTTCAGTGCAGCACATACCAACACTGGCGTTTCAATAGCACGATTGTGCGTGTGTGTTAAACTTCAATTCATTAATCACGACTTTTGGCATCCATTATATTACTACAAGTATCTGTCTTAAAATCATTGTCCATTGCAGAGTTAAACAGAGTCATAGAACCTATTACATTACAATCGAAAGTAATACCTATTGCTTGTGAAGTACAGGATGTCACCTTCAGTGCCGGATTTGCGTATAAGCTAAAGAAGCTATAGCTCTCTTGGGGGCCCCAAAAATTTTAAAGAAAAAGTGGCTGTAATGTCATTTCCAAATAATAAGAAAAAGCAAATAAGATAAAACGCACATACAACAGCGGTGTTCTGTACTGTTATGTATTATGCTCTCATGAAGCAAGTAATAGGGCCCTGTTTTCCAACGCGCCTGCAATGGGATTTCTGTTGCCCAGTCCCGCTTATAATGGAACCCTCGTTTCCCAGCTCCGCTTGTAATGGGGATTTTGTTTCAAAGCCCCATTTGTAATCGGGACCCTGTTTTCCAGCCATTACACTTAGCTACTTTAATAAGACTTCACAGCATAAGTGATACAGTATTTTGTATGCGGATAGAACTCTAGTGCTACCCTTTCTTGTACTATTTGGAATTCGACAAGAAATTGAGTCTGGTAACAGTGGATGCTTAAGAAGAAGGCATAAAACGAATAGCTCTCGAAATAATAGTAAAATATAAAGGAATTACAGCCCTAAGCGGCAATAATCTTTACATCGCGAAATTATAGCTATTTTATTTCGCTGTACGTAAGTATGAAAAGTAGTTTGCAGAAGTATTTTCATAACTTTCAGAACTTGGCACTGATTTTCATAGTGATCTATAGAGTTGAGTTGATTTTGAGTTTAACGTCCCTTTCAGCAGCGAGGCTACATGAGACGGGACCTACTGATTAACGTGGAATCCAAACCACATGAGCTCCCACCGGGAATCGAACCCGGGTCTCCCACGCCAAAGGTGCGTACGCTAACCGCTTAGCCACGGAGGAGCTCATATAGTGATCTATAGAGTGCGATAATGGATCACTAAAGGCAGGGGCGGATCCAGGTGCGGAGAGGTCTACGATCCCAGTTTTTTGAGTGACAAAAATAATTGAAGCCATTACTTACATATTTTTGAAAGTTTAGAGTAAACTCACGATATATCTATCATAATCTGGGTTTTAGTTGCCCCTTCTCCAGTTTAAACCTTCTAAGTTCGCCTCTGGTTCCAGCGAATTTGTGTCGTATTACACCTTGTGTAATCTTCGAGGGTTGCATTCTATTTTGAGTTACTCCAGTAACCTGACCTGGAAAAAGCTCACACGATTAGTTGAGCTTCAGGCAGTAATTACCAACCCTGGATGATATTTAGACTGTATTTACTTACACGGATCCCTGGAAACGTTTCAAACTTTACCAAACTGAATAGAAACAACTTGAAATGAGAAATGATGCGGTCTCCACATATTGTAGAAGCATGGCGTGGAGCGTGGATCATAGTTGGTGCAAAAAGTTCGGCAAGGGACTTTATCGGTACCAAATTAAACTACCGCTAATTTTACAAATTTTAGTTTTTCTGTAATGTATTCAAAACAGTAAGTTAAGTTAACGAAATATACACGAAAACGTATTTACTTAATAGATATGTATTAGGTCCATAAATTACCATATAGCATATATTCAAACAGAAAAGGCGAAATTTTGTCGCTGAAAAAGAATGCTAGAAATAAATTGGCCCCATTATCTTCAATAGCTTAGGGCCCCATCAAACCGAAATCCGGCACTGGTCACCTTTATTCTTCTTCTTCTGTTGCAGGGGTGTCATTTCAGACTTCGCTTGAGGGGGCAAGAACACCAACAACATAAGACTTTCACAGTTTGCACTAGTATATTAGTAGACAATCGATAAAGTATATGTATTCCTCAAAATCTTGCGAGGGGCAATTGCCCCCTCCTGTTCCCCTTTAATGACACCCCTGTTCTGTTGGGGTGGGCGCATGGGTGGGCGAGGCCATCCATCGGGTGGGCGGTTGCCCACCCCCGCCCACCCTTAGCGCCGTCCCTGGGGGAGAATTACCCAACAACATGTGATATCAAAAAGAACCCTTTTTTCATGGAGGAAATTCTATGGTATGCTGGTTTTGTCTTTAAAACATCTCACTTTGTTGTTAGTAAATTTATCAGCGATGCAATTTCTCATTTGCATTGCAATGCTGTGATTCTGTGTAATAAGGTACAATGCGATACCACTTTGAAAAACTCTGACAAGAGTGAGAGGGGGGGCAGTAGAAAGTCAAGAAACACTATTTCCAATTTGCACTACTGTTCTGTTTAACCCTGCGTTATATATGCGTGTTCTGTGTTTGAATAGCTGAAAAAGCAGAGTTCTTGTTGATCACAATGTGGTATTATCAGACTAATCACACACTTCAAGACGCCATACACCATAAACACTTTACAACAAGATTCATACATTATTCTTAGCACAGTTGAGAATTTCCAACTTTTGTGTTGTGAAGCCTAATGAAGTAGGATTAGAATATTTTATTCCAAATTAAACAATTGAAGATACACATATTTATCTAATACGCTACTATGAAACATAGAAAAACAAGCATTTGTTATTGAGCCTCTATACAGTGCTGCGCCCTGAGGGGGCGAGCGGGGCAACGGCAACGGGCTCCAAAGTAAGGGAGGCACAAAATACAGGAGTAAAAAAGAAAAAAAGTAGTAAAAGTGCTCAAATCAAGAAATGCAGGATTTATTTTTGAAAATATTGTGGGTCTAGTGACCTCACTTACATGTACGGGGGCGCTGATTTTCCACTGCACGGCAGCGCCCCTATAGCAGCAAGAAGTAATAAAGTCATTCTCACTGATATGTCTCCATCAGGGTCGTAAGTTGTGGCGGGTAGGGGGCAACTGCCCCCTTGGAAGCTCAACGCCGTTCGAGGGAGACCCACTTTAAGACAAAATTTTATTACTCCATATATGATACGAACTTGAAATTATAAATGAAGCATCAAACAGGTGCACTACATTACATAAACAAAACAGCACACAAAAGGTAAATAAAACAAAAATAAGTCGTGGGCCCATTTCAGTAAAAAAATGTTTACTGTTAGGGGCTTTAGAGATAATATTCATTCGTATGGCTTTGAGATTTGTCAATATTGTCTCCTTAATTAAATTGTCATGTACGGAACGGGCCCTGGGGCGTAACTAACGACCCTGCAGACTTTGCCATGCGGAAGAGCCTACAGGCTCCGGGGGGCCGCATTGAGTAAGATGGAAAGAACTAGCCTATTTTCGAACTTTGCGGTGGGTCCAAACAACTTTTACTAGGGGGCCCAAATATTAATGTTTGTCCCCAGAATAAATCTAAGTTACGGCACTGGTCTCCATGTACACTTATTTTAGAAAACACTTAAAAGACTCGTACACAGGGACGCCCGAAGAAAATTTTCTAGGGAGGTGCCATTATAACAATACTTGTATTTCGTCACTCTTTATTATATCTTTATTTGTATTTATGGGCAGAAGTACCTTTAAATTATGCACAAGCTGCTCTAGAAAGGAAGAAGAAGATTATGAAAAAAAGAAAATATATAGATGTAATTTCTTTTCTAGTTGTGATAGCAACGTAGAAAAAATAATATCGTAATAAAGGATCCATCTTGTGTACACTGCATGTACAATTTTTAAAGAGTGTAAAAGTTTAATGTGTCACATACTATAATAAAAGGTAATATCATGATGCCGTGTGTAAATGGATTTTGTTAAATCATTAGCCTTGCAGTTATATAAATTTATATGAACTGTGAGGATTTCGTTATACGTTATATATATTTAGTGGTCCTCGCCGCAGAATCGTCGTTATATAAATTTGATGATTTGCCGCCAGGACCTTAGGAGATTCGTATGAAGTTAAGTAGACAATCGCCTAAATAATAAATTCCATGTGTACAGATTGACTTTAAGGCTACGTAGTGATTTTGTTAAAAGAAATATCAAAACGGAGTATACTTTATTAAGGAGTGGCATAAAAAATTTCAGAAATATCAAAATGAGTCGTCCTGACATTGGAAATGCAACAGAATCAAATGGTAACAGGTAAATGAACTTTACTGACCTAGCCGATCTGATTAAACAATTAAAGCAGGATTTTGGTGATCGAATGAACCAACAAATGGAACAAATAAAATAACTTGTTATTAAAATCGACCAGACGAATCTACGAATTGAACAAAGTGACCTTAAAATGGAACGAATTATACGTAGATTCAATGAGATGCAAAATTCCATTGAAGTAGTAGAAACTATAGTTAATGATCACTCCGCCCGAATAAATGAACACAATAACCAGATTAGAGAATTGCAAGAAGTGAATTCTATGAAAGAAAATCTTGTGGTTGCTAATGAAAATCTTGTCGATGTTCATGCGAACGGTGGTGGAATTCTCACTGATATTAGGCAGGCATCCCAGTATCATCATCATCATCATCATCATCATCATCGGAGGAACGTGAAAGAAAGTGGTTCCGCTGAATCTTCGACAAGTAGTGATAATGAGGTTAGTGTGGGCCAGCGTCGAAGAACCAATGGTTCCTCGCATCGTGGCAGAAATCATCCCGTAAATTCCGGGCATGTGAAGAATAGAAACAAAGGTAAATTTTTTCGTGTCAGTGAAGTTAAATCTCTCATAAAGTTTAGTGGCAGGTCTGTAGATATAACGGCTAGCACATTTATAGAAAAAGTCGAAGATGAGTGTGAGTTAATGGGGATGGATGAATCTAAATTCTTAAAAATTCTTTCGCATGTTCTATTGCCTCTTTGTTCAACTTGGTTTAAGGCTATCAGAGTTAATTTACGTAGTTACTCTGATTTCAAGAATGCGTTATTGCTAACTTTGAAAATGACTTTATGTTAGCCAATAGGGATGCATTAATACGTAACCGGCGTTATCACCCTAAATTGAATAGGAGTATCGGCGGAAATCGTCTTCAACATTAGGGGAGACGGGTAAGACCTTTCCCATATTATATATATATAAGCGATGCTCAAATATTTATGAAGTTGAAAAACAATGCTCTGGAGGACCAGGGGAGCAGAATTGTCTTCAGTGGCGTATTTAGGAGGCTGTCGGGCTCAAGCTCCCACCGAAATAAATTTGTTAGTTTTTCGCATCCCACGTACAACAATAATCCTTCTTACCATTTCTAAGAATGTCATTAACTTTCCATTTTCTTATGCTCTTTGTTCAGGAATAATACCGTATTTATCAAATTTCATTCGATGTAAGAAGTGCGTCCTTTTGTTCTTTCTTTCGTCCTTTCTACTCTTCTGTTTCTTTTTCTTGATGTTACTTTCTTTCGTTTCGCCTGTCATACTTTATCGACCGCTGTTATTATAACAAAGGAAAATTATATCGTTTAGTTATTTTTAAAATAAGGAAATGTTTGAGTTAAAGAAAATCAAAACGGGGGAATAATTAGCCCGGGAAATTAGGTAGGCCAAGGGGATGCTTCTTTTTCTTGTGGCTTATATTCACTCCTAAATTTTTGTCTTATATCACATGGGATTTATCGGTCTGCAATTCTTGCCATTATAACTTAAATTTATGCATAAATTAAAATATATTTTATTCTCAAACTCAGGTGGGCAATTGTCCACTTCCTTTCTTGTATTTGGCATAGCCCCTCGAAACAAAATCCTAAATACGCCATTGGTTATCTTCAAAATTGGGAGGTGGGCAGACTTGTAGCTTATTCTAGGGAAGGGAGATGAAACTCATATTACAGTAGATGAATTTGAGGTGAACCTGTTGTAGAGTATATTATATATTAGGCGATGTAGATGAAGTAGTGGTACATATTAGTACTACAAATCACTGCCGTGAACACATTCCGAAATCTAAAAATATGCATATGTATAATTGGTATGTTTCTAATTAGGCATCCACAAAGATCCACGTTAAAATTTTTTATAATAATATAAATAATGACTTTCCCAAAGATATGAAGATAGAATATCAATGATGTATGACGCAACAATACTCTTATTTGAGCAAAATTATGATAATCTCAATAGTATTACAGGAGTCGTTATAGAAATCTGATGCATGTCATATACTCTTTAGTTAACAGATGTAACCTTAAGATTATGGAGAAAAATATTCCAGCAATTAATTCTTTTCTTTGCTTACGAAGCATCCTCTCTCAAAGAAAAATTGGGATGCGCGGCAATACGTAGGAACAAACCATGGTTAGAACCAGCAGAGAAGAGAAAACAGGCAAAATAACGTTGACTACAAAATCCGAATGCAATAACTACAGAAAATTTCGTAGACATCAGGCGGGAAATTTCCAAAACATTTACACCAAAGAAACGCGATTTTTTGAAAGCTAAAATTAAAGAACTTGAAGATAATAGTAAAAATAAAAAATTCGGGACATGTATATGGGACCAACGAATTTAAGAAAGGCTATCAAGCTCGTGCTTATATTAAAGAAAGCTGATGGAACAGTTCTCACTGATACAGATGGCATTTTAAATAGATGGAAAGATTTCTTTGACGATTTGCTTAACACGCAGCCAAAAACTAATGTGCATGGAGAAAGGGAGATACACACCGTAGAACCGTATATTCCAGAACCCAACCAAATAGAAGTAGAAATCGCTATAAAGAAATTAAAGAAACACAAATCTCCGGGCGTAGACGAAATTCCGGCTGAGTTAATTTTAGATGGAGGCCAAAACTTGTGGAACAAGATACGCAAACTCATTATCCTTATCTGGAACAAGGAAGAATTGCCACAAGAGTGGAAAGAATCAATCATTGTTCCAATTCACAAAAAAGAAGACATCTCTCTTCTGTGAACATCCTATAAAATCCTTTCAAACATTCTATTAGCAAGATTGACCCCATAGGCGGATGAAATTATTGGGGATTTTCAGTGCGAATTTAGACGAAATCGATCAACTATCGAACAAATATTTACCATTCGCCAAATACTCGAAAAGAAATAGGAATACAATACCCGGTACATCAACTATTTATTGATTTTAGAAAGGCTTACGACTCGGTTAGGAGAGAAACGTTGTACAATGTTCTTACAGAATTTGGAATAACGAGAAAGCTAATTAGATTAATGAAGGCATGTTTAAATGAATCCCAAAGTAAAGTCCGGGTAGGAAAATTTTTGTTCACGAGCTTTCACGTCGAGAATGGCCTGACACAAAGAGATGTGTTGTCGCCATTATTATTTAACTTTGTTCTGGAACACACTATAAGGAAAATCAAAGATAGCAACCAGGGCCTAGAGTTGAACGGTGTTCACCAGGTTATGGCGTACGCTGATGAAGTAAATTTAATAAGGGATGATAGGACAACAATAGAAAGAAATGCAGAGGTCTTATGCAGGGATTTGGGTTTAGAAGTAAATGCAGAGAAAACTAAATACATGGAAGTGCGTCGGGACCGTAATACAGCAAATTATAAATGCGTTAAAATATTAAATAATACTTTTGATAAAGTGGATACTTTCAAATATCTAGGATCAATATTAACAAACGAAAATCATATTCACGAAGAAATTAAATGTTGACTGAAAACAGGGAATTCGTGTTATTATTCGGTTCAAAATCTCTTGTCGTTGTGAATTCTGTCGAATAATTTGAAGCTTAAAATATATAAAGCGATAATCATGTCTGTTGTTCTGTGTGGTTGCGAAACATGGTTGCTTACTCTGAGGGAAGAACATAGACTGAAAGTATTTGAAAACAAGATCCTGAGACGAATATTCGGACCCAAGAGGAACGAAAATGTGGAATGGCTGAAACTTCGAGACGAGGAACTACATAATTTATACGGATTACCAAACATTGTTAGGGTCATCAAGTCTAGGAGGCTTAGGTGGACAGGTCATGTAGCTAGGATGGAAGAAAGTAGTAACGCTTTCAAAGTCTTGACTGGAAGACCAATCGGAAAACGACCATTAGGAAGTCCAAGGCGCAGATGGAAGGACAATATTAAGATGGATATCACAGAAATTCGAATACAAATTAGAAACTGGATCCACTTGGCTAACGATAGAAGTCAGTGCAGAGCTTTTGTGAACGCGACATTGAACATCCGGGTTCCATAAGCTATAGAGTTAGTTAGATTACGAAGCATGAGTAGATGCATAGGTTCATACTACAAATAGATGAAATGGGCATTTACTGAAAAGATGGGTTCTACTGACATTGGATAGCGTATATACTCTTCGTATACTAGGGCCTAGGGGAGAGGAGGAGATAAGATTTCACATCAAGTTACGTTACGCACAGTCGCACACCTTCATTTTCATTAAAAATGGAAAAGCCAATAGAAACCAATTTCATCTCACTTTATTTGTGGCAGTCGGACACAAATCATCACACTTATCTGCAAAAAACACTTTTTAAACCGGATTATTGGGAGAGCCTCCACTTTCAATGTTGAGGGGACATTTCCCCGGAATTTGTGCCCGTACCTACAGCTGAGACAATTTTCCAGCATGAGGAGAGGGGTATATCCTCCTATGGCATTTATTGCAATTTTGTGCCCAAGTAGCGGAAGTGGAATTAATACATATTGGTGAGATTACTAAACGCACTACAGCACGAAGTTCAGTTTGAAATGCTAGAGAATACGTTTCTTTTTTTAAAAAAATGGAAAAGCCAAGAGAAATCAATTTCATCTTAAATTCCTTTGTGGCAGTCGGACACAAATCATCACACTTATCCCAAAAAACACTTTTCACGTCAGATTATTGGGGGGACAGTCCCCCCAGGTGCAAGATTGGGGGACATGTCCCCCTCGTTCCCCCGGGTTTTCTGCCAGTGGATGGGAGTATTACGGATTTTGTAATATCAGCTTACAAAGAATTGAAATCTATTAATCGTTTTCATCCTGAATCTAGAATAATAGCATCCATACGCATCTTATTACCTTTCAAATTACAGCAAATGTTTATTTCGGCCCAGTGCGTCAATTTCAACCATCTTATTATGATTGTTCAAAATTTTGAAAGCCAATCCATGATGAAAACAACAATATACGGCAGGCTAACCTTAATCGTAACCACGTTAATTATGCCTCTGTTCGAAATATCAATGTCCAACAAGAGGATATTTCAAGTGTGCGAAGTAATAATAGCTTTCATTCTAATAGGAGAACAATTGAATTAAATGTTACAGGTATTCGAACTGAACCTAATTGCAGGAACTACAATAGAAATAGTAATCGTGGCACTTTTTCACGAAACAGGATCACAGGTGACAGGAATTACCAATATAGAAATCGGAAAACTGTAACAGTATATAGCAGGCAAGAAAATACACAGGACTGTGGAATACAGTGTAATATAGCAGAATTATCAGATTGCCGTAATTTAAACTAGATCTAGCTGGCATGGAGGGGATCAAAACCACGTCAGCGTCTGATGTGCCCGAACCTTCTTCTGAAAATGAAACTAATCTTAACATTTTACATAATAATGACAACTATCAATATATTCCTATTGCTAATTGTCATTGGAAGTTTTATGAAGAAATAAAAGAGGTAGACCCCTCTGAAGATGTTTTTCTAAAAACATTTAGTACTGCTAAAATACATGTCAAAATTAATGGAATTCCTCTTCAAGTTCTAATTGATACCGGAGCTACAGTATTACTTCTGTCTTATTCATTTCGGCGTGAACTTACAAAAGATTATTCAAATCCCAGATTGCAAAAGGTAGATAATTTGATATTAATCGATTACACAGGCATACATAAGAAAAGGGTTATGGGTAAAACACAAATAGTAAAACCGTCGGAAATGCTGAGAGACGGTAAAACCATAAAAGTTTATGAAATTATGATTCCTATTCTAGTCATCAACGAATTGAATGAAAATATATTAATAATACTAGTTTCTTTTTAATCCAAAGTGCTATTTTAGACTTTGAAAGTAAAACATTTTCAATTCGTACGCTAAACGATAAAATTGGTCAAAAGTTAATTCCTGTTAGTGAACAGCATTGCTTGTCAATGCCAACCATTCGTAAATAATGTATTAAGTATCAAATCAGATGATCAAGAGAAAACCAATATCAAGGAAATTTAAAAAGAAGAGTTTACGGTGGTAGATAATGATTATTCATTTCATAAATGTGTGGATAACATTATAAATCTCCTAAATATTACTGATAAGGATTTTATATTACAATTTAGAGATATTCTTTACAAACATAAAAAGGTATTTTTGATTAGACCTTGATGTTGCAAAAATTGTGTCTATAATATTGAAGTCGATACCAAAAATCCCATAGTAACGAAGCCCTACACTGTGCCATATTGATTTAGAGAAAATGTGCGAAAACAAATATCGGAAATGCTGAGAGATGGTATAATACGACCTTCACAGAGTATTCATTTGAATCCTTTACGTGTGGTACCCAAAAAGGATGGTAAACATTTAAGAACAGTTTTGGATTTAAGAAAATTGAATTCTCATATAAAATTGCAGCAAGTGAGGCAGTAGATGAAATTCTTAGCCAATTACAAGGGAATACGATATTTGGGGATCTTGATCTCTTAATGGCCTACAACCAAATCTTGTTAAGGGAAAATTCAAAACCATTTACTTCTTTTTCGTTTGAGGGACAATTGTATGAATATAATCGTGTTGTCTTCGGACTAATTAATAGTAGTGCTGCTTTGGCCTCATGTCTAAATCAAATAATAGGGCAAGATTTACGTATAATGTTATTTATTACGCTGACGACATTTTGATTATGGGGAAAACTCCCAAATATTATGTGGAAAGTTTGGACACTGTTTAGGAACGATTAGAAAATTCAGGTTTGACTATAAATATTGAAACATCAAAATTTTTCAGAGAATCGATTGAATTTTGGGCTATTCTATTGATGCAAGTGGAATGTGTTGTAATGATTCTAAAGTGCAAGTCATTAAGTATTTAACCCGTTCCTACCAATGTAAAGGAAACACGGCAAGTTCTTGGTTTATTTAATTGGTTTAGTAGATCCATACTTCGGTTTGCGGAAATTGCAATAACCAAGAAGGGAATACCGTGGCAATGGGACAATTTACAAGAACAAAGTTTTCACAAATTAAAGATGTGCATTATGAAAAATATTCGCTTAAACCATCCTAGATATGATTGTCCATTTTATGTGCAATGTGATGGCTCATTATCTGGAATTTCTGGTATACTCTGGCAACCGAATCCTATAACCAATTAACCAGCTGTCATACATCGTATTAGCCGAACCTTAAAGAACGCCGGAAAGGGATACACCACCACAGAAAGTGAATTACTTGCTGTACGCTTTTCATTGTGGAAATTCGCTCCATATCTTAGTGGATGTCATTTCACTGTTATAACTGAGCATAATTTTTGACGTCATCTTAAGAAAATACAAGAATATAACAGTCGTTTATTAAGATGGTCCCTTGACGTTCAACATATAAAAGGGGTTGATAATGTTCCAGTTCATACATTATATAGATTGTTTTCGAATGAGAGTCATCAGTTATTATCTATAAATGTATTCAAAATCTTACAAGAAGAAATATCCAAAATTTCTTTGGAAGAGTTGCAAGAACATCAAAGAAACTATGAAGAATATGCAAAAAATTATACATCATTTAACATCATATTCTGGAAATTGTGATTGTCCTCGCAATTGGAATGCTTTATATCAAATGTCCAATGGTGTCTTAGTAATCAAAGGTTTTAAATATGAGCATAGGAATAAAATTTGTTCCACCGATATTGGTACCTCGCATATTAAATGCATGCCGTGATGATTTTGGACATTTTGTATATATGAAAGTGTATTCTTTAATTAGCTAATCTTTCTATTGGAAATCTCTCAGATCACATATCAAAAATTACATCAATGATTGTGAAGAATGTATGAAAATCAAACACAATTATCAGTCGCTATATAAACCTATGATGTCAATAATACCTGAACGACCTCATTCTTTTATTTCAGTAGATTTGTATGAACCTCTTCCGAGAGCGGCCACAGGTGAAAGTTTCCTTTTCCCGGTTATGGACATTTTTACTAGATATTTAGTAGCATATCCTTTGCGTAAAGCGACTTCCTCAGCAATTGTTAACCGAAATTTAAATGTGTATATACCTCGTTGTGGTCCTGTAGAACACATACTTCAAAGTGACAATGGTGGACAATTTCGGAGCAACTTATTCATTCGTGCAATGAATAATGCCAATATTAAGGTGCATTTCCAGTAGTTCTATTGTGGAGAACATACCTAGAAATCTTGGTATGTTATTTAGACATTATTGTCGTGGTAAGCATTCTGACTGGATTAATGTTACTGAAATCACTTACTTTTTAAACTATTCAGTGTCAGATACATTGGGTGTAGCGCCAGCTAATATTCATAATGGGACTGATTTCATAAGACCGATTGAGCAACACTTCGGCATTACACTTAATGAAAATGATGAAATAGACTATTTACATCTTGTGAGTATGGTACATTTTCGCAGGACGCAAAAATTTAGAACTCGCAATCAGAAAATAGAAGAACAACAGTTAGGTAAATCTAAGATTCAAACTAGCGATTTAGTCTTTGTAAAATTGCACCCACAATGCGATGCATCCTTAAAAAGGATTTATAAATTGTGTGATTTATTTGCAGAACCCTATCTATGTATAAGACAAGTTAATCCTAAAGTTTTTGAACTAATGGACGTGAAAACAGGAAAACTTTTGGGTTTACGCAATTTTGATGAACTTAAGTTATGGTATCCTTCAAAGTATACTAAAAGTAAAAGGATGCAATTAGTTAAAACGTTAGTTCCTTATGAGATTGTGACTAAAGTTAACATGAGTAACACATAATCTTTGAATTTATTCTTAATATGATAATCTCTTTACTTGTGTTAGTTTTTGTTGTAATGTTAAATATAATGTTATGTTCTGATTATTATCGATATTTCAATTTTAATTTATATTTTGTTTAACTATGTTCTATATTTGATCCTTTCTTATGTAAAATAGCAATTATGTAAATGTCATATCTTTTTCACAATTTTTTTGTTCTGCCCGCTAAAATAATATAAATTTTGTTAAACTCCAACTTATATTACGTATCATTGGCCACCAAAGGACCTTAAAATTAAATTACATCTATGCAGTAATCTGAATGTACCCTTATATTATCGACGTTAAAGTATATAAGTATTTGAAATAAAATTAATTAAGAAGTTAAGATAAAATATAAAAATAATATTGCTATGAAAGTGAAATGTACCGTGTTATGCAAAAGTGAACTAAGCGCCAAATTTTGAAAATCCACGTAAATGCGACGATTGGTTCCTGATAAGCATTAGAACGTTTTGCACAATCGAAAAAAGAGGAAAACCAACACCTTTCCACAAAAAGAAACATAATTTCACTTTAGATTACGGCTACCTTAATGCTGGACATCAACCTTTAAACGTAATTTTCTTAAAAGTATGAAAGTGGCGCTTAGTTCGTTTTCGCATGACACGGTACAAATATAATATATGTTTATATGAATTGTAATTCTTATATATATACGAGGGTCATTCGGAAACTCCAGTACTTAATATGTAATAGTTGACGGTCCAGGATTTCTCTTTTTTTGTTTTTTAAAAAGGTCCTTTAGTTCAAGGCACCATATATAACAATACTTGTATTTCATCACTCTTTATTATATCTTTATTTGTATTTCTGGGCAGAAGTACTTTTAAATTATGCACAAGCTGCTCTAGAAAGGAAGAAGAAGATTATGAAAAAAAGAAAAGATGTAATTTATTTTCTAGTTGTCATAGAAACGTAGAAAAAATAATATCATAAAGGATCCATCTTGTGAACGCTGCATGTACATTTTTTAAAGAGTGTAAAAGTTTAATGTGTCACATGCTATAATAAAAGGTAATATGATGCCGTGTGTAAATGGATTTTGTTAAATCATTAGCCTTGTAGTTATATAAATTTATATGAACTGTGGGGATTTCGTTATACGTTATACCATCTCCATGATTGCTATATTACGTCTGGTATTTCTAGTATTGAATATACGTGATTTGCTATATTACGTATACATTTTCGTGAGTCAGAAGGGGCCACGGTTAGCACAAACCCTGCAGTTGTAATCATCGAGAGCATCTTTAAAATTTGTTGAGTAAGAGCTTCATATCTAAAGTACTCGAGTATTGTTTTTCGCATGCCAATAGAACAAGGTTGGATTTTCTGTTGTGAAGCATTGATTCTCCTTGTGGTGTAAGAATCCTTTTAAGACAAGAAAATGTATTCTCACATGTTGCTGTCGAAGTATAAATTGTTACAGTACCTGCATACTGTATAATTTATACATGTTGGGAAAAGCACTCTTATACGGATACAACATACACAAAGTCTTCATAATGTTACTGTCTTTCGAGTTGTTGGATAAAATATTTACTTTAACAACTTCAACTTCCAATTCGAAAGCTTATTTATTGCACCCTAAGAGATTCAAAAGTGGTAATACTTTGAAACTGTTCAAAAATGTTTCTGACTGGCAACAAACAACGAAGGATTTCGAAGACTGTTCATTATTCCCTGCACATCTGTCTTTAGTTTCTAATATTGTATGTCCGAATACCTCACTATAAGTTTAATCTAGGAAAATCGCTTCACCTTGTGTCATATTTAGAGAATTTGCAATAATAACTTCCTTTCAAGACGGGAGAATCAACGAAGAATACTCAGGAATTGATACTTCCTTTGGCTGCAGTAAGCATATTGTCAAATCTGTACTGTATTTTCGGCTCCGGCTCAAATGTTGGTAGCATTTGTGATACAAGAATGGTAATGAAACAGAATTCTAATGTGCAAGACTTTATTAAAAGTCCCGTAGCCTCAACAGATAGACTAACTGTGTGTCTACATGACCTAATTTCCATTTAGAAAAAACTCCAGGACAGGTACTTCATAATCAAAATTCCCTTGACTAGTTTCCACCTTTTCCAAATGTCCAGTTCATCGTTGATCCATGAACCGCTTAAGCTTTTGGCCTTTGTACATCTGCAACACTCGATGTTTTCTGAAACAAAATAAGTACAGCAACTTGACTAATTGAAATTACTCTTTCACATTAGGCACCACTGAACAAGTAGGAATTACTATGATCTAAAATTAATGTTTATAGCAATGAACAAAAGGTACTAGCTTTTGAAGTTGTTTTTGCAATAGTTTTTAAACACCTCGCTTACATCCTGCCAGTACAGTACAACCACCATAACATTGAAAAAATATTTCTTTTTTTCTAAATTTTCCTTTGGGAAGATCTTCTAAGGTATTTTTCGAGTATACCTTTAGATGATAAATGCGATAACTGAGAAAGATCTAATAAATGATAATAAAAAAATTACTAAAGTTTACACTAAAGTATGAGATCTTGAATACCCTCCGTTGAAGCAAATTTGGAACATTCTTCCGTCTTCAAAAGACTTTAGTGTTGAAGCAGAGGCGAATCTAGAAGTTAAAAACTGAGGGGGCCAACCAGAACCCAGACTGTGATTGCACAGGGCTGCAAATGAAAAACAAGTAAAAGTTGTTTTCGCTTTGATAGGTGAATGTAATAGTTCTTGACTCGCTGATTCCGAAAATAAAGTCCGCTTTTTCTCATCACCCTAGGATTTTCCGCAAATTGACTTTGAAAATCCAACCCAATACCACAAAATTTATATGTATATATTATATATCAGAACAGAAATACGATGGAACTATACAGATGTCTGTACTAAAATATTTATAAATTTATACGTAAATCTGAATGAATATAAATACATTCACCTACAAAAATATTTTCATATATATACAACCCTACATCTGATGAATATGTAAGACAAACGAATACTTTTCAGTTGTTTTTCAAACGCTTTTTTCTGTAAGCTTTGGTGAGTTTCTTATGCTTTTCTTCCGCTGTTTGTCTATTTATGTTCCAGCAATAGCCCGCCATCATGCTAACACTTCACCTACCCTGGTATCTATGCTTCATATCTCTCATATCCTAGTAAAATCTCTCATCTTGCTTCTCACTTACTTGATCAAAATTTTTATTTATTTATTTATTTATTTATTTTTATTTATTTATAATAGGTTTCAGATACAGCACTAGGCCATTTTACACTGAAACATTTTAACAATTATGTAACATAACAATAGAATAACAATTTGAAATCAAGATAGTACAGTACAACGGCAACATTACAAAGATAGTTTATTTACAGATGATCTGAAGGTATGCTTATTTGAAAAAACGTCTAAAATTTCTGGTAACTTATTATACGTGCAAACAATTCGGTTTAAAAGGGACCTTTGGACAATATTAACTCTCGCAGCTCGAGTGTAAAAGAAATCACTAGATCGTGTTGTTCTAGCGGGTACGCGAAAATTGATCTGACTTAATCACTGTTCACGTGATATATGGCCATTTACAATTTTATGCAAAAATATTAGGTCAGAAATTTTGTTTCTCACTAGGAGAGGTTTGATATTGAGAAATGTTAAAACATCATTTTTTGGAAGTGTTTGAATGTGAGGTACTCGGTAGGATACAATGGCTAAAAAGAAATTAATTACAGAATTTAATTTCTTCAGATGAGTAGGGCAGGCCATAAACCAGATAGGAGAACAGTACTCAATAGTGGGAGCAACATATGACTTATAGAATAAGCTTAAGGAATTAGGATTTTTTTATGTCAGTGAAGCGATAAAGGAGTCCTAGATACCTCTCATAGCAGTACAAGATATTGTGCTTATATGATCCGCAAAAGTAAGCTTACTGTCAATGATGACACCAAGATCTCTGAAAGAGGTGACAGCATTTATGTTCTGATGACCAATTTTGTAGATGTGGTTTATAGGGTCCTTGTTAGAGAAATCGTAAGAGAAGCACATTTTTCGATCTTTAAATTAAGTTTCCAAGAGTTACACCAGTTGAGAAAAATAGAAGCATCATGCTGAAGAGCAAGAGCATCGTACTTTGATTTAACTTGTCTGTAGAGTTTGCAATCATCAGTAAATAGAAGAATTTTGATAGAGCTGTTTGTGAACAAAGAAGGCAAATCGTCCATGTATAATAAAAATAGAAGTGGGCCCAGAACACTGCCTTGAGGAACTCCAGAAGTTACGGGAATAAAGTCAGAAAAGTAACCTGAAACTGAAACTCGTCGTGTCCTATTACTGAGATATGTTTCTAGAAGACTAAATAATTTATCATGTATATTGAATCTAGAACTGAGTTTGTGTAGAAGAAGATGGTGTGGAAGAGAATCGAAAGCCTTAGACAGGTCCAAATACAAAATGTCGAGTTGCAAATTTTCTGAGATGCTGTCCACAGCATCAGACAAAAGAACTGATAAATTAGTAAGAAAAGATCTTCCCGGCAAAAAGCCGTGTTGTGAGGAATTTATAAATGGAGCGACAAATTGAAAAAGCCTGTTTTTGATTATCTTTTCACAAACAAGTGAGAGTGGAGATAATAAGGAAATAGGTCGATAAGAGGACACATCATTTTTATTTTTACCAGACTTATGAACAGGATGATATTAGCTCTCTTCCAACTGGTGGGAAAGACACCTTCAGCAAAACAGCGATTTAGTAAAACCGAAAGGGGTTGAGAAAGAGAACTGGCAACACTGCGTAGGAAGTAAGTATAGATATTATCTGGCCCTAAGACGCGCTGTTGGGGCAATGACAAGAGAAGAGAGAGTACTTCAGTCGGTGTGGTACTGATAGAAGACAAAGACTCAGAACAAACAGGTTGAAGAGTGTAGGGGAAGGAAGGTGAGGTGGGAGGGGATGAAGAAATGCTGGTAGCAAAATAAAGATGCCAGTGCATTCATTTTTGGAATGAAATAAAGATGCCAGCGCAAGACATGTATCTTAATACTCATGTTGCACCCAAGTTCTTGAAGTTTTAACATAGTTTCTACAATGTTCTTATAATCTGGACTTTTGTAGTTACCGAGAAAATTCTGTTACACTTTTGAATGCCACCCAGGCATCTCTCTCAGCTGGATTTACTGTTGCTTTAAAATCTCAGTTTTTCATAAGTTTTCGTATATCGGGGCCAATAAATATACCTTCTTTCACTTTTTCATAGGACAAGGATGGAAATGTATATAAACTTGAAACATTGTCCCTGTTAGTCAAGTGCTTTCACAAATTGTTTAATGAGTTCCAACCTAATGTCAAGATGTGAAAGTAATATTTTGTCCTAACGACCTAAACGTTCATGTGCAATGTTTATAGATCCCGGATTCCAAAGTACCCATAATATCCATTCCCTTCTTACCCAATGTTCACTTCTTGCCCTACTATCCCACTCGCAAATGAAACATGGCATCTTCGTATATCCAGATTTCTGTCCTAGTAAAATGCCCAAAATCTTGAAATCACTACACACTTCCCACCGATATTCTTGATATTTAATTTTCTTTAGAATTAATTTCATCGTTTCTCATTGAAATCGAATGGGCAATAAGTACAGATGGGTACTTATTTTTATTCTGTAAAAGGACACATTTTAAACTTGTTTCGTTAGAATCAACAAACAGTGTCCAGCTAGTGGAAAGTGGAGGAAAACTTAACTTATTAAGCAATCCAATACATCACAACAGTACACAAGAGATTATTGTACAAAGTAGGGTAAAAATTGTCTTTCTCTGTTTAAACCGAGCAAATGTCATCCCAGATGCCAGAAGGTTCCTTTTATGAAGCCTAGAACAAGAAACTTCTGCTGACTCCTTCGACTGTGTTAAGTCCGGAACCAAATCATTAACATCATTTTGTGGAAAAGTATAGGCTAAGATTATCCACTAGGCAGTTCAAAGTTGTCATCTTCTATGTCACTTTTCTGGCCTGGCGAACTAGAATCACTAACACACTGCAGCAGTGATGAAGGTTTTGGGGTAGGAATTTCTGGACCATGACCCACAGGCCCTATAGCTGCTTAAATATTTGGAAACTACCTTCTTCTTATTTCTAGCATTGAAGCAAACAGTTTCACAACAGCAGAAGTAACAATCATCAATATGATTCTTCGGTCCCTACAAACCATAGGAACTCCAAACAGCATAGACACCTGTTTTTCCTAACTGCAATTTCTCAAAGATTCAATAAAAGAACGGAGCTCCTCCGTGGCTAAGCGGTTAGCGTACGCGCATTTGGCGTAGGAGACCCTTGTTCGATTCCCGGCGGGAGCTCATGTGGTTCGGATTCCACGTTAATCAGTAGGTCCACGTCTCATATAGCCTCGCTGCTGAAAAGGGACGTTAAAACTCAAAATCAACTCAACTCAAGAAAAGAACGGCGCAACTTATGTGGATCCTATGGTTTTGATTGATCACCGAGTTTTATATGAAAATAAACGTAATGTGTTGTTTAAACAAATTCCGAAGAGCATAGCTGTTGTCTCTTAGGAACAAATTCACCGCAAATATAACAAAACACATTCGGACAATATTTACAACCACGACGTGCCATTTCTTCTTTGTTTACAGCACAGGAGCTCAGAAGAAGCAAATCCACTAAAGTCCTATGTTACTTTTTTTGGTACGGGAATAGGGTAACATTGAAATTTTTATTCATCCAATTGCTTCCTATGTTTTTTTAGAGGTAAGGGAATAGGGTTATAAGTGAGGTGGATAATCCTTTATTCATCAATTATTCACTGATTTGGTCAGGGTGAATACTCCTACTCCCAGCCATTAGAGGGTTACGCCCTCTCTTTGGCATAGATGCCTTTAGATTTACATTGATTGTTAACACTGTGAGATGGTCAAAGTGCAGTTATATAAACATGAGGAAAAAGTGAGCATACTAAACTAGGTGTTACTGATAAATAATAATAATAATAAATCAAAAGTAGAACACATATGTGCAAATAGATATACGAAGTGCTAAAGTATAAATATGATAGGAAAAAATGTATCACAAATGTAATAGAACTTAGAGCAATGATGATGAGGTATGAGATGAAGTGCAAACACAACACAGACATAGTTAAATTAGCAAGACAGATGCAGTGTTAAATCTTCTGTCCCGGGGCGACTCGGGACTGATGAGGACAGGGGGAAGCCCTTGTTAATAGTGAGAATTTCAGTGCTAATATGGAAAAATATGAGGAAGATGATCATTAATGAAGTAAATGTCATATATTTCCCGTTCGTCAGCAGTCAGATGTGTATTTTGGACAAACAGAGATACTAAGATGTTTAACGGTGAATGTTTGTACCGAAATGTAGCGTAAGTAAGAGCATCAGCCTGCAGGATATCCAAGAATAGCGGATGACCTGTTTGTATACGTGAAGTGATATACTTTAGTCGTAGTTCTGAGAGATGTTTCGTGATTTTTGAAAAATCGATATACTCATATGTCAGCCATGTAGGGTAAGGAAGCTTAATACGATAAGCCAGCCGAATAGCATGTCGCTCCAAAATGCAGAGTTTTTCGTAATATGACGAAGAAGCATTGCTCCAGGCGGTGTGTCCAAAAGTGAGGATGGGTCGGAGCAATGCCTTATAGGTGTGAAGTATCACTTCAGCTTTCAGACCTCAAGTCGTGCCTGTGAGACGGCGCAATAGATTTAACCTCATGTTAGCCTTAGCTGTTAGCTTTTTCAGGTGAGCATTCCAAGTGAGTTTTGAGTCGAAAACCACGCCTAGGTAGGTAGCAGTAGGGGTAGGGCGTACACGGTATCCATCAACAGTTACTTGCAAAAGATTCGGATTTCTGTAAACGCGGGAACGCCTGTTTGGAGGCAAGAATATGATTGCTTGAGTCTTTTCTGTATTAATGGTTAAATGCCATCTCTTGCACCACTTGATGTAATTATCGAGAGTTCTTTGTAAAAGAATATTAAGTTGTTGGATAGTTTTACCAAGAGCAAGAAAAGGTGTGTCGTCTGCGTATTGAAAAGTAAAAACATTGCGTGGAACTGCAGGGATATCAGAAGCGTATAGGATATACAATAAAGGGCTGAGAGCCGAACCTTGAGGAACCCCAGTAAGCGGAAAGATAGGCCAAGATAGAGCACTGTAACATAAGCAATGCGATTTGTAAGGAAAGAATATACTATCCTCAAATAGCAAAGTGGAAAATTGAATGATTGTAAATTTTTTATTAAGCCGTAATGCCAAACTTTATCAAAAGCCTGTTCTAAGTCCATAAGAATGAGGCAAGAAGGGAAGGCTTTATTATACTGGTTAGTGATTATGGTGCTGAGGCGAAGTAGCTGGTCATTTGTGGAGAAGTTAGGCCGAAAGCCTGCTTGATGGATGGGTAGTAGAGTAGTTGTCTCAAGGTACTTATGAAGACGGCAGACAAGAATTTTCTCAAAAAGTTTACTGAATACTGATGTCAGTTGAATTGATCTGTAAGAGGAAACGGAGTGTACAGGCTTGTTCGGTTTATGGAACATGCAAATTTTTGATACTTCCCAGTCTGAGGGATAGAAACCAGTTCTGAGAATGAAGTTGTATATCGCCACCAGTAGTAGTAGAAGTGATTGCGGGGCTTCTTTAATATGTCGATAGCAAATGTTATCAACCCCAGGGGCTGTGTTCTTTTTCCGCCTGAGAGCAATGTGAATTTCATCTGTAGTAATCGGTGCGGTGAGTGGATGTTCCAGATCAATGACGTGATCTGCAGAAGGTTGTAAAGCAGGAATGCAAGAGATGTCTGTACGTTCAGAGATCTTAGAGACAGCTGTTGGTGTAAAAACTGTCTGTAGCTGACTAGCAAAAGCGTTAGCTTTCTCTTGGTCTGAGAAAAGAGGGGTGCCATCTGAAATTAGAGGATAAGTTGTTTTCGTATTCTTGCCAGTTAGTTTATTAAACCTCTTCCAATAGCGTGATGGGTGTGCTTCCTCAGATAAGGTATTACAAGTCTTAATCCAACTGCGACGTTTATATGCAGCATGATAATTACGAACCGTTCGTTGCCATTGGCGATGTTGATGAAGATAGACATCATTCCCTGTTCGGTGGTATTCACGGAGATGTTGGCGAGCCTTATGTATGAGAGTGACATACGTCGGTGGTAATTTTGGCTTGTGGAGAGTCACTTGAACAGTTGGAATGTTATTATGAGCACTGGTTCGTATTGCCTCAGTGAGAGTAGTAAGACACGAAGCCAACTCAGGTTCTGTAGCTGGAGCTGCTACACTTGAAAGAGTGTGTTCGATGTCTTGCGGAAAATGAGGCCAATTCGCTTTGTCAAATCTTGGAACACGTCGCGGTGCAATTTCCCGTCGTGGCGGTTGTCCTCGAGTTAATGTTAATTTAACTGGATGATGATCGCTTCCGATGGAATCGAGAACTTCAAGCTGACAGTCGTTAATAAGATTTATAGATGTAATTACGACATCTGGTGTAGTCTGACTGATTGGTCTGGTGTGAGTAGGAAGGACATGAAGATGCAGCTGGAGATTGTCAGTTAAGAACTGCTGAAAATTTGCCTTTTCACGAGCACTATGACTATGGATATTGATATCCGCCATGATAATAATATTACGAAAGTTATTGGCTATATATTCAAAATACTGTAATGGTATGGGTTGGCGTGGTCGAATATAGATTGTGCTAAAATTAACTAATAATGATGGAAAGTATATAGGGTAAAGTAAGTATTCCGGGAGATCTGCAAAAACGTGAGGAGTATATGCTCTTACTGGATATTTGGGAGAATAACCTATTGCAACCCCTCCTTGAGCACGTGCCATATGATCGGGATAATCATGGCGCTGTAGTTGGTAACCAGAAATATGGGCTAACACGTGCAAATGCATTAATATGCTCCTCATATAATAATGTTTCGAATAACAGCTTATGTTGTGAAAATGAGCGAATATTGACGAACAGGAAAGTAATCCCCATAATGCAGAGTAACACATGCATGGTTTTAAGCAGCAGTTTCCAGAGGCCCAATGTGAAAGTGAACATAATTATTGGAATACGTTGCATGGAGATTGATGTGAAATATGGATTTTGCGGCAGAGATTATATGATGTAAGATATGAGCCCGTTGAAATGGAAATATATTTTGTAACACCAAGCTGATATAACGGAGGAGATCTTCAACGGTTAGCGGAGGTAATATGGATTGAGTCGGTTGAGTTGCTTTATCGGCCGTTTTTAGTGGTACTGTTAGTTCTGGATGCTCAGGAGTTGGTGCTGGTTTGGCTTTGCAGCGATAACTGTAGGTAGGATGAATCCCACTGCAAGTATTGCATTTCGGCGGTCCTTGGAGATTGGGACACGCTTTGGTTTCGTGCAGCCCTGAGCAGTATCCGCATTTAGAGGGATTTGAACAGTTAGCGGTAGTATGATCGTTGTAAACCTGACATTTTTCACAACGAATTGGTAATGGTCCTTGAGTTTTGGATGGTTCAACCCTGTGGATTTTCTTATAGATCGGCGCACCATATCGTAATAAGTAGTCGATAGTATCCTGACGCTTACAAAGAACGCGGACCATGTATGTAGGACCATTATTATTCCGAATCCGCAGACATTTATCGACTGATATCCCTTCTTGCGCTAGTTCCTCGAGTATTTCTGCATCTGTCAGTTCGGGTGAGACACCTCGAATGACAACAGATAGAAAAGATGGCTGTCGCGGTGGTGGAGGCTGCTTCTGACGTTTATCTGCCAATTTTGTGAGTTTAGCGTTTTTCCCGAAAATTTCGTAGGAAGCTTTGTTCCGTATGGTAATTCCAAAATTTGGATCTTTGGATTTCAGGATGTAGCCATTCCTAGTAGAAACGATTTGGATTAGAGTATCCCGTACCCTAGGAACGTATTTCATGTTTTGTAAGAATATCATTTTGGAATTTGTGAATTTAGTCATAATCCGTGAGTAGAAAATGATAGACAGGATCGAAAGTTGAACGTGATAAAGACTGATCAGTAGGCCCGGTAGTCATATTAGTATGCTGTGGATTGCTCGCAATATCCATTGATGTAATAGGGGACCTTGATCGAACACGTTTAGCAGATTGTGTGGATTCAGTAGAAGGATGCCTATCTCTAGATGTGCTGCCTATCGGTTGACTTCCCCAAGAAAAATGGCGAGTCCTGCCGCGAGATCCGATAGATGTAGTTAGTTCGCACGAAGTGCTTGGATTCGTCGGAATGATTGGTGGTAGTCCTAAGTGTCGACCAGGGAGCGCTTGACCGTTTGTGGTGCCAGAGTCCGTCATCGTGATGAAGAAGCCTAGGGCCGAAGCCCAAACGAAGATGAAAAAGAAAGAAAAGATGATGAAGATGAATGAGGTCAAAAAGCAAGCGCCCTCCGAAAGTGAAAACTTTCGTCAATCCTCTAAGTGTCCTAATTGTGTTATGCTCGCAAGTACGTATTCAATACTTGGTCCTCGCTGACACCGTAAGAAACACAAGAGAGGCTAGGCTTCTTGGTAAGGTATGTTGTTGCTTCCTATGTTACGTTTTTTTTTAAGGCTAGCCGAAGGCTAGCATCCTTTGAGAGGGCTACACCCTCTTTTAGGAAAGGGAGTTAAGAGGACCATTATGGAAAAAGGTATGGGTGGTTGGGCTATGGGCTATTATTTATTATTATATTCTTTATTATTTAACATGTTATTGGAAGGACATTATGATCTTTGCGATCATAAACATACTTATAGGCGAACTGGATCATTGTTATACGTGAGAACAAAATTATACATATATAATATACGAAATATAGGATACATAATACAACATATAATATAGCAAGAAATCTGAAGAACATACATATGGCAAGCATGAGAAATCAGACAACAAAATATAAAGTGAAGGTATTAGTAAGCGACATGTAGAAGTCATGATGAAAATGAGAGATGAGATGAAGTGCACTTGACGCCACAACACAGCACAAGATGTGTTAGAAAGACGAATGCGGTTATCTTCTGCCTAGGGGCTGCTCTAGGCCAATGGAGACGTGGTGAACCCTGTTAGTAAAATTAAATTACTGTGCATATGATGGAAAGATATGCGGTAGATGAATATGCAAACGATAATCTTGGAGAATCTGTAGATCGAGATGGTCGGGAGGAACTGTGTAGCAATATAAAGTAAAGAGAAGGTGAAGTGGAGTATGATAGTACCGTGCAGGAGATGAGTGGAGTGCAAGATGATGCATAGTTTCAAACAATAGGGGATGGTGATGTGTGTAGCGTTGAGTAATGAATTTTAAGCGGAGAGTTTAGAGATGGTAGGTAAGAGTAGGAAATGATATTAAAGAATACAGGTCTCGACTTGGACTCGGGAGAGAAATACGGAAGGCGATGCGGAAAGCATGTCTCTCAAGAATGGCTAATTTCTGATAATGTGAGTAAGGAGCGAAAATCCAAGCTGGAAAACCGTAAGTAAGAACTGGGCGGAGGAAGGCCTTGTATGTGTTGAGAACTATGTGTGATGAGAGACCCCAGGTTGTGCCAGTTAGTCGTTTCAAGAGGTTGAGGCGGTTGTAAGCTTTAGTTTTCACACGGTTGAGGTGTGGTTTCCACGTTAAATGATGATCGAATAGTATGCCTAAGTATGTAACGGTTCGGGTTGGAACGATGGCTGCATTATGAACACGGAGTGACAAAAGAGATGGGTTTCGGTGGACCTTGGTACGTTTACGGGGCGGTATGAAAACAATAGCTTGGGTTTTGGTGGCATTAATCTTAAGTTTCCACTTAGAACACCAGTGCGTGAAGCGATTGATGGCTATTTGTAATGAATGATTGATGTTGTGTATAGTTTTGCCAAGTGCGAGAAAGGCTGTATCATCCGCGTACTGGAATAGATGGACGTCAGGAGGAAGATGTGGAAGGTCTGCAACAAAAAGGATATATAATAGCGGGGAAAGCGCGGAACCTTGAGGAACACCGCACATGGGAAAAATGGGATGTGAGAGTTGTTCGTTAATGGAAATATAAGATATACGACAGACAAGAAAATGATAAATGAGGCGAATGTATGCCATCGGAAACTGAAATTTAATGAGCTTATAAATTAGCGCCAGATGCCAAACCTTGTCAAAGGCTTTCTCAAGGTCGAAAAGGACGAGACACGAGAGTTGAATGGAGTTGTAATGGTTGGTTATGAGCGTGGTGAGGCGAAAGAGCTGATCAGTAATGGAGAATGAGGGACGGAAACCTGCCTCATAAGTCGGAAGAAGTTGGCGGTCTTGTAAATATGGATGGAGGCGTTTCACCAGAATGCGCTCGAATAGTTTGCTCAGTGTGGATGTCAACTGGATAGGTCGATATGAAGAAACATCTGACTGCGGTTTACCAGGTTTGGGAAACATGAGTGTCTTCGATACTTTCCAGTCCGTTGGAAAAAACCCTGTGCGTAAGATAAAAGTATAAATGAGTGCCAGAAGGGTGAGTAATATAGCGGGGCTTTCTTTAATATGCCAATAGGTGATCAAATCAAAACCTTGTGAGGTGTTGCGTTTGCGCTGAATGACACTGGTGATTTCTGAGACTGTGATGGGATTGGTAAGAGCATGGTTGGGGACTGTATGAGAGATATGAGGTTGAAATGAAGGGCGGTTAATATCGACTTGATCGACTGGATGAGCAATGTTGTCGGACTCTGAGGGTGTGAATATAGTTTGGAGATAGTCAGCAAATGCATTTGCTTTCTCGCTGTCGGAATGTACTGGTGTATCGTGTAAGAGAATCGGATATGGAGTCTTAGAGTGTTTGCCACAAAGAGCATTGAAGCGTTTCCAGTAGCGAGTAGGATGAGTTGTATCGGAGAGTTGATTACAAGTTTTAACCCATTGGCGTAATTTGTATGCGGAAATATAGTAGCGGACCGTTCGTTGAAGTTGATGATGAAGTCTTAGAGCTTCTGGATTTCTGGTGTGAAGAAATTCGCGGTAAGATTGGCGTGATCGACGAACTAATGCTAGATATTGTGGTGGTAGTTTTGGACGGTATGGTATTGATTCAGATTGAGGGATATGAAGTGCAGATGCCTGTTGAATGGAAGTGGTGATGAGATTAACCTGATGTGAAAGTTCTTCTGGGGTAGTAGGGGCTTCGGAATCAGCCAAAGTGTTTTCGAGATACGTACTCTATTGTGGCCAGTTGGCTTTATCGTAACGGAGTGAAATACGTGGTGAGAGTGTGGATGTGACAGAAGCCAGACCAGTGTGGATGTGACAGAATGATAGATTAGCTTGATGGGTGCATGATCACTGCCCATTAAGTCTAAAACATCAATAGTGCAGTGATTAATGATGGTATTTGAGACTATTGCAATATCGGGAGTGGTGTTGCTGATAGGACGAGTACAGCGAGGAAGATTGAGAAGACTACCTGTAGTATGAACTGTAATGTAGTCAGTAAAGGATGATTGATCGGCATTTGAACGGCTATGAAAGTTGACATCGGCCAAAATAATGAAGTGTTTATACGTATTTGAGATGTATGAGAAGAACGCATGAGGTATAGGAAGGCCAGGGCGCACATAGATAGTGGCAAGAGTGATGGCAATATTACGGAAATACAATGTGGTGATGAGATATTCAGGGAGATGTAAGAGGGGACAGTTGTGAGAGCGGAACGGAATGGTGTGACGGAAACCTATTGCAACTCCACCATTGGCTCTGAGGGCTGGCATAGGGCTATCGTGGCGAAGTAATGTGTAACGTGATAGGGAGCAAGATGAAGTGGGTTTCAGAAAGGTTTCATTCAAGAGGAAAGCTGTGACTTGTTCTTCTAGTAAGAGGGTTTCAAAAACGACTTTGTGTTTAGGAAGAGATCGAATGTTGAGAAACAAAAAAACTATATCCATATTGAGTACAATTATACTGATGTTTCAAGGCGAGTGGTATGAAAATGAACATAGTTATTAGTGTACGTTGCGTATAATGATACATGAAACGTAGATTTCGCTGCGGCAATAATTTGTTGTAAGATATGCTGGCGGTGAAAAGGGTGAATATTTTGCAGAGTAAGAGAAAGGAATTCTAGTAACTTACTAACGGTAACAGGATCGTCAACAGAGTGATCAGTGGAAGTGGATGATTCAGCGGTTCTCAAAGGAACAACAAGTTCGGGATGGGTTTCTTGAGCGGAAGGTTTGCCTTTACACTTATAACTATAAGCTGGATGGGGTTCGGTGCAAGTAGGGCATTTCGGGGGCTGAGTCATGTTTGTGCAAGCACGAGTTTGATGAGGTCCAGAACAAAAGCCGCATACGGTAGGATTTTTACAGGCCGTTGTATGATGTGAATTGTATTGTTGGCATTTTTCACAACGTATTGGTAAAGGTGAGGACGACCGGGAAGGTTCAACACGGTGTCTACGTTTATAAATATATGCTCCTTTAGATAACAAATTGTTGATCGTGTCTTGAGAGGGCGTGAGTATGCGCACCATATAGGTGGCACCAGCATTGTTGTTTATGCGGACAGCTTTATGAATAGTATGCCCTTCGAACTGGAGCTCTTCTTGAACCTCCTCATCGGTATACGTCGGGTCAACCCCACGAATTACAACAGAAAGAAGTGGAGGCCGTTTCGGTGGAGGCGCTTGCTTCCGTTTGACAGAGTTAAGTGATGTAAGGGTGGCTTGTTTCCCAAATATTTCAAAAGATGCTTTGTTCCGAACTAAGATCGCGAAGTTAGGATCCGGTGATTTGAGTATCATGCCGTTGCGTGTTTTGATGACTTGAGACAGAGGGGCATTCGGCAGATACTTGCGGAGCTGAATAGTTATGAATTTCTCGTTACTATACTTGGTATCAAAATTTTGGAGGAGAAAAGAATGAAGTACCGGAACAGTTGATGAGGAAGATGAAAGATGAGATGAGTCATTGATGACTGTTGGCTGGGCTTCCATGTCTGAAGTATCTGAAACATTGTCACGATGCTGTTTTTTCGCCGGCTGGCGAGGCTGTTTAAGAGAGTCGGCATAGAGTTGTTGACCACGCGGAGATCTGGATCTCGTGGATACGTTAGAATTTGTGGAGGCAGTAGAACTGCCTGACTGCGTACGCTGTCTGTTGCTCATATCCTTCCGCTTGGCCACTTTCGCAGCCGAAGCAGAGGGAATGGCAAACACAGGAGGAAGGCCATGGTGGCGCCCATCCACCGAGGATCCAGTAGTAGGAGGAGAATCAGCCATAATGGAGAGCCGTGAGCCTAAACAATGAAGCAGTGATGTATGATATGATAAATGAATAATATGAACAAGGTGGGACAACCCGTTTGGATAGTTGTCCAGGTGGGGCAACTCCCCTGGCTCAATCTGTGGATCCGGCTGCCCTTGGCTAGATAAGTCTGACAGACGGTTCGTAAGAAAGAGACAGAAGGTGAGGCCCAGGATGAGGAACAGGAAGGTTTTTCCAAAAATCGTCACCATACAATCAGCGACGCTTCAGAGCGGAGCTCTGAGAAAGTATACCTATGTTTTTTTAAAATGCTAGCTTGAAAGCTAGCTACCTCTAAGAGGGGTACGCCCTCTTTCAGGGATGGGAAGTTAAAGGAAAAGTTTGTTGCATGGGTTATTTCTGGATGGTCTAAGGGAGGCTAGAAGACTGGGTTATAGTTTTCATTATATACAGTTATTTATTTATTTATTTATTTATTAAATCAAAATGACATGGACATTATGATTTTTGCGATCATAATCATTATGACATCGGTAGTGGAAGGAATTTGGGAACATAGACATATTACAAATACAATACAAATATTGTAGTACAGTACAAAAAAAATAACACATAATGTAAGCAAGGTATAATAAGGTATTGACGGACAAAGTTGAAAAATGCATGGTGATGGAAAGGACAAAACAATGAGTGAAGCAAAGTGAAGAAAAAAAAGCGTTAAGATTCTATTTATTCGGCGAGGAAAATATGTTATGAGCATGATATATGACATGAGGTGCAAACACGTCACAACACTAGGAAGGTGTTAAGTAAACGAATGCAGTTAACTTCTGCCTAGGGGCGGCTCTAGGCTGATGGAGACATGGGGAAGCCCTGTTAGTAACAGAGGAAATCACTGTGCGATATAAGATGGAAATATATGAGGTAGATAAGCATGAATGCAAAAGTCCTCTATGAGCATATGAGCTGGATGATTAGGAGGTAATTTGTAATGATATAGCGTGAAGAGTAAATGTAGAGGTGTATAAGTATAGCGTGCTCGGTAGGGATGGAGTGTAAGATAATGAATGGTATCAAAAAGAAGTGGCTGGTGATGAGTGAAGCGGTCGGTAATGAACTTGCAGCGTAAAGCTTCTAGGTGATACTTGAGAATAGGAAAAGAAATACGAGAATAGAGATCTTGTGTAGGACTAGGCAATGAGATGCGAAAGGCAATTCTAAATGCATGACGTTCGAGAATGGCAAGTTTTTCGTAATATGAGGTTGGTGCAGAGATCCAGGCGGGAAAACCGTATGTCAGTACTGGCCTAAGAAAGACTTTGTAAGTGTTAAGAACAAGATTCGAAGAGAGACTCCATGTGGTACCTGTTGAACGTTTCAGAAGATTAAGTCTATTATATGCTTTTGCCTTGACTGAATTGAGATGTGGTGTCCAGGTGAGGTGGTGGTCGAATGTGATGCCTAGATAGGTAACTGTTTTCCCAGGATGTAACGGTACGTCATTGACTTGTAAGGATAGCTTGGAAGGATTTCGATGGACCTTCGTACGTTTTCGGGGTGGAATGAAAACGATGGCTTGTGTCTTGGCGGCATTGATGGTCAGTTGCCAAGTGTGGCACCTGTCCGTGAAACGATTAATTGCTTCCTGAAGAGTAAGATTGATTTGTGCCATAGTGCGACAGAGGGCAAGAAATGCAGTATCATCGGCGCATTGGAATAAAGAGACATTCGGAGGTAGGTCAGGAAAGTCTGCGACAAAAAGCAGATAGAGGAGTGGTGATAATGCTGAACCCTGTGGAACGCCTGATAACAAGAAGATCGGGTGTGACAGCTGATCGTTGATGGCAACATAGGCAAGACGGCAGGTAAGAAAATCAAAGATAAGCCGGATATATGCAACAGGAAGTCGTAATTTGGTAAGTTTATAGATGAGTCCTAGGTGCCAAACTTTATCAAACGCCTTTTCGAGGTCGAAGAGAACAAGACAAGATGGCTGAATAGAGTTATAATGATTGGTGATAAGTGACGTAAGACGAAGGAGTTGGTCGTTAATTGAATATGAGGGCCGAAAGCCAGCTTGATGTGTTGGAATGATATTATGATCGTTTAAGTATGGGTGTAATCTTTTAACCAGGATCCGTTCGAAAATTTTACTGAAAGTGGAGGTGAGTTGTATTGGCCTATAAGATGAAACATCGGATGGTGGCTTTTTAGGTTTGAGAAACATGAGTGTTTTCGAAACCTTCCAGTCAGTGGGAAACAGACCTGTGCGGAGAATAAAGGTGTATATAAGAGCAAGTAGTGAGAGAAGAGCAAAGGGACATTCTTTAATATGTCTATAAGTAACGCCATCGAATCCTGGAGCGGTGTTTCTCTTGCGGCGTAGTACAGCGGTGATTTCATAAGGTGTAATGGGAACAGTGAGGACATGTTGCGGAAGAGTGTGAGTGATGTTAGGCTGTAATTGAGGTGAATCAGTGTTGATTTGAGCAGTAGGATGAGTGCGGTAGGTATGATTGGAAACTGATGGTGTAAAAATGCTTTGAAGATGGTCGGCGAAGGCATTTGATATGTCTAGATCTGATTGGAGCGGCTTGTCATGGACAAGGAGAGGATATGTTGTCTTTGAGGTTTTGCCACATAGAGCGTTGAAACGTTTCCAATAGATTGTTGGATGTGAAGTGTCTGCTAGATTATTGCATGTTTTAATCCACTGGCGTTGTTTATAGGCGGAGAGATAATTCCGGACAGTACGCTGCAATTGGTAATGAAGTATAAGTGCATCAGGATTATGTGTGCGAAGGTAGTCGCGATAGCATTGGCGAGAGCGTCGAACCAAAGCAAGATAATGGGGTGGAAGTTTAGGGCGATATGGAACTGATGAAGATTGCGGGATATAGAGGGTAGATGCGCGCTGGATTGCTGTAGTGAGAGTGCCAATTTGTTCAGTAAGATCATCAGAAGTTACTGGGCCTTGATAGGGTTCTATGGTAGAAGAGATATAAGTGCGATAGCTAAGCCAGTCAGCCTTGTCATATCGAGGTGTGACTCGAGAGGTAGGCAAACGTGATGGACATGCAAGACCCGTATGATAGGTCAGTTTGATAGGAGCATGATCGCTACCGAGCAAATCTAGGACTGTGACAGTGCAATGAGTAGCTAAAGTATTGGAAGTAAGTGCGATGTCTGGTGTGGTGTTTGAGATTGGTCGAGTATGAGAAGGAAGTGCAAGTAGTATGCCAGTAGTATGAGTGGTGATGAAGTCACAAAACTGAGTGCGTTCCTGGGCCGATCGACTATGCAGGTTTATATCTGCAAGGATGATGAAATGTTTGTACGTGTCTGATATATATGAAAAGAAGGCAGTTGGAATGGGATTTTCAGGTCGAGCATAGATAGTAGCGAACGTAATTGCTATGGACTTGAAATAAATGGTGGTGATGACGTATTCAGGTAATTGCAGGTGAGGACAAGAGTGCTGTCTGTATGGCAGAGTATGCGAAACCCAATGGCAGCTCCACCGTTAGCTCGAAGAGTTGGTAGGGTATTGTCATGTCGGATCAAGTCATAGCGAGGGATTCTGCACGAGATGGACTTTTTAAGAAAGGTTTCGTTTAGAAGAAATACAGTGATATGCTCTTCTAATAGTAATGCCTGGAAAAGGTCTTTGTTTTTAGGGAGTGAACGGATATTGAGAAATAAAAAGTTTAAATCCATAATATGTATGAAGTTAGACTGTAGTTTCGTATCGAATGGTATGAAAATGAACGTAATTATTTGAATAAGTAGCATAGAGAGAAACGTTAAAGGTTTGTTTTGCTGCTAAGGTGAGTTGTTGGAGAACGTGCTGTCTATGAAAGGGGTGAATGTTCTGAAGAGCAAGTGTAAGGAATTCCAACAATTTGCCTACTGTCACGGGATCATCAACATGCTGATCTGTGCTTGTTGAGGTTGATTGTGTGCGTAAGGGAGCCACTAGTTCTGGATGTGCCTGGTCAGGAAGAGGTTTACTTTTACATTTGTAACTATAAGAAGGATGCTGATCTTTGCACGTAGAACATTGAGGAGGGAGCTGCATATTTGGACAGAGGCGTGTGTGGTGTGGACCGGAGCAATAGCCACAAACAGCAGGGTTTCTACATTGGGCCGTTGAATGGCTGTTGTACGCCTGACATTTCTCACACCTGAGTGACATAGGCGCAGGTGACCGAGAAGGTTCCACGCGGTGTCTGCGTTTATAGATATATGCACCTTGGGTAAGCAGGCGGTCAATAGTTTCCTGGGATGGTGTAAGGACACGCACCATGTAGGTGGCACCGCTATTGTTACGAATGCGGATGATTTTGTGAATTGTGTGCCCTTCAGATTGTAATTCATCCGTAATTTCCTCATCGGAATAGGTAGGATCGACGCCTCGAATAACAACAGATAGCATAGGAGGTCGCTTCGGAGGAGGAGGTTGTTTACGACGGGAAGATGTGAGATTGGTGAGGATTGATTGTTTACCGAAGATTTCAAAGGATGCTTTGTTGCGAACAGTAGTGGCGAAATTTGGATCGGGAGACTTAAAGATATAGCCATTGCGTGTTTTCACAACTTCATGAAGTGGGAGGCTAGGTAGATATTTTCGTAGTTGCAAAATTATGAGTTTTTCGTTAGAGAACTTAGAATCGTAGTTTTGAAGGAGGAAGGAGTGTAGAGATGGAGTAGTATTCGATGAAATACTGACTTGGTCACATGATTTGCGTACTGCTGAGGTGCCCTCGGCTTCCATATCTGAAGATTCAGAGGCGGAAACAAAGTGTTGTTTCTTAGCTGGTGGGGAGTGTTTTACCTTGGCAGTGAAACTCGTACGACTCTGAGGTGATCGAGACCTTGTCCGAGTTGAAGTGCCAGAAGCTGCGGAAGCAGTAGAGCATTCGGAGTTTTGGCGATGTTTCTCCTTGCGGTCTTTCCGCTTCTCTACCTTCGCAGTGTGACCAGCGGGACCAGGGATAACAGGCGGTAAAAAATCGTGACGACATTCTAAGGATTGTCCAGAAACTAAGCCAGGGTCCGCCATCAGAGAAACCGATCAAGGGGCACAAAGCCGTGCTAACTAGTAAGGTTTTGATGCAGTGTTGGGCAAAATCAATTGAAATCAATTGCAATTGATCAATCAATTGAAAGTAATTGCTCTGAAAATCAATTGCAATTGATTTCAATTGGTAATTGACAATTAATTTCAATTGCAATTGAATTCAATCATAAAATTTGCAATTAAATTTTCGTCAATTGTTAATTGTTAATTGGTCACCAGGCAATTGAAACTTTTAATTGTTAATTGTCAATTGCAAAGGGTGCAATTGAAACATTCAATTGTTAATTGCAATTGACAATTGAAACTTGTAATTGTTAATTGTAATTGTTAATTGTAATTGAAGTCAGCAATTAAAACTGAAGATAAGAAGATGTGTGTATATTGTGTTGTCCACTTGTTACTGTTTTACATATTTCAAATAAGGTACTTATAAGAAATGCTGGATACCTACCATCCCTTCCCCCCTGGGAAGAAAGCCGTGAAACTAAGTATTTTTTAAATATATTATGTTTATGGTTCTATCCCCCTCGAAAGAACTCTATATGCCCGTCATGCATACAATAGGAATGAGCACGAGCGAGTTCGAGCGAGTTTTCTTTAAAACTCGACTCGACTCGAAGCAGACATCTTTGAGTTCGACTCAAGATCTCGGCTCGAAAAATTTCCCCCATCTCGACTCGAATTCGGATCGGGTTCCCAGTCGAGTCGAGTCAATTCGAGCTAAATTCTTTGTGTACTTCCAAGTACTACTATACAATGATACTACTACTACTACTATAACTAATTATTATTATAACACCGTGTACCTGTATAAACATGGAATATAGGCGGTTTGTATCGGAATACTAAAAATTAGTTAACTGTCGATCTCGGTAGTCAAGAAATCTTCAGGAGGCAAGGACATTGGTCACGAGGTTCTTGGTTTGAGTTCAGGAGGAGCAAGTATTCGGGCTCGAGCCAAAAATTGTTAGAAGTTATGGGACTCCAGCCAAACATGTTTAAAACTGCTCGACCCGGGTTTAGGGTTGTCAACGCATCAAGCGGCTCGCTCACAGCTCATTCACTTATAGAGCCGAACCGAGAAGTGAGCCGAGCCAACAGCTCATCCAACCGAGCCAGCTCGAGCCGAAGGCTCACACGAGCCGAACCGAACCGAGCTGATTGCTTACCCCAACCGAGCCGGTTCGAGCCATTGGCTCAGTTAAGCTAACTCGAACCCAGCCTATGGACTCGTTTCAACGGAGCTGGTTCGAGCCATTGGCTCCAATCAAGCCGAGTCGATAACTCATCTTTACCGAGCCGGTTCAAGCCATTGGCTCAATTGAGCCCAGTCGATGGGTAATCCCAACCAAGCCAGCTCAAGCTGTACGCTCAGTTAAACCGAGCCGGGCCGGTTGACATCACTATTCCGGTTGGGCTTCTACTTCGGCTAAAAAAAAAATGGACCGTGCAGTTCTCAGCCTTGATGGTAAGAACTACAAAAAATGATATGAAATCTTTAGTTTTACGTCTCACGCATATTCCGGTTAGGCTAAAGGAGTCGGTGATGATGGCAAATGAATGAAATGAAGAAAGTAGGAGGAAACGAAAGAACCCCGAGAAAATACACGAGCACGGTGTTTGTCCACCACAAAGTCCAAACTGCGCGAGCTGGGATCCAACCAGGGACCTCAAGCACCGAAGGTGAACGTTCTACCGCTGACCCACCGCGCCCCCTGGTAAGAACTACAGTATATACTTATATTGGTGCTCACGGCGTCATTAACTTGTTCCACCACCAACGAATTTCGAGGTACTTTGTTTTGCATCTTTTGTGCGTGTTTTGTGTCGCTTTGTGCGCTTATTCCCACATTTTGTGCATCACCGGAAGTGGGTCAAAATGGAATGGGCCTACAAATATGGCGGGACAAATTATTGCTCTTCCGCCACCAATGAATTTCAAGGTCGTTTCCTTCACGCCGTTTTGTGCGTTTACTTCCGTTTTGTGCGTCATGGGAAGTGGGTCAAAATGGGCTTCCAAGATGGGACGAAAATGACCAAGAGTTCCGCTACTATCGAATTTCGAGGTCGATAATTTCACACCGCGTACCCTTTTATGCGCCTATTTCGACGTTTTGTGCGTCACTGGAAGACGGTTAAAATGGGCCTCGAAGGTGGGACGAAAATGACCCACTTCTCCGCCACTACCGAATTTCGAGGTCCTTCCTTTTACATCGACTACTGAATTTTCGTACTGTTTCGTGTCCCCATTTCCACGTTTTGTGCGTTACCAGAAGTGGGTCAAAATGGGCTTCCAAGATGGGACGAAAATGACCCACTGTTCCGCCACTATCGAATTTCGAGGTCGTTAATTTCACATCGCGTACCTTTTTGTGCAGGTATTTCGACGTTTTGTGCGTCACTGGAAGACGGTCAAAATGGGCCTCGAATGTGGGACGAAAATGACCCACTGCTCCGCCACTACCAAATTTCGTGGTCCTTCCTTTCGCATCGACTAGTGAATGTTTCGTGCCGTTTCGTGTCCTTATTTCCACGTTTTGCGCGTCACCAGAAGTGTGTCAAGATGAGCCTCCAAGGTGTGACGAAAATGACCCACTGTTCCGACACTATCGAATTTCTAGATCGTTACTTTCGCAACGTTTAGTGCCCTTTTTTTAAAGTTTTCTGCGCCTATTTCTCGTCTTGTGCATCACCCGAGGTGAGTTAAACGGGGCTTTAAAGTGGGAATTAAATGCCTCACTGTTCCACCACTATAGAATTTCGGGGTTGGTTCTTTCGCATCGTTTAGTGTGTATTTTGTACCGTTCTGTTCGCCTACTTCCACGTTTTGAGCATCACCAGAAATGCGTCAAAATGTCCATCAATGTGTGAGGAAATAGAGCCATTGTTCCGCCACTATCGAATTTGGAGGTCGTTTCTTTCGCATCGTATAGTGCCTGCTTTGTACTGTTTTGTGCTCCTATTTCCACTTTAGTGCGACAACGAAAATGGGTCAAAATGGCCTACAAGTATAGTGGAATAACTTAATGCTGTTCCGTCACCATCGAATGTCGAGGTCGTTTTCTTCACATTTTTATGCATGATTTGTGTCGCTTTGTGCATCAGTGGAAGAGGGTCAAAATGGACCTTGAAAGTGGAATGGATATGTCTTTTTCTGTCATATTTGTAGGTCGTCTTTGACCCACTTTCGTTGGCCTACAAAACGTGAAAATATGCGCAGAAACGGTAAAATCATGCACTAAACAATGCGAAAAAGCGACCTTAAAATTCCATACTGGTGGGAGAAAGGATCATTTTTCTTCCCACATTCAATGCCCATTTTGACCCACTACCATTGATTCACAAAACGTGGAAATAGGCTTACTAAACGGTAGAAAACACGCACAAGACGATGTGAAGGAAACGACCTTGAAATCGTTCCTGACGGAACAGCATTAACTTGTTACACCATATTTGTAGGATAACATTGACCCACTTGCGATGACGCAGAAAACTAGGAAATAGGCGCACAAAACGACACAAAAAATTTCCATGTAATTAAGCTAAATTTCCATTTACGTTTGTAAGCTTAATTATATGGAAAATTTTATACATTTTTCCTTTACGTTGGTCTACTTCACGTTGATTTGGTACTTTTAAATTTTATTCAGTTTTCCACTGAAAAGTATCTATAATTCAACAAGGAAATAATTATTAATTATAATTATTATCTATATAATTGAATTCATTGTAATTTGTTCCATAACAAACACTTTACCATTTCGTACTAGCTGTTATGCCCGTTCTTCGCATGGATCAGATAAAATATCAATGTAAACGAACTGAACAACGGGAGAACAATTAAGAAACATTTCTAAAATTGGATATATTTTGTGTGAATATATATCCAACAACGTACATGTGTTTTCATTGGGAAGACCGATGGGGGCTGAATTTGAACGTATACACTATCGGGAGTGTCACTATAAGTCTGAGCAACCCCAATAAATATGGATTCGACACAAAATCTACTACTTTTACATGTCCCGGTAAACCAACCCTCAGACCCCCTTGGTTCGTGTTGTGAAAAGATCTCCTCTGGCTCCCACCAACCCCCAACCAATACCGCGAAAACTATGAATGTGACACTAACATCTGCCATTTTCTACTACTTTTAACATATGCCGGTAGAAGTCCCTATAATCCTCTGGTTCCAATTTTGAAAAAACAATGCCTCTGGCCCACAGCCAGTGGGGGCTGTATTTGGAAGTCAACGCCTGTGGAAGTATCACCATTCATCTCGGCGACAGCGAAAACTATGGATTTGACACTAATATCGGTTACTTTCCATTATTTTTACATGTCTCGCAATTCCGCACCTCCGGTGACTCCCGGCCCGCATACAATGGTGGCTAAATTTGAAAATCATCGCCAATGAAAGTATCACCATTGATCTCAGCCACCGCGAAAACTACGGATTTGACATCGGTCATTGTGGATTATTTTTACATGTCTCGTGATCCCCTATATAAAGCCCCCATTTCATAGCTGATGGGGGCTAAATATGAAAGTAAACGCGGTCTTGAGTTTCACCATTGAGCTCAGTTATCCCGAAAACTATGGATTTGACATTAATATCGGTCATTTTCGATTATTTTTACATGTCTCGGAATTCCCCCCTCTGGTGACCCAAGGGCCGCATACGGTGGATGAATTTGAAAGTCATCGCTAATGGTAGTGTCGCCATTGATATCAGCAACCGCGAAAACTATGGATTTGACACTAATATCGGTCATTTTGGATTACTTTTACGTTTCGGTATCCCCTCGTTGACCCACGGCCCACAGCCGAACACGGTAAATTTGGAAGTTAATGCGATCGGAGTTTCACCGTTGATCTCAGCGACTGCGAAAACTATGAAATCGACACTGATATCGTTCTACTTTTACATGTCCCGGTAAAAGCCCCCCTGAGACCCCCTAGTTCGAATTTTGTTGAAAACGCTTTGCCTTGGTGTGGGACCTGGACCAAGGTATCTTTGACCAAAATTTTCGGTCGACTTTTCTTGTTCCCAGGCCGGTCCCGGTAAACGTCCCCTGGAGACCCCCTAGTAAGGAATAAAAAAACTCTTCGTCTTGGTCTGGGGCCTAGACCAAGCTACCCGTGACCAAATTTTGAAGTTTCGGTCCACTCGTCTCGTCCACAGGCCGCACAAAGAGAGACAGACAGACACACGAACAAACTCTATTTTATTTATATTAGAAAGGTCAGATCCGCCGTTATTGTATTAGTGCGGTGCTTGAGCGATTGATCGTAGAAATTCAAACTCCGTTGAGTGATAATTTTATAGGCTTGTTTTATTACAAGTTTAAACTCTTTAGTCAGTAGAGAAGAGGGCGTGAATCATGGGTCAGAGTTGATGACAATGGGTTTTGGTGGGTCTGTGGGTCACAGTGGGTAAGAGTGGTTTATGGTGGGTGGTGGGTCAGAGTGGGTCACGGTGGGTCGTGGGTCACGACGGGTGGTGAGTCAATTGGTTGTGGCTAAAGTTTTCATTGCCCCACGCCCTCTCTGAACTACAGTGTTGAAAATTAATTAGTGAAAATCAATTGCAATTGATCAATCAATTGAAAGTAATTGCTGTGGAAATCAATTGCAATTGAATCAATTGCCAATTAATTTCAATTGCAATTGAATTACAGAATTCAATTGCAATTACTTTCCACTGCAATTACTTTCAATCAATTGATCAATTGCAATTGATTCTCCTTTTTCAATGGCCAACTGCAATTAACAATTAACCATTACTTATTTCAATTGTTAATTGCAATTAACAATTAAATTTACAGATTAATTGTTAATTGTTAATTCAATTGAAATTTGCCCAACACTGTTTTGATGTGATGCTATGAGATGTAAAATGTAAGGTGAGACGACCCGTTTGGATAGCCGTCAAGGTTGAGTAGTTTCAGGTGCCAAACTCGTAGCACTAGACGCCCTTGGCTTGATTAGTCTGACGTACAGTGCTCGAAAGTAAGGCAAGAGAAAAAACCCGGGATGAGGAGCAGGAAGGTAGCAAAAAACAGCCGTACTGACGTGTGGTACGTCACAGCTGATAGATCGAGATAAGTATCGATCTGGAGTATCGACCTATGTCACGGTCACGGTCACGGTCACGGTAATGTTGAAGTTTTGTGAAGAGTATCGGGCCGAAGCCCCTGACTCCATGAGTAAGATGGCATAAAGAATATATATAGATGTACTGGTGGCTAGTTGGGTATTACTATTGTTTTGTTATGTCTGGAAGTCTACATCTGCAACTGTCGCAGAGTAGCTGATGTTGTTATTACGAGCTATGGAAAAGATATTAAATGCGTGGCGTGCGATGAACATTCCGTAGAGCGCATTCGGTGCCGATGGTGGCTATAGCTGGATTAACATGTCTTGGTAAAGTATGCCAGAACTTATGATGGAGATGCCGTAGAACTTCTCTAACAGGAGGCAGCTCTAAATCTTCCAGAATTTGTCTGTTACGTGTGTATCTGTCGTGACCAGTGATGATGCGACCGGCTCTCGTTTGCACACTTTCGAGTGTTTGTAGATGGCTATTAGAAGCATGTTGCCAGGCAGGACATGCATAAGAAAGTGTGGACAGGACTATCATCTTAAATATGTGCACGCGAACCTCATGAGAGATGGAGCTGCAGCGAAAAATGGGGTACAATGCCGAGATTTTCCGTAATGCTCGTTGCCTTATATCTTTGATGTGTGGGGCGAACGTGAGCCCATGATCTAGTGTCACACCCAAATATTTCGCATGCGTGGCGCGAGGAATGTGTGCGTTCTCATATATTAGATTTCGAGGGGCGCGGATGCGTCTTCTACTGTGGATGACAGCGCAACTTTTGTCGGCGTTTACTTTAATTCTCCAGCGCCTTGCCCATTCCTGAAAACTGTCTAGTTGACGTTGCATGTAGATGTAGCACTGTGCAAGTGAACTACTTGTTGTGAAAAAGGCGGTATCATCGGCATACGTTGCGAAAAAGCAGTTTGGTAAAGTCGGAAGATCTGCTGTATAGAGATTATATAAGAGCGGTGAAAGTACAGCGCCTTGTGGGACACCTGCTTTAATTGGCCTAGACGAGGATTTGACACCATCAACCGACACATGAAATGATCTGCCAATGAGATAAGAGCGAAGTAAATGCAGAAAACGATCCGGAAAACCTTGAGTGTATAGCTTATATAATAATCCAGCTAACCATACTTTATCAAATGCTTTTGACACATCCAGGTATACTCCAAGCGTGTGGTGTTTTCTATTGAAAGCCACGGTTAAGTGATCAACTACTCGTACGAGTTGGGTAGTAGTGCTATGTTGAGCACGAAACCCAAACTGATGGAAGGGTAGAAGATCACTGTTGACGACATGTTGTTTTAACCTCCAGAGGAACACACGTTCAAATAATTTACTTAAGTGTGACAGAAGACTTATCGGCCTATAGTTTTCCGGAAGTAGCGGATTCTTTCTGGGTTTAGGGATTGTGATGATACGAGCTTCCTTCCAGGTCTTAGGGAAGTAGCATATTTGAAAGATGGCATTAAATAAATATGCCAAAAAGACCAGTAATTTTCGAGTTGGATGTTTCAGTATCTCAGGTCGAATCCCATCAGGCCCAGATGCTGTCTTTGTCGGTAGACATTTGATGTGTTTTTCTATTTCCCGAGGTGTAACAGGGTTGATGCCATGTGTAGGGTTTTGAGTTCGTATACTATATAAGGTAGTTCTAATGTGCTGGTGGAAATAAGGATCAAGTTGGCCTCTATTGGGCTGGAACTGTGCTTGCAGAGAGTCAGCGAAAGTAGCTGCTTGCAACTGCGGGTCTTGAGTCAGCCCTTGTGGTCCTTGGAGGACTCTAGCTCTGGAAGCATTAGTAGCCCGTTGGAAGGATTTAGAGTATGTCCAAATTTTACGATCATTTACTGTGAGGTTGCGAAAAGTATCTTCCCAGTACTGTTGGTTTTGTCGCTGAGTCAGCATCTTGATCTTTCCACGCAGTTTATTCCACAGTGCCTTGTAGGCTGGATGAAGTGTGTGCTGCCAGCGACGTCTAGCCCAACGTTTTAAATGAATATAGAGTTGCAGATGTAGACTGTCATATTGACCTGTTTGCGTTGGAGAGATGGTAGTAGTGGAGCTTGCTGCCTCTGCTGTACGAAGTGCTACAGTGATATGAGAAACTGCCTGATCGATGTCCTGAATGGTGGCGGGCCGATCTCTTAGGTCGATCAGTGTGTTTAATTCTTGTTTAAACAAATCCCAATCAGTTTCTATGTGTTTAAGAATAGGAGCAGTGTGGGCGATGCTGCGGTGGGAGACATGAAAAATGACTGGATCGTGATCTGAGTCTAGGTCCGAGAGAACATATGGATGAATACTAAAGGATACGTTTTTGCAAAGAGCAACGTCAAGCACGTCAGGTTGGCCGCCGAATTTTGGATAATGAGTTGGATCTGGTGGAGCACTGATGATAAAGTTGGACGTGAGGAGATATTCGTGCAAAGCGTCTCCAGCAGTGTTTGGAGTAATGGAGTTCCATTCTCCATGCTTTGCGTTAAGGTCACCAGCTAAGATAACTTTGATCCCTAAATTTGCGATGATGTCGAAGTCAGTCGGTTCTAAGTGTGTGGCCGGAGACCTATACCCAGTGACCAGTACTAACGGAACTCCTGGAGTTATTAGCTCAACAGCAAGTGCCTCTAAAGTAAGTAGTGGTGGTATTGTAAGCGACCTTACTGGTAATGACTTTTTGATTATGAGTAGCAATCCTCCTTTCTGTCTACCCACTCTGTCCTGTCTGTACACAATGTAATTAGATAGGCGCCAAGAAGTGATGCGAGCAGTAAAATGTGTTTCTTGGATGAACATGACATCAACTCTATGCTTTATTAGAAAGCGAAGAAGCGTTTGTTTCTGCCCCTCAAGACCATCTGCATTCCACGTGGCAAGTATAAGTGTGTGGTGTAGGACGCCGGATTTAGAAACAGCCATCGTCAACCATTTCCGCTATTGTTTCGATTACTGCTGCAGCCTTGGAAGCTGAGTCAGCAGCTTGTCGAAAACGTGTGATACCACGTTTAATATGTGTAAGTATTTTACGGAAATGTAAGCCCTTGAGAAATGAAAGAACTGATTTTAAGTCAACATCGTCGTTCGAGTTCTCGTGTTGGATGGCAGTAACTGGTTGGGTGTGAGAAGAAGTGGGAGCTTCAACATCATTGTTATCCTTAGTCACGGGTTGTATATTATCAGCAGTGGGAATGGAAATTTTCTCTGAGGATGATGTGTGGGAATTTTTCTTAGGTATACCTGGGTGTTTGTTCGGTTGTTGCACCGGCAATTTGAGAGCTTCTGAGTAGGATTTAAATACCGGACAGCCTCGGTAATTTGCTGGGTGATCTCCCTGACAGTTTGCGCAGGTGGCGGGTGTGGATGTGTCTGGTTTAGTGCATGACTGTGTAAGATGTGATTGCCCACATTTGAGACACCTCGGGTGGGCTTGGCAGGTGTCTTGCGAATGCCCCAACCGTTGACATCTGTAACATTGCAAGACTGAGGGAGGCTTGTAAGGTTCAATTTGAACCCGGTAGTGAAGCAAGTTGTTTACAGCGTATATTTCTTTGACTGCTGCAGTACGTTCTAAAGCAACCAAGAACAGTGGCATCATTATTTTCTTGTCATCCGTCTTGCTTTTACGAGACATTTGGTGGACGTTTATTGGTTTGTAACCGAGACGCAATAGTTCTTCCTTCAGATCGTCTATGTCGGTGTCTATAGGTAGTTTTCGGATAACTACCTTAATAGGCCTTTCATTTTTTGCCACGCCTGTAGCATACTCAGTTTTTGTTTGTTCGCAATAAGCCTTGATAGAATTGTAGTCATCTTTGTTTTTCGCTTGAATCCGAATGCGCTCCTTATTGTGCTGAGCTAGAGGGGGCTCCTTCAATGCTCGTGACAAGGTCTTGATAAAGGTATATGTGTTTGTAATTCCATATATGAAAATTGGAGGGGGCTTGAAACTGGAGGACTTGTTATTCGGCGCAGTGTTGCTACTGGCACTCTTATTTTCTGTTTGTTCGGATGATAAAACAGCGAACTTATTACTAGTGGGAAGAGGTGGATATTCTTGAGTGCTATTAAATAGTTTTTCACCGTTGTTGAGATTTTCCAAGGAAGACCTACGTCGCTTAAGTGTTCCCACTACTGTGAAATCCATGTCTTCTGTGTTATTCGACGTTGATGGCTGCGAATTACTTGTCTGTTTAACTGTAGGAATCTTCAATTGAGACTTCGCTGGAGCGGTCGTTTGCTTGTTTTTACCTAAAGGCACAAGGAAGTCTTCTGGTTTATATGTTGATCTTATTATTTTGCCCCTGGTATTGGGAATCTTAGATGATTGGGCCTTTTTCTCAGTTTTCACTGGTGTCTTCTGAGAGACCATCTTTATACTTAAAGTAGGAGATGGCGCCAGCTTACCACAAAAGGGGGTAACAGTGTACCTTTGAAATGGTTTGTTCTTAGAGCAATGCTCTAAGTGTGTAGGTTGTTAATCTGCTTCCTCCGAAGAGGAAGCGCAAAAAAGTAATCGGTAACCAGCAGAAATGCCTAAGTCGTCAACTAATTTCGCTTGTCTCTTCCTCCGAAGAGGAGAGTATCAAAATAAATCGTTAAGCCGAGAGGAATAGCTAGGTCGTCAACAGAAAAGATCAGTTTGGTGCGTTAACCTCCGTGGAGGTATTAAATATAATTCGCCGGTTGTTTCCTCAGCCTCAAAGAGGCAAGTACTCCAACCGTATATACGAAGATCGCGACTAAAATAAACCAATGGGGATGGAGCGCTTAAGTGACTAGTTTATTTTTCTCCGCCAGCAACGGATACCCTATTTTTTTACCTGGTTAGAGATTCCAGGTGGCCAGTTCCGACCTATGTTACGCAAGTTGATTTGTTCATACATACACTGAAAGATATCAATCTATGACCTACAAACGAATTTATACCAGAGATTGTCTGGGACATTGTTATGCACGTTATACAATTTAATTTGTGTACAAAAATAAATGTCAATTGTATGGACTAAATTTTTAACTAATTTTCTTTCCTCATATCTACATCAGCTCCATAATTGCATAAAGACGCGCTGCTGCTATCTAGGGAGCGCTTGATGAACTACAGACCAAACAGATACTATTACGTTCGAGCGTAATTAGTGAATTGCTAGTAATTCTAGGGTTATAGAAAAAATAATGCCAGATTCTGAATAAGCGACCTCAAAAACATGTAATCCACGTGAAATTTTCAAAACAACAATACCCATGCGGACAAGTGTAGTTGATGTATCATGAGTTTACTATAAACTTTCAAAAATATATAAATAATAGCTTAAATAGTTTTTGCCATTTTAAAAACTGGGGTGTCCTAGGTCCCCCGTGCTAGATCTGCCACTGTGTTCAAGTATCACTAAATATGACTCAGAACGAAGACATTCACGTGTAGCAAATTTTTAATGAAGCGTTCAACCATACAATATTAGAAACTAAAGAGATTTGCAGGGAATAATGAACAGTATTTGAAATCTCTCGATCCTTTGTTGCCACAGTAAGAAACATTTTTGAACAATATCAAACATCTCAAAACCACAGAACAGAAAACTGAGGTTTCATGTGCTTTCAAAGCAAAGAAACTGGGATTCACTTTCATTACCTTCTGTTCTTATTTTGTCCAGTTCCATCTCTGTCAACATATTTATTATTTAGTTCTGAACTTCAGGTGACATATATTAAGTATTCTGAGGAATATGTATAACTATGACTTCAGTTTCGAATCTCTTTACATTGTGTACTTGAACAATGCTGAAGATAGTCCAGTAGAACTTAATTCACAGGATTTAATTCTTGCAAATTCTCTAGTCCATATCCTCAATCCACACAATGTGGTAGCTCATTTACTGTGACAAATTGCACTATCTCAGCTATACACTTACCATGGTATCTGTTTCTTGCTATCTGTTCCGCAACTAAAATTATAATAACATCTTTCCCCTATATTATTTTTTCTTCCAAAATTTGAATTGCTTCTATGTGGCTTTTAGTCGAAGCATGCTTATATAATTATCCTTTTTCGCGCTCCAATGCTGACTTCCAATTGCATACAGTAGAAGTCTGATCCCGTAGTCTGTTCTTTAAAAGCTCCTTACAAGGATAGTAGAATGCGGTGTTCTTAAAGCGAAATATTCCATTTAAGGCATTGTGTGATACCACTGATTTTGGAAGTTCTTTCTTTCTTTTACCAAACTTTGTTTTGAAATGCCCACGTGAGTAAGTCTTTCGTCCCTAAGATCCGTCGCTTGTGCAATGCAATTCGAGGTTGTAGCTTTTGGACTTAACAACTTGCTCTGAATATTAACTGTTAAATCTTCAAGGCCAGGTATTTCACTGACTGTTCATGTTGATAACTGGATCATTGGTTTGAGCATTTGGTTCTCTCGGCCGGCTTCAAAATACAAACATATCCATCTTATCTTGGAGTAGGTGTCTACAAGAAACACCACGGTTTGAATTTCACAATATTTTCTTTTCTAGTAATAATAGTCACTTTTTAAGTGCAATTTCGTTCCCATTAGAAGATGGACGGTCCGCAGAAGGTAACGCCTTCTCTGGAGCCATGAGCATTCATTTATTGGTAGTATAATTGGGAGATGGGTATCAGGATTTATTTATTTACCTAGTTAGGCATATAGAAGAAGTTGACCTGAGCATGGTATGTAATACAGAGTATATGATGAAATGAAATGTAGGTAACAGAACATAAGAATGGATGGTGTTAGTTGCGAGGATGGTGTTAATCTTCTGTGTTGGGACTACTCAGAGCGGGTTTAGATACTTGGAGTCCTGTTAGTTAGAAAACAAAGGAGTGCATTCATGAAATTAAGTACAATGGATGAATGAATGGATACAGTATATACAACGAGAGGGGTTATAATGAGCGATGGCCTGATCATGTTCATTAATAGCAAGGAGGTAATCTAACGGTGAATAAAGAGCTGGAGTTGGTCTAAGAGTTCATGGAGAATTGGATGAGTATCCGCTATGAGCGATGAATGTAACGAGAGCTAAGACTGTACAGATGTATCACATTTGTACTGTCTTAGCTCTCGTTACAGATGTGCAACGGTATATAAGAGTGTTGGTATAGATGTGCAACGGTAAACCTCTTGTGTTGACGTCCATGGTGGTAAGAAATAAGTATTGCGCAACACATGGCATTCCAGGACTAGTAGTTTATCATAAAGGTTCTGTGAAGCCGATAACCAGGCGACATTCCATGCGTAAGAGCAGGATGAATAAAAATTTTATATTGTATAAAGAATAAGTTTAGTGTTAAGATCCCAGTTTCCAATAAATAATAAAGAATGAAGATAAGGAGCCTTCCAAACTGCGCAACAAGTTGATACGACGCCGAATATTACCTTGTAAATTGGAAAGATGAGCGTTCGAGAGATATTGGTCAAAAGTGACATCAAGGTACTTCACGCTATTTTGTAATAGTAATGGTGAGCCTAGTAATGTGCGATGCATACGGTCTGTATTTTGTGCTACGCAGTACTTGTTTCGTTTAGTGACATCAAGGTACTTCATGTAATCCTGAAATGGTAATGGCGAATCCAATAATATAAGATGCAAACGGTCTGGATTTCGTGTTAAGCAATGCTTGTTTCATGTAAGTCCAAATCACAGTTTTCGATGGATTTAATTTAGGTTTCCATTTTAGATACCAACTGACGAGTATATAAATTGTTGGTTGTAGTGCTGCGTTTATTCGATTCACTAAAGAACATATAGCGAGATATGTCATATCATCAGCAAACTGAAGTGCATAAATTGGTGGTTCTGGTATCGGCACATTATATCCTATAATTATCAACATATAGGATGTGTAATAGTGGTGACAAAACAGAGCCTTGAGGAACTCCGGCCTGTAGGATGAAGTGATGGGATTGTGCCTGATTTATTTGTACGGAAGCTGAGCGATTATGAAGAAAGTTGACTATAAGCTTAACGTACGATAATGGTAGAATGCGGAGTAATTAGAAGAGAAGTCCTTGCTGCCAGACTGTGTCAAATGCGCGCTTAATATCGAAGGAAATGAGGACAGGTAGCAGAGGTTTTTTGATATGGTTACCAATACAATGTTAACACTTGGTGAGTAATGCTGAATGACGGTCTAAAGCCTGCTTGTGTTGAAAGTAGAGTAGAGTTAGCAAGGAGATAAGAATAGAGTCGTTTTACCAATATTCGTTCCAATGTATAGCAGAATACCTTTTTAAGAGTGATTGGCAGATAGGAGCCAATGTTAGTAGGATCTTTATTGGGTTTTAAGAAAATGGCGATTTTTGCAATCTTCCAGAAAGTAGGAATAAAGCCGGTAGTGAGTATAGCCGATATAACGTAGGAAGGATTACATGAAAAGCTGTCGTTTACAACGACTCACCAAAGGTAGCCGTCAACCCTGGTTCGGCTGATAATATAAGTATATCTTTAGTGGCAGTAATCGTTTACACCTTAAAATATCTTCCGTAATTATATTCACTAGTATTATCACCTTTTATACTGAAATTACAAGTCCATGATAAGTATTAGATAATTTATTCGTTGATTCTCTTTTAACGTATATTCACACAAACTGTCTTGCAATCATACATGTTAATTATGTGTCTATAAACAACTACATAGCAACCAACTATACAAATAATAATGTATATTTCTTATATCTTAAAAACATTCTTCTTTTGTTATTTTTAAGTAACATTATATCAGGTATAGTGCTTGTGTAGAAGCACTTTCTGCCCAAGATACAGGTAATCATCGACCGATACAAAGTATCTCGTTGTATAAAAATGTCGCCCGATAATGGGACTAGATATAAAAGTTACAAGGTAGCTTGACTTTTATATTTAAGAACTACTGGTCCGTTTATAATGATGGCATAAGAATAGTGCTATTCTTTTTGATCGCCCCTCGTATATAACTTCATTAAGTTTCCTTCATATAAATACATTTATAATAAGTCTTTTATTACATTAATATTTATCTTTTATTATAAAAACGTCGTCGCTTACTAATATAATCAACGAAGGGTGCGAAATCAAAAACGTAAGAAATAATTTCATTTTAAAACACATTACAATGATCAACAGTTTCAATCATTATTAAAAACGGTGATGTTAAAAAAAATTGTTTGATCTTTCCAGGGCGCATTATATAACAACTACGTTAGATGATATTTTTAATGTATACATCGTATCAACGAGGCGTCAGAATATAGAAGAATCTTATTCGAGTAACATATAAGGTGGTGCATGAAGACAGTCGTCGAATAACTAGCTTAATAGAATGAACCTTATACTAAACATAATCTTTGACAATTAAGTTTCAACACAAATCAATATAATATAAATAACCTTTGCTTTTAATCAATTATGAATCGAATTATAATTCTTCACATTAACAAGAAAGAATTGAAATCATTTGAAAATTATCATTTGTTGAAACAAACGTGATAAAGTATCTAAAAGTCATAAGGGTTGTTTTCATTATTGACATTAACACATAAATTTGAAGATAAATGTTCATAAGAATCTATAACTGATATGGGTTTAACCCTTACTACATCAACTGCAGTCAGTTTAAATTCGTACTTGCATATGATTCTAATAAAGTACATTGTACTGCACAATCGTGATTATGTTCCGCATTATTTTGTACATGAATTGCGTCATTGTTTTGATTTTGATATGAAGTGCCATCTCTTGAATTACGATTACGTCTATCCATGTAGTTTACTGTATTTCTGGAATTTCGCCATGTATTTCGACTGTTTTTGAGTCTACTTCGATTAAGTGATCTGACATAAGGATTGTCACGGTTGATTAGGTTAGGTGGATTCCCAACATATCTTTGTCTATTTTGATCGTTCTGATTGTTTAAATTTGCTCGACTTCGGTTATGTTCCGTATTGTTCACATTACGGATATTTAGATTACGAACAGGTACAAGGTGATCTGAATTGTTTTTAATTTTACCTACTCCCGCTTGATGATTCAGTGTCTGGTATTGAGTTTCATAACATTGGACAAGCATTAATAAGTGATTAAAACTCATGCACTGCGTAGAAAACAGGATTTGTTGTAATTTAAACGGTAGTAGATTTCGAATAGATGCAATCACTCTAGATTCCGATTGCAGTGGATTTACGACTTTTAATTCGTTATACGTATTTACAACAAAATCAACAACAGATTTGTGCAAGCGAGGATTAAAAGGTTGGTTTCTAATCGTGGCATCTCTGTTCGCAAGTAAAAAGTCGTTTTCGTAGTTTGCAATCAGCGCGGCTTTGAATTCCTCATATGTATTGACGTGATCCCGTACTGCTTTAAACCATAAAGAACATGGTGGGAGTAATAAATGAGGGATTAGTTTCATATATTGCGATTTATCTATACACATTATATTGCACTCATCCTGAAATTTTTCTAGGAAAGAAGTAGCATTTTCATTACATTTACCACTAAACTTACTCATAGCACGTATTTCGTTCATCTTCACACTTAACTTTACATTCCTTTCACCATTTCGTGTTCGTGTTGAGTGACAATTTCTACCTACTGCGTTATGCGTGGTTCCACCATCTCTTTTTCGCCCATCTGTATTCCTTGGATGAATTCTTTCCAAAATAATGTCCTCATCGGATGGATTACTTGAAGAAGAGATAACGTAAGGTCCACGTTGATCTGCTGCGGGTGAATGCGAGGTCATCTCTTGTGAACAAGGGAACTCCAAACGATCATTAACCATGTTGTTGTGATATGCGTTGTCCTTAGTCTGTAACGTCCTAATTTCCTCTTGTAAGGTAGATATCAATTGAGTATTTGCACGTATTTGGTTAGAATTATCTGTGACCTGAATCTTTTGCTGACGAACAGAAGATTCTATTACTTCCAAATCCTTTTTTACACAATTGACTTCTTGGATTACATGGTTGTAATTATCCTGGCAATCTTCAGATAATCTTTTTAGCTTTTCATCTAACTGTAATGTGATGTCTCTCACCGCCTGGATAACAGATTGTTTCGTCTCTTCTGATTTTTGATCTATTTGCTCCAATCGTCTACTTAATTCTTCATATTGTCTACTTGATTCTTCGGATTTTTGCTGGACCGTTTGTTTTAATTCGTTAGACATATGAGTTAAATTTTGTTCCAGTCGTTGTTCTTGTCGCTGTAATGCCATTAAAATTTTGTCTTCTAATGTCAACATTTCGGGTGTAATGGGAGCTATATTTTGCTCGTTGTTAACACTGTCAACGGTTTCATTTTCTACTATCTCACAGATCATAATTTTTCTTGTGATTACTCTGCCACTTCTGAGAATAGTTGAGTTCGTATTCATGAACCTTCTTACTGAGGTAAATTCACCCTTACTTTAGACTTCGGGATATGGATTTACAAAAATCCCGGGTTTCGGCACCAAAAATTTTACAACGACTCACCAAAGGTAGCCGTCAACCCTGGTTCGGCTGATAATATAAGTATATCTTTAGTGGCAGTAATCTTTACACCTTAAAATATCTTCCGTAATTATATTCACTAGTATTATAACTTTTTATACTGAAATTACAAGTCCATGATAAGTATTAGATAATTTATTCGTTGATTCTCTTTTAACGTATATTCACACAAACTGTCTTGCAATCATACATGTTAATTATGTGTCTATAAACAACTACATAGCAACCAACTATACAAATAATAATGTATATTTCTTATATCTTAAAAACATTCTTCTTTTGTTATTTTTAAGTAACATTATATCAGGTATAGTGCTTGTGTAGAAGCACTTTCTGCCCAAGATACAGGTAATCATCGACCGATACAAAGTATCTCGTTGTACGTTGTCTGGCGAAGTTGGGTATAACTGATACAATCAGCCCCTAGGAGATCTATTTCGGCGATTACTGAGAGCTTCAACATTATCAGTACTGATGATTGGAGCAGTGATCTAACGGTGAATATGCGAAATGTGGTAGAACTGGAGTTTGATCAAAGAGTTCATGGAGAAACGGGTGAGCACCAGCTATGCAGCTTTGAATGCAATGAGAGCGAAGACTGTACAGATGCGGTAAGAGTGTTGGTATAGATGTGCAACGGTAAACCTCTTGGGTTGGCGTCCATAGTGGTAAGAAATAAGTAATGCGTAAGACATGGTGTTCCACAAATTTTAGTTTCAAGATTGAGCAGTGGTTGGATAGTCACTCTTTAGATGAGCTATATAAACAGCAACATAAAAATAAAATATATATATTGAGTACTGGAAAGAATTATTCTTTAAATAACGTTAGTTTGTTCGAAATTAAAAACTTTTTTCATAAATTCACTAGCCTGTTGTGACTAATATTCCTTGATTCAAAAACAAGATTTTTTCTAAGATTTAAAATACTCTATATTTGAATCCAAAAAAACTCTTTCCATCATTTAAGATTTTGCAATAAAAGTATTTAGCATTAACTATTTATAAGATAATATTAATCACATTACCTTTATGCAGGAACAAATGTAGAGTATCAATTTAAAAATGAAAGAAAAACTGTCGGTCGTCTAAGTATTGATCCTAATATAGTTCTAAGAGTAATTGTGAAACATCGTATTGTGTTTGTTAGTGTAGTATAATCGCTCTCACGAAAAATTCTTTTACACGTAAAAAGTAACCTAGTGAGATTAGAAACGGCAACTGAACTAAATATATAATGATTTAATTTAGAATATGTAATGTTCTGATGTAATACATTATAGAATTTATTCTAAAAACTTTTGCCAGTCAAACCACGTTCAGTGTAAATTGGCAGAAAGACTTTTAACTTAATCTCAACACTATAAGTTAATAGTGTTGAGATTAAGTTAAAAGTCTTTCTTATCAGGTTTTGGGCCTTTTGTGTCCCTCAATTCCCCCGTACTTCAACCTTTGCCCTATTTGAGCCCCGAAATGATGAAAATTGGCACAGATCGATGAAAGATATTTCTAAACCCATCTGTTCGGACACCTTATCCATTCTCTCTACCACCCCGGGCGAAGTTCTGGCTCTCTTGCTATCGTTATCTCCACATAGATCACTTGGACCTGATAAAATTAGTCGTCTCTTTCTCAACAAAACTGCTTCAGTTATTGCGGTTCCTCTATCTATCTTATTCAATAGATGCTTCAAGGAAGGGTATTATCCCACCAATTGGAAACTGGCTCACGTGACCCCAATATATAAATCAGGACTTAAAGATCATGTATCCTCCTATAGGCCAATATCTCTTCTTTCTGTAATATCAATTATCTGCGAAAAAATAATTAAAGACAGGCTACTTAAATTCACCTCACCTTACATCCATAGTTCTCAGCACGGCTTTCTACCGAAAAGCTCAAGTCTCTCAAACTTAAGTACTCTTCTTTCCTGTGCAGTCAAATGTATGAATAACAATACTCAATTAGATGTTATCTACTTTGATCTCTCGAAGGCCTTTGATTCTGTCAGTCACATTCATCTTCTTCATAAACTCTCCAATAGATTTAATGTACATGGCAAATTTCTCTCTCTAATCACAAGCTACTTGAAGGACCGTAAACAGAGAGTTGTTCTTTCAGGGGCGACTTCTAACCCCCAACCCGTGATCTCAGGGGTGCCTCAGGGGAGTGTACTTGGGCCTCTACTGTTTGTCCTGTATATGGATGATCTCTACACGCACTTATCAGCTCAACCTAGTGGCCTTCTGCTTTTTGCTGACGATTGTAAGTTATACAGAGAAATATCGTGTCTCCATGACACAATTGCTCTACAGGAAGACATAAATTACCTTACAGGCTGGTGTGAAATGTGGCACTTGAAACTCAACAGTAAGAAATGTGACAGTATTACTATTACTTTGAAAAAGTCTCCTGTTCCCTCCACATACCATATCAACGATTCCCCTATCACACATTCTGCTAGTCATAACGATCTTGGTGTCATCTTTGATTCAAAACTCACCTTCTCTGACCACATCTCCTCAATACTAAAGAATTCAATGCGCATGTTGGGACTTCTTTATCGATTCACCGAACTACGCACTGTTTCTTCATTAGCAACTTTTTATAAGACTTTAATAGCGCCCAAGATCGAATACTGCTCTCCCATATGGGCCATGGCAGCACCTACACATCTCTCCAGACTTGATTCTGTTCTCAATTTCTTCATTGCTATAGTCCGATTTCGTGTTCCTGCACTTCGAATATTATCTAAGAAGGAGCTCTTGCGACATCTTAATATTCAGACTCCTGAAGTACGCAGAATTATCTCTGACCTGAAATATCTACATAAAATAGTTAATGGAACCTTTAGATCGGAAATATTACTTCAGGAACTATCCTTACGTGTCCCTTCCCGCATCACTCGGAATACTCACCTATTCCATCTTGCCCGTCCTAGGTTGGCTGTTATACAGAGGTCTCTTTTTTATAGAATACCAAACAGTTATAATCAAGTAACAACTGATGTGGACATTTTTTCGAGCTACCCAGTGTTTGAAAGAGCAATTAAACGAGCTTTGACGGAATAGTTTTACTTTTACACTCTTTTTTTTCTATGTTGTTGTTATTGTTGTCTTGTTTTTTTTCTTTCTTTTGTTAGCATGTCCCTGTGTAAAATGGCAAAGTTATGCTGTATCTGGGAAATTGTTCAATAAATAAATAAATAAAATAAATAAACTTATAAACCTGATATAAAACATATCACTAATTTGTGTATGTCTTTCACTTGGAAAGCACGACTAAATTTTGGATATCTCGGCCCCCGTATGCGCCTCCCCGTAGCTACGGGTCTGCCCCATACATGTTGTGTTGTAATGTAGGTTAAGTAAGTAGGTATTCAAAAAAATAGCTGCTCCCCAAAAATTGTATCTTCCTCCGCTTTCCTCCCCCCAAGAGATTAAAGATGGCATCGACGACGCTAGAAGGGACAAAGGGAGTAGGCATCCCCCGGACATATACGGAACTAGCGGAAAGCCTGGCCCTTCCAGGAGCAATACCTGGCCACCCACAGGTCTTTTTACTCGAAGAAATTAATGTGATCAATTTACCTCAATTTACGGAAAACCCTTTTAGTGACGCTTGCATCCGATGCATTTAATAGTAACTCTACTTTGTTTACTGATTGATGTTTTTAAAAATGGTCTTGGTGCCTGGATGTAATAAAAGTAGCTAGATCACTATGATAGTGGATAGTACAGTGACCTCTCAAATCACGCTACATATTTTTTTTCTCATTTGAATGACTTCATTAAAACACATTATTTTTGTTGTTTCAATTAATTAATGTGTTGGGCACAAAGTAGTTATTTATGTGATACTTGCTGTTACCGAGTTAGTGAGAGTAGCCTGTGAAAATAAGAGATAGATATGATATACTGTGGATTTATGACAGAGGGAGAGAAATAACATAGCGTCGTTTTCAGTGAATTGTGAATACATTGAAAGCTAATAGTGAAAAGTGGTGTTGATAAGTGTTGATTTTTGCTAAATAATGTGAACAAAAACCTATACTGTTAGCAAACATAAAATAAGTGCCTTATTGTTCGTGTTAAGTTAATAAGTGTTGAGATTGCAGGGTAATCCTTCAGTTAAGACGATAGTGTGTTGTGTATATACTTACTCAATATTTACTTTTATTTTAATTTTAAGATATAATTTTAAGTTATAATTAGCATGACTTTTGCATGAATTTTACCTGAACTGACTTTAAAATAGATTAATAAGTTTAGTTTAGATTTTTGTTTCAAAGATGGATGAAGATAATAACTTATCATCAACAGAAAATTCAGATCCGCGCATATTGAATAATATGGCGGATCAGATAGACGACATGTCAGTGGCTGAAAATATAGTGGTTTCAGATCCAAACCCAAAAGTATCGGTATTGTCAAGTACGGGAAACAATCTGATCTGTAATTCCAAGGCTATAATGAAATATAAATCATTTTTGTAAATCAAAATACAAACTTCCCACACAGCTGAAACCTAATAAATACAAAACTTTACACCTAGCACCATATTACGTTTTTATAAAAATCAAAATATGAGGATCTGGACAAGAAACATATAATGTCAATTAGCCGTAAGCTTTACTTAGTGGAAATTCCAGGTATACAAAAAATTGAAGCCATAGGTAGAAATCTTCTTAAAGTTTAATTTCGTTCAGGCGAGGAAGTAACTTTTTAGGTAATGATATATTAAGACAATATAAATATGAAGCATTTATTCTGAATCATATGATCTACGGGAGTAATTAGGGATATTGATACTGATGTTACAATGGATCAACTATTAACAGATATTCAATGTGACGTTCCAATAACATCAGCAAGAAGAATACAGTACATAGAAAGGATACCAATGGCGAACATCAACCGACTAAAACAGTCATTGTTACCTTTTAATTCATAACAATTACCAATAGATGTTGTTATATTATATTTGCAAAAGAGTTGACATATATATCCCTTCTATTAGACACTGCTTAAATGGCTGTTACAAATACAGACATTTGAAACTTAATTGTCGATTAAACAAAACACTGCGTAAAAATTGTGGCGCTATTCATCCATATGACACATGTACGAAACCAAGCAAATGCATTAATTGTGGTAAACAACACATGGAAGATAGCTCTGATTGTCCTGAGAAACGTCGACAAAGAAAGATAGTAGAATTAATGGTAATAAATAAAATCTCATTCAATGAAGTAAACGAATTAGTAAATAAGATAAATGATAAATCCAATCCTTCATATTAATTTTCTCAGGGAGCATTCTCAAATTCTACAGAAAACAGAAAATATCCCAATCTAGTGAAAGCAGATACAACACAGCAGATCAACATTATACAAAGCAGATACAACATTATACATTATATAATACATAAACCCCTCAAGCTTTACAACAGAAAACTAATGTTACAGATTCACCTCCAGAAAAGAAAAGACGAAAAATTAATGATTCATCAAACTTAATTCCCCTTCCTCTTCAGAACAAAACGAATATAGGAGAGGAATTTATTACTCAACGATTAAAAGATCGCTTGTCACAATTTGAACATTCGAAAGTTAATGATCTAGATACAACTAGTGTACACGAGAAAAATCGTTCCATCAAAAGAAAACCGTTGTGTGATTAATTCACATCAGGAATCTTTGATAAGATCTCCTTTCATCATCTATTCTTTAATACAAAATTATTTATTTTGTACTGTTTATTACAAAATAAATACAAATATTATTTAAAAAGTAGTTAACAAAGAATCAAGACAACATTATAAGTCATCAGTTACCGTTGAGTTCACTTTTCTAGTCGCTGCCTTAACCTAGACTTTGGAATAACTCTTATTCTGGCCACACTGTAGTTTCTACGGATGGAACACTGAAAATTATTCAGATTCGTATTTTCGGGTGTAGAATAACATTATCTATTATTGTGGCAAGTTACATTTCATTATCTCTTTTCACTTACGAAAAACGGACAAAAGAAGAACGATTAACTTTTGTGGCTTTTTTAGTAGTCTGCCCCCTTAACTTCTGTAACTGCATATTGTACCATATATAATAAGTAACTAACTAACTCTGTGGTCTATGGAACCCGGAGGTTCAATGCCGCGTTCACAAAAGCTCTCCACTGACTTCTATCCTTAGCTAACTGCATCCAGTTTCTACTTTGTATTCCAATATCCATCTTAATATTGTCCTCCCATCTGCGCCTAGGTCTTCCTAATGGTCGTTTTCCGATTGGTCTTCCTGTCAAGACTTTGAAAGCGTTTCTACTTTCTTCCATTCTAGCTACATGACCTGCCCACCTAAGCCTCCTAGACTTGACGACCATAACAATGTTGCGTAAACCGTATAAATTATGTAGTTCCTCCTTATGAAGTTTCCGCCATTCCCCATTCCCGTTCCTCTTGGGTCCGAATATTCGTCTCAGGATCTTGTTCTCAAATACTTTCAGTCTATGTTCTTCCCTCAGAGCAAGCGACCATGTTTCGCAACCATACAGAACAACAGGCATGATTATCGTTTTATATATTTTAAGCTTCAAATTCTTCGACAGAATTCGCGACGACAAGAGATTTTGAACGGAATAGTAACACGAATTCCCAGCTTTTAGTCGATGTTTAATTTCTTCGTGAATATGGTTTTCGTCTTTTAATATTGATCCTAAATATTTGAAAATATCCACTTTATCAAAAGTATTATTCAATATTTTAACGCATCCATAATTTGCTGTATTACGGTCCCGACGCACTTCCATGTATTTAGTTTTCTCTGCATTTACTTCTAAACCCATGTCCCTGCAAGCGTTTAATAAGATCTCTGCATCTCATTCTATTGATCTCCTGTCATCCCCTATTAAATTTACATCATCAGCATATGCCATAACCTGGTGAATACAGTTAAACTCTAGGCCCTGGTTGCTATATCTGATTCTCCTTATGACGTATTCCAGCACAAAGTTAAATAATAATGGCGACAACGCATCTCCTTGTTTCAGGCCATTTTCGACGTGAAAGCTCGTGGACAAAAGTTTTCCTACCCGGACTTTACTTTCGAATTCATTTAAACGTATCTTAATTAATCTAATTAGCTTTCTCGGTATTCCAAGTTCTGTAAGAACGTTGTATAATGTTTCTCTCCTAACCGAGTCGTACGCCTCTCTAAAATCAATAAATAATTGATGTACCGGGGTACTGTATTCCCACTTTTTTTCGAGTATTTGGCGAATGGTAAATATTTGGCCGATAGTTGATCGATTTTGTCTAAATCCGAGCTGATACTCTCCAATAATTTCATCTGTGTATGGGGTCAATCTTGCTAATAGAATATTTGAAAGGATTTTATAGGATGTTGACAGAAGAGAAATGCCTCGATAATTATTACAATAAGTTTTGTCGCCTTTCTTGTGAATTGGAACAATGATTGATTTTTCCCACTCATGTGGCAATTCTTCCTTGTTCCAGATAAGGAGAATAAGTTTGTGTATATTGTTCCATAATTTTTCGCCTCCAGCTAAAATTAACTCAGCCGGAATTTCATTTACACCCGGAGATTTGTGTTTCTTTAATTTCTTTATAGCGGTTTCTACTTCTATGGAATATACGGTTCTGCGGTGTGTATCACCTTTTCTCCACGCACACTAGTTTTTGGTTGCGTGTTAAGCAAATCGTCAAAGAAATATTTCCATCTATTTAAAATGCTATCCGTGTCAGTGAGAACTGAATCGTATAAGCACGAGGTTGATAGCCTTTCTTAAATTCGTTTATTCCCTTATACATGTCCCGGATGTTTCTATTTTTCCTATTATCTTCAAGTTCCTCAATTTTAGCGTTCAGAAAATCGCGTGTTTTTTTTTTTTTCAAAAATGTTTGGAAGTTTCCCGCCTGATATCTGCGAAATTTTGTGTAGTCATTTCATTCGGATTTTGTAGCCAGCGTAATTTTGCCTGTTTTCTCTTCTCTGCTAGTTTTATGCATTCCTGGTCGAACCATGGTTTGTTCCTTCGTATTTCCGCGTGTCCCAATTTTTCTTTTGCTGAAATTTTAATGCTATCTCTAATTTCAATCCAGGTATCCTCAACACTAGTGCACTCCGAATCTTCTAAAGCCGAGAATCTATTCGAAACTTCAATCTAGTATTTCTCTCTTACCTGTCTCTCTTCTAATTTCTTTAAATTGAATCTTTCCGTTTTCGGACATTGAATATTACCTTTATTGAACGATAATCGCTCTCGTATTATCGCTATTACCAGATAGTGATCAGTATCACAATCAGCCCCTCTAAACGACCGGACCTTAATTATGCTAGATTGCCATCTTCTATCTACTAAAACTTGATCAATTTGATTATGTGTTTTTCCGTCAGGTGATGTACAAGTGTATTTATGAACGTCTCGATGTGGGAATTTTGTACTCTTCACGATTAGGTTTTTGGATGTTGCAAAGTTCACGAGTCTAACACCGTTGTCATTACTTTTCTTATGCAGACTTTCGTTCCCTATAATCGGTTTGAAAATATCCTCTCGTCCTACCTTCGCATTGAAATCCCCTAATAGAATTTTCATATAGTATCGCGGGAGTTGGTCAAATATCCGTTCCACTTCTTCGTACAAACTATCTTTTATATCGTCACCCTTATCTTCAGTTGGAGCATGTACATTTAGAACAATAATATCACACCACCGTCCCTTAAGAGTAATAAAAGAAAGTCGGTCAGTAACAAATTCAACCCGTTTAATTTCTGGTAATATTCGTTTGTGAACGAAAAACCCTGTTCCTAACTGGTGATTTTTATTTCCTTCCCCGTAAAAGAACGTAAAATTTCCGGAATTCACAGATCCATTTCCTTCCCACCTAACTTCCTGAACTCCTACCAGGTCCATCCTGTATTTCTCTAACTTACTCATTACGGATTTTAACGCGCCTGCCTTATAAAGACTTCTAATATTCCATGTTCCAAATTTCATGTCCATTTTCTTTTGCGGAGGTCGTACCAAGTTACCAGTCCTTGTCCGAGGCTTTTGTGAATGTTTCTGAACAAGTGTCTTTTTTTACAGGATGAGATAGCTAGCCTTACCCAAACCCCCAAGCTGGAGGACCACTCCTAGTCGTCTGTCCGCGACTGCTTATTCAGTATATTCGCAGCTAACCTCTATACCTAGAGGCCTTCTCCTCGATCCGCAACCTGAGGACGCGCCAAGCCGTGGTGGCAGGAATCCACGTTACACCATATATAATCGAGAAATAAATTTTGTAATTCTTTTGGAAGTAAGAAATTTTTTAATTAAAAATAAAATCTGGCCAAAGAAAAACACTTTTAATAAATTATATTGTTTCAGTTTCAGCAATGTATCATTGTAATCATCAGACACATTGTATGATTGCCTTTATCAGATAGACATGATGTATCATTGCCTTCATAAGACAGATATAATGTATCATTGGATTTCAGCAGACATATATAATGTATTTTTGGCTTCATCAGAGAGATATATTATTGGCTTCACCAGACAGATATAATTTATCAATAGCCTCATCAGACAGATATAATGTATCATTGCCTTCATCAGCCAGATATAATCTATCATTGCCTTCATCAGACAGATATAACATATAATTTCCTTCATCAGACACATTATATCATTGAATTCGTCAAACACATATAATATGTCTGATGAAGACAATAAACATTGCCGAAACTGTAGCACTATAATTTATTAAAAATGTTTTGCTTTCGTCAAATTGTATTTTGAATTAAGGGAAAGAAGTTCCAAAGCTAGAATGAACAGAATTCGTATAAAGGTTTGTTTTCTTTTTCTTTTTTGAGAATTACGCTTTCTGTTTACGTATTTACATTAAGACAACTGAAATATGTTTTTATTTATATATTTTCTTAATTTCATGCAGAAAAAGATCAACAGTATTTAAGTAATATATTTCTAGAAAAAAATATATGTTCCACATCGTATAATAGATGTTCCTACAATATTACAATGTAAACATTTTTTTATTTGACATCACATAAATATTATTAATCATGTTTGGTTTAAAATATTATTATATTTGATATCTGACATTCCGTCAGAGTAGTCAATTAAACTTCTATTAATATATATATCGGATGAACTCTGCTTGATATGGATTTTTTTGTGACAAATAGTCCGTACACAATAGTTCGACTATTTGTGTCTCAATATTTACACTTGTAATACAAGATACTTGAATGAACTTAAATTACAATAAATCACGTGCGAATATCAAACATTAAGGTGTAATAACAGACTATGGGGATGTTTGTGTATCATTATTGATAATTCGAGTAGGTTGTTCGTATTCGTTATATATATATATATATATATATATATATATATATATATATATATATATATATATATATATATACAGTTCGGACTAATTACAGCAAATTTATAAGAATGTGTTATTAATCCATCAAGAACAAGGTTGACTCTTTCAATTCCGTGTTCTGTAAATATTAACAAAACCGTCAAATGTCACAGTAAATAATTGGTACTTTTTCTTCTCTCTCTTTCTTTTTATAATAATGCAAATAATGATTTTCATATTAGTACTTTTTCTATAATAATGAGTTCGTTAGCGGTGGGCAATAAAGTCAATACTTGTTGGCTTGAAATGTTACTATTGGCTCTGCTGAAAATGGGATTATCCATCGTGGCAAGTGTATAGTTTCCGTTATATGAACTTTCGATCATTATGAGGTATATTTTCGACACTCACATTTAATTTATGGCATAGTAATTTAGGAAGTATTGCATGTCAACCTTCTTCATGAACAATTAGAGCGACTATAATCCAGGGGTAAAAGTGGATCTGAGAAAGTAGGGGGACGCATAACGTTACGCCGTGCCCCGTGTCTATCTTTGCCCATTGTAATCTTTTTACGAAGTGAGGGAACGCCATATATTTTTTTTGGAAGTGGGATAACGGCGTCCACCCGCGTTGCTCTTCAGTTTTACCCTTGATATAATCATAAAATTATCCTTCCATCGGAAACATTTTGGCACGTGATACTAGAAACCATCGAACTTAGGGTATATAGTTATGTCTGGAAGTTGATGCGTTCCCAATAGTTTCACGAAAGATGAACAGATAACGGAATATTACATTTTTGTAAGAAGTGGCGTTGGTAAGTATTACCTGGCCTTCCTGTTGTGACAAATTTTAGAAACGAGTGTAATAACGAGATTCCGATTCAGCATTGGATGTCTGCTCGGGGGATGTTTCAGTACACGGGAGGCGAAGGTATTGCGAAAATACTTATAATCCAGATTGAGCAAGATCGGAGATACTCCCCGGAGAAAAAAACTGGTTAAGCAAATAGACAAAACTGTGGCTTATTAGAAATTCTTTCTTGTCAGTACGTATTTAATCAATGAAACCTGGAAAATATCTCATTGAATGATGTGTCAACATCTAATTATAAAGTAGAGAAAACCAGGCGCAGATTTTAAAATAGGCCATTCGCTCACGTGGCTATCCGTTACCCAAAAAGAAGTGGAATGATAACAATAATATATCTACAAATACATTAACTCACACATTGTTTAAACCCTTGCTTGCCGAATCGTATTTGGGAGTTGCCAGTGAAGAAAACTGTCTTTACGCACGTTCATAGGTTAGACGAAACTTGACAACATAGCTATGAATGCATTCTGGCTGTGAACTTTCAGTTTCATTACTTTAACATTATCCCTACTTTAGAGCTGCGAGAGATGAGGGATGTTAAGACTAATTGTATTTAGAATAAGCACAATAATGTTGAACTTGATGCATTTGACGCTATGTGCTTTCTGACTCAACAGAGTGGATTCTTGCATAGAGCGAAGAACTAGGGATAGATATAACTTCCATATAGTGTCCTCCCTTTGTTCACTCACAGTAGTTTAATCCGCCCGATATAGATGGCATTAATGTCACGTAAACTATTTACTCAACGAAAATACTGTACAATCCTAGTGACATAATAGAAAATAAAAGCGTGTGCGAGAAGTAAGGACGAATGTGAAACTGTCCTATAAGCTGTAACAAGTGCCCTCATGCTGTTTGTACATTTTATTTGATGAAGATATGTGGAATAAAATTGGTATAAATTTCGTGAAACGCTTTAGTGGAAAGAAAAATTCGTAGCTTGTCAGAAACTTATTCAGATAATGAAATGAGTTTTGCTGTGTTAGGAAAATTGATATTGGGGTAAGATTTTATTAGTGCAGTCAAAATTACCAAAAAGTAAGGAACAAATTAGTAACAAGCTGAAACTTTGTACAGATGTTGGAAATGATGTTCTAAACAACATACTAAAAGTCCCCTGAAATCCCAGGTGACCTTTGCCACCATATTGGAAAATGGCCGCTGGAAGTGTCAAATGAACAATACCCAGATAAAAATAGCAATATCTTCGCTATGGTTGAACATAAAGAGATAAACTTAGTTTCGTTTTATAGAACATAGACAATACAATATTTTTTAAATATAGAGAAACAATTTTTCATAAAACGCATACTTTTACAAATATTTTGCTCTAAATTCTAAAATTCCGAAAACTATCGTAAAATTGATTAAAAATTTTATAGAACTTAGGAAGTAATTATTAACAAGTTAAGATTTGACATAAATGTTGGTAAAGATTATTTCAATGACATACTAAAATCTCACAGCTTCTTCGTTTGTCATTTTGGAACATGGTCAAATGTCGGAAGTAATTGAAAGATGATATTCTGTTAAATGAAATAAAAAATCTAGACCGGGTTAAATATATGAGAAACTGTAAATTCAGTCGATCCGAAGTCAACTGGGATCAATGCTGGTGCGAGGGGGGAAACATTATAACATGTTTAAGGTTGTCGTCCACCATCTTGGTAGCCGCCATGTTGGAACCAACTTGTTTATTTTAAATGGCAACATGGTTGTGTGATTAGTGTTGTAAATAGAAAAAAACCGTTCGTATTTTTTCAGAAATGTAGTTTTTTTAGAAAAAAAACATTGCCTCTCGTTTTTTTCTAAATTTCGTTTTTTTTAAAATAGTCATTTGTAATGCATCTTACGTCTATTTAAATATAAAATATTTTTATGTAGGTGTAATTACCATAAAATGCAACATAAATTAAACGCTACATATTGATATGCTACAAATATTTTACAATTTATATGAATACCATACCTACTAACAATTCGGGTTTCAGCAGTTTTCATCAATATCAACTTAGAAATAAAAGTAGAAATGAAATTTTGTTTTTTCGTGAAAGTAGGTCTTTAATAAGTATAAAAATAATATCACGAACAGTACAAAATTCAAGTAACTTGTCTAAAGGTAAAAGCTAATACTAATTTGCCTAATAGTATTTTTCTAAATATAACATATAAATAATTTGTCGACTAGATATATATGATATGCAGAGCCGGCTCTACCATATGTGCAACACGTGCAGTTGCATGGAGCGGCAAGTATGGAGAGTCCTCAAAATCTGTCATAAGTATATTCTTTAAATTAAATATTTCTTGTTGGAAACAGACTTCATGATGATTGTAGTTACATTTACTAAGCTGACCTAATATTTGAATACTACATTCATAAATTATGTTTAGGTCGCATTAGTTTAAGGTCACATGGACAATACTAAAGCAAATGGTCAAATAAATCCCAGCACAAATTGCTTGATTGTTGTCAAATGCAAGAATTCCAATTCTTGAATAGTAGCGAATATCTGTTCCATTTAGTTAGTTATAACAGTTTTGATATGACAACTAGTCTTGTTTTTGTCACAAACAAGTTCCTTATCATTGAAGATAGAAACAAGTTTTATTAATGTTAACAGATGTAAAAGAAAAATCAAGAAATAAAGATAAAAGAGCTAGTTGCGCTGGAATTGCAAACTGATACATTGAGATTGAAGCTCGATATTGAATTCTGTAGAAAGGATTACCATCTTTCCTTTGCAGGTGTGTTTCCTTTATCTTTCACTAACATTACAAATGAATATTTAAAGAGAAAAACAGACCCAAGGAGATTGTACTTTTAGTAAGTATTTAAGCCTTTCTAAGTAGGACTGCACTTACCCTCCCCTTCGTCGTTCATGCTGGAGTAGCATACTGAAGATCGTGACTTTTAAGATTTGTTCTTTCTGGGGAAACGGGTAGGCGGCAAATTATGTCATTGCACGGGACGACAAATTGTCTAGGGCTGGCCCAATGATATGTATACACAAGACATGAATATAAGATGACTCAATTTGAAGTAATGCAGGGTGTTTCAAAATGAATATTAGAGCTTTGAAACTTTGTAGTATCTATTACAATTAACTTACAATTATAAATATTATCAAATAAAAGAGCAACTCAAACAGTTTTGTACGCACGCACGCACATGAGTTGTTTCATCTGTCTGCCGTTAGAAAGAGCTAGTAGCAAAGATGGAGACTAGAGAGCAGAAAGCTGTTTGTGTTTTAATAAAGACTGAATCTGTAGTTACAGTGCAACCGTCTGTGTGAAGAATGTTAAGGAGACGCTTGCAACTGCGTCCTTATCGTTTGGAGTTGCTAAAGGTCTAAAGCCTAAAGACTACGGTTTACGTGCCAATTTCACAAATGAAATATTGGTGCATAACAAAGAAGAATTTCTAGATCGTGTCGTCTTCAGAGATAAAACGATATTTTATCTAAGAGCTAATGTGAATACTCATAATGATCGCATCTGGCGGTCAGCAAATCCTGAGGAGATGGTACAGTTGCAACGAGACTGCACTAAATTGAATGTGTTTTGTGATATATGGTGGAAAGTTTATGGGCCTTTCTCGCCTATCGACTAGATGTGTCCCGTGTGACGAATGAAGCTCACATCGAACACTTGTAGCAAAGACTGTTTGAGGTGCTCTTTTACTTGATGTATTGTTTATAATTGTACGTAACATGTAATAAGTACTACGAAGACTTAAGGTTCTTCAATACTTCTAAGTAGTTTGAAGCTGAGCCATTAGATGGCGCAACCTTCGGCCAATAGAAGTATATTAGAAAATAAAAAAAAGATTGAAACACAATAACTACATTATTTAAAGCAATAATAAAACCAAACTTAGGACATTATCGTAGCTCAACATTATCTAGTGCATTATCCTTGCAAAATTTTGATTAAGTCATTATATCCATTGTTACAACCATTCATTGTTGAAAACGCGGAACACTATATCTCAGTCAGTATTTCACCAATAGATCTCAAATCACGCAGACGTATGTACTATTACAATATCTAGTGCATTATCCGTGCAAAATTTTGATTTTCTAATTATTTCCATTGTTGTGAGCACTCCATTGTTGAAAACGCTGGACACGATATCTCAGTCAATAATCCACCGATGGATGTCAAATCACGCAGACATATGTACTAATACAACATCTAGTGCATTATCCGAGCAAAAGTTTGATTTCCTAATTATTTCCATTGTTGTGAGCACTCCATTGTTGAAAACGCGGAACACGAAATCTCAGTCAGTAACTCACAAAAAGATCTCAAATCACGCAGATGTATCTACTAGTACAGCATCTAGTGCCTTATCCGAGCAAAATTTTGATTTCCTAATTATTTCCATTGTTGTCAGCACTCAATTGTTGAAAACGCTGGACACGATATCTCAGTCAATAATTCACCTATGGATCTCAAATCACGCAGACGTATGTACTAGTACAACATCTAGTGCATTATCCGAGCAAAATTTTGATTTCGTAATCATTTCCATTGTTGTGAGCACTCCATTGTTGAAAACGCGGAACACGACATCTCAGTTAGTAACTCACAAACAGATCTCAAATCACGCACACGTATGTACTAATACAACTTCTAGTGCATTATCCGAGCAAAATTTTGATTTCCTTATTATTTCCATTGTTGTGAGCACTCCATTGTTGAAAACGCGGAACACGATATCTCGGTCAATAATCCACCGATGGATGTCAAATCACGCAGACGTATGTACTAATACAACATCTAGTGCATTATCCGAGCAAAATTTTGATTTCCTAATTATTTCCATTGTTGTGAGCACTCCATTGTTGAAAACGCGGAACACAAAATCTCAGTCAGTAACTCACAAAAAGATCTCAAATCACGCAGATGTATGTACTAGTACAGCATCTAGTGCCTTATCCGAGCAAAATTTTGATTTTCTAATTATTTCCATTGTTGTGAGCACTCCATTGTTGAAAACGCTGGACACGATATCTCAGTCAATAATCCACCGATGGATGTCAAATCACGCAGACGTATGTACTAATACAGCATCTAGTGCCTTATCCGAGCAAAATTTCGATTTTCTAATTATTTCCATTGTTGTGAGCACTCCATTGTTGAAAACGCTGGACACGACATCTCAGTCAATAATCCACCGATACATATCAAATCACGCAGACGTATGTACTAATACAACATCTAGTGCATTATCCGAGCAAAATTTTGATTTCGTAATTATTTCCATTGTTGTGAGCACTCCATTGTTGAAAACGCGGAACACGAAATCTCAGTCAGTAACTCACAAAAGGATCTCAAATCACGCAGATGTATGTACTAATACAGCATCTAGTGCCTTATCCGAGCAAAATTTTGATTTCCTAATTATTTCCATTGTTCTGAGCACTCAATTGTTGAAAACGCTGGACACGATATCTCAGTCAATAATTCACCTATGGATCTCAAATCACGCAGACGTATGTACTAGTACAACATCTAGTGCATTATCCGAGCAAAATTTTGATTTCGTAATCATTTCCATTGTTGTGAGCACTCCATTGTTGAAAACGCGGAACACGACATCTCAGTTAGTAACTCACAAACAGATCTCAAATCACGCACACGTATGTACTAATACAACTTCTAGTGCATTATCCGAGCGAAATTTTGATTTCCTTATTATTTCCATTGTTGTGAGCACTCCATTGTTGAAAACGCTGGAGACGATATCTCAGTCAATAATCCACCAATGGATGTCAAATCACTCAGACGTATGTACAAGTACAACATCTAGTGCATTATCCGAGCAAAATTTTGATTTCGTAATCATTTCCATTGTTGTGAGCACTCCATTGTTGAAAACGCGGAACACGACATCTCAGTTAGTAACTCACAAACAGATCTCAAATCACGCACACGTATGTACTAATACAACTTCTAGTGCATTATCCGAGCAAAATTTTGATTTCCTTATTATTTCCATTGTTGTGAGCACTCCATTGTTGAAAACGCTGAAGACGATATCTCAGTCAATAATCCACCAATGGATGTCAAATCACGCAGACGTATGTACAACATCTAGTGCATTATCCGAGCAAAATTTTGATTTACTAATTATTTCCATTGTTGTGAGCACTCCATTGTTGAGAACGCTGGACACGATATCTCCGTCAGTAATTCACCTATGGATCTCAATTCACGCAGACGTATGTACTAATACAACATCTAGTGCATTATCCGAGAAAAATTTTGATTTCCTAATTACTTCCATTGTTATGAGCACTCATTTGTTGAAAACGCTGGACACGATATCTCAATCAATAATCCACCAATGGATGTCAAAGAACGCAGACGTATGTACTAATACAACATCTAGTGCATTATTTGAGCAAAATTTTGATTTCCTAAATATTTCCATTGTTGTGAGCACTCCATTGTTGAAAACGCGGAACACGATATCTCGGTCACTAATTGACAAATGGATCTGAAATCACGCAGACGTATGTACTATATACATCATCTAGTGCACTATCGGTGCAAAATTTTGATTTCCTAATCATTTCCATTGTTGTGAGCACACCATTGTTGAAAAATCTGGACACGATATCTCGGTATGTTATTCACCAATGGATCTCAAATCACGCAGACGTATGTACTAATACAACGTCTAGTGCATTATGAGCAAAATTTTGATTTACTAATTATTTCCATTGTTGTGAGCACTCCATTGTTGAAAACGCTGGACACGATATCTCAGTCAATAATCCACCAATGGATGTCAAATCACGCAGAAGTATGTACAACATCTAGTGCATTATCTGAGCAAAATTTTGATTTACTAATTATTTCCATTGTTGTGAGCACTCTATTGTTGAAAACGCTGGACACGATATCTCCGTCAGTAATTCACCTATGGATCTCAAATCACGCAGACGTATGTACTAATACAACATCTAGTGCATTATCCGAGAAAAATTTTGATTTCCTAATTACTTCCATTGTTATGAGTACTCATTTGTTGAAAACGCTGGACACGATATCTCAGTCAATAATCCACCAATGGATGTCAAATCACGCAGACGTATGTACTAATACAACATCTAGTGCATTATTTGAGCAAAATTTTGATTTCCTAAATATTTCCATTGTTGTGAGCACTCCATTGTTGAAAACGCGGAACACGATATCTCGGTCACTAATTGACAAATGGATCTGAAATCACGCAGACGTATGTACTAATACATCATCTAGTGCACTATCGGTGCAAAATTTTGATTTCCTAATCATTTCCATTGTTGTGAGCACACCATTGTTGAAAAATCTGGACACGATATCTCGGTCAGTAATTCACCAATGGATCTCAAATCACGCAGACGTATGTACTAATACAACGTCTAGTGCATTATCCGGCAAAATTTTGATTTCGTAATTATTTCCATTGTTGTGAGCACTCCATTGTTGAAAACGCGGAACTCGACATCTCAGTTAGTAACTCACAAACAGATCTCAAAGCACGCACACGTATGTACTAATACAACTTCTAGTGCATTATCCGAGCAAAATTTTGATTTACTAATTATTTCCATTGTTGTGAGCACTCCATTGTTGAAAACGCTGGACACGATATCTCAGTCAATAATCCACCAATGGATGTCAAATCACGCAGACGTATGTACAAGTACAACATCTAGAGCCTTATCGGAGCAAAATTTTGATTTCCTAATTATTTCCATTGTTGGGAGCACTCCATTGTTGAAAACGCTGGACACGATATCTCCGTCAGTAATTCACCGATGGATCTCAAATCACGCAGACGTATGTACTAATACAACATCTAGTGCATTATCCGAGCAAAATTTTGATTTTCTAATTATTTCCATTGTTATGAGCACTCCATTGTGGAAAACGCGGAACACGATATCTCCGTCAGTAATTCACCTATGGATCTCAAATCACGCAGACGTATGTACTAGTACAACATCTAGTGCATTATCCGAGCAAAAGTTTGATTTCCTAATTATTTCCATTGTTGTGAGCACTCCATTGTTGAAAACGCTGGCCACGATATCTCAGTTAGTAATTCACCAATGGATCTCAAATCACGCAGACGTATGTACTAATACAACAACTAGTGCATTATCCGAGCAAAATTTCGATTTAGTCATTTCCATTCTTACAACCATTCATTGTTGAAAACGCGGAACACGACATTTCAATGAGTAATTCACCAATCGATGTCAAATCACGCAGACGTATGTACTAGTACAATATGTAGTGCATTATCCGTGCAAAAATTTGATTTCCTGTTTATTACCTTTGTTGTGAGCACTCCTTTGTTGAAAACGCTGGACACGATATCTCGGTCACTAATTGACAAATGGATCTGAAATCACGCAGACGTATGTACTAATACATCATCTAGTGCACTATCGGTGCAAAATTTTGATTTCCTAATCATTTCCATTGTTGTGAGCACACCATTGTTGAAAAATCTGGACACGATATCTCGGTCAGTAATTCACCAATGGATCTCAAATCACGCAGACGTATGTACTAATACAACGTCTAGTGCATTATCCGGCAAAATTTTGATTTCCTAATTATTTCCATTGTTGTGAGCACTCAATTGTTGAAAACGCTGGACACGATATCTCAGTCAATAATCCACCAATGGATGTCAAATCACGCAGACGTATGTACAAGTACAACATCTAGAGCCTTATCCTAGCAAAATTTTGATTTCCTAATTATTTCCATTGTTGTGAGCACTCCATTGTTGAAAACGCGGAACACGATATCTCGGTCACTAATTGACAAATGGATCTGAAATCACGCAGACGTATGTACTAATACATCATCTAGTGCACTATCGGTGCAAAATTTTGATTTCCTAATTATTTCCATTGTTATGAGCACTCCATTGTTGAAAACGCTGGACACGATATCTCCGTCAGTAATTCACCTATGGATCTCAAATCACGCAGACATATGTACTAATACAACGTCTAGTGCATTATCCGGCAAAATTTTGATTTCGTAATTATTTCCATTGTTGTGAGCACTCCATTGTTGAAAACGCGGAACTCGACATCTCAATTAGTAACTCACAAACAGATCTCAAATCACGCACACGTATGTACTAATACAACTTCTAGTGCATTATCCGAGCAAAATTTTGATTTACTAATTATTTCCATTGTTGTGAGCACTCCATTGTTGAAAACGCTGGACACGATATCTCAGTCAATAATCCACCAATGGATGTCAAATCACGCAGACGTATGTACAAGTACAACATCTAGAGCCTTATCGGAGGAAAATTTTGATTTCCTAATTATTTCCATTGTTGGGAGCACTCCATTGTTGAAAACGCTGGACACGATATCTCCGTCAGTAATTCACCTATGGATCTCAAATCACGCAGACGTATGTACTAATACAACATCTAGTGCATTATCCGAGCAAAATTTTGATTTTCTAATTATTTCCATTGTTATGAGCACTCCATTGTGGAAAACGCGGAACACGATATCTCCGTCAGTAATTCACCTATGGATCTCAAATCACGCAGACGTATGTACTAGTACAACATCTAGTGCATTATCCGAGCAAAAGTTTGATTTCCTAATTATTTCCATTGTTGTGAGCACTCCATTGTTGAAAACGCTGGCCACGATATCTCAGTTAGTAATTCACCAATGGATCTCAAATCACGCAGACGTATGTACTAATACAACAACTAGTGCATTATCCGAGCAAAATTTCGATTTAGTCATTTCCATTCTTACAACCATTCATTGTTGAAAACGCGGAACACGACATTTCAATGAGTAATTCACCAATCGATGTCAAATCACGCAGACGTATGTACTAGTACAATATGTAGTGCATTATCCGTGCAAAAATTTGATTTCCTGTTTATTACCTTTGTTGTGAGCACTCCTTTGTTGAAAACGCTGGACACGATATCTCGGTCACTAATTGACAAATGGATCTGAAATCACGCAGACGTATGTACTAATACATCATCTAGTGCACTATCGGTGCAAAATTTTGATTTCCTAATCATTTCCATTGTTGTGAGCACACCATTGTTGAAAAATCTGGACACGATATCTCGGTCAGTAATTCACCAATGGATCTCAAATCACGCAGACGTATGTACTAATACAACGTCTAGTGCATTATCCGGCAAAATTTTGATTTCGTAATTATTTCCATTGTTGTGAGCACTCCATTGTTGAAAACGCGGAACTCGACATCTCAGTTAGTAACTCACAAACAGATCTCAAAGCACGCACACGTATGTACTAATACAACTTCTAGTGCGTTATCCGAACAAAATTTTGATTTCCTAATTATTTCCATTGTTGTGAGCACTCAATTGTTGAAAACGCTGGACACGATATCTCAGTCAATAATCCACCAATGGATGTCAAATCACGCAGACGTATGTACAAGTACAACATCTAGAGCCTTATTTTAGCAAAATTTTGATTTCCTAATTATTTCCATTGTTGTGAGCACTCCATTGTTGAAAACGCGGAATTCGATATCTCGGTCACTAATTGACAAATGGATCTGAAATCACGCAGACGTATGTACTAATACATCATCTAGTGCACTATCGGTGCAAAATTTTGATTTCCTAATTATTTCCATTGTTATGAGCACTCCATTGTTGAAAACGCTGGACACGATATCTCCGTCAGTAATTCACCTATGGATCTCAAATCACGCAGACATATGTACTAATACAACGTCTAGTGCATTATCCGGCAAAATTTTGATTTCGTAATTATTTCCATTGTTGTGAGCACTCCATTGTTGAAAACGCGGAACTCGACATCTCAATTAGTAACTCACAAACAGATCTCAAATCACGCACACGTATGTACTAATACAACTTCTAGTGCATTATCCGAGCAAAATTTTGATTTACTAATTATTTCCATTGTTGTGAGCACTCCATTGTTGAAAACGCTGGACACGATATCTCAGTCAATAATCCACCAATGGATGTCAAATCACGCAGACGTATGTACAAGTACAACATCTAGAGCCTTATCGGAGCAAAATTTTGATTTCCTAATTATTTCCATTGTTGGGAGCACTCCATTGTTGAAAACGCTGGACACGATATCTCCGTCAGTAATTCACCTATGGATCTCAAATCACGCAGACGTATGTACTAATACAACATCTAGTGCATTATCCGAGCAAAATTTTGATTTTCTAATTATTTCCATTGTTATGAGCACTCCATTGTGGAAAACGCGGAACACGATATCTCCGTCAGTAATTCACCTATGGATCTCAAATCACGCAGACGTATGTACTAGTACAACATCTAGTGCATTATCCGAGCAAAAGTTTGATTTCCTAATTATTTCCATTGTTGTGAGCACTCCATTGTTGAAAACGCTGGCCACGATATCTCAGTTAGTAATTCACCAATGGATCTCAAATCACGCAGACGTATGTACTAATACAACAACTAGTGCATTATCCGAGCAAAATTTCGATTTAGTCATTTCCATTCTTACAACCATTCATTGTTGAAAACGCGGAACACGACATTTCAATGAGTAATTCACCAATCGATGTCAAATCACGCAGACGTATGTACTAGTACAATATGTAGTGCATTGTCCGTGCAAAAATTTGATTTCCTGTTTATTACCTTTGTTGTGAGCACTCCTTTGTTGAAAACGCTGGACACGATATCTCGGTCACTAATTGACAAATGGATCTGAAATCACGCAGACGTATGTACTAATACATCATCTAGTGCACTATCGGTGCAAAATTTTGATTTCCTAATCATTTCCATTGTTGTGAGCACACCATTGTTGAAAAATCTGGACACGATATCTCGGTCAGTAATTCACCAATGGATCTCAAATCACGCAGACGTATGTACTAATACAACGTCTAGTGCATTATCCGGCAAAATTTTGATTTCGTAATTATTTCCATTGTTGTGAGCACTCCATTGTTGAAAACGCGGAACTCGACATCTCAGTTAGTAACTCACACACAGATCTCAAATCACGCACACGTATGTACTAATACAACTTCTAGTGCATTATCCGAGCAAAATTTTGATTTACTAATTATTTCCATTGTTGTGAGCACTCCCTTGTTGAAAAGGCTGGACAAGATATCTCGGTCAGTAAGTCATCAAGAAATCTCAAATCACGGAGACATATCAATAACTGACAATACCTAGCGTTGGAGGTACTTCAGAACCAAGTTCGCTGAGTGCAAAGGTATCGTGTATTTACTTTTTATTTTTACCTGCTTTTTCGGTGTCCTGTTCATTTTTGTCTTCTAATTTTCTTTCTTTTTTTTAGTCAAGTCCAGGCAAAGGACAGAAAGAAAACAAAACCATTTCTAAGCTGTAGTCAATACTTTTTATTTTACTTTTTTTTACGACGTTCAGAGGGTTCACCCCCTGTCGATTTTAGAAAGGCTAGTGTGTAAACCATCATTTGTAAAGTCTTCTTCTTCTTCTTCTTCTTCTTCTTTTCTGACCTGTGTTTTCCTCCCTTCTGTGCTTCAAATACCCAGAGGACGTGAAGGAAAAATTAGGCAGCAGACAGTTTTTTTTTTTTTTTTTTTTGAAAAGTTGTTCTGGGTTGTTCCGTTGAAACTGTTGTGTCCGCTATAAATAGGAAAATTTCAAACTATCGGAAATGGAAATTCAATGCCATGAGTGTCGCCACACTCCATAATTTCGTAATTAGGAAGGAAAAATATTTAATTTGATGTGAAATAATCTAATGTAAGTGAACCGGGTCTATGATTGCAACGTCACTTTTGTCTCCAAAACACGAATCCCAATTTCGATGAGACATTTTGTTGCAGTAAACATTATTCGAGTCCCTGTTCGATGCGCTATTTTTCACGCTATACATTATTCGTGTGCCTGTTCGCGGCGCCATTTTTCACGGTTAGCTTTACCGTGGTTTGAGTCCGACTGGAGTCGAACCTCGGTTCAGCTGAAAACGCTACAGATGCGAGGATTCGTCCGCTGGGCCACCTGAATATTACTCTCCCTAATACTTCACTCCTAGACCAATCCCTCAGTATCTGTGAATGCTACGTAGCTTGGTGTAGTCCTGTTTCCTTGGTCATTTGCAATAATTTCTACCTTTCCATGCTGGAAGATTCCAACACAGGAATATTCAGTCACAAGATGTTGTAGTGTGTGGAATGTGAGAAAACACGGAGACGGATATCTCCGTCAGTAATTCACCTATGGATCTCAAATCACGCAGACGTATATACTAATACATCATCTAGTGCATTATCCGTGCAAAATTTTGCTTTCCTAATTATTTCCATTGTTGTGAGCACTCCATTGTTGAAAACGCTGGACACTAGATCTCAGTCAGTAATTCATCAATGGATCTCAAATCACGCAGACATATGTACTAATACAACTTCTAGTGCATTATCCGCGCAAAATTTTGATTTCCTTATTATTTCCATTGTTGTGAGCACTCCATTGTTGAAAACGCTGGACACTATATCTCAGTCAGTAATTCACCAATGGATGTCAAATCACGTAGACGTATGTACTAGTTCCATATGAAATTTTGATTTCCGCATTATTTCCATTGCTGTTTTCATTTCATTGTTTACAATATGATGCAGGATATCTCCGTTGTAAATTTTTCAATTAGTGTTAAGTCATGCACACTAGTGCAATATTTATTGCATGATGTACGAGAAAATTGCCATTTCGTATTTTTTTCCCATTGTTGTGAGGATTCTATTAGTGAAAGGAGGCTAGGATATAAAATGTTGGCACACTACACACGTCCTTTGACTGCTATAACATCTAGTGCATGGTTCATACGAAATTGCGATTACTTCATTATTACCATTTTTAGAAGCTTCTATAGTTGAAAAATGAACTATATTATTTTTGTTGGCAATTTGTCGAAAGTTACCGTACTTACGCGCTTATCCTACTAGAATATCTATTGCATTATTGATACGGGATTGTGAAGTTCATTTTTGTATACACTTCATATTGAAAGCGAAAACCATGCTCGTTTACTACACTATCTGGTGCATGCAGTGGCGTAGAAAAAGGGGGCCCAGCGGCGCCGCCCCCTCAAAGATTTCCGATTATGTACTCTGATACTTGTAATTGTTTATATTTTTTTATGTTGGTTATTTTTGTGTATATCCGGTACTAAGAACCCACACAGACACACAAAAAAAGGTCCTAGATACGCTGCTGAGTGCATGATCCACATGGAATTTCGATTACCTCATTGTGGGACATGGACACATTCAATAATATAAAAACAGTGTAAAAATCTACACAAGTTGTATAGAAGTCATTCCTCGCACTTACCATCAAGTAAAATATAATATGACGCTAGTGTCTGCAAACAGTTGTTTGACATGTTTTCAACAAATTGTCTTTTACTGTTATCGAGATGTTCTGTTCATAGCTTGCAAACAGTGGGAGTTCACAGAAGTCGCATGGGCCTGTCTGGGAATGACACTTCCTTCTTTGTCGAGGGATGTCACAGCTGGTGGGCTGTTTTTAGGAGAAACAGGTCAAGACACTGTCTGCCATGTGTTTGTTCCGAGGAAGTTTAGTACATTTACTCATTTTTCACGTCTACGGCAATCTGAAAATCCTTCTTTCTTTTATCATTTCTTCATTCGACAAGTAAATAGTGAAGAGTAGAGAACATACAGAAGTGAGTTATTGTTATTTTAAAAATCTGCTCACCTTGGAAATAATAGCGTTACGGAGGCTTTGTTTGAATTATTCATGTCCCCTCGCTCAAATGTCTTCGAAGCCCCACACCCACCTCCCAACCGAAAATACGGTTTAGACTTCCGAGTTATGCTATGCGTAAGCATGGGTATTATAGAATGACTATCCGTCCACCTGTCAACAGGTATCAGAGCAAGAACCGTAAGAAATATCGATAAGCGGTTTGTTGGAATTGAGTCAGTGTCTCAGCAATAGGTTTCAACTTCTTTGTTCATTCTCTATTCAAACCGGAAGTGGTAGAAATTAACAATTTCCGATTTCAAATTTGATCGCCATAGAACAGAAATGGTAACATAGCAAGAAGCGGTTTTGTAGAATTGATTCTTCGTCTCAAGAAAAGACAAAATCTCACTCGCATCTCCCTACCAGTGTTTCTTCCAGACATGTTTTATGGGGAACACTGCCCCTCCCGGAACTCTGAGAGTGCCCCCCGGACGAAACCAAAATAATACGTCTATAATATAATAATAAATAAAATAGTACCAGAAGTGCCCCCCGGAACATTTTTTCTGAAAGAACGACTGCTCCATACGACAACCGTAAATAGTAATATATTATCAATTTCTTCCGTTTTCTATTGACTAAAGAGCAAAACTTGTTACGAGACAACGGCAAGCAGTTTATTTTTACCTTTGATTCAGTATCCCAGCAGAAGGTATCAACTTCTCCATTAACCCTCTGCTCAAATTGTAAATGGTAAAAATAATAAATAAATAAATAATAACCTTTTCCGGCTTCAATATTGGTCGTCATAGTGCAAAAACGGAAAGAAAGAAGCTTTTTTTTTTTTTTTTTTGGAAATGTACCCATTGTCGCAAGAATAGGTTCTCCTAAGGTAAACTCTATTCAACAAGTAGTTTTAGAAATTGTCATTTACGGTCCCCCATTTCATCGCTATAGAACAGAAACCGTAAAATAGCTAAAAGCATTGTTTGGGAACCGATTCCATGTCCCAATAGTTTATTCCACTTTCACGCATATTCTTTTACTCAAACCGGAAGTGCAAGAAAGCGGGTAAGTAATTGCGATTTGATTTGGATACAGAGTCGGAGGAACAGGTTCTATCTTTTATCTTATCACTCTGGTTACTCGGTGTTTTTGCAGAATCAGTGTACAGCGTTGCCAAGTTTACTCATTCCCGTTCTGAAGAAGTGTCTTAGCAGCTAAATGTCAACGAGTAATTCACCTCAATTTCCTCCTCTTTCGCGTGAAAGGAAAACAAATCGAAGGTACATCTAAGAAAGAGGTGCGACTCGGAATAGAGTTTGCCTTTGTCTGTCATCAATGAGCAAATATCTTTCCCTCGTGAAGTTTGCTTCCATGGAATCAATTTCCAAACGAAGGAGCAATTTCTCAACATGTATTACAAGTATCGGCGTTTCTCAGCGTATAATAAAGATATCGGAGTGCTTCAGGTGCAGTACAGATTTTCCAAAAACCTACATCTCTCATTCTGCAAAACGGGAATGTACACTCATTGCGTATTTTCTGTTCTTCGAAACATGGCAACACTGAACGTTGAAAACCAGTTGGAATCCCTATCTGCGAAACAGGATTCTGCCAAACGAGAACACGAGGATCATTCTATTGAAAACAAAAGTTATAGATGTACTACTTCCGGTTTTATTATTGAATTCCCATAGTTCGGAAGCTACTTATTGTAGTTTTTCACTTTGAAAGGAAACTCACTTGTTTCTCAAATGAAAATATTGTTCAAACGTTTCTACATGTGATATTCAAATAATATTACATTAAATATGCCTACCAACTTTTTTTTTTTTTTTTTTTTTTTGAAAAATGTAAACTGTTTCGTGGTGGAAAATTTAGATATAACTTTTTAAGAATTGTAAAGTTTTATGTTGTTTGTTTATCACCTTTTAAAATCTTATTTGAGGCAGACGGGTATACTATAATTTGTAAAAAAAAGAAATATGAAGAAATGCACAGCAGAATGCATGAGTTTCCCATAGTTACATGGGTGTATTTGGTACTCCTACAACGTTTCCTTCTACGATTTGAGATTATCCCTCCTATCACGAAATTGTATCTTCTGACTTCATCTTACTCGAGGATCCAGCAACTCTGGTAAAATATAACACACATAAAATGTTTGTAATTTTGGAAACACTTTATTCAAAAAATGATAATCTCTTCGGATACGTTCAATGGATAGTCCCTTTGGTGTCCAAACAGCAAAGTCACACTACTGTCCAAAGGCGCCGATCCTGGGGGCCCGGGCCCCCAAAGCTCATGTAGGTCCCCTATTATATTTGTAAAATATACAATATTTGGCATAAATTTGAGTGCAATTTGCATTAAAATCTTCATATATAGAAAAAATATACCTTCTGCATCTGAATACCCCCCCCCCAAATTTACAGAGAAACCGGCACCCTTGCCACTGTCTACCTGTCACTCGTAACTGTTCCTGAATTTGATAGTAATAATTATGGTTACTTTCCAGTTTCAGCTCCTTTGTGAGAGAGTCTATGTGTAAGTAAAACTTCTTCAATTTTGTAGCCGCTTCTGTTGGGGTATAATCACGAGCTGAACTTGGATACTTCACTTCCAACAATCCATCGTCGTGGATAAGCCCATCAGGACTGGCAGCTAACCAAGGACAGAGACTGTGAACTACCAGTCCGCATCGCGTGCACATATATAAAATGGAAGAAAAAAATAATAAAAAGTGCTGAAAACCAATGAAAAGCAGGGTTTATTTTTGAAAATTTTCTTACGCTTCCCGCCAAACATGGCGCTTCTCGGCTGGTCTGTCGACCTCACTCATAGCCGTCGTATACTCTCGTTCCGGGTGCTAATTTTCCACGGCACGACAATAAGTAGAACTTCATCGCCACCGCAAGATTTTATTCTAGACCAATTTGGGTAATTTTCCTCGCTTAGAGAAATCGAGATGGAACTAGCATTTGAATTGATCGATCTATTGCAAAGATTTTTGTACAACAAAATCTAACGTTGGGATTGTACTTTTCCTTCTGGTTACTAGAAATGTCACGTTTTGAAAACAAAAGGAAAGAAAGAAAAAGGGTAATCTAAGTTTCATGATCTTGGAGAAAAGAACAACTTTAGGTATACTTGGATCTCATATTAATTTTCTTGGTATCGATAGGACACTATGATCTGCTTAGTTCTAGAACACTGAAAGTACGAAATTGTTATTGCCACAGTAATTTTACTAACGATTTTCCCCTCACATAGAAGAGTTTATATAGCCAAATGAACAGAGTTTTATTGTATTTTAATTTATTTTCATTACGGATAAGTTTATTTATTACTTTTGTTAAATTTTGTACATACAGGTTGCAATTATGACTCAAATTGCGTCGTTGTGAATTTTAGAAGAGGGATGCAACGAAAAAAGTCGAAATATTAAACTCATAAAGTAAAAGAGTATACTTTATACAATAGGATATTTTATCAGAAATATTGAGTAAGTTTCAGTGGCGTATTTAGGAGACGTAGGGCTATGCACAATATGTCAATAAGCACTTAATTTTTCCTTATGGGTGCCAGCAAATTTTAACGATTTTCGGGCCGGGGAGGGGACTGGATCCCGATAGCCCCCCAAATACGCCAGTGGTAAGTTTACGAGTTGGTAGTTGGTACTACTATTTTGAATAAGGTATGTAAGGATAATTTGGAGGTTGACATTACATACAACGCTTTCTTGAATAATAATAATAATAATAATAATAATAATAATAATAATAATAATAATAATAATAATAATAATAATAATAATAATAATAATAATAATACAAACTTTGGGTAATGTATTTTATGTAGTTAACATAGGCGGGAAGAAGGAGACTCATACGAGAATAAAATGGAAAGCTTATCTGTAGTAAAAGTAAAAACTATTGGTTATTTCATATGAATACAAGAATTGCGTTCCAGCAATGCTTTCTGAATCTCCCCTTGACGAGTTTTCTGGCTACGCCACTGGCTGGAGCCTTTCATTTGCTTCGGTCCTTTGCTACTCTAGTCATTTTTACATTAGAATTGCACATATACGTAGGTATAACTCTGTGTAATGTGATTTACGTTGAAAGATGAGCGTTTTGCTATTAGTTTTTATATTGAATAAGTCTATATGCATTGAAAATTTTCCTATGACCCGTGTTACATATAGAGCCAATAACATCTGATTTGTAGTGTAAATCATCGCAAGAGAACGATGTTTACAGACAGAGAGGCTACACATCGAACAGAGGGTTTATAATGGACAAGAATTTTTGTTTTGCCACCATTCTCTGCACAGGGACAAGATCTGTGACTCCAGGGGGTAAGGCCGGATGAGTTTTGACCTGCACCCTTGCTGTGTTTGCTGTATTTGTGTGAGTTACACGAAGTGCCACTACGTGGCGCATTCGTCCATCAACAAAATTCTCCAGATGCGTGAGTGCCTATTGAAGGACCTTAAAACCCCGATAATCATTTTGAAACACCCTGCATTTCTCAACAACAATATTGGAACTAATATGTAAAAAGGAGATAAAATTTTCCTTATAAAGTTATTGTTTACTACTACTACTATAACTACTACAACAACACGAGTTATTAGTAAAAAAAAATGTAATCAAATGTACAATAACCCTTTCGGACCGAGGTGGCCAAAGTGGCACATACGGGTGTGTCATTTTTTTTAATCCGCTCCTGTGTGGACACTAATTAAGATATCAAGATATTATTTTTGCCAAATATGGTTGGACCATAGTTTATCATATTAATTTCTTTTTTCTTCTCGGTGTCGAATTTCCTTCTCAAATTTCAGCCCAGTCAAAAATTCGAGAATTTTCGAATTTCCTTTACTTCTTTTATCCCTGTAGCTTCCTTCATTGTAGAGAGACGTCCTTAAAACTTGCCAGGTAGACACCTCGGATAGATATCTAATTGTTCACATAAATTGGATGCTCCTGCGCGCAGTGTTGCCAATTAGGTAAATTAAAATTTCCCTAAAATTAGACAAAAAATTAGAATTTTTTGTTTATAAATCTGTATCTATACGTCCGAGTGCAAGTCAGCTAATGCCAGTCGAACATTTGTCCTTACTGAACAAACGCGGGTACAGATCGTTACAATGAGGTAATTAGGGGGCGCACGGAAAATTCGTATTTAGGTTCTAACCCTTGATTCTTCTAGTTTTCCCCTATTTTTCTGTTTACCGTAATATATTTTTGGTAATTAGAAGCTTTGTTCCTTAAATACCGACATGATACTTGTAGGATATATTACTGGTGTACCAATGTTTAATTTAAGATAGTTTGCGTCTATCTGGTAGCAGTATTGCCAGCTACAAAAAATGTAATTCCAGATTTTATGGGGAAATTTTGGGAAAATTATTTGTTTTGTCTCTATTATTTCCCACTTGTTCGCTACATCGGAACAAACGTATCAGTATCTGAAATTCTCGTCTTTTCCCTACACAACGCACTATAGAAAGTTTTAATAGGATAGTTAGGGAAAGTACAGTTGAGGCTTACAGTAGACCTTTTTCTCTAAGTGGAAAGGTAACTTTTTTTTTTAGGTAGAATAAGATTTTTTTATTGGCATGCTTACTTTATTAGATATCGTCACAATACTTGTAGGATATATTAGAGGGATACCAAAGCTTATTTTAAGATAGTTCGTGTGTGTGTGTGTCTGATAGCAGTGTTACCAGCTACAGGAAATTTTAATTCCAGATTTTAAGTGGAAATTTTGAAAAAAATCCTTTTTGCCTCTATTATTTCCCTCTTGTTGGCTACATTCTTACAAACGTACCAGTGTCTAAAAACCTCGTCTTTAGAATACACAGCGCACCATAAAAAGTTTCACTCGAGTAACTAGAGAAAGTACAGTTGAGGTTTACAGTAAACCATGTTCTGTAAATGGCAAGATAATGGTGAATTTCTGAGGTAGAATGATATATTTTTTAAAACATTTCATGCTTACTTTGTTAGATATCGCCATGATACTTGTAGGATATATTATTGTAGTGCCAAGCTTTATTTTAAGATTATTCCCGATTTTAGGGAATAATTCCCGATTTTAGGTGAAAATTTCGAAAAATTTCCCTTTCCCCTCTTTATTTCCCTCTTGCTGGCTACATTGAAACAAATGTACCACCTCCTGAAAGCTTCCTCTTTGGCCTACAGAACGCACCATAAATAGTTTCAATAGGATAATTAGAGAAGCTGTAGCCCTGGCATATCTGTTGATTTTTGCTTCTGAGGCGTAAAAAGTGTCAAAATTTCATGTGTATGATGAAAGAGAATTTTTTGTTTCCCTCTTTAAATGAAAGCCAGCGACTTTAGGATTTCACTGTACCTTGTCAACACACCAAAGAATTTTTTTTAGGTGACTTGAATCTATATGGCAGCAGTGGTGCTAGATACAAAGAATTTTGAAATTCGGTTAGGGATTTTTTTGTAAATTTTCAGCCCTACATTTCCCTCAATAATTCCCTACCCATTGGGAAGACTGCAATGTAACTTACACCAAAAAAATAGCCACATCCATTTTCTAAAAGAAAAAGACCTTAACCATATCAATTGAATAAACGGTTTTTGAGCAAAAGTCACTAACTGAAGATGTAGGAAAACGCCAAAAATGACCTGGGTCCGAAAGGAATAATCACACAATTTTGCTAGTATATAGGTACAAAGAAACAAACGATTTGTAGGTTACGAGGGCTTCGACTCAAGTTCTGTTGATTATTTCAATAATCTGCAACATAAATCAATAAATAATAGTTGCCAGAAAAAAAACAGACATTTGAAAAAAACATGAAAAAGAACGATGTTTTTTATTGAAAAAACTTCACAGAAAAAAACGTTTTTTTACAACACTAGTCCCATGGTTAAGGATGTACATAGAACAAAACGGTGGGCATGTTGAACATGTCATGTGATTGTATTTGTCTAATGTGTATTAGCTCTCTCTTTTTCTGATTATTAAAGAATACGTAATGTGAGATGTTACAAAGCTTGATTTTTACTTTATCTTTATAATTCAATTCGAAACTTCGGACAGCACATTTCACAGCATTTCACACATAACATATCCTAAAGCTATTAACAATTTCAAAACTGTTGCAGGTTTTTGAAAAATAACCTTACCGTCGGGTTTCTCTTCGAACGAGGATGTTGTTTAATGTGTCACACAACCATGTTGCCATTTAAAATAAACAAGTTGGTTCCAACATGGCGGCTACCAAGATGGTGGACGACAACCTTAAACATGTTATAATGTTTCCCCCCTCGCACCAGAATTGATCCCAGTTGACTTCGGATCGACTGAATTTACAGTTTCTCATATAGATATTTAACCCGGTCTAGATTTTTATTTCATTTAACAGAATATCATCTTTCAATTACTTCCGACATTTGACCATGTTCCAATATGGCAAATGAAGAACTTGTGAGATTTTAGTGTCATTGAAATAATCTTTACCAACATTTATGTCAAATCTTAACTTGTTAATAATTACTTAATAAGTTCTACAAAATTTTAAATCAATTTTACGATAGTTTTCGGAATTTTAGAATTTAGAGCAAAATATTTGTAAAAGTATGCGTTTTATGAAAAATTGTTTCTCTATAAAAAATAAATATTATATTTTCTATGTTCTATAAAAGGACACTAAGTTTATCTCTTTATGTTCAACCATAGTGAAGATATTGCTATTTTTATCTGAGTATTGTTCATTTGACATTTCCAGTGGCCATTTTCCAATATGACGTTGAAGGTCACCTGAGATTTCGGATTACTTTTGGTATGTTGTTTAGAACATCATTTCCAACATCTGTACCAAGCTTTAGCTTGTTACTAATTTGTTCCTTTCTACATTAAAATTTGAGCTTCATTTACTGCACTATTATGATGGTTATAGGATCCCTGTGCACAAACATGAATAACTTGGCGTCAGCAAGTTCTACTGTATATATGTCAGCATAACATTTCCAAAAATAAGTAACACAGTAGGTACTGTACTTTATAATGCATACTTGTATATCTGTTTGGTTCATTGAAGTGGTAAAGCTAACATTTCTTGAAGAGAAGTATTAGGTAGACGTAAATCAAATATCGCTCTGACGTTTAGTGGGAAATATACTTCAGCAACACTACACAAGGATAGTTAGGTCACATGCCTAACCTCACAAGCTCTGTTTACAACAGATTGGGATAACGAAACAGTATCTTGTTAAACAGGGTTAGACAGGAAATTACACGATACAGAACAATAATCGTGAACGATTTTTCTCTCTGAATTCAAACTGGGACATTCTGTACAGAAAGCCATTAACGGTGCATTGGGCCAGGAATTCAAACCGTTCGCCGTTGTTTTGTCAAAATTCGTAACGGTTGCATTGCAATATGAGCCCCGCGGGTACCGACTAACATGATGTTTGGTTTAGCTACTCTGGATCACCGTGGAAACAGACCCTCGGAAAAGTGTTCGTGCCATTGCAGGCGAGTAAGAATGAGTGCCACTTGAATTGACATTGGCCAACAAAAATCACCGTCAAGAAGTGTGCAGTTCTCTAATTGTAAAGAAAACCGGAAAGTTTGATGCATAAGAATGTCAATTTTGATTAGAAATGGATCAGCTACAACAATAGTAAAAGATCAGAACAGTGACTTTATTTTGATCAAAGTGTAGAACGGTTTTCAAAACCCTAAAAGTTGTTGTTGCCGGTATAGTAATATATGGTGAAGTTGATATATCATGTCTTTCTCCATCAAAGCAAAACCATCACCGCCGGACGTTATAGTGCTGAACTCCATAAAATGTACCGTAATTTTGCTCGCAAGTATCCAGAAATGTTAAACACACTTGGTGTCCTCATGTTGTACGACAGAGAATGCGCTCAAAGAACGTAGCAGACTCTGCATGATTTGCAACATTAAATCCTTCATCATCCACCTTATTCTACCGGCATGTTTCCCAATAACTACAATTTTTTTCGGCATTTCGAACACTTCTTGGGAGGGAAGACCTTCCTTGACGATCGAGCGATGCAACGTACGGTAGAGGATATTTATGTACGCGAACTTCAGCGTACGGTTGCAGATGGCGATTACTAACCACTATAGTTTCCTTTTTGTCTTTATGCCTTTGCAAATGACGTACTTGGTAGTGTGAACATTTCATTCCTACAAACGTAATATTTAAATACAAATAAAGAGCCAAATTTGAAAAACATATTTATGTTATACATATGTGTTGAGGTATAGTTCCTCGGTCAACATTCAATACGTAATTCCAGATATGAAATAGCTTTATGAGACATTCAATGACTCTAGTGGAGAGAAATAGAGAATTCGGAATTACTACAAAGTGTACCGACACCTGGTTCCAATGAGATACATATAAATAATGGACGATAGGCAATTCTTATTCTTAAATCTTCTAATGCTCATCGCTTACGCCATCTTTATCATTGATTACCACAATCGAATATGAACTTTATCTCTCAATAAGACCAGTCAACATTTTGTGCTATATTAGTATGTTTTCTCGAAGATTATCAGTTCTGAAAATTTAAATACGGTTAGGACAAATACGTTCTTCCATTGAAATTATTTATCAACTTTCACACAAGACTTAAGGATAGTGAAAAGCATCCAATTATAATGGTTTGGTACACAACCTCGTGACCAGAACGTCGCGGCGGAAACTTCACCGACCAAAACCTCGCCTGGCCAGATCCTCGTGGAAGAAAATCTCGCCGAGCCAATATCTGACCTGACTAAAACATCTTGGGATAAGGTTTTGACCCGCGAAATTGTGGGAGGTGGTGTCCTGGCCGCAATATTTTGTCCGTATCCCAATTATTATCTACACAATTGAATCACTTTATTTATACCAGCGCTAAGATATCAAGCCGATCTCTATGAAATTATTAACAAAACTTTTAGATTATTAAAAATATTTTAGACTTTTTTAAATTAATATAATTTACTTTTCATTAATTACACTATGTTGATTAATGCTATTCTCTTTCTATTTGATTTCAGGTCTATATTCAGAATGAATAGCAGAACAGATGCATATATTTTACTTTTCATATCTATTGTTCACTGCTACCATCACATGAATATCACTCTGCATCAGATAACACCAACGACAATTATTCAACAATGTGTGTCTACTCTTCTGACGTCTAAAAGTTTAGTACGGCAACAAACTGTTGTATTAATATCATTCGAAAGACAAATAATCACAGAAAATAATCTAATGACTGACTTACTAGGTTTGAAGTCTACTTTCGTTCTCATAAATGGTTTAACAACAGGAATTCAAGGACATTTTTGTGGAGCAGACAGTGTGATTTTCATATATACAAAGATGGAGGATTTTGGTAACATAATTTATATGTATATGAGTAGTTTATGTAATTCGAAATCGAAAATTGTTATTCTTTTAGCTGATGTATTATTTGCTAAACAAGATCAAGATCAACTCGTATTTGACATTATGCTGCAATTGAAAGCCACATCAGTTATAGTCGGTAGAAATTTAATGAACGAAATAGTGTTCTATACGTATTCGTTATATTCCTTCGGCAATTGTGGCAGAGCGCACAACATCGTTAAAATGGGTAACTGTAATAACATTTCGACCCTGAAACTGGAAGATGTGTTTCCTGATAGATCTACTAACCTGCATCAATGTACTATACGTGTAAGTACATTCAATGTTCTTCCATATATAACTATAAAATCAGCTGATTCAAGTGATTTAGGAGGTCCTGAAGGAGAAATTCTCAAAGCTGTATCTAGGAAAATGAATTTTACAATAGTAGCCAGACCACCTGCAGATAATATGAACTGGGGATTTAAGTACGAAAATGGAACCGTTTGTGGAGTTTTTGGTGATGTAGTTCATGGCAGAGCAGATATTGCTGCGTCAGGTCTAACTTCAAATTTAGAAAGGTATCAACTTTCTACTGTCGTCCTAACGTACTTGAGTCGACAGTTTGTGTGGATTGTTCCCAAAGCATTGGAAATTCCAAAGTGGAGAAAAATTCTTTTACCATTCACAGTTTATTGTTGGATGTTTATCCTTGCAGTTCTAATTTCCTACTCATGCTTGCTTTTGTTAATCAAGAAGTTTAGAAATGACTCGTTTGCCCAAAATTCAATTTTGAATGTGTTATCCTTAGCATTGGGCAATTCGATTGAGCGCATGCCTTTACAGTTATATTTTAGGTACCTATATATCATATGGATTTTGTACTCTCTTATTATATGCACAGCTTATCAAAGCTCTCTTGTGAGTTTCTTAACCAGCACTTTCTACGAAGCTGACCTTAACACATTAGGAGATCTTGCCCAGTCTGGATTAGAACTCAAAGCAAATCCAAATATAAGGGCGTACTATCAAGACATGAGTGATCCCACATCAAAATTTATATACAAGAACAGTCAAACAAATGGAACAAACCCTATGATACACGTCAATCATACAGTTTACTACAGGGACTTCGCTGTTGCATGGGAATCTGTAATTGCGAAATACGTTTTTAAAGATTGTTTTCACAACAAAGTGTTATTACATATAATGGATGAAATAATAATAAACTATTACAACGTAATTCTGTTGGAGAAAAACTCATATCTCGAACGAAGAATGTCAAGTCTATTAGATCGATTGTTTGAGTCCGGACTCAGTAGCAAATGGGATAACGATGTTACTGATTCAGATTCAGATAACAGTGATCATGAAACTAGAAAAGTACCAATTTCTTTAAATCATTTAGTTGGACCATTCAGTCTTTTAATAACTGGTCTCGTATGTTCTATTTGTGTTTTTTTATTTGAGCGCGTACTGTCATTGTCGAGAAAGGGTACAACAAGTTAAATGAAATAAAAAAATGTATCAACCATAATTTCTGGGTAGGGTGTCCACCATAGGCGTAACTATTATTTGTTTCACATTATTTCTACGATGCTCTGAACAAAGCTATGTATAACTAAAGCACGCTGATTTGGTGTTCACGATAAGCGTAACTATTATTTGTTCCACATTACTTCTACGCTGCGCTAAACAAAACTATGTATGCGATACCAGCCCAAAAAGGCATACCTAGGTAAAATGGCATAATGGCTATTTCCGTAAAGAGTTTGATTAGAAACAGGCACTAAATGGTTTAAATGAGAGTTTGATCTAGCAACTTTAGTGAGTAAAAATGGCGCGTGTGTAGGTAAAACGCAGTAGGTGTTGTCTGCGAAAAAAGTTATTTTGGTAGGTACTACTTTTATTCTGTTTTTGACGTCAACTTATTTTACAACATGAGGAAGTACAGACATTTAAACATATCGATTGTAAAGTACATTCAATTAAAGGTAGCTTAAGCGTAGAAACTTCAAGATTAAGCTTTCACATAATGTGCAGCTACCTGTTTTTGATATCTCTGCGCACCAGGGCAAGATGGCACAGTAAATACTGTTCTATGTAATTTTGCCCTGGTTTAATCTGCTGAATTTCTGAAGCTTTTAAACCAGTTTTCTTCAAATGCATTTGCCACATATTACAATCAAGAGGGGGAAAGGTGGGTTCAAAACATATCCGGAAAGAACCGTGAGTCTTACTAAAGCCGCCAAATTATTTTCGAATGCTTATTTAAAATCTGCAACAACGCTCTAATGCCCTTAATGGATTCAAAGCAACTAGCTTGTGTCCTTTCAATCAAGATATTTTTCCAGACCATTTGTATCTACCAGCTGCTAGTACAGATTGTCCTGAGACAGTGGACGAAAGTGAACAACGTGTGGATTCGAATACATAGTGTGAACAAGTCACAAACCAGCAAGATAAAAACGTAACTTCCGTTGAAGATATTTCCCCTTCAGAACCAAGTTCATATGCACCAGAGCAGGAAAGAGTCTCAGAGGTTCCTGTACCAGTTTCTCCTAAAACTTTCATTGTGCACATTTCTCCAGTACCACGAGCTTCAAAGAAAACGCGAACAGAGAAAACAAAAAAGCTTATGCGTAAAGAAAGTCAACTCCTTTCATTTAGTCCATATCTCATGAAACGGAAGGCAGAGAGCGAATCTAAAATTAGACCTACAGCACAAAGATAAAAAAAACTATGAAACGTAAGATCTTTATTGATCTTAGTGATGAAGACGACAAGAGTCTAGTGCCTTGGTCAAGAATTTGGAATCCACTGAAGATGATAACAATGCGCCATGTATCTACTGTCACAGACTTTACAATATGTTCAAAACCAGAGAAGGTTGGTTGCGTTGTCAGCTTTGTCTCCTCTGGAGTCACGCTGCATGCACTGGATTATCTCCAAGGGCCAAAATGTTTCTTTGTGAAGTCTGTGAAATTTGAACTATACCCAGTACTTCATTTTCAGCTTTTATCTTCTGTGTTGTCGGCAAAATCCTGAAATATGTTTTTAATTTCTTTAATATTCTTTAATTTCTTTTAAAATATTCTTAAATTTTACTTTGTTTTGCAATTAAAGTGTAGACTGCCATTTGAAATGTTTAGATATATTTGTTCGAAAGTGTTCCTTCAGCCATTCTATATGTTTTTCTAACAATCAGTATTCACTTTCATATACTTCTGTTTACATGTTTCGTAGAAGCAAGGTAGCGTGCCATTTTACTCTGGCTACTCAGGCAAAATGGATTTTCGGGACTTTTTCAAAAATCTAAAAATAAGAACTTTAACAATAAACAATCTTACTGATCTCCATGCCAATACTCAAACAATATTCCAAAGAAGTATTCACAAAAGGACGAGAAAGTTTTAAACCTATTCTGAGGAAGTATTCAAACATAAAGTCGATGTATGCAATTTTGGGCCGGTCTCCCCTATAACTAAAGCACGCTGATTTCAGGTTCACCATAGGCGTAACTATTAAGTTATTTATTCCACATTACTTCTACGCTGCGCTAAACAAAGCCACATATAAACTAAAGCATGCTGATTTGCTGTTGGCCTGCCGATGTTTGTACTGCTCCGCAAAATAGTTAACCACCTTTAATTATACGTTAACTATGAAACAACCTTACAAAATTATGACATTATTACAATAAATGACCAAAAAAATTAACAGAGATTATGTAATAATATTGCAGTCGAATATGCTTAATGAAGTAATAGAAAATTAAACTTGTTCAGTGATTATGGTGCCAATTCAACTGTGTAGTTATGTCCTACTTTTTGCTGCTGACAATATTCCGCATGATAAGGATTGTTAAAATTCACCCGTATAATTTGCTTCTTCCAATGCCAGAGTGGGAGTATTTCATCGCTAACCAATCATATTTTTGAACAGCAGAAGGGTACAAATATTGTTCCTTATCTTCGTTTAGAGGTTAGGTTGAACAAATAATAGATGTGCACGCTGTACGTTTGAGCATACTTTAATGTACTGATCTTTGTTTTTAAATTCTTACTTCTGAGTGTCGATTGCTGCAGTTAATATAGATTTTCTTGTGTATTATCTAGGTTGGCTCATCATCATCATCATCATAGGTATTATACCGTTATTGGCAGATCAGTTGCCGCAACTGAGAAGCTTCAATACTCAACCGTCTCCACTTAATCTCCTCTTTGCCTTTACTTACATTTTTTCTGTTTTAATATTATCCATCAATTGTAGTCTCATTCGCCCCCTCCCTGTCTTTCCTGCCACCATATCCTCTAGTGCGTCCCTCATGATACAATTCCTTCTCAGGCAATGTCACACTAAGTTAGCTGGCATATTAAAATTCATAAAATTTTATCGTTACTTTTAGTTTTGAGCGTTCCTAGAATTTTATAAACTGGAATCTAATAATAACTAATCATATTTCATTTATAATCTGTTATTGGTCAATTCCTTTCTGTTCAGTAACCAAAAATTGTATGATTTCAATTTTTGACCTGATTAGATTTTCCCAATTTATTTAGAAGAGTTTCTTTCCTTGTGGAACCTTGTATTCTATCTTTGTTTTCAGTTTCCTGGAGTACTTTCCAGTAGGTGTTCAGTCGAACAACGAGAGAAGCGAGGAAATTTTGAAGGAGAAGCAATAATGATAATCATAACTTCAGCTCATTTTACACTCACCTAGAACAGATTGTGTAAATATGTACACTTCTCGTCCTCCACTCAGCTTCGCACAAAGAGAATGGTTCCCGTATGATCGAGAATCTTTTTTTATCAACATGGGGCATTCTAAATTTGCTTTTCTGTATTACACACTATTGTTCTATGCAAATCAATATCGAAACCAAAGGTACTAATAATTTTCAACCACTTCCGTTTTGGTAGAGTGTCCACAAGCAGCTGACTGATTTGAAAAGTGTTAAAAATTTGTGTCAACTTTAAAAAAAGTGGAGCATGAAGAACTACACAATAACGGGTTGTTTATTTATCTGCTTATTTAGAATTTAAGGTATATTTCCGGTACAAATATAATTGAGGATCGTTTTAACAACACTCATCAAACGCCATTGTTTCAAAATACGTTTTTTAACGGATTCTGATACTTTAGTATGAGCCTCACACACAGCCTCACAGTGGATAACAGAAAATATAACGAACCGAATATTTGCCGTTGTAAAAGGCACCTGAATATAGCAAATTTTCACAAAACTCGGCTTCTCCATTTTCAAGATTCTACGAAACTCAGCTAATCCATCTTTTATACCATATACAACCATGTCCTACTGTATTTAAAGGAATTCGAAATTATTTCCGAATACGCAAGCATAGCTTTTTGCCTCCTAGCAAGGCTTTTGGCCTTATTGAAAAAGAACTAAGAAAACACGTAACAATCATTCTGCTCTCAGACTATTATGACATTTTAGGAAAGTTTGCGGTAAAGACTGGTATAGTTACTATATGAAAGCAATCTTCAAACGTTTAATGAAAGTCAAATTGCCTTTTAAGATATCTGAGGCAAGAGAACTGCGTTATGTGAGAATACCTGAGACCAGGGCATATCCCTTTTTCAAAATACTTACTTGGCTTTAGCGATAGAGGTTGAGGTGCATAAACCTGGAAAGAGAGGTGTTTCAATAATAAAGCACAGCAACTTCCATCAGTGAATCACGTAGGCAAAAATAAAGCTAATAACTTGGAGATGTTGATATCTTATTTTGACAATGATTCGGAGGAAAATACAGAGTGCTAGTCAAAAGTTGTACAAGGGAATGCTAGTGATACTGAAGACAAAATTCTGTATTATGAAGAACTTTTACATTAAAGGGGACTGTGTTTCTTTTCACACGGCATTAAAAATCTTAACATTGTGTTATGTACTATTGCTTTAGTTGTCATTCCAATGTGTGACTATGAGTTTCATAATAGGTTTAAGATTTGAGAAACAGATTTTGTTACTGTCGAAAATTCTATTCCTGTGTTAACCTAAAAGAAAACTATAAATTTACTAATACACTGTTAACTTGTTATTCTGATATTATGCACAAAATGTAATATACTTAAGAGCCCATTGAATTTAAACGCTTACAATGTAAATTTATAACACCTAGCTTAATAAAACAAAGATGAAACATGCATGAAAATTTGGATATGTTGAGTTTTTCCAAAATTCATTTTCAAACGCCATTTACAAAATTTGTAATTTGTAACTTTTTTCTTCAATAAACGCCGTTAGTGATGAGGTTCCATTATTTCTTCGTCAATCCCTATCTACGTCGATGACCAGTATAAATTTTTTAAAATCTTTTTAATCAACAATATTGAGTACAACTTTAAAAAAGAACTCCTGTAAAATTATGTAAATGACGTTTCTCGAATTTTGTTGAAACGGTCAAAAAATTTGAGACAGGATCTAGAAACTTATTTAATTTAAGGTTCAAACAGTATCAGGATACTAACTTGTATACTTGTAATTGTTTACCGGTGACGCTATTGAAGAGATGACTTATGAAAAAAATAAAGTAAAGAATGTTAAACAATTTATCAATAAATTAATTCAAATGCAACTACGACGGGGTCCAAATTTACATAACATGCTTGAAGATATCTAAGTTAAAAGTAATCCAAAAGTTAAAAGTATAAAATTTTCTTTCATTTTAACAAATAACAATGGTGCAGATGTTGAGGGAAGTATCTACGCTCAAATATTTCAGGAATGAAGAGTTGTTCAATTTTTTGCTTATAACTTTCGTAATCAGCATAAGGTGAAATAACCGTATACCTTGCTAATAGTGTTTGATATATATTTTCTAAATATGTATGAATATGTATATGCCTTTATCTAGTTTATAAGTATGGATGTTAACTTTTTGGGAGAAGTTTTTACTGAAATGATAGTATATAATGATGAAAAGCAGTACTTATTTTTGGTAGTTTTACAGCACAGAAGAAATTTTTAGAACTTTTATTGGCTAAACTCTACAATATCCATTCCAGATGATATACTTACCTAAATACAAGAACTTGCATTCGATTAATCTTAACGAAATGGGAACTAACTTCCCAACCCTAAGCTAACGAACCTACTCTACCTTACTCTACGATGACTTTTTAAAGTACTCCTACTTATCGATGCGCAGCTGGAGCATGTAGTGTAAAGTTCACCTCTTTCATTTTTGAAGTCGGTTTCCAAGCTAACTTTTCTGAAGACTTATATAATAGTTGCACGGTACTTTGGTTGTAACGTACAATCTAATCTGATATGGAGCTGTAAGATTACAACCAGACACCTACAGGTTAACTTACATGGAACCACAAGACGAGAAGAGAAGGAAAGATACATTTAACATTACAACAGAAAAGGACAGATGAAACATTTAAAAGTAGACTAACCTATCTTAATCACGCTTTCTTATTACAAAAAGAAGCGATTTCAGTTTGGGGTAACTCGTTTGGGGTTTGACATTTGTCGGTGTAGGTCTACACGAATAAGGTATTGATGAAATTTTCATTCTGCCAGCTAGTCTGTGTAGAAGCGGTAGCAACTAGGAGTCTCTAGGGTGCAACTAAGGCTACGTGGCGTTAGTAGCTAGAGTAACAATGAGATTAGGTCAAAGAGGGACTGTCAATGATGATGTTCTGTCTCAGTGGAGATGACAAGAATATACTGATCCCCATGTAGACCATTAAATACGAGATCCTCAGAGACTGGGAGTATCAGAGGAGCTCCAATTGATAGGTTTATCTCATTAGAAATATCTATATACATATTTCGTTACGTGTTCATGTTTATTTATTGATTGCTAAGGAGGGTGAATGTTGATATGTTAAGTTGCTTTTGTTAAGTTTGTTTATAAAGTACTGTATTGTTCGGACCGTAAAAGTAAGCGAATGTTTGGTAGGTATATTATGTAGTTAGCATATGTACTTGGATACCAATTTATAAGATGGGTGACTAAATAAATAATAAATATGAATTTGCACAAAGTTAATGTAGAATTTAATTTCACTTTAGCAAATAACAGTCGTACTAAATGCTTTCATCTTCACAATGATTAAAACATCCAAAGTTCTTCTGAATGTACTGTCTGAAATTCATTTGGTATCTAGAAATGTAATATGTTAAATTTCACAGCATTTCAGCTTAAAAGATGATATAGACAAAACTATAAATACATATTGTAGTCAATAAACCTGTAATTCGAGCCTTACTCACTAGTCTAATAGCTATTTTACGAGCCTTTTGTGCACTAGTATTTGGGTTCGATTCCCTGCGGGAGAAAATCAACGCATCGGGGTGTTAAGGATTCTACCTTTATTTAACATCCACGTCTCATATATCAGCGGTATTGAAAAGAAATGCTAAACTTCAACGAATAAAAACCTTTGTATTACTCAAAGTAATATTAAAATACGATTATAACTTTGTCAATAAGATACCAGGGTAAACTGAAGGGAATAGAGACGTGACCAATTTTGAATTCAACATTTCTCCTTTGCAGTAACTTATATCACATAATAGGATATTACTGTACATGTCAAAATTTCATTCGTGTAATTATTATGCAAGAATTGAAACGTGGAATTTTCAAAAAAAATTGCTGGTAAGCCAGTATAAGTACGATTAGAGTAAGTGATCCATAAGTGGACCTCTTACACTCGAGCTTACATCCCCATGCATTGCCTTCATGAAATACTAGCAGCGTTCACCCCGCTTCGCTGCGGTCACCCCGGAACGCAATAAACTTTGTTACTTAGATAATTTTTACTTTTTCGCTTTCAAGTGATATGATAAAAACCATAGAAGATTGCACTAATGTTAACATTATATCGCCTGTCATTTATGTTAACCCGCCCCGCTTCGCTGCGGTCACCCCAACCCGCCCCGCTTCGCTGCGGTCATCCCGGAACGCAATAAACTTTGTTACTTAGATAATTTTTACTTTTTCGCTTTCAAGTGATTTATAGCGCCTGTCAGTTATGTTAACCCGCCGAGTCACAGGGTCATGCGGGTTGCATATAAATACGTTTATTTTTATACCTATGATGAACTAATAACAAAGGATTTGTACGTATGGACACCTGAATGGTCAATTATCTCAAGACACTGGTAATTGAAAATTAAAGTGATATGATAAAAAACATCTAGGGTCCACATCCTAACAACCCCCCAAAAATGAAAGAAATCGGTTCAGCCGTATTAGCGTGATGAGCGGACAAAGGATTTTTTGTACGTATTGACACCTGATTGGTCAATTATCTCAAGACACTGGTAATTGAAAATTAAAGTGATATGATAAAAACCATCTAGGGTCCAAATCCTAACAACCCCCCAAAAATGAAAGAAATCGGTTCAGCCGTATTAGCGTGATGAGCGGACAAAGGATTTTGTGCGTTCTCTTTTATATATATAGATAGCAGCTAAGTGGAGACCACTAGTATTAATATTCTCTGTGTGAAGGTAATGAAATGAGTGCACAAAGAACTACATTATGATTGCTTGCAACGTAAAACGGTGGGCTGAAAAGTGCATAGCGAAGTGGACAATTTTGATTAGTATAATAGTGGAACATTTGTTCTCGTTGAGAAGCAACTAGCAAAATATGTTTGCATGTTTTAGTAAGTATAGGATAAAATATACGTTGTTTTGTATGTATCATAAGATAGTCCTTTTATTAAGTTTTATATGGTTTAGAGGTATTGGGATTAGTCCAAACTTCCCAATAAAGAGTCCTTTCCCAGTTACAAAATGGAAATCTTGATAGGTTTTGAAATGGAAACTGAAAATTACTATTAACAATGTCTAATAGATTTCGAATAGATAAGAGAAAGGTTTATCAAAACAAGAAGAAACTTCGGGACTAAGATCCATTAAATAGAACGAGCCAATGAGAAGAGAGAAAAGGTCAGAAGAGACCTTAGCAGACAGTTTAAGAGATGAGGTGTTTCTTAAGCATCTTCCGAATTGGATGTTCCTGTGGCAATTTTCACAGACGAAAAGAATCGTGATGCCGAATGATTGTTCTGTAAAGGAAATTACTCACCTAACAACGTGGAGAATAATGGATTTGAAATACAGTGTGTAAACAATGGGCTCACACAGAATGCCCTGGGCTATTAAAAGGCGTTCGTTTCTGTTTGTCTATAGAAAAACTTGAAAATATATGCGTATTAATTTTATGTCATTATTTTCCATGCGTTATTATGTGCATGTCGTTAATTCTATATTTTATTGGAAGTGTGTACTTTAGCTTATTAAGAGCCTGCCTTACTTAAAATAATACGAAATTTACCATTTTCTTTTGCTTGATTATTCATCAGTGAAAGGAGATAATGAAATGCAGGTTACCACTATCATAGATAATGCTATTCTACAACAGAAAATATGAACCTGAAGAATGTACAGTGTTGCAATCCATAGAAATTACAGTGTTGCCTGAAAAACAATTTCCCTAAAATCTAAGTTAAGATAGCGAGTAGAGGAATGAACTCAACCGCATTTGATTACGTATCATGTTGTTTTGGTTTCTTGTGAACTACTTTTTAATTAACATTATTATTTAGTTTTAATAACTGTATGTTAAAACTATTTTGTTTAATACAAACTAAATACAACTATTATTTAAAAAGTAGTTCACAGGAAACCAAAACAATATGATACGTAACCAAATGCAGTTGAGTTTGTTCCTCTACTCGCTGGCTTGACTTATATTTTAGGGAAATTGTTTTTCTGGTAACACTGTAATTTCTATGGATGGCAACACTGAACATTCTTCAGGTTCATATTTTCTGTTGTAGAATAGCATTATCTATGATTGTGGTGACTTACATTTCATTATCTCCTTTCACTGATGAATAAACAAGCAAAAGAAAAATGGTAAATTTTGTATAATTTTTGGTAAGGCAGGCTCTTAAGTCCAAATATTCGAATACACTATTCGAGCAAGATTAACCAATGATAAGTACACTTTTAATAATACCTTCTTCATAATGAAATCCATAATTTCATGTGGAAATCCTACTGCCAGATCAATTATCTGCACCTACCACATACACGGTGCAGATAATTGATCTAGCAGTTGTCTTCGAAACATTTTTTCTGGAGGGGAAGGCGTTGTACCTGTGAACACTTTTAGAGTCTTCGAAATTTTGGTGCTAATATTCAGCACTTTTTCCCCAATTTTTGTCGTATATTTGAAGTGCCATCTCTTTGCTATCAGAGAGGATGATTTTTAAACATGTTACATAATTACAGTAGCTTTTATAGAATATAACAAGAGCATTTCCGTTTTGTTCACATGTACATTAGGTCGTGTACCTTTGAACAAAGTGATAATTACAACGTTTCTGAAACAATAATATAAAAAGAATTCATAAATATTAACAGTTATAAATTGCAATAAAATTTTTAGATATAAAAAGTTCCCCAGAATTGAAATTTTATTAATTAAATTAAAAATTGAACAGAAGTTCTAACAAAAACTTGTGAACAATAAAGTTGAGCATATACAACTCAACATTATGTTATACAATAAGCGAATATATAGAAACTACTTAAAATTATAATTAATAACTTTATATCCTAACCTAACCTATATAAAATATATAAATTGTTTTAACTACTTACATTGTGTAGCTTTAAACAGTATGATTTATCGTTCAAAGGTACACGATGCATTAATGTTCATAGGTACAAGAGGGTCACCATTACGAAAAAGGTTCTCCACTAGCTTAAATATTGAACAGATGTAAAAACTAAAAATATCACTGTATTCACCAATGATTCTACCCCAAGTTTGGACAAATAAATATCACGTTGCGAAAACCGAAGAGCACAAAACTAAAAAGGTAACTACAAAAAATCTTCGTTTTGGGGGTGAAAAAATTAAAAGGAACATTACTCGGCACAACACTCAGTAAACAACAGCCAAACGCGTTTGTAGTGCTTTTTTTTTTTCATTTAATCTTTCAAACGAATTTTAATCACTGCACCTAGATAGCTCTGAATTCGAGAAAAGCCCAGGTGTTCAAAGGTACAGTGTTTCAAAGGTACAACGCCTTCCCCTAGCTACAAATTCGGATACTTCTAGAAATTTGGATATTTCTCAATGTGTATGATACAGTACATATTGATGTCTTATTTCAGGTATTTAACCACAATTGTCCACGGTGTCGTACCCAATTATATAAGGCAACATCATACATAGTGTATTTCTCGTAGTTATATGTAAATATAATTAACAAGCAAGTGAACTAAACTTTTTCGCTCCAACATCAAACTAAATCATGATTATGTCAAAGTTATCGCTGTATCAATTCTTAAGGCATGTCGCCACTCTACATGAATCTTGTAGCTGTCATAAAAAAAAACTTGCAACCTTACTATATTTCTCCATGTATACATAGTCATGAACGGGTCATACAACATTTTTTTTTTCATCTTGCAAGGAGTTAAACCATGTGCAACTTTCTGGGTCGTCTTGCTTGCTACCTGCTATCGCCCTCCCGCTAACATAAAGTTAAAAAACAGTTTCGCCGCTTCAGAAACAACGGATTCTTTTGGACAGGGAGGGGAAGTGCGCCAAAATACGCGTTTTTAATGAGAAGGTTCACTATTTGTCCACCAGAGTCCACTACTGCATGGGTGGAAATATCCTTCTTGCTTTCAGAAAGTTGTAATGTGTAAAGAGTAAATAGAAACATCGGATTGCAAAGTTTTTTTTAATGAAAGCTACAATATTCATTTAAAATGGAAACGTGGTCTAAAGGTAAATCAAGATTTGAACATAGCACAATAGCAGTTTTCGGAATCTCATACTGAAATACTTTCGAAAATGCCATGCAATGCTATAAAATAAATTATTTTTCGGTATGAAACATTTTATTAATCATCAAACATATTAATAAAGCTAGAGGTACAGTAAGAAAGTGTATATAACCAATACTTTGAGAAAACAATAAAATTTCTGCATATATAGACGTACGTACTTAAATACTGTAATTAGACTTTATATTATTGTATTGCAGTTACTAAGAACAGAAAGCAATATTTTGATTTCGTACTATTATTCTTTATAATTGTTTTAGAAAAAAAAAACATGTAACATTCTCCATGTTTGAAGTGTGTCGCTTCTGTTACAAATCTTGAGAAACACATTTTTCATTGATTTTAAAAATACCTTACTCAACCACATTGACAAACTACTGATTTTCATTATAAAGAATTATTTTGTAACTGCTGCATCATACAGTTCATACACTTCTTGCATACTACTATAGTATTACTATATATATATGCTAAATTTGTGTTACATTTTGTGATAAAGCTGTCCTTGTTTTACTTAATACAAATGTGTTCAAGAAATAGCAACAAGTAAGCAATACTATTAACGCACAAGTTATTCACAAAACAAGTTTCATTATGTCCTGTTTTGATTCATTTTCGGATATCATCTGTGGACTTGCTTCTTGAACTATCATGTACCCCTCACGTTTCTCATGCATATAGACTTTTGCTGCTGCCTCTGTGACTTGTTTCATACACCTTTCTATAGATTGAGCGTGATTTGGCCACTGTGGTACTTTCATCGGAACGTCTACAAATTTCTTTACTACTACTGTTGAAAGTTTGCATTTCAAGGGAGATTCATAAACACCCTTAGACTAGTCGATCATCTCTAGCACTAACGAGGGATTGGGGTAGATAGCAGGTGTTTTCTTCGGACGTACAGAGAGATTTCCTTGTACTGCCTCACTTCTCAAGTTAAGTATCTTTTGAAGTACAGCATCCACAACAATCTTCTTCTGCATACGAAGTCACTGCAGTTGAAACAAGATGTGGCATGGCCCTTTTTCCCAGTAATGCTTGACTTTGATGTTGAACCAGCAGGGTAATAGACACTAACAATGTATTTCACTATCCGCGTAAGATTTATGAGATATTTGACGTTAAGTTCATGTTTAAAAACCCACAAACGACGCAGTCTATGTGCTGTAGTCAACCATCTTGAATGACTGACTGGACCAATTTCAAGAAGCGCCAGATCCCATCGAGATTTTCCAGTGGGAATGGAATGTGTAATCTGATATCCATATGCTTGATCTCTAGATAAATCTTTTACGATATTTTCACTCAGCGCAATAAGAGGCTCTCAAATTGGGAGTTTTTGCTATGAAGGATCGATTTCAAGTCCAGTAACTGCGTCTAGCATATCTCCAATAGTACCTTTCCACTGATAGCTAGGCAAAATTATGCCATCCACTGTTGTGATTAAGTGTCGAAAAGGTAACCAGCTGGTGTGAAGAGCACACACTAACCAATTTAGCTTACGACCAAGTTTGACTTTTACCCAATGCATAGTACGACCTTCCCAACCATTGTTGACGTTAGTAGAATCACCTTCAATTGCTTGTAAGATTTTATCAATGCCCTTCTAAAATCTTCAAGATTATCAGCAAAAATTTCAGCTTGCTTTTTATTGTAACAATCTTTCTGAGGAGTGAAATTATAAAGATAGCATCTACCTGGTTCGCTGTAAACAGAATAGTTTTGTTCTCATATTATCCCAGGGAACTGGTGATTTGAATTTTGTGCTACCAACATAACGTTCGTAATATCTTCACGGCCGTCAAAGAAGATACAGTCGATTATACCTTGCTGACAGAACTCATCAAATTCTTGGTCCACGGATTTCATAATTTTTTTCTTGTGCTCTCTTCACTTTATTGGGATCAATCACAAGCCTTTGGTCTTTGTCGGTCTCCGTCATCAAGCCAACATCCATAAGGGCGGCAGTAGATATGGCAGCTGTTGCACGCAAGCCGACAGCATACCAAATGCTCTGCATGACAACATAGCTTAATGACGGGAAGTTCAGAGGGTAACAATTCTCTGCCGGTTCCAATCAAATTACTCCTATGTGTAAATATATCACGTTTCGTTTTTGTCTTAGAAGTCATTGTAAAGAAACATCAAGAAACTACGATGTTAATATCAGGACTATTTGAAAAAGTTTACACACTCAAATTTGAAACTTTCAATCTTATACCCTTGGAGTTATTATATAATAAATGTGAAAAGTTTAGCACCCGTTTAAAATTGAAAATGTATCTAATTTAATGATTGTAGAATATAAATTTGACATAATATTAAAACTGTAATTCAGAAACGTGCAAATAGATAAAACTAATCTTAACAAGCATGTGTTTATGATCAATAAATGAAATAAAACGCTGGCGCCATCTATGAACAACAAAAGTAAATTTATAAAAAAAGAACGAAAATGACAAAACTTTGGACTGATATTTACCTAGCAAAACATTATATCGAATTTGTAAATATATGCTTCGAAACCCAATGTCAGGTCTCAACTTTTTAGCACCCCTCATTTTAGGATTTTGAAAATTGAAAAAATCGACACGCCCTACTATGCACATCATTTTTCTACGTAATCTCTCTCCTTATCAATGCACTTGGCCCAACGGTCAACGAGCTTACACATTGCTTCCAAATAAAAGGTTTTCCGTTGTTCGTGAAGCCACTTTTGCACCGCATTTTGCACGTCTAAATCTGAAGCAAATCGGCGAGCACGCAAAACATCCTTGAGTGGCCCAAACAAGTGAAAGTCAGATGGAGCTAGATCTGGGCTGTAGGGAGGGTGTTGCAATAACTCAAATTTCAGCTTGTTGATGTATTCAATAATGTGATGGGCCGTGTGTGATCGTGCATTGTCATGCAACAACAAAACTTTCTTCAACAACAAACCTCGGCGTTTGTTGAGAATTGCCGGCTTCAGGTTCTTTTCCAACATTTCACTATAACTCGCACTGTTGACCGTCTTTCCCTTTTCCATGAACTTTGCCATTATGAGCCCCTTTGAGTCCCAAAACACAGTTAACATATCCTTTTTTTGCGGATGGCCCAGTATTGAATTTTTTCTTCGTTGGAGATCCAGGGTGTTTCCACTGCATATTCTGGCGCTTTGTTTTTGGCTCATAGTGATGAACTCATGTTTTATCGAAGGTGACTATTTTGCTTAAAAATGCATCATCTTCGTTGCTGAAGCGAGTGAGTAAGCATTGACAGACCCTAAGAGAGTGTGCTTGTGTTCTGCACTAAGCTTTCTTGTTACTCACCGTGCGCAGACTTTATGAAAACCGAGCTCGTCGTGGATGATTTGATGGGCAGAGCAGACTGATGTTCAAAGCAGATGCTACCTCATCGATAGTGATTCGCCTATTCGCCAGAACCATCTCTCAAGTTTGCTGAATGTTGTCATCTGTAGTGGAGGTTGATGGCAGTCCTGCTCCCTTTTCATGCGTTACACTTGTTCAACCACTTTTAAACTTCTCGAGTCACAAAAAACACAGTTTTACGTGGTAGTGCACTTCTCCCATATTGCGATGATAGTCTGCGATGAATGTCTGACCCTTTGACCCCCTCCGACCAGAGGAATCGGATCACTGCTCGTTGTTCCTCTTTGTTGCAAACTTCTAATGGAGAAGCAATGATATATCTGCAACAGAATGAAGAAAAATGGAGGAATTAAGATCACACTTTCACAACATTACCACAACGGTATAATAATAAAATATGCGAGGACAGAAGTCAAAGTGCGCAATGGAAGAAAAGTTATGACAAAAGTGTAGATCATTTTTGACCCGCCCTCGTATATTCGGCATTAACAATAGTTTTCACACGTTACAAGGCAGTAAGGTAAGCAAGGTAGCATAACTAAATTCAGCGTCCACTTGCATAAATGTAGTAGATATTCGTACTATCGCACACAGTTATTTCTAGTAACACGTTGTGTTAGATATGTATTAAACAAAGCACAGTTTTCATCTCTAAGTAGATGTGATCCTTTAGAAACTATATGAGTAGTTGTTTTAGAGTTTAATATAAAATGAGATGAAAAAATACTCGGGTCTATTAAGTAACATAATTTACTCCAACCCGCCTTAACAATACTAATTAATGTTTATTTTCTGTAATAGTTATTCTCTATACATACATGTTTGTTTACCTGACTTAGTTTCCGCCATAAATCGCACTCGGGAAGGGTAAAAGAAAAGAAGGAAGGGATAGTGAAACTTAGATGGATTTTGATACTGACCTTGTTTGTGGCTACTAAAAAGTTAATAAAAAGAGCGCCCCGTACAAAACTTCGGTGCCTATCACCATGTAATGATTTTATAGGTAGAGGCTAAATGACGGTCTGGACTAGTCTTTTCTCCTTTACCAATTTATTATAAAAAATGATAAATACAAATGTCTTTGATTACAAAGAGTAAAATAGTGTGTATCTTGCTATTGACCAGATGAGAGGAAATAGGTGTTTTGCACGGTGCCCCTTCTCTCAAGGCTGTCTCCAAGGCACCTGCTGCTTCTGGTAAGTCTTGAAGGATAGCCCCCTCAGCCCAAGGCAGCTTCGCGAGGCTTGGTTGTAGTAAGGATCCCTAGTTCAGTGCGACCTAAGGGCAGTTGTTGGTTAGTTGATCAGTTGGTCGACTGATGCCAGGTCCCTCGGTGGTTGGGCTTCTATTTGTCCTCTTCGAGTCCTTTCGTGAGGTCCGTCTTCTTTTGGCTTCCCTCGGAAACTTTCGTGTCGGCTTCTCGTCTGCTACACTGTTTATAATGTATTGACATGTGCTTTTGTTATGATGTGGGGATCCTTACAATATAAATAAGTGTCAAACCTTGTTCATACCCTTAAAGCTGTACGTATGGAAACACTAACGGAAATACTAATACTCATCTTCATGGCACTAAGAAGCACTAACGCTACTCTAACCGTTAAATTCATTTTAGGGGCGATTCTGAGATGTGTCCCTGCTGGCCTAAGTTAGTAGGCCTCATTAAATGACTGTTTATTTTTCGTCACTTTTACGCTGTTTTCTCCTCAGTACACTTAAACGTCAATTTGTGCGGCACTATCAAGCACTAATAAAAAAGCTTATGGTTAGCATGTTCATTCGGCTGATTTGAATAAGATGAGTTTGTTGCATGAAGTTGGCAGACCCATGTTCTTACTCCAAAACCTGTACATATGGAAACGCTAATGTTAACATTCATGACACTAAGGATCACTAACACTACTCTAATCTTTGACTATATTTTTGGGACGATTCTGGGATATGAGCCTGTTGGCATAAAGTTAGTGGACCCACAGTGATTATTTAAAAAATAGGAATTATTTGTGGAGCATTAACGATGGAATTTGCGGCACTATTAAACGCTGACGATGTATGAAATCGAAATTGGGATACCATAGCTGGTCTGACAACATCACGGAGAAAGGTACAATTTTAGTTTCTAGTTTCGATTACAAAGACTGGTGTAACGAACAAACATACGAAGTCGAACGTTATAATAATACCAGAAATTATCTCGAAAATCTCTGAAGAATAGAAACTGATCCAGTCAATACCTGAGCAGAAACTCACAGTGGCTCAGTTGTAGATTATTTACCTCTGGTCTGTTGGGACCATGGTTCGATCCCACAAATGTTTATGATAGACAATATCATGTCCGTGGGTTTTATTGACGTACTGCCGTTTCCTCCCACATTTTCATTCCATCAATTCTTCCATCATGATTTACTCGTCTTAATAATTCTTCTTCCTTAGCCTAACCGGCATAATCATGAGACGTTAAATAAAAAAAAACAGGTGAAAACCCTCATGTCTATTAATCTTGAATGACATAATAAGTTACCACTCAAAAAGGTCAGAAGATTGTGTGGATAGATTTTCTCGTGTGTGGTATCATCATCATCATCATAGGTATTGTGCCCTTATTGGCAGGTCGCTTGCCGCAGCTGAGAAGCTTCCATGCTCCTCGGTCCTCCGCTAACCTCTCCGTCTTCACGTATGATCTTTCTGTTTTTATATCATCCATGAATTGCAGCCTCCTTCACCCTCTTCCTTTCTTTCCTGCCACCATACCCTTTAGGACGTCCCTCATGATAAAATTTCCTCTTAGGCAATGTCCCAAGCAGTTTCTCTTCCTCTTCTTAACAATATCTAGAAGCGTTCTCTTCTTCACCACCATTTCTAACACCCTCTCATTCGTTTTCCGTTCGACCCAACTAATTTTTCCATTCTTCTCCACACTCACATTTCGAAGGCTTTTAGTCGTTTCCCATTACTTTTACGCAATCTCCATGATTCCGCCCCATATAGTACAACATTCTATGAAACATTTTATGAGTCTTTTTCTCAGCTCTTTATTCAAGGTACCACAAAACAGACTTTTCTTATTCGTAAAGGCTTTTTTCGCCATTCCTATCCTTGCTTTCATTTCATGTTCGCACTTCATGTCATTACTTAGAATACTACCCAGATATTGAAAACTATTCACTTGTTCTATTTTCTCCCCTCCCACTTTCTTATTTGATACAGACCGCTTCGTTCCAATCACAATGGCTTTTGTCTTTCTAACATTTATTTTTCATCCCATATTCTTCACAGCCCTTCTTAAGATTTTCTGTGAAGCCAATTCTTTTCTTCAGTTTTCGCCGCTTTCTTTAAGTATATTTTCAGAAGTTTGATCCAATTGATCCGGTCGAAAGTTTTGTCAGTCAATGAACCACAAACACAACTCTTCTCCTACATCAGGAACTCGTTCTAGTATAATTCTCATCAACCCAATAGCATCTCTGTTCCTTTTTCCTTTCATAACTAAATATTTCATTAATATTGTGTAAATCTCTTCTCATGAAAATATTTCACGTGGAGTAGTTTCCTTAGCAATCAGTTTTCCTACTTCTAATTCTCCAAACATGATGCATGCGACTTTGTTTATATTTCAAAAATAAATATTTTATTATTAACCCAGTAAATGGCATGCTATTATTCTTCATGAAAAAATCAACGAGGAATAGTTTTCTTTTCGAGGGAGTGTGTTTTCTTAAGGTAAAGTTTGCCGAAGACGTCTTATAACTTTGTTGGTATTTCACTAAAGGCATGTTGCCAGGCTACATGAATCTTGTAACTGTCATAAAAAATCTTGAAACCCTACCATATTTCTCAATGTAAACATGTCTTGAAATGGCCATACAACATTTTTTCCATCTTGCAAGTAGTTGAACCATGTGCAACTTTCTGGGTCGTCTTGCTTGCTACCTGTTATCGCCCTCCCGCTGACATAAAGTTAAAAAACAGTTTCGCCGCTTCAGAAACAACGGATTCTTTTGGACAGGGAGGGGAAGTGCGCCAAAATACGCGTTTTTAATGAGAAGGTTCACTATTTGTCCATTAGAGTGCACTACTGCATGGGTGGAAATATCTTTCTTGCTTTCAGAAAGTTGTAATGTGTAAAGAGTAAACAGAAAGATCAGGTTGCAAGATTTTTTAAAAGACAGCTACAAGATTCATGTAAAATGGAAACCTACCTTTAGACCACGTTTCCATTTTAAATGAATATTGTAGCTTTCATTAAAAAAAACTTTGCAATCTACTGCCGCCCTTATGGATGTTGGCTTGATGACGGAGACCGACAAAGACCAAAGGCTTGTGATTGATCCCAATAAAGTGAAGAGAGCACAAGAAAAAAATTATGAAATCCGTGGACCAAGAATTTGATGAGTTCTGTCAGCAAGGTATAATCGACTGTATCTTCTTTGACGGCCGTGAAGATATTACGAACGTTATGTTGGTAGCACAAAATTCAAATCACCAGTTCCCTGGGATAATATGAGAACAAAACTATTCTGTTTACAGCGAACCAGGTAGATGCTATCTTTATAATTTCACTCCTCAGAAAGATTGTTACAATAAAAAGCAAGCTGAAATTTTTGCTGATAATCTTGAAGATTTTAGAAGGGCATTGATAAAATCTTACAAGCAATTGAAGGTGATTCTACTAACGTCAACAATGGTTGGGAAGGTCGTACTATGCATTGGGTAAAAGTCAAACTTGGTCGTAAGCTAAATTGGTTAGTGTGTGCTCTTCACACCAGCTGGTTACCTTTTCGACACTTAATCACAACAGTGGATGGCATAATTTTGCCTAGCTATCAGTGGAAAGGTACTATTGGAGATATGCTAGACGCAGTTACTGGACTTGAAATCGATCCTTCATAGCAAAAACTCCCAATTTGAGAGCCTCTTATTGCGCTGAGTGAAAATATCGTAAAAGATTTATCTAGAGATCAAGCATATGGATATCAGATTACACATTCCATTCCCACTGGAAAATCTCGATGGGATCTGGCGCTTCTTGAAATTGGTCCAGTCAGTCATTCAAGATGGTTGACTACAGCACATAGACTGCGTCGTTTGTGGGTTTTTAAACATGAACTTAACGTCAAATATCTCATAAATCTTACGCGGATAGTGAAATACATTGTTAGTGTCTATTACCCTGCTGGTTCAACATCAAAGTCAAGCATTACTGGGAAAAAGGGCCATGCCACATCTTGTTTCAACTGCAGTGACTTCGTATGCAGAAGAAGATTGTTGTGGATGCTGTACTTCAAAAGATACTTAACTTGAGAAGTGAGGCAGTACAAGGAAATCTCTCTGTACGTCCGAAGAAAACACCTGCTATCTACCCCAATCCCTCGTTAGTGCTAGAGATGATCGACTAGTCTAAGGGTGTTTATGAATCTCCCTTGAAATGCAAACTTTCAACAGTAGTAGTAAAGAAATTTGTAGACGTTCCGATGAAAGTACCACAGTGGCCAAATCACGCTCAATCTATAGAAAGGTGTGTGAAACAAGTCACAGAGGCAGCAGCAAAAGTCTATATGCATGAGAAACGTGAGGGGTACATGATAGTTCAAGAAGCAAGTCCACAGATGATATCCGAAAATGAATCAAAACAGGACATAATGAAACTTGTTTTGTGAATAACTTGTGCGTTAATAGTATTGCTTACTTGTTGCTATTTCTTGAACACATTTGTATTAAGTAAAACAAGGACAGCTTTATCACAAAATGTAACACAAATTTAGCATATATATATAGTAATACTATAGTAGTATGCAAGAAGTGTATGAACTGTATGATGCAGCAGTTACAAAATAATTCTTTATAATGAAAATCAGTAGTTTGTCAATGTGGTTGAGTAAGGTATTTTTAAAATCAATGAAAAATGTGTTTCTCAAGATTTGTAACAGAAGCGACACACTTCAAACATGGAGAATGTTACATGTTTTTTTTTTCTAAAACAATTATAAAGAATAATAGTACGAAATCAAAATATTGCTTTCTGTTCTTAGTAACTGCAATACAATAATATAAAGTCTAATTACAGTATTTAAGTACGTACGTCTATATATGCAGAAATTTTATTGTTTTCTCAAAGTATTGGTTATATACACTTTCTTACTGTACCTCTAGCTTTATTAATATGTTTGATGATTAATAAAATGTTTCATACCGAAAAATAATTTATTTTATAGCATTGCATGGCATTTTCGAAAGTATTTCAGTATGAAATTCCGAAAACTGCTCTTGTGCTATGTTCAAATCTTGATTTACCTAGCTAGAATTTCTTTAATCACAAAACTAAGTACGGATTTGAATTTCTCATACCTAAAAACATACTTTTAAGACCCCTCATCATGAAAAATTGCAAAAAGTATATTTCCTCCTCAAAAATGACACGCCCTAGTGCATAGTATAACCCTAGCTTTATGTAAATAAATTGTAGAATGAAAAGTGTAGATAATTTTTGACTCGCCCTCGTATTTTGAAAACATAGTGAAATTGTGCACGTTTATTGACTTTGTGTAAAGCCTAGTAAGTGGAAATCTTACCTCGTGTAATAAGTGTAAGAGATTTGCAAAGCATTCTCAACATTTTATGATTGATGATGATTTATGATGATCCAATTCAGTTCATTGAAACTCCCATCAGTACATATTGTCGGGATGATCTTCATGCCATGTTTCACGATCTCCTTATTGCAAACTTTGATCGATTGTTGTCTACACGTGGCCAGACCGAATTTTAATCACGGATCTAAAATTAATTCATTCCACAATGCTTTTTTTCGTACATCATTTGAAAGGTCATCCGCAGCAAGGAATATAGTCTAGTCTGGGCCAAGTGCATTGATAAGGAGAGAGATTACGTAGAAAAATGATGTGCATAGTAGGGCGTGTCGATTTTTTCAATTTTCAAAATCCTAAAATGAGGGGTGCTAAAAAGTTGAGACCTGACATTGGGTTTCGAAGCATATATTTACAAATTCGATATAATGTTTTGCTAGGTAAATATCAGTCCAAAGTTTTGTCATTTTCGTTCTTTTTTTATAAATTTACTTTTGTTGTTCATAGATGGCGCCAGCGTTTTATTTCATTTATTGATCATAAACACATGCTTGTTAAGATTAGTTTTATCTATTTGCACGTTTCTGAATTACAGTTTTAATATTATGTCAAATTTATATTCTACAATCATTAAATTAGATACATTTTCAATTTTAAACGGGTGCTAAACTTTTCACATTTATTATATAATAACTCCAAGGGTATAAGATTGAAAGCTTCAAATTTGAGTGTGTAAACTTTTTCAAATAGTCCTGATATTAACATCGTAGTTTCTTGATGTTTCTTTACAATGACTTCTAAGACAAAAACGAAACGTGATATATTTACACATAGGAGTAATTTGATTGGAACCGGCAGAGAATTGTTACCCTCTGAACTTCCCGTCATTAAGCTATGTTGTCATGCAGAGCATTTGGTATGCTGTCGGCTTGCGTGCAACAGCTGCCATATCTACTGCCGCCCTTATGGATGTTGGCTTGATGACGGAGACCGACAAAGACCAAAGGCTTGTGATTGATCCCAATAAAGTGAAGAGAGCACAAGAAAAAAATTATGAAATCCGTGGACCAAGAATTTGATGAGTTCTGTCAGCAAGGTATAATCGACTGTATCTTCTTTGACGGCCGTGAAGATATTACGAACGTTATGTTGGTAGCACAAAATTCAAATCACCAGTTCCCTGGGATAATATGAGAACAAAACTATTCTGTTTACAGCGAACCAGGTAGATGCTATCTTTATAATTTCACTCCTCAGAAAGATTGTTACAATAAAAAGCAAGCTGAAATTTTTGCTGATAATCTTGAAGATTTTAGAAGGGCATTGATAAAATCTTACAAGCAATTGAAGGTGATTCTACTAACGTCAACAATGGTTGGGAAGGTCGTACTATGCATTGGGTAAAAGTCAAACTTGGTCGTAAGCTAAATTGGTTAGTGTGTGCTCTTCACACCAGCTGGTTACCTTTTCGACACTTAATCACAACAGTGGATGGCATAATTTTGCCTAGCTATCAGTGGAAAGGTACTATTGGAGATATGCTAGACGCAGTTACTGGACTTGAAATCGATCCTTCATAGCAAAAACTCCCAATTTGAGAGCCTCTTATTGCGCTGAGTGAAAATATCGTAAAAGATTTATCTAGAGATCAAGCATATGGATATCAGATTACACATTCCATTCCCACTGGAAAATCTCGATGGGATCTGGCGCTTCTTGAAATTGGTCCAGTCAGTCATTCAAGATGGTTGACTACAGCACATAGACTGCGTCGTTTGTGGGTTTTTAAACATGAACTTAACGTCAAATATCTCATAAATCTTACGCGGATAGTGAAATACATTGTTAGTGTCTATTACCCTGCTGGTTCAACATCAAAGTCAAGCATTACTGGGAAAAAGGGCCATGCCACATCTTGTTTCAACTGCAGTGACTTCGTATGCAGAAGAAGATTGTTGTGGATGCTGTACTTCAAAAGATACTTAACTTGAGAAGTGAGGCAGTACAAGGAAATCTCTCTGTACGTCCGAAGAAAACACCTGCTATCTACCCCAATCCCTCGTTAGTGCTAGAGATGATCGACTAGTCTAAGGGTGTTTATGAATCTCCCTTGAAATGCAAACTTTCAACAGTAGTAGTAAAGAAATTTGTAGACGTTCCGATGAAAGTACCACAGTGGCCAAATCACGCTCAATCTATAGAAAGGTGTATGAAACAAGTCACAGAGGCAGCAGCAAAAGTCTATATGCATGAGAAACGTGAGGGGTACATGATAGTTCAAGAAGCAAGTCCACAGATGATATCCGAAAATGAATCAAAACAGGACATAATGAAACTTGTTTTGTGAATAACTTGTGCGTTAATAGTATTGCTTACTTGTTGCTATTTCTTGAACACATTTGTATTAAGTAAAACAAGGACAGCTTTATCACAAAATGTAACACAAATTTAGCATATATATATAGTAATACTATAGTAGTATGCAAGAAGTGTATGAACTGTATGATGCAGCAGTTACAAAATAATTCTTTATAATGAAAATCAGTAGTTTGTCAATGTGGTTGAGTAAGGTATTTTTAAAATCAATGAAAAATGTGTTTCTCAAGATTTGTAACAGAAGCGACACACTTCAAACATGGAGAATGTTACATGTTTTTTTTTTCTAAAACAATTATAAAGAATAATAGTACGAAATCAAAATATTGCTTTCTGTTCTTAGTAACTGCAATACAATAATATAAAGTCTAATTACAGTATTTAAGTACGTACGTCTATATATGCAGAAATTTTATTGTTTTCTCAAAGTATTGGTTATATACACTTTCTTACTGTACCTCTAGCTTTATTAATATGTTTGATGATTAATAAAATGTTTCATACCGAAAAATAATTTATTTTATAGCATTGCATGGCATTTTCGAAAGTATTTCAGTATGAAATTCCGAAAACTGCTCTTGTGCTATGTTCAAATCTTGATTTACCTAGCTAGAATTTCTTTAATCACAAAACTAAGTACGGATTTGAATTTCTCATACCTAAAAACATACTTTTAAGACCCCTCATCATGAAAAATTGCAAAAAGTATATTTCCTCCTCAAAAATGACACGCCCTAGTGCATAGTATAACCCTAGCTTTATGTAAATAAATTGTAGAATGAAAAGTGTAGATAATTTTTGACTCGCCCTCGTATTTTGAAAACATAGTGAAATTGTGCACGTTTATTGACTTTGTGTAAAGCCTAGTAAGTGGAAATCTTACCTCGTGTAATAAGTGTAAGAGATTTGCAAAGCATTCTCAACATTTTATGATTGATGATGATTTATGATGATCCAATTCAGTTCATTGAAACTCCCATCAGTACATATTGTCGGGATGATCTTCATGCCATGTTTCACGATCTCCTTATTGCAAACTTTGATCGATTGTTGTCTACACGTGGCCAGACCGAATTTTAATCACGGATCTAAAATTAATTCATTCCACAATGCTTTTTTTCGTACATCATTTGAAAGGTCATCCGCAGCAAGGAATATAGTCTAGTCAATATGTACACTCATGTCCAAAATGATGGTCGCATATCTATAACTGTCTTCTTGTAAGAATAAAATTTGATAATGATTTTGCAGGATACTTTTAATACTGATACTAGGTGTATAATCGGGTAATGTATATTTGTGGTAAATTTCATAGGAAAAGCGTTATAAATACGAAAATTAGAATGAGTAAAACAAAATGTTGTTAAATGAACAAGAAAGTTTTATTTTGGTTTTATTGTTTTTATTTACTGCTCCTTTGACATGAAATTTTCCACATACATGTCTTTGCCGATTATACACATACTAACATTATAAGAAATACCGGGCGAATTCGTTATCAAATTATATTCCTATAATTATATTCCAACAGATTTATAGACATGCAACAATAATTTTGGACATGAGTGTACATTAAACCGAAAAAAAATCATAACAAGCTAAAATTGTGTACATCCCTTTGGAAAGGTGTATATAACAACATACTAAAAGTCCTGAAAAATCCGGTGACGGGTTTGGCTGCTATATTGGAAAATGGCCGCCAAACCGTATTTTTTTAAAATAATCACTCGTTCTCACTTTAATAGTTATAACTCACGTTCTGTTTGCACTATTGATATTATTTTACTTCATTCGAATAACAAAGGATTCGGCTTGCAGAGGAAGTCTTCCTGTGATAAACATAAAAGCGAGAAAATGTCTCATAGAATACCTTTAAGAAGCTCCAGTCGTCGTCAAAATCGAAAAAAAAAAAAAACATTTTTTTCTTCTTCACTTTTCTTGCTTTAAACGAGTCTCTATGACATTCTGAAGTCTTATTATCGTGGTACATGCCTGAGTAATTGCATACAGATTGATAATACGTGTGCAGACTTACGTGCCATGAAAACGATTTTTCATGGAAGAAAGCGCGCACCAACGTGTGCTAGGGTAGAATAGAGTAGAGTAGAGTAGATGAGTACAGTAAAATATCGTCTAACATCTGCTAGGGTAGAGTAGATTAGTAGAGTATGTTACGTTAGGTTAGTAGAGCAGTTAAAGTTACTACAAACGAGTAGATAAGGTTACTGCTTGTATGTTGCACTTACCAGTACCGTAATGCATTTTACGGTTTCGCTTAATCGGTTTCACAGTAACATGAGTTCCTATTGCACATGTAATGTTTTCATACTAGAAACGCTACACTCGTAAACATAAAACACGGGTCTTCTACACTGTGCAGAAATGCTTCGCCGGATGAAAATAGTATCTAATGCAGTCATATTGTATATGCAATTACTTATTTTAACTGACGTATAGCATTAGAAATGGTTTCAGACTAGTAATCCTACAATTGTTGGTTGAGTTGATTTTAACGTCCCGTTCAGCAGCGAGGCTATATGAGACGCGGACCTACTGATTAACGTGGAATCCGAACCACATGAGCTCCCGCCGGGAATCGAACCCGGGTCTCCCGCGTCTAAGACGCGTACGCTAACCGCTTAGCCACGGAGGAGCTCAATCCTACAATTGTAAAATGTAGTACAACTGTACTACAGTGTGCCGACTACACTGTCGGAAATTAATATCTACTACAGGCCTCTTCTATATGCATTCACCCATTTTAATAGTAAAGTTATCATTTCCATCATGAACTATTGTAAGCCTGTACCACCTCATTTTCGGATTTATTTCAATTTCCACGGAAGACCATTGGGGAAAAATGGACGTCTCGTGAACATCTTGATATCCTGAGTGTGGCGTTGCTTATACGTCCATCAAGAAATGTCATTATGCTCTGTGGACAGTACCTGCGGATTAACTGCTGTATCGCCGGACCAATTTTAGGAAATTTCCGGGTCAATTGGAGAATTTATTTAAATTTGTGAGGAAGAATGAGTGAAAGTCAGGTAAGGGGAATAGTAAAAGTTAAGAAGGTGGTTGCATTTGTTGTTGTTTTTGATGTTGTAAGCAGCAGTGTATGTGCAGGCGGATGGACTATTTCGTGGAGAGGTACACTTGTTTTACTATACGGATCCATAGATTGTGAAATGTACAGAAAAAATTGGGCAAGTCTTTAATTTCCGCATTTCATGTCGAGAACAGGACCCAACCAACCCCTGTGCGGCTTCTAATCCGATCCTACTACTACTATGTAATCCAACCAAATATAACCGAATGCAGTATATTTTGGTACTTTTTCTCGGTTTTCAAATTGGTCCGCCGATATAGCAGTAATGCCGTACCTACATTCGAGATATCGTTAAGTGAAGATCTGGTATTAAAGTTCCACTTCAAGAAAAATCGATACTACTTTAGTCACTTCTTTTGTAATGGAAAGTCTTTATCATTTACCCTATATGCAGGTACGTAGCCAGGATTTCGTGAAGGGGGGGGGTCGTCACATGAAATACTGTGGTCATCACACCAGGGGCTCGATCATTCTAAACTATTTTACTGGCAACATATATTGGTTCGTTTAGCACGGATTTCGTAGCGGGGGGAGGGCGTGACATGAAATTCTGAAGGCCCAGGACCTCGACCAATCTAAATTACTTTACTATCAACATATATTGTTTTGTTATTACAATAAAATGAGGATATGTTGGTAAGTATTTTAATAACAAACTATGAAGAAATCTCGAGTAAAATAAAAAAAAATGTATTGAAAAAGATTTTACAATATTTACGTCCTTCCTCTGTTCATTCAAATATAACAATTTTCCTTTCATTATGACCTCAACTATTACAAAAAGTATATATTCACTATTAAAAAAAGTACATACTCAATAATGTCTTGTAAATCATTTTACAATATCTGTTTCTTTCTCTGAATCAAATGTTAACAGAACTTCCTTTCCACATAATTTTTTTGTTTTTTATTATTCTGTCAACTACTGTCTGTTCCAAATGACAGGTTAAAGGAGTAGTAGAAAATTGTTTTGAAGTAACATGTTTGACACTGCAAGGATGCTATGACAAAAAATTATGATAAAAAATGTCCACGCTTTACACAACGGCACTATGCTTTCGGAAGCTTGAAATCTCCCTGACTAGTAGCAGAAATTCTGAGAATTCCGTAAGTTTTCTAGAAATTTCAAATTCCCTGGCCCTTACAGGATATGTCGCTCACCTCGCCACCATGTATTGCAAGTAATACAAATCTTCTCATAAGAAAAAGTAACCAAAAGTTTCCTATAGTTTTTTTTTTTAATTTTAAACGCTGATCCTTCTTTTTCTCATTTCATTTTGTTTCATCCTTCCTTAATTTTTTTTTTCATTTCTGGTCTGGAAGGGGGGTCTGGACCCCCCGAACCCCCCCACCTTGGCTACGTGCCTGCTATACGGCACAACTGAATTAGTTACAAGTATTGTTGTCCATGAGACGAGAAATTAGGCTTTCTGGTCTTGTCTCGTGAATTTCGTTTCGTCTCGTCTCGATTCTCGGATAAGCTTTTCTCGAGTCGTCTCGTATTGTGAATTTATGCACACAATTTAAGCTCCGATTTTTTAATAAGTTCTTCTAGAAGTTACCAGAATCCTTTTGAGTCACAAGAGGTCAACTAGGAATGTGATATAACAACATTTAAACCATATTAATTATTGGGGTATGTTGTATAATGACTTGCATAACTTTAAATGTTGATAAATGCTCTTTATTGTGTTCGTACAATCAATTTATTGTTTTTTTAATACCATGAATTATGTAACACTAAAATGGTGTTTGAGACTTAAGACTTGTGTGAACTGTTGCTCACGAGACTTCATGAAATTTCTCGCCTCGTCTTGAATTTATAGTCTAGCCATAAATACTGTTACAAAAATACCAGAGTCTGCAACACTGTTGTGAGTAGAAAGAACAAACCTGGTGGTGAAAAGGGCGATCATGCATTGAGAGTGCCGCTGTAGAAAGGGATGCAAGTAACCCGTATAGGCTGGACATAAAGGGTGGGTACGAAAATAGGTTAGCAATGATAGCGCTACACAAAGTTGGAAAACCAGCGAGTGAAATTTTTGACACACTTAAAAAACGCTAAACGTTAGTCGCATGCTTCTGTAGCGCACCATCCAGTGGTTCCTTAACACTGGGTGTGTTCAAGATTGCCCGAGAGTTGGGCGACCACGAAGTGCAAGGATTCCAGAAACTGTGGAAGCAGTGGTGGTGCGTGTGAGGAGAAATCCCATACGGTAGCAGACAGTAATGACTCGTGAGATGAATATCTCCAAGAAAGCGACGTCCAGGCTACTCAGGAACGATCTTGGTATTCGAGCCTACCGACGGTCAACGGGACACTTTCTGATGCCGCGTCTGATGGAGCAAAGGAAGCGTAAAAGTAAATGTCTACTTCAGCGGTACGCGCAAAATCGGCACAGACAGATCCTGTCCACCGATAAGAGGTTGTTCTCTATCGAAGAGTGTTTCAATCGAAAAAATGATAGGGTGTATGCGTCATCGGCTCAGGAAGCCAGGGACAAATTTTCGAAAATACAGAGAGACCATAATCCCGCGTCCGGCATGGTGTAAACTAGTGCCCGGGTGTACCAAACCACTGTGCTGGAGCCTATAGTAAAGGACTTGACCACCACCCTCTTCAGAAAACCCACATGGACTTTCCAGCAAAACTCGGTTCCTGCTCACAAGGCAAAATCAAACCAGGAGTTGCTGGCACACAATGTGCCTGACTTCAAATCCATTCAGGACTAACCTTAATCCTCTGGATTACAAAATGTGGACAATGCTTCAGGATATTGCCTGCAAGAAACGTCATTCCACAGTTGCCAGTTTGAAGCGATCTTTACTGGCTGCAGTGGCGTCAATTCCCCTGGAGACAGTACGTGCCGCCATAGACGAGTGGCCTGCCAGACTCGAGCCTGAGTGTGTGACATTTTGAAATATGATTGGTGCAAACTATTGTCAGACCATGTATGCTTCACATACTATATGCATATTAAATTCTCTTTTTTCTTATTGCTGATGTTGAGTTTTTCCTTTGTAACAGTATTTATGGTTAGACTAAAAAGATGCTTCGGTAGGCAACATTAACAACAAATTTCACTATTCCAAAACGAGTATACAAAAACAACAGTTGGACTATATATTGGGGTGTCCTAGTACACAAACCGCAAATCTTTTAGTCTATTGTGGAGATCCTACGAAAAACAGATAAAAAGTATTTGATACTGTTTTCATTTCGTTTAGAATTATTGTTCACTGCCTATTCAATGACAGTATGCGCTCAAATACAAAAACACAAGCAGCACCAATTAGACCAATTATTAAAATACCAAATGGTCCTGCCAAATGACTCAAAGAAATTGATACATGTTCAGTTCCATAATCATTGTTATCCAATCGTGAAGAAATAATATCATTATCCCATTTACTACTAAGTCCGGACTCAAACAATCGATCTAATAGACTTGACATTCTTCGTTCGAGAAATGAGTCCTTTTGTAACAGAAGTACGTTATAAAAATTGACTATTATTTCTTTCATTACATGTAACGACGCTTTATTGTGGAAATATTCTTTAAAAATATAATTCGTAATTATTCTTTCCCATGCAATAGCATAATCCCTGTGGTAAATTGTATGATTAATTTCTACGGCAGGATTTCTTACATTCGTGTGACTGTTCTCATAGATAAGTTTTGAAGTGGGATCACTCATGTCTTTATAGTACTGTCTTATGATGGGATGAACCTTAAGTTTAAGTCCGGAATTGACAAGGTCTTCTAACGAGTTAAGGTCAACTTCATAAATAATACTGGTCAAGAAACTCACAAGAGAGCTTTGATACGCTGTGCATATAATGAGAGAATAGAGAACCCATATGATATATAGGTATCTAAGAAATAATTGTTCTGGTATACGCGCAATCGAATTACCTAAAGCTAAAGCTAAAGTATTGAAAATTGAATTCGAAAGAAACGATCCATTTCGAGATTTTTTGGTTATCAAAAGTAAGCATGAGTAAGTCACCAGAACTGCAAGGATGATTATCCAACAACAAACTGTGAATGGTAAGAGAATTTTTTCCCACTTTGGAACTTCCAATGCTTTGGGAACAATCCACACAAATTGTCGACTCAAATACGTTAGAACAATGGTGCAAATTTGATATCTTTCTACATTTGAAGAAAATCCAGCTGCAGCAATATCTGCTCTGCTATGAGCCACATCACCATAAACTCCACAAACAGTTCCATTTTCGTATTTAAACCCCCAGTTCATGTTATCTGCAGGAGGTCTGGCTACTATTGTAAAATTCATTTTCTTAGAAAGCGTTGTAAGTATTTCCCCTTCAGCACCTCCCAAGTCACTTGAATCAGGTGACTTAATGTTTATGTATGGAAGGACATTAAATGCGCTTATACGCACGGTGCATTGATGTAAGTTAGCACCTCTACCAGGAAATATGGAATTAGGTCTTGATTTTGAAAGATTATAGCAGTTACCCATTTCAGTGACTTTGTGTGCATAACCACAATGTTGTGAAGAATATAATGAATACGTATAGAAAATTATATCGTTCTCTAAATACCCACCAATTATAACCAATGTTGCTTTCAATTTCAACATAATGTCAAATACAAGTTGAACTTGATATCTCACGAGTAATACATCAACTAAGAGAATAACAAACTTTGATTTTGGATTCCATAACGTAGTCATAGACATTTCATAAATTATATTGCCAAAATCATTCATTGAAGTACATATGAAAATCATATTTTGTTCTCCATAGAAATTTCCTTGGAATTTTGTTGTCAAATTATTTACTAGGACAAATGTGCTTTGTAAATCTTGTGAGCAACTCTTTAGACTGTTCCAAGTGATTGTTTGATTTTGTGATGATATTAAAATGACATTTTGTTGTCGTATTAAACTTTTGGTGAGAAGAGTAGACACACAGTGTTGAATAAGTGAACTTTGTGTCTCCTGTAGTAAAGCAATATTCAGACCACGATAGCAATGAACAGTATATACCAAAAGTATAATGAGAGTACCGCTTGAAGTATTCATTCTGCTTATGCACCTGTAACCAATAGAAAAAATAATGAGAAGTAATTTAGTAATTATATATTAAGTTCATGTAAGTGTGGCGAATATGAAATATTGTAACTGACAATTATAAACTTTTTATTTCTGTTGTACTTTGATTTCAATCTTACTATTGTCAAAAAAAATAAACGAAACAATCAAAAGATTCCTTCACATAATTTCAGATCAGAAAATCTTAACTATATATAAAACTACATGAGCTGACATAAATTATTGAGCACTTCCTGTAGGGCTACAATTATTAAATTTGACATGATTGGAGCTTTTCGGGACAAATCCACAGAAAAATTCCCAAAAATCAATATCTTTAATTTTTAGGGGGTCTAAAGAGGGGATGAAGAATTTCCCAATGCTATTTAAATCAGCCTTTCTTTGGACCTATAATCTCACGTTTTAGCTACTTAGAATCGGAATAAAAACTTGAAATTTCGTATGGTTGTACGTTTTCATTAGCTTTACCTAAGTAAATCATCAGAAATAAAAATGTCCAATCGTAGAGTGGTTTTATGGGGAACTGAAAAATCTTTCCCATTTATTTATATGGGACGTCTTCTACATCCCAGAATGTTTAGGTACTTCCGGCAGGATTAGAATGATGAAACTTGGCATGATTGTAGCCTTCCGGGACTAATTCACAGGAAAACTGCCTAAAGTGAATATTTTAAATTTTTTAGGGGTCTAAAGGGGAATGAAAAAATTCCCATTGCTATTTAAATGAGCTTTTCTTGGGATACAAAATATTATCTTTTAGATAGTTGAAAATAGGAAATGAAACGATAGAATTGTGGGTTCAAGAGGTGGGAGAACGTAGACTGAGCAAAGACAGTGTGTAGGTGCGAAGCCCCCGGATAGGCAAATTCAGGAAATATGAGGAGCAAGTTCATGAAATTCAATGTTGATGCAAAGGCCGATAGATAAGAAATGCGAGGCCGTAGGCCGAGCAAGCTCGGAGGGTCTGGGACGGAGCCCCCAGCTAGCCAAAGCCTAGTCTATTATAAAATGTTAAAAGTTATTATGTAATTTTGTCTGCAAATTCGTTTTATGTGCTGAAGACAGTTTGACCTACATAAGGAACTTTCTCATTATGTAAATCTTGCGTTGACAGATTTCGTCCTTTAAACTAAATTTCATCTTGTACATAAACCTGATTTTCTGGATCAATCTTTCGATAGCGGGGTTCTACGTCATAACTACAGGCACTGCGGGTAACAAACCTCAGCAAAAGAAATGGTATAAAACCTCAAAATACTTCCGGAGTAGTATGGTGTGTTACCAAATATTATATCGTTAACTGTATCGATGTAGCTCCAAATCTAAAATCACATTTCATCTTTAAACTCTAAATATCATAGTCATCATCTGTTAAAGCTCAAAATAAATGACAGTTTTATCAAACGTCAAACCTCTCTGTGAATCTCCACAATATTAGATACTTGTGCTGAGATTGCGCTCCAAGTAACTGTGTTGTAAAACAATAGGCCTAACCTCAATTTAGAGGCCTGCACGAGCCGGAATTTTTAGGCCAGGTCCGGCCCGGCCCGTATATTTATAATGTGAGGCTCGACTCAAGTCCGAAATAAGTTTTAGTGTTTAGGCCCGAGCCCGACCCGAGCTCGTGTGATAATCAATGAGCCCGAAATAAACCCGAATTACAGGAAATTTGTAATTAACCTAAAATTGCATTTTAATTTACAGCAATTAGAAGTTTAATTTTGCAGTTGTGCTTTAAAAGTTCTCTAGAAAGAACGGTTCAACGTCGAATAAATATCGTTGTATATACAATATATTTACAAAGTTGGGCTCGAGAAAGCCCGAGAAACGTGGTTGTGTATTTAAAAAATTACAGCGCGAGTCCGGCCCGCGGGCTTCGCCCGAGCCGATGCAGACCTCTACCCCAATTACAAACGCGGGTTATATGTTTAAAAGAAATCTGTTTAACTTTCAAGCATGTCTCGACACAAACAATTCACGAACACCAAACAACAACTAATCAAAAACTTAAATCAATCACACATTAAAGCTTATATCTTTTTATTCATGCCTAAATTTACCTAGTTTGAGTATTGTTATAAAACTCTTTTATCTAAGAAATTTAAAAAGTTAGTTATGTTTAAGTCACGAAAACCTCTCCCAATGCATTAGAATTAAAATTTCAAGTAATAATAAAACTTAAGCATAACCACAATATTAAGAAGGAAATAGAAATAATACGGAAAATTAGTACTGAAGTTCCTTAAATTTAAGTTTGTGATGTCGATTAAGGTACAGGCATAAAATCCCAACATTTCCATTCAAATTTCCTACTCTTAGTTGCTTGTTTTAATACCTATTTGGGATATAGACCGCAATAATGTGCCGATCTTATTGATACTCTACGTCTCCCATTTGCTAATAAATGCCTACTTCGAAGCTCATCCTGAAGATTGGAGAACTCTTTAAATTGAAGTTTCAATTGTCAATATCCTCTAAATTATCAATATCTCTAAACTATGCATCTCTGAACCTCTCTGTCTTTTGTTCGTCGTTGGATATCTCTGTGAACCTGTAATAGCCGGAACTCAGTTTCGCTAGTTTGATTGTATTATGTATTATGTTAAAACTTAAAAAAAAATATATTGTCTTTCATAAAAAGCGTACTGACCTTATTTCATAGAAACCACTGAGGTATCAAGGAAGAATAATTGACAACTTCTAAAAACTAATATTCAAAAATTTTTGAAATCTCTTCTTTCAATCGTGTCCTCCGTGGAATCAATGAATTCTCTCGGAAGTGTACAGAAATCCTCTTCGCGACAATAGGTAAGTCATTCTAAATTCTCGGTGCTTTTCTATGATTGGCCGAAATCTTGATGATTAGAAATGGCTATTTACGTTATTGTTTCTTTAATAAAATCTTTGATACTCTAAAACTTTTGGAAACTGATTACTCACGAAATTTCTTACGTCATTATAAGCCCGTACGAAAAGCATTTACTGCTTGGATGCTTACTTATTATTCTGTCAAACCCCTGTACTATAAGAATACAATCGCCACTTGCTTCTTGAATATCTATTGTGAAGATATCGCGTCTAGCACGATCTGATGAACGATGTGGTTTGTGTAATAATAATAATAATAATAATAATAATAATAATAATAATAATAATAATAATAATAATAATAATAATAATCCCTATGTTTTTGAAAATTAATAATTAAATCTTCATTCAACTTTCAAAACATATTTTAAAGAGATTTGTGTGTAAAATATATTTTTAGGTTCGAGATCTCGTTGAACCGAAAATGAATACTCGGTAATGTGTAGTGCCTAATTTAGATACTATTTAAGCCTGTATGTGGTGATTTCAATTCTCGTCTACACCAGTACCGGGATCTGTGAGGTCCCTAACCCCTCCACTACTCTCAAATCGGCAATCCGAGACTATGCTCTTTCGTGGGTTAGCAAAAGCGCCAATCTCTCCTTCCCAAATGCCACATTTTAGAATAATGGACATTCCTTTGCTATTTGTTGATATTTCGTAAAATCATTGATAACATACAACTTCTATGCATCTTTTACTCCTCTGTGTTTGAGGATTTCTCGGTAGTATATACAAGGTGTATGCGGTAAGTATCGTTATTGGTTTGTTCCGAAGTCTGAATGCGCGCACAGAACAGTCGCAGTGGCGGGACGTGGAAGGGAGGATGGCGGGGAAGCGCGCTGACGGCCGGCAGTAGGTTCTGAGGCGCTGGAACGAGCATAGCTTGATTGTAGCAAGTGCGTATGTCTGCCGTAATCGAAATCTGGGAAAAGTGAAATGGAGCGACTTGTGGAACAGCGTTATGCGATCAAATTCTGTGTCAAATTGAACAAAAACGCTACGGAAACATGTACTATGATCTGTGAGGTTTATCAGGACCATGCCACGTCACGTACAAGGGTGTTCGCTTGCTTCAATATGTTCAAAGATTGCTGTGAAGCGGTTTAAGATGATGAACGCGCTGAAAGTTCCTCAACGAGCCGAAGTAAAGACAATATGATAGAAGTGCACGAAAAGTTGTACGCAGATCTTCGGCTCAGTATGTGATTGCCGACGCAGTAAGTTGCCGAAAACGATTGTGCTCGAGATAATCACAGAAACGTTGAACATGAGAAAAATCTTCAACCGCCCAAACTTGTGCCCAAAATGTTCACTGACGATCAGAAGGCATGGTGTGTAGCTGTTGTTGCAGAAATTGTTGCACGTTTGGAAGAGGATCCAAATTGTTTAGACAATGTTATCACTGGTGACGAAACGTGGATCTTCGAGTATGACAGGGAAACAAAGCGACATAGTGCAGAGTGGCACACGAAGCAGTCATCAAAACCGAACAAAGCTCGCATGAGCAAGTCGCGCGTCAAATCTATACTTATTACGTTCTTAACGCGAAAGGGGTAGTACACAGGGAGTTTGTACCCACCGGAGAGACCGTCACCGAAAATTTTACGCAGCAGTGCTCCGTCATTTGAAAGATCTAGTTCGCCGAGTTCGACCGGAGATCACCGACCAGTAGACACTCCATCATGACAATGCGTCCAGTCACACGTCGCTAGTTGTCGCCAAAGTGTTGGCCAGGAACAACAGTAACACTACCTCAGCCACCTTACAATTCGACCTGGCCTTCCATGTGACTTCTTTGTGTTTACCCGCATCAAGAAAACCTGAAAGGACGACGTTTCGAAGATTAACATTGTGCAAGTAGCTTCGACGAGGTGCCTCAACAGTGTTCCGGTTGCCTGGTTCCAGGGAGCCTATGAAAGTTGGAAAAAGTGCTGGCAGTGGTGTATTGATGCCCAAGAGGCCTATTTTGAAGACTTCTAGTCCATTGTACACAAATAGCAATAAATGTGTTTCATATGAAGCCAGTTCCAATACTTTCCGGACACTAGTGGTGAGAGCAAGAGTTTTGGTCTTGCATTTTTTGCAAGAATCTTGCATGCAAGACCAAGACCAAGACCAAGACCAGGAATCCCGATGCAAGACCAAGACCAAGACCAAGGGGTGCAAGACCAAGACCAAGACCATACCTGCAAGACCAAGACCATACCTGCAAGACCAAGACTAAGACTCTTGCGCAAGAGTCTTGCACAAGTATCAATACTACTTGAATGTTTTCATAGAATGTAAAAAAGGGGAAAATAGTTACATCTATCACTTGAATTTCGTTTCTTCAGTAAAAATACCACTGGAGTGAATGTGTTCCCAGTAGTTTATGCAATCCCTGTGAATCGAGCTGCCCCTGTAGCATATTAGCTACAGTATGTCGTTTTCTGAATCGGTTGTTCGCGTTTTTTGTAATTATTACTCGTTTTCAAGCCACACAGGTGTCATTCTAATCAAAACTTGTTACACACAAAGAAATGTGTCATTGGTGCTGGATTCCTGCGTTTTTAAACAATGAGGACTACTTGCCAGGAAATCAAACACTATCCTACAAGTGTGTTATCTGTCGTAAACTTAAACCTTCGACCTTCGAGCTGGTAAAGTTTGTCGGCTCATCATCTGATAAATATAGCAAAAGAAGAATGCTTTTTTACCCTTGAGTTGATTTGCCTCAGGCAAGCTACTGACGAAACGCCACTGCAAAATAAAAAAAACGCAATTGGCGAGCGCTAAAAGTAAATTTCATGCTTACTTCGAAGTTGTTACGGGAAGTGAGGAGTATCCCTATGGGTTATGCATTTTATGCAAAAATCAAAATAAAGAGGCAATAAAAATGAAAAACAGAAACCCTTCAGAACTGACAAACATCTTTTATCAGTACATAAGAACGAAGCGCAGGAATTATTTCCATTAAGCAGCAGCATACTTGAAATATTGCAGATTTCTTTAAATCTGGTTCGGTTATAATCAATATTATTTTAATTTTTCTCTCCTTTTTTTGACTAATATTGCTAAACATATCATCATCATCATCATAGCTATTCTGCCATTATTGGCAGGTCACTTGCTGCATCTTAGAAGCTTCAATGTACGGTGGTCCTTAGCTAGTCTCATCGGCTTGACATAGCAATTTTCTGTCAACTACAGTCTTCTTCGCCTCTCCCTCTTTTTCCTTCCACCATTCCCTCTAGCATGTTCCAAATAATACAGTTCCTTCTCAGCCAATGTCCCAACCAGTTCCCATTCCTCCTCTTAATTATATCTAACATTCTTTTTTTTCTTCTGTACTGCTACTACTTCTAACCCTCATTCGTTTTCCGTTCAACTCAGTTAATTCTTTCCTTTTTTCTCCATGCTCACGTTTTGAAAACCTCCATTTTTTTAAATAGCTTTTGCGTAATGTCCTTGTTTCTGCCCCATAGCAGGGGTAAAGATGGGGGAATTAGGGGAACGGAGTTCCCCCACATCCAACAATTATGCACTGCGTCCCCGTAGTTCCTAAAAATTACAATGGGCAAAGATAGGCAGGGAGACGGCGTAACGTCATGCCGCTACCTACCGTACCCCTATCTTTTCAGATCCAGTTTTATCGATAGCCCATAGAGTACATATTAGAATCAGTAAAACAAAACCTCAATGCGTAATTGGAAGATTGTTCAATACAAAGATTAGGTTGAAAAATCTGACGCTTTTAGAGTGTAAAAATAATTTTGCAATTTATGGTATTTTAGTAATTTCTGCCGTCTTGAATTTCTTTTATGCGTCTCAGGGGTAGCCTTCCCAGTTTGGAAACAAGCGGGGTATTGGATCTGTTAAAAGAAATATAAAAAGATTATGAAACCTGTTGTGATTTGTCTTATGAGTAATGAAGTGAAGTATGGACACCCATTAAAAAAATAAAAGTCATCATCTATGTTGTACACTATCATCATACTTACACGAAGGTAAACTATGTTACATTTAGAAACACATATTGTATTTCTGTTATTATTGGCACATTGTAGAATTTATTATCCCTTATGTCCAGAGTAAAATTTACCTATGAAAAGTATAAGATCATTTAAAAGCAAGACTTGCAAGACTCTTGCAGGCAAGACCAAGACCAAGACCAAGATTGGGTGTGCAAGACCAAGACCAAGACCGAGACCAAGTGTTCCAATGCTAGACCAAGACCAAGACTGCATGTGCAAGACCAAGACCAAGATTAAGAGCAAAGGTTCCAGTGCAAGACCAAGACCAAGACTGGATGTGCAAGACCAAGACCAAGGGTTCCAGTGCAAGACCAAGACCAAGACTGAATGTGCAAGACCAAGACCAAGACCAAGACCAAGACCGCCCCGGTCTTGGTCTTGGTCTTGCATTTGCTCATCACTACCGGACACTCCCTGTATAATGTCATCAGTGGAAATTCTACATGTAAAATAGAGTTGAATAAAACAACTACCCGAATCCTGGTTGAAGAGACCCATAAGCATGCCGACATCGATCCGACAACTGGCATAATCGTAGCACGATAGTGGACTAACAAACTTCACGGCCAAGTGCTCCTGGATCTTTGCTATGCAGTGTTTCTTAATTTACATGTGTATTTTATTCCTGTCTCTGTTAACGAACTATTTTTCGTAGTTATGTTTCACGTGTTTTAACAATACCTTGTGATGATCTAAAGCAAAGAAAAAGAGATAATGGAACCAAACCACTTTAACCACAAATTATACTGATTTCAATGTAACCAATAGAAACAAAGTAAACAAGCACGAAGTTCATTAATTAGAGGTATGCCTCAATTCATTAATTACAGAAAAATGCTATTTTAGGTGTCAGTACTTTTATTATTTAGGAAAATAGTTCCAATTATTCAAGTGACATTTTACTCCTTCTATCAATAATTACAAATATAGATCTAATTATCGTTCACATGCATTGAAAGGAAAAAAACAAAATTTGATGGATGAGACAACACAAATTATTTTCTTCTGGTTTCGATATAACATCTCCCAAGTTAATATATATTTACTATCTTTCTAACGTACTACCTGCATTAATAACAACCTATACATATGCCAAATAACTGTCAACAACCTTATGTATATGATTTATTAAACGATATGACTATATATCTCTATGTTGCTTAAAATAACGTATTTGTGGAACATTTTTATAATGATGCATGCTTATTATCCTTTGATTCTATAACATTACTGTCTAAGTTCTTAGTAGTTGCAATCATTACTATTATTGTTAAGTATCCTGCAGTGCAGAACTCTTTCTATGCTGACAGGTCCTGGGACTACTGAGTTTTTTCATTTTTTTTTTTTTTTTTATTTTAGATTTAGGTCTGGAAATGTTTCTTCCACGTTTCTCGATGCTCAGCTTCCTCTTTCAACTCCCAATATTTTCTTCTATTTTTCAAATCATCGATCACTTGTGTTCTTCTTCTTTCTATTTCTCGCTATCCTTCCATTTTTTCTTCTATCGTGGTATGAAGAAGACAATTTCTTCGTAAGATATGTCGAATTCAATTGGTCTTCTTACGAAGAATGCTGGCTAAAAGTGTTCTCTTCTTTCGTATCCGTTTCGAAACATCTTCATTTGTTACTTTCTCTGTCCATTTTATTTTCTCCATATTCCTCCAACACCACATTTGAAGCTTTCTAAATATTTCTTCTCTAACTTCCGTAGTGTCCAAGCCTCTGAACCATACAGTCCAATGCTCCATATATAGCACTTGACAAACTTCTTCCTTAGTCCGACATTAAGCATGCTAGTTAAGAGTGATCTTTTCTTGTTGAACTTCTTTGATTATGGCAATTCTTGGTCTGATCTCTTTGGTACAGAAAGCGTCTCTCGTTAAAAATACTTCCCATATACTTGAAATTATCGACCTCTTCAAGTTCTCTTTGTTCTAACATGACCCGTAAAGGCGCGATTCCACGGGATATTCTCATAACTTTCGATTTTTCTATATTGATTTCTATTCCATATGGTTTCCCCAGTGTGAAATATTTTCTCAATCATCTCCTGTAGTCTTTCTTCGGTTTAGATACAATTACCGTCTTCCTGTCAATCTTGAAATCTTCAATTCCCATTAGGTCTAATGCTCCCTTCATTAAACATTCACTGTAAATGTTGAATAATTTGGGCGACATACTACATCCTTGTTTGACTCCTCTTCCATTCTCCACACTATTGGTTTCTCCTTTTTTCAAGCGCAACTTCACTCGTTGTCCTACTGTATGTGTACATGTTGCGACTGTGATTAGATACAATTACTACAAGTTATTGAGGTTACATAATTCTAAGCAGTGTTGCAAACTTTATCAATCTTTATAGTTTTATTCCAGAATGGTTTGAGATATCAATTGGTATTGTGACTTCTTTTACGTCTATTGAAAGCCGTGATACTTATTTAAGCAGATTTTTCGATATTCTTCAATATTATTAGTATTTAACGAAAATAAAATGCCCAAAGATGAATCAATACCAATCAATAGATCTAATTGGTATCAATAGAACAATGATATGGTTCAGCACAAAACCTCATGCGTAGTTTTCGAGCAAGTTTAGAAATAGGAATCATTTCCTAAACCTGATGTGTGAAACTGATCAAAAATCAGGCCAGCTAACGAAGTGATACTGATACTAAAGTATAACGTCATAAAACTTTCCATTATGACACTAGCAAAGACGACAATACATAGAATGGTTAATGCGTTATAGTACAAAATTATGAATAACTTTTAAACTTTAAATTCTATTTAACTAAGATGCTGTCCAAAGATAAGAGATATGGCAGTCAATAGATCATGTCGAGCTTAAGAGAATGTCATGCATAAGGGCAAATTCTGATGCTTAGTTTTCGAAAAATTGAATGAATAAAATGAACGAATGCACTGAGAAAAATCCGTTATCCGAACAGCGGTATATTATACAAATATACGTAATCCTTATGTTTACTACGGAAATCAGAACGGAGCTTACGTTATTCATATGCTACATACTTTTCCCGTTCAGATGTTACATCATGCCGCTGTAAGATATCTTACATCTAACAATGTTCCGTATATTACATACGTATACGTATTTTACATACGTCAGCTAAATGTTACATACGTAAATTTGTATGTGAGATCCTGACCGCCGATATAGTACAGTTCTTTCGTTCGTACGGAAAGCACGTTTATTCGGAACACTTATATGAAAAGTACGTATAAAATATAATTTTTCAGTTATACGTTTTCTCTACGTTAAGTCCAGAAACTACTGGATTTACACGTGTAACATACGTTTTTACGTATGCCACACACATTTTTTCTTAGTGTGATTATGGTTTAATGATATTTCAGCAACGAAACTTTTGTCCCCATCACGATAAGACCACTGGCCGACACATACTATACAATTAATACTTATAATAAAACTCCTCTGAAGTATTTCAAATCAAAGTGCTACAAAATAAGACAATAAAACACACAAAAAAGACTTAGACCCATAAAACGACTAAAAAATAAAATATATAACAAGAAAAATAATTCAGAATTGGCCATATCAATAATACATAACGCAAAAAAAAATAAGAAGAAGAAAACCTCAGAGAGCGTTAGCCATTCCAATTCCCCGCATAAAGCTGCAAATGCATTCATGAAAGACCAAATTATTTCCCAAAATCTGACAGGTTTGAGTCTAGACATTCTACATAGATGTGCCGTATACTCAGAGGGACGAAACAGTCTCTATGAAAGATTAGAACCTACACACTTCCTAAAAATAACGTTTATTAAGAAAAAAAATAGCTATATAACCACGAAGATCCAAGTCATGAAACTATTTTAAATTTCCGTAACCACGTTCTGTCATAAGCCTTTTCAAATCGAAAAATATAGCAACAAGGTACTCACAATGGAAGATGGCTTCTTGAATTTGGCGTCCAAGATTAACAAGAGTATCAGTAGTATAACAAAAAGAGCAAAAGCCACACTAAAATTTGGTCAAGACAAGGTTTGACTCCAGATGCCACACCAGTCGCTTGGTTTATCGTAAGTTCGAACTGCTTACAGATACAACCCGTGAGAGGAGTGCCTCTGTAGTTGGTGGCATGCGTTGTGACTTTCTGTGGTTTTAAGATCAGAAGGGCCAGACCTCATGCCATTTAAAAAGCCTCCTCTTTCTAGATACTATTGAACAGCTGGATGCAACATATTGTAAGACATACGATCAATCCCTGGAGCAGTATTTGACGACTTATGTAAGGTAGAGTCGAATTCGAGAGCTGTAAAGGGTACATTGTAATCCTTCCAATCAACGCTACGGAAAATTGAATCGTTTCTCTTTAAACGAGTACGAAAGCGATTAAACTCAACCGAATAGACGAAAAATGTCCAGAATCCTGATTACTGATAAAGCTGTCACACTAGGAGAAGAACAGCGGCAGAGTAGAGAAGAACGATCGCTCTTACAGTTGACATAAGAGGGCTTGATCGCTGTGCAGGGATCCGCACCATGTCTACCCTGGCTACAACTCACGCAAAACAAAAAAAAACTGCTGCCGTACTGCTGGTATCCTCAAAAGACTAAAGCTTAAAACAACGAAGAGGATTGGAAATGTAGGATTGAACATTCAGTCTATAAAATTCAGTCTTTACAAATTTCGGGAGCATAGACAAACTGAATGTAAGACATAGTGACTGAGTTGGAAGTAGTTCACATGATTTCTTACTTTAAATTCGAGCTAAATTTATGACATAAGAGCAGGAAAACTCAGATTAGATCTCTTCTTTAGCAGCGTTCAAAAGGTCCCAGCTAACATTCAGTAGACAGTGAAGGCTGACTGATACAGAAACCGGTACAATGCTATTCAATTTAACTACATTCGCAGTTTGCTTTTCATTTACGGTTTCCGTTAACAAAGTGCTATTTCGCAGTTTTTGGATGTTTTTAACTTGTCCGGCTGTAGCCTATAGTTGATAACTATGTTTATGACAAAAGGAGACAGGCCCTTAATACAGTGGTGCCCACCCCCCACCCCCTTATGTCCATGACGCACCCCCCAATTGTCTATCCGTAGGTGTTCTTCCATGAAAAAAAATAATCTTTTCGATTAATTTTTACACCCCCTCAAACATATTTATATAGATTTTAAACCCCCCAAAATATTTCAATGACGCAGTTTGCGTCACAGCCCCCCTCTGTGGGCACCCCTGCTTAATACTAGTCTGATGGATGGGTTCAGCACTCGCATTGTCATGATAATTTTCCTAGTTTTTAACATTTAATATTATGTGTGGTATTGTAGGTTTTCCTTTAATATGTCGATTTGAAATATTAAATCTGACGTAATGTTATTTGAAAAACTATATATTTTTTGTTGACTTGTTGGGCTATAATTATGTCTGTGTAAGCATGATTATTAACTTGTTGTGTATCAAAGCTAAAGAGCCAAGGATCTTATAAAATAGAGGATCTGTCCATATATATCTTCATCCTATTAAATCAATGAAGCCAAAAAAACAACCGAGAATCGGCACGTCTGATTGGCTACTATCGTTTCTGCCATCGTCTGATTGGCTACTTTCGTTTCCGCCACGATTGTTGGCTCAAAACATTGCGATCCTATTGGGCGGAGTGGGCAGAGTAGGAGTGGCGAAACTGTGACGTATGGCTTCAAAATTTTATTGTAAGGGCAGATCCTCTATTTTATAAGATCCTTGGTCATTACGTTAACAGATGTTTTGTCTACGAAATATATCCAATTGTTAGAAGTCAAAGATAACAAATTAATAGATATTTTTAGATAATAATTAGCAACTGTAGACCGTTGTCAAAGGTCTAAAATAGTGTAACATTAACAAATGATGTAATTTATGACATTACAAAACGCTTTCGGAAAACGTTCATTATGTTTAATTTTTATTTTTATTACTAGAAACAAGATCGACATTAAATTAAAAGTAATGGACATTTTCTCTAAGATTAAGATTATTATTATTATTATTATTAATAATAATAATAATAATAATAATAATAATAATAATAATAATAATAATAATAATAATAATAATAATAATAATAATAATAATAATAATAATAATAATATGCAAAAATAACTTTAAAGTTAATTGATTACAAATGATTTTACTCGTTTAGGCGATATATCAAACTAATTGTCAATACCTCAATTCTTCGCAAGATTCACATGCTTACACGTTATCTTTCGTTTCGAAGAAAGCTTTATTCTGCTGAAAACACTTGTTATGAGCTTACAATAGCTTATATTAGTAGCTTACAATAGCTTATATTAGTAGCTTACAATAGTGCACGCAGAATTCCATCAACGGAGATTCAAACCCACAAGTTCATATAGTTTCAGGTGTTTGTATAAGTAGATATATAAATGCCATTGTGGCACGTTGATTAAAATTTTCTAATATTAAATTAAATTAACTTATGAATGATTATAAGATGTTCGAACTAATTTTTTAATAAAAGTTTGTTATTTCTCGAGGATTACAGTTATAAGCTCTTATAGATATATTCATGGAAACAACTTATATACAATTACTTACACCTAAACTTAAACCTAATCATTTTTTTTAAAAAAAAAAATCTTCCATTTTTTGTTTTATTTTGTCTTTTCTTTTCTGTTATAATCATGTTCTAATTCTTTTAATTCTGTAATTCATTTTTCTTTATTTAAACCTATTTTGTAATGTTCAAGCTAGGGATATTCCATCTTTTAATGCATATCTTTCACTATCGTAAGCGCTTAATGTTAACTTCTTTTCTTTAGCTGAGAATACATTTTGATTTTACTTCGAATAGTGTTTTCTATTTTTGCACAATTATTTCTTTTTTCTGAAGCACAATTTCCACATTTTAAATGTAATTTTATTTTAACAATGTTTGACTTTATTCCTTTCACTTTTCTTATTTGTTTTTTCCTTATATTTATAGCTTCTTTATCTCTACATCCGTATTTCTTAAAAGCATACATTTTTCACTTACAATCTACAACTTTTTTTTTCCTTTTGACATTATTAAGTTTATTTTTAGATTTTCCTAATACTAACAACGGTAATACTTTCTTAATAAGTAACTTCAAACTATATTTATTTTCCTCATAATCTGATGTGTCTAAACTTTCATATATATTTTTCATATTTTACAAATTTGTCTTCTGTTTCTATGCGCGTCATAACGAAGTAAGTATTACTCATTAACAATTTCAAATTATCTCTATATTTCTTTCTTTAAAACATTTTAGTACAAATCATATAAACAGATTTTAGATATATCTAGAATAAACTTTACAACGTAGATAGGCTGATTAAAAATAATTTTAGTTTCATACATACGAATAGCAAAAAGATTTTCAGAAAATATTTCTCTACCTTTAAAAGTAGGTTTGGCAATAAACTTTTCAACTAAACCTGTATTATGTACAAATCTTATATTTTCTCTTCTTCTAATGTCCATAGCTTCACAAACACGCAATTATTTACAGGTTTAAAAAATGTCATTCTTTCCTTATGATCAAAGTTCTGTATTTATATCTACATATTTCTTTAACCACGCTGATTGTTTAAATGATAATATTCTATTTATTTTTAATTTTAAGACTCTGTGATAGATGGAATTTTCGATTTTGACAATATAATATATAATTTTGTTTTATAACAAAATATTATTAATAATTTGGAAAGTTTTTATTCTTTATATAATTTTTCTGGAGCTAATGGTAAATTTAAATGCTTATTATGAAGTTTTTTTTGGATATTTTAAATCTACTTCTAAAATATATCCAATATTAGAGTCGTCTTTTCTAAGTAATATTCTGTTTATCCAATATTCCTCATTTTTGTTGTTACTATATTTTCATTGGAAATTTCCATAAGACACATGATGATTCATGGATGATCCATAATCATTATTCGCACCCATGTACATTATGTAAGGGCATTTCTTATTAGAATTACAATTTTCTAAATACTTATTATTTGCAACCCCATATCGATTTGAACATTGAGAAATTCCTTCTCTTACACTTTTTTTTATAAACAGCTATTCGTCATAATCGGTTAATAATTCGAATTTTTATTGTGTAATTTTTGTCATCGCATTCCAATAATATTCTGAACCGGTAAACTATCATGCTGCATCTAGTTTATATGTTGTAAGAGTTGTATCTATAATTTTTTATAATATCCCCTAATTGAGAAAATCTATTTCGTTATAAAATTATGTACATTCTCTTAAATTTTATAGGTTCAATGTCTTACAGATTATAATATGATGATTACAATCTTCGTCCTCTATCTCTTCTTCTGATAGTCTGTTTGTAATTTTGACTCTGGATAATGGAATGGTTTCTTTAAAGCTTTCAAGCGAATAGACATAATGCTATAGGATTTTCTTTTCAACAAAACACTTACGCTTTAGGAATGAAATTTAATGTTTTCTATAAATTGTTATGCTTTTAAATTAACTTCTAATTCTGCTAAACTCTTTGATAAAATCTAAATGACTCGAAGTCTTAAATCAATTGATTTTTCTTTATTTTTCATCTTTGTATTTTATTGTCTATAAGAATGAAATATACTTTTCTTCTGTGTTGAATATTATATTTATTTTTTATTTTAATTTTCAACTTCCTAAAC